>NC_088353.1:38647500-39365000 GCF_036884655.1 Musa acuminata AAA Group | reverse complement strand
TTATAGGCGAGCAGATTATTCAGTTGAAATATATACCTATCAATTTATTGGCACATAGGTTTGATTTGCTGCTAAGATGAGTAATTAAAATGATCAAAAGATAACCTTGTGTTTTTCCATTTAGTTACAATAATTTTTTTTCTTGTATCGATAAAAAAAAAAATTAACTCAATGTCAAAAATATTACAATCGACTTGAGTTATAGTTAGATTGAGTACAGAAAACAATTGACAAATATTTCTAATCAAAACATAATTGATACAACACATACAATCCCAACGTATAATACAATGCAATGATTGCAGAAATTACAAGTTAAACATTGTAATCAATCTTAACAAAAGATATCTGACTAAAACATAATTAGAAAGCTAACACTATATCTATATCACATTGACCAATAACACATCGGTTTCAAACAAGTGTATGATGCTTCAAACTGTGGGATTATAGTGTTTTTGAGACATCATATTATAATGCAAAAAAATACGTGATTGTAATGATCTATGAGCAATAATAACTAAAAGATAAAATATGATATCATTTACTGTATCTTTTAAGAACGTTTCGGTGTTTTTAGTACATCAATAAAATATTGTAAATGAACGAAATGAAAATACTGTAATAGTTGAAAACTAGTAAAAAAATGAGAAGAAAAATTTGGCAAAAAAAAAATTTAAGGGTATTTTGGAAAATACCCCAAATATAAATATTATATAGAAAAATCCATATGTATATTTATTTATTTAGTTTCCTCGCTTTAGTTATACAAATCTTGTAGATTTTTTTGTCTCCAAAGTCAAATGAGATTCTGCATCTATATAACCTTATCTACTTACACATACCAAATTATATTATTAATATTTAAAGCTTAATATATATTCCATAATGTTAATAATAAAACATAACCATTAAAAAGAAATCAATGAAAGGTGCTCCAAATAGTTGAAATTTGACATCATTATCTGTTGTTTAATGCTACGTCGATTTTGATGGAATAATTTATCCATCAACTTATCGAATCCTAATAATTGATTTAAACTCTAGTTAGTAATAATAATTCATCGTTCCAAGTCTTTCTTCACACCTTATACGAAATTAAATCTGGAATCCATAAATGGCACTTGCCCAATCGAATACCATCTCCGCTTCCACTCGGGACGTCTTGAGCAACCTTCTATTTCTACCTAAGAAAAGAAGGGCGAGATGAAACACGCATTAGGTGCAAACGATGTCGCTGCCACCAAACCCCACCCACGCTGTTACCTTCCATCGGTGCCAGGAGAGGTCAAATCCAAGACGTTTCCACTTCCATCGAACACGGTCAAGTTTTCCAAACTTCATCTCTTCCACGTTTCGTCAACCTCTTCGCAGTTTTCATTAGCGATGAGCCACGTCAAAGTTGGGAAATCACACGTTCAGCCACTCATTCTCGGGTTGATAACAAATAATCTGTATTAAGATAAAAAAAAATCAAAGCGTAAGAAGTATAATTAGAGGAGATAACACTCCATTATCCCATGAAACGAAGCTTTGTTCTCTTGAAAACGCCCACGAGAAGTAACATATCATATTTGAGAGAGTCAATAGTCATGCATATTATATATCAAGATCTATCATACCAAAGCGTACCGTTCGTATCGGATGATATGTACCGGTTCGATAGGTTATCGGTACGCGAACCATTCGGTTTCACTACAGTGCTACAGTATTATACTGTAGCACTACTATAATATGAAAAAAATAAAAATTTATTTGGTACACTAAGGTGTATCGCTCGGTACACCCTGATGCACCGTCTGGTACACCGGTACCAACCCAGATAAAAATGCCAGTACCGTATGATACAACAAACCTTGTTATAGATTAATAATAACACTTCGACTTGTTACTTTAACAAAAATAAACATTGGATGCAGTGGAATAATACTACCATCATTTTCACATTATTTATTTATTTATTGTAGGATGATAAATATTTTACCGTAGATCTTCGCTATGAGATATACGTAGAACACTATCACATCCCACGGAGAAATTTGAGGAGTGCTTCAGCGTGTTGCCAAACCGAGTAGAGATAACGTGTCGCCGATTGCGCCGAGCCCGCATAACTCGGGCAACTTTCCAACTCCCCGTCACGTGAGATGAGAACGCAAACTGGCAAACGGTTCTCTTTTTTATCTTGTCATCACAATCGATTGACCCGCAAAATCCAAGGTGGAGAAGAGGAGGAGGAGGAGGAAGTGAAACAGGATATGTATCTCGGGTTTGCACATAGATCTGCCTGCCACCACTTTTGTTGCGAATGTGAGCGGATCTCGATCCACCACGGCTGACTTGGGTATATTCCAGAGTTGTATAACCGTATTATTTCTCTTCTTGATCAGGCCCAAGTTGGGATCTTTCTTGGTTTCCGATAAGGGTACTTTCTGCAAGAGGTACGAGGAAAGATGAAGTTCTGCAAGAGGTACGAGGAGTACATTCAGGGGAGGCGGGAGAAGGAGCTGCCCGCCGTCGGGTTGAAGAAGCTGAAGAAGACTCTCAAGAGGTGCAGGAGAGAATTCCAGTCCCGGCATCTGCATCAAGATGGAGGAGAAGGAGATGGGAGCAAACACAATGGAAATTGTGCAGGTATTTTTTCGAATTAGATGGATTCTGTTGGGATTCTTGATTGTGCTGGTCTGTTTAATACATCCCTTCCATTCGATTGTGAAATTAAACCTCAAAAAAGAACAAAAAGTACTTTTGAGATCGATCGGAAGAGAAGCAATCTTTAGTCGAGTGGTGCTGCCATCAAATCATACTTATTTTTATCGGCCTTTTGAGTTTTGCTGCTTCATCATGTCTGTTCATGGTGTTCAGAATCT
This sequence comes from Musa acuminata AAA Group, assembly GCF_036884655.1. Lineage (NCBI taxonomy): Eukaryota > Viridiplantae > Streptophyta > Magnoliopsida > Zingiberales > Musaceae > Musa > Musa acuminata. The sequence goes on along the minus strand of NC_088353.1, from coordinate 39,362,133 downwards.
CTTGGCTTGGATTCTTGGTCATTCATTACGTTCCCACTTGTGATCTTTTCTTTGTTTGAATGTTTCCATGTAGTTTGTGATGGCACTTTCTTTCCTTCCCTTCTCAAGGAGATGTCAGCTGTCGTCGGCTGCTTCAACCAACGAGCTCAGAAGTTACTCGAATTGCATTTGGCATCAGGCTTTCACAAGTACATTATGTGGTTCAGAGGTAAGTCCTCACAGGACCATGGAGCGATGATACAACAAGGCAAGGATCTCGTCTCATATGCTCTCATAAACTCCATTGCCATGAGGAAGATACTCAAGAAATATGACAAGGTATGCAAAGGCCATACTTCTCATCTCTCATCAACATGATCTTCTTGCTTGAAGACGTGAGCGCATTTCAAATCATAGTATCGTTTTGTGGTTACACAGATCCACTACTCGAATCGAGGGCAGGCATTCAGGTCTAAGGCACTCAGTATGCACATCGAGATCCTTCAATCTCCATGGCTCTGTGAGCTGATGGCCTTCTACGTTAATATGAGGCAGGGAAAAACCAAGAGCAAAGCCATCGTCCGGCTATTCGGTGATTGCTCGCTCACATTCGACGATGATGGCAAACCGGTACTTTCCTGCGGCCTCTTTGATTCTATGAAGGTTGAAATCGATTTGACTTGTTCCATCTGCTTGGTGAGTCTGTTGCTACTCTCTCTTCAAAGACATTGTTCGTTTGCAGCATTCACAAATATATTCTTGAACTGATGCAGTCAAGTCATTTCCTACCAAAACTTCTTGTGATGATTTTACAGGACACCGTCTTCGACCCCGTTGCTCTCACCTGTGGCCATCTGTTCTGCTACATGTGTTGTTGTTCTGCTGCATCGGTAACGATAGTCGATGGTTTAAAGGCAGCAAGCCCCAAAGCGAAATGCCCTCTTTGTCGACGCGTACAGTCTCCTTCCCAGTTTTCTTCTGCTTATTATGCTTCAAAGATCGAATGCCTTGACGCAGTTGCTATGTGCCATTTCAGGAAGGAGTACATGCAGGTGCAGTGCACCTGGATGAGTTGAACATCCTGTTAAGCCACAGGTATTCGCTACTTTGACGATATGTGTTCTCAAATTGCTTTCGTGCTGCACAATCTTTCCTCACTGTGTCTCGCCGAACAGCTGCCCTGATTACTGGGAGAAGCGACTTCGGACCGAAAGAGTAGAACGCGTTCTCCAGGCGAAGGAGCATTGGCAGTCTCTGAGCCGAGCTTTCATGGGCATGTGAGAAGAGACCTGGTTCAGCTTCTTTGGTTTTCTTTTCTCTTGGTGGATTCCTCAGTTTGCGGTTTGGTCTGTTTTCATTCATGCCATCTCTCTCTCTCTCTGTAATAAATAATAGCTGAAAATAATTTGACCGATATTTCTTGTAAATATAGGCTTGACCATTAAATTGATTCGATTGGGTGTCGTGCTGCTGAAAATTATTGATTTCGTTAATTTGGTTCAAAATCATCTCGATCCTGCTAATTTTATCATTTGATTTTACTGGCACTTTTTCTCCTAATGAACAAATATTTTATCATTTAATTTTATAAAACAATATTTTATAAAAATCCGGAATTCCTTTTAATCATTTTTCTTACTTTTTCTTTATATATTATATGGTTAAATTTAATTTATTTTTATCAATCTGAGGTATATAGTACTTACTATTATTCGATTCTGATTACAAACTTATTTTTGTATTTAGTCATATATCAATTCAGAAGTAGGAATCAAAAGCGCTATAAGAGTATCCACCCTAAAGGGCCATAACAATATTAATGAAATAATTTATTAATTATATTATAAAATATTATTTATGATTATAATTTTTATTAAATTTTAAAATATTAAATAAAATAAAATTAGTTTTATTATATATATATATATATATATTCATATTTCATATTAAAATTCTGAATACTAAAATATTGATTTGAATGATTGGTCAATTTATTTTATTGGTCAATTTTAATTTACACGATCATAAGTTTTGAAACAAAAATTAAAATCATTTGAAAATATATTGATACTTAAAATTTATAGATCTAATGTGACATTCTCACAATATAAGTCAATGGTTACATTGATGAGATGTTCATGTGCATCTATATATTCTACACTCTTATAGTAGATGTGAAGCATTTGACTAGATCTACCAAGAGGGCAATTAGGGTTTAGGTAGATCGAAACCACAAATTCAAAAAGATTTTATTTTACTCACTATCGATGTTGTTATCGCTCCATCTTATCGAAACGAATATTCTTTCTCCCTAATAAGTCATGGCAATAATATATCCCAAACTACAATGTCTTTAATGAGAAGATGGTTGGATCCCGACATTTGAAGGTTTGACATTTACACCTTAATTAATTAGTTATCAATTTTTAGCACACATAGAAAAATGCACACAAAATCTAAAATATTCCACTTGGGACATAGACAACTTGCACGATATTAGATGAAATTTATGAGCTAAATATTAATAACTGTGTTTTTTAACACTTTCACAGACATAAGAAGGGTTGCTATTGGGCATGTTATATCTATTTACCTGGCTAAGAAATTAAAAATGTAATTGCAGGATTATATTGCTTTGTTTAAGTGCTTGATACTTGAAATGTTAATATATGCATGAAGTAACTAAAAACATATTCTGTTGAATGCAGGGTTGCATTAATGGCGAAGGTAAGGGTGAATTATATCAAGATTTCCTTAAAACCTTTTCGACTTTGATCATATTGTAAAGCAAATAAAAGATGTCTGCCTCAATGCAGCTTCAGGATTTTGGTCTTATTTCTATACGCACAACAAAGTGTTAGCAAAGGTGAATTGTACATGAACCATAAATAAAGCAGTAAAAAAGAAAACATGAATTGTGGTAGCAAGAAAACATGGATTTTATGTTTATCATTCATCATCTTATTTGTTTTAGAACTCTCACATTCTATTAGTAGGAATGACAACTTAATCCAAGAAAATAGACAAAACACAAACAAAGAGTTACAATGTATTACAAACTCAAGGAGTGATATTCTGCTAGTTATGTCCAAACAAGATATTTATAACGCCAAGACTTTAAAGTTGCTCGTATTTCCCTGATATCAGGATTTTAGTGATATCATTATTGACTTTGAATGATATACAAGTTAGCAGCTGGATCACAAGTCAACGCTTTGACAATTGACTCATGCCAAACTTTTGGGTTGACTTTGACAATTGACTCATGCCAACGCTGGATCACAAGTTAGCAGCTGATGACGATACCTTGCATATGAACATCCCAATATCAATTCCAACTAAAAAAAATAAACACCACATCAAATCTCAACTCAACACATCAAACATCACAAAACCCAAAATTTGTAGAAAAATTCATATATCAGAAAATGTCTTATTCGAAGATCGTTTAGCTGTCAAATACATTAAACAAATAGATGTCAACATAAAACTGTAAAGCAAAATAAATTACTATCATGAATTTAGATATTTATGACAATCTTTTGCTAAAAGCAGCGCCAGCATAACTCCAGAATCTCTGCCTTCAGTCAAATAAATAGTTGGCAAAGAAATACATTTCCCAAGACAGCATTTTAAATAATGGCCATTAAGAATATAAAATTGAAGTGGAGAGTTCAAAGATTCATATCTAATACTCATCGATACAGTGGAATGAAATTTGCATCTTACCGGAAAGACTTGTGAATACACCAGCTTTGAAATAAGTTGGTTGTTCCAAATCTGGATGGCATTGTGTTTGGCCATTGGCACTCAACCAAGATCTGAGCCAAATTTTATAATCAGCATTAAAAATTCATGTCAAAATAACAAATATGAACATTTCACACATTCAAAGAAACCATCCTACAAAGTTAACCGGCCCTATGAAATCCTTCCACGAAAAATATAAAAAAGGAAAAATAATAAAATACATTTAGATGTTAAAACAAGGATTGCAAATCTATTGCATGACTGTAAGACACAAATTTGGTCTAGAAGAATGGCAGATGAATTAGGCATTGAAACTAAAAACTTGAGTAACCCTGCCACAAGTTCCCGAACGAAAAACCCAACATCAAAAGTTCGTTTGCAGATACAACACCAACTAATTTACTCATATTACAAAGACAAACATTTAAAATTCAAATAACCTATAAAAATAAGTGAAACCAGATGATTGTGCCTCAGATATAGTCCTTATCATTGTAGTCACTCGTAGTATATTTAAAACCATCATAGGCACTAATCATTCACAGGAAAATGCAAGATACAAGTCTTGCATGAACCAATCAGGTACTTGTATTAGATAACAAAAATAAGGGTTTAAAAAGCCTATTAGATCCTAAAATCAAAAGTTTCTCAGAACATTAAAATGAACATCGCATATATAAGGTAGTGGAATCTTGAAAGATGACAGGGTGTTTTAAAAAATAACACTTCATTGTCACAGTGTTTTACAAAAACAATTTTTGCATAGTTAAGACAATGCATGAACCAAGTTATCATTCAAATGATCAATGCATACTAGCTCAGATCAACAAACAAACAAACCAACAAAAAAGGAAGTAATGAACTAGAGATGCAATATGACCAAAGCGAAGCTTTGGTCAAATTGACTGCCTCAGCGGTAGTGACAACTAGTATATCATCACAACATCTCTGATAATACGTGCATTTTTTGTGCATCACGGGCAGAACTTATATGATACAATTACAATTGCATATCGAATAGATGCACCCAAAAAACATCATGCTGTAGAAGAAAAAGAGTCAAAAAATATATAATAGACTAAGGGGAGAAAACAATCTTGTGCATCAGATAGATTCCCATAGACCAAGTCATCATCCTCTGTAAAGAGTGCCGAGTCCCTGTCTATCTTGTCATCACTTGCAGGATACAGTTTCTTCATCCCAGACGTATCAATGAACTCAAAAACCAATAATAGAAAGAATTAAGAGTTCTTATGATCTGATAAGAAATTATTGGGCAAAGTTCTAAAGGGTTTTTAATGTCAATAAAAATTGAACATTACACAGAGTGTTCATAATGACAAAGTTCTAAAGTGTTTACACACGATAAGAGTTGAACCAACATTTGATAGAACTAACAATGACCTGGTACGCCCAATTCCTGAATATCAGCAAATAAAATGCAAACATGCAGGATAATTTCTACAAATGGTGATCCACTAATTCCTAATTACTTTTAGCTCTTTAAAGCTTTAGGTTTGCTACAAGACCAGTAGCTTATAAGACAATGGGATATGACAAAAACATGAACAATAAGAGTTGCATGGCATAGCGGGCTATCAAATATAACAACAATAACAAGTTGCATAACAGATAAAACAAATGGCATTGCCTGACTATAAAAAAACAGCATTCTAAAATAACAAATGACGGAAAACTTTCACTATCTGTGACCACAAAAATCAGCTCCATGGGTGGACAGTGATATTTGGGCCCGATCATAGCACCACCAGTCAATGCATATGCTACTGTTGACACGGCTTCAGACCACAAAGTTAAACAAAAACACCTTAGAAAAGAAAGGATATTCAAAACCAACGAAAGCAGATTCCGTTTCGACAGGTTAAAAGAGCCCTCAGTGACCCATTTAAAATCACACACACAGCCAAACTCACAAGTCCATTGAACTTCAAATTCACCTTTGAACACGCCCACGGAAACTCAAACCTATGGTAGGATTTAAGGGAGGCATGGTCAAAAGGAGAAAAAAGGTCAAAATCAGCTCTGATAATACATGCACTTTTTGTGCATCACAGGCAGAACTTATATGATACAATTACAATTGCCTATCGAATAGATGCACCAAAAAAGCATCATGCCGTAGAAGAAAAACAGTCACAAAATACAGAATAGACAGGGGAGAAAACAGTCTCATGCATCAGAGAGATTCCCATAGACCAAGTCATCATTCTCTGTAAAGAGTTAGATGTCCCTGTCTATCTTGTCGTCACTTGCAGGATACAGTTTCTTCATCCCAGAAGTATCAATGAACTCAAACCAATAATAGAAAGAATTAAGAGTTCTTATGGTCTGATAAGAAATTATTGGAGTTTGAACAGAGTGATCATTTGACAAAGTTCCAAAGGGTATTAATGTCAATTAAAATTGAACATTTCAACCCTTATAGTCAAATGACAGTAAACTAAAATATCAGTTACAGAGACATGCAATAAGAGTTGAACCAACATTTGATAGAACTAACAATGACCAGGTAAGCCTTCATAATACTGTTTTTTTATCTCTGTAAAGCTTTTACCAATGTAAAGCTTTAGGTTTATCTCTGAACCTTAAAAAACCTTTAGGTTTTATCTCTGTAAAGCTTTAGGTTTATCTCTGTAAAGCCTTCATAAAAAACCTTTACTGTTTTTTTATCTCTGAACTAACAATGACCAGGTAAGCCATCGTCATGCAAATGGTAATCCACTAATTCCTAATTACTTTTATCTCTGTAAAGCTTTAGGTTTGCTACAAGACCAGTAGCTTATAAGATAATGGGATATGACAAAAACATGAACAATAAGAGTTGCATGGCATAGCAGACTATCAAATATAACAACAATAACGAGTTGCATAACAGATAAAACAAATGGCATTGCCTAGACCATATAGAAAACAGCATTCTAAAATAACAAATGACAGAAAACATTCACTATCTGTGATCACAGAAATCAACTCCATGGATGGACAGTGATCTTGTCCACAGATTCCTATCAACATGCAAAATGCCAAAGAAAGGTTATACAAAACCAATGAAAGTGGAGTAACTTTCAACAGGTTAAAAGAGCCCTCAGTGACCGATTTAAAATCACACACACAGCTGAACTCCAAGTCCATTGAACTTCAAATTCCCCTTTGAACAACACCCCAGAAACTCAAACCTATGGTAGGATTTGAGGGAGGCATGGTCAAGAGGAGAAAAGGCCAAGGACTGGACAGGGCAACTGCATTACAAGTGTCATACGGCACTTCCTATCAAGAGGCCATTTCATCTTCATTGGGATCCATAAACTCTTCAGAATTGATACCTACTAAATAATTAAAAACTTTCTCCAATTCACAATTTAAAGCATGACAAATAAAACCTCAATTAAAATAACATGAATAAAATTTCTACATATTAGACTGCCAAAATATTTCACAGCGACAAGCTACAACCACCAAAAACATAAACATTGCTTTGTGTATGCAATTCTTTATCCTTTGTGAGAAAACCAAAAGAAAAAATAATACTCCATGTACAAAGAAGAATAAAGACTTCATAATACAATGCTGGATAATAGTATCAGCCTCAGACAGCCAGATCAATTGACATCATACAATAGGATTATCAGTCGGTAATTCCAACTTTTATAAGCATATCATCATAAGCCGACACATACAACTTTTCTAAACATCCTACTTCAGACGACTAAAGAAGACCACCATGCAAATTTTTAGACTAAGGCACATCAGAAATTGTTATACGAGGTTTTTGATTAAAAAATGACAATTGCAAAGGATCATAATATCTCTACAAAAATGTGGACATCAAACAGATGCTGAATAAATATCTGCTTTATGCACGTGAATACAAACAGCCTCATTTCCGAATATATTATTAACAATATTGATTCAAGAAGCGTATAGTGCAAAACGTAGATATATAATCAATTAAAAGTGTTTCGGAAGGCCATGACCATCATCAGATTGAACATGTTTTTCTCATCCACAACCCAAGGAAATCTTGGGCAGTGTAGGAAGGTGTCCTAAGATTACACTTCAAACTTTCATCATCTGACGCATTGCACAAATACTTCCACAGATCAAAATTGTGATAAAAAAACAAACTTCTCCATTGAAATCAAAGTGAATCAAAGTGACATAAGCAAGTAGATTCAGATTCAGAAGCAAAAGAAATGTTACATCAGTGGAATCTTTGATCCTCAGATCAAGTGTTGGATATAGATCTTTTTACTTCATCACTATCTTTTAGGTTGCAAATGATTCGAACATTTAGCTGAAAGAAAAAAAGTGTAAAAAGACGTACCATTTTTCCATCAAAATAATTATAATTTATCAAACAGATTAAATAGATCTTAAAAAATAAATAAAACATGAAAGTCTCAGTGATGGCGATTTTAAATAATGGTTCGACTCTGCCAGCGAGCGTCCTCAAAGTCGCATTTCAGAAGAGGGAGCTCTGTTATCTTCATGAGAGAAAGCTAAGTAACAAAACGCGTCAAAGCCGACCAAAATCCCTCAATCAATGAGAGGGAGATCTACAATCCGATTTATCAAACAACAACAACAACATGAAACCGTAAAGAGCTGCGAGTTTTACCGCCGTATCAAAACTCAATAAAGGAAGGTTTGATCTTCTTTTATTCGACGCACAAATCTCCGAGAAATAGTGATGTATAACACAAAATCGGCTAAAATATAGATTTTGAAAAATCTTTTTTTGACGAAAAAGGAAACAACTCACAAGAAATCAGACACCCTCTGCCTCGGGCACCAAAGAGGGATAATTACATAGACGTAAGAACACAAAAAGCCGCATCAAATAGATGAAAATATAGATTTTTGAGAAATCACGAATGAAAACAAAAAGGAATGTGGGAGCTTGTTCAGTTCAGCGGGGCAGTCGACATACAAATCCCTCCAGAAAGCGAGACCTGCGATCCGGTCTGTTGAGCTTGAATTTTCCAGAGTCGTCACAGCAACCTCCACTTTGATGGAGAGACAAGTAAAATCTCTAAATCTTATACAGAGCTTCCGCGAGAAGAAACCAAAAGACGCTGGCGAAACCAAACAAGATCACAGGAAACCCGAGGACAACGTTCGTATCTCATGAATCCCATATTTATATAGACCAAGAATTAGGGTTTTCCTCGCGGAGGCGGCGGCGGCCTTTGGAGACCTGGAGTCGCGTGTCAAGATATAGGGTTTACTGTGTTTAGGGTTCGATCCGGCCCGGTTTAATTGTTCGACCGGCCCTTGGTGTTAAGTCAGGATTCGGCGTGTGTATTACGTTATCTAAGAAGTAAGATTCTTCCGATCAGATGAACCGGTTAATTTGAACGGTAAAATCTTAAACCGAGGTCGAAGCAGCCGAACCAGTAAACCGGGTTTCTTTGTTTCGGTTCGGTCTTCAAATAGATATGTATCATGACGGTTCGTATTTATAGAAACCTTCATGTAAAGCATGTGTAGATTTGAAGCTTTCGACTCCTCCAACTTGAATGAGCAAATTACGATACTTGGAGAGTCAACAATGTAAACCAAAGACGGCCATCGTTGTTTGAATATTTTAGAAGCTCGAGTATATTCGGTGGTTTCACTACAAGATTGACCCCTACGCAAATGACATCGAACCCAAATCCGAGGAGGCCCAAAAGTGAGGTCATCTTGTGTCGACACCCTTATTTAGAAGTTTGAGCTCCAGTGGATGATGAAGGCAGAGAAGGATTAGATAGACTAAAAAATGATGATAAGATCGGAGTAAATACATCGATGGATGAGGCTATAATAGACTAAAAAGATAATAAATAACGAAATTAAAAAAATTAGAGTTATTTTAAAGTTTAAAATAAAAAAATAGAAGATAAGAATAATTATTGAAGAAGTTTTATTGAAGTAACTTTAATTTGAATATTAACATGTCCCTTTCCTATTTATACATATTAGGAGAAAGAATTTTTCTCAACAGAATAAAATATTTTCCTTAATAGAATAAAAAATTTTCTAAAATAGTGCTCCGGATCGGTGCATTGCTAAATCAACTCAGTAAATGACCCCAGTTAAGCAATTTCTTCTCATACCATGATACGTGTTGTCATTAACCTCTTCTTCGTGTTTGGTGAAAGGGAAAGATTATGGACTCGTCGTTTTCTTGGAGACTACCAACTATGTCTTGGTGGAGAAGATGAGTCATAATTCCCTCGTACTCCGAACTAATCCAAACCTGGAAGCTTCCTCCTCCTCTCTCACCATTGGTAAGATTTGATGCTTGTTTATGCGGCCAGGATGATCTGCACAGGAAGGGCTTGCAAACTGCAGTGCAGCACTTCAGCTCTGTGATTCCAGCAGCACCATGGGAAAGACAGCAGAAACTCTTGGGCCCAATTCCAGATGTGGTCCCTGCATTATTCCACCAACCTCTCTGCCTCTCCGTCATTCATGGTGAACTTGACATGGCAGCCAGTACCCTTCACTCCCAGCATTACCACTTTCCTCTCCCCGAGCTAGTCAAACTCAAGCAACAGATAAGCTCAGCTTAGTCTGACAGAATTAGGTCATGCTCCCCTGTCAAGCCTCAGACATGCTCCGAACAGAGTAGTAATCTTTCAGAGGATAATCTCTGCAGACAAACAAGCAATCATTACAGCCAAAGAGCCTTCACACCATGTCAGAGAAAAAGGAAATCGAGGAAAACGTATCACCAAAGAAGAAAATGAGGAGGGACTCGTTCGAGATCCTGCAGCAGGATTTCCTAACACTTGGTTTTCCTCCGATCACAAGGGGGCACTAATAGCTACAAACACAACCACCGAGGAAGGAAACTGCTAACTGCAACATCTCCTTCACAAGAGAGCAGCACACTACTCACACTGGCAGCAGGAGATGACACAACCAACCAAGTAGTCTGACATATCTACACATGGATTAGTCTACCACCACCTATGACCTCACTGGACTCCGAGGAAAGGATACTGTGGAGCATGCTCACATAAGATTACAGGAATTGGAGTTCTCGTCACTGAACATGTTGGGCTGCATCAGCACCGGTGAGCTCGGGTCGGATGGACCATGGTAGAACTCTGGCGGAGGAGGGTACGGCATGTAAACAAAGCCGTCTGAAGCCGGCGGCTTTGGCGAAGCATAGTAGGCTTGGGTAACGCTCGGTTCCGCCATGTTGTAGCTCATGACGTACGGCGGCGGCGGTGGCGGTGGGTGTGTCGGGTATGAGTACATGTGTTGTGGTGGCAGTGAACTGATGCTGCCAGCAGTCGGATTCTTCCCAGCCTCTTCCGAGATCTCTTTCTGAGCCTTCTTGCCTTTCTTCTTGGCGCAGACATTGTCGCCATTCGCTTCGCCGCCGGCGGTGGCGGCGGGCTTCTTAGGCTGCTGGGTGGAGGCGTCAGCCTTCTTTGTACCAGAACTCTGAGGCTCTTTCGTGGCGCTCTCTGACGGCTCTGCTGTGGTTATGGTTTTGACTTGAGTTTTCTCAGCATCTGAAAGTTTTGTGACGGTGGTGTCGGTGGCGGAAGAAGCGGCAGGGTTAGGCTTGGAGGGGATTGGCTTCTTCTCGGACTTGCGTGACGGTTCTTCGGGTTTAGAGGATTCTCCGCTCTCCTTATTGCTGGTATTGACATTGCTGGGTTTCTGGTTGCTGGGTTTCTTCACTGGCCATAGCTCGGCGTGTTTCCCGGACTTCTCTAGCTTCCTAATGAGCGTTTCAGCGTCCACAATAGTCTTAACGGTGACTTTGTGCTGCCCCGCATCGATATCCGTGTCATATACACCTGCAACGAAGAAGAAGAAGAAGAAGAAGAAACAGGATGATTAGCCCAACAGATTGAAGCTAAATGGCAAAAGAAAGCAGAAGGGCAAAATATTTTGGAAGTTACCTCGAATGCTTTTGAGGATTCTATAAACCTTCTTCTTGCATCCTTCACAATGGATGGATACTCTCAACACCCAGGTCTGAAGCCATCAAATATTTCATTCGAGCACCAAAAGTGTGCAGGCAAAACAGCATGGTTAATTTTCATTCCAAAAGCTTTTAGGAGGAGAATTATGGAGGGATGGACGGTAGATTAGTACCTTGCATGTGAGGGATTCTGAAGGTTCTTCTCCGGTAGCCATGGCAGAAACTTAAAAGTGGAGGATGGATGGGTGGATGCAAGGAGTGGAAAGGAAGGCTGAGAGGAAAAGGAGCGACCTTTAGGGGTGAAAGATATAGTGGGGGTTGCCAAAGGTTCCTGAGGGACATGATGACAGCCAGTGACAGAAAAAGGAACATAAGAGAGAGAGAGAGAGAGAGGGAGATCTGGTTGCTGGAAAAGGGTGAGGTGGGTCTCTTTTGGTAGATTGTGACGGGGAAGCAGAGATTATAAATAATGCGAATAATAGGATTGACATTTATGATCATCACAAAGAAGACAAAGTTGTGATGGTCCAGACCAGTTTGGATGTTGATGAAAAATCCAGCATTAATATTTGTAATATGAATATTTTTATCCGAATATAAAAATATGGGATAGATACTATGTAACAATTTCGAAATAAGGTTGCAAACTGAGAATACTTACAAATTTGAGATTTTCTTTTTGATTAATCATCCTCATTCAATATATATGTTTATCAAATATATTAACTAATTTAATTGATAAAATATTTTATAAATCATCGTAACCTCAAATCTTATTTTCATCACTTAATTTTGTAAAAATAAAAAATAAAAAAAATATGTGTTCAAAAATATATAAATTTTAGATGTATTTTTCTTTATATATATATATGTGTGTGTGTGCGCGCTTGCGCGTGAGTGCGTATATATATATAGTCTTTTTTTTATTTTGAAAAAAAAGATAAAAGTATTGGTATATTTGAAAATAAAAGGATATAAGATGTTGCAATATATCATTGGTGAGTGCGTGCTTTTAATGAAAATATGTAATATAACCCAACAAAAGAGATAAAAAAAAAATGATATATTGATGTCAAATGCTTTGGTTTCATACAATGAAGATGATGAGTTAAAAGTTAATGATCTTTCTATGGGGTTAGGTATATAATAGATATTTAAAATTCGAGATACTTCAATTTTAATTTATCAAAAAGACCATACGTAGGGGTAAGTAGTCTCCAATTGCAACCTCTATGATTTAGAATCTCGAATAAGTAAAATGTCCAAATAATTGAATAAGTGAATTGCTTTTCAATCAATTGTAGTCATATATGGACAATAAACAACTTACCAAAATATATATATATGGACAATAAACATAAGAGCAACAAAGTTTTATTCTAACAAAGTTATATATATATATATATATATATATATATATATATATATATATATATATATATATATATATATATATATATATATATATATATATATATATATATATATAATGTACATTCGATAAAAATCTAATATTTATTTTTATCCACATTTAATTAAATATAATAGTATTCATTTATCAAAGGAGACCAATAATAGTATTCATTTATGAAGCTTACACCCTTCTAGATTTGTTATTTTTAAAAATATTTACGAGCAGATAAGGAAAAGGTAAAATGACTAAATTACTTATTGAGAATGTTGAAAGTTTGTATGGAGTCTAAGTATTCTTTCGAAAGTTCAAAATTTCTAATAAAAATTATTATAGAATCATTTACCCATATCTGTTCGATTATCTAATTTTCTTGTAAAAAAATTATTATGAAATCATTTACTCACATTATTATGATTTATAGAGGGGGTTAAAACTCATTTGATATAATTAAATATAAGTTTTATCTTAACTATATACATGAATTGTAAAATGGTGCTCGACTAAAAGAAGAAAGCCATGTAAATAATAAGTTCTCTATGTTAAGATTGAAGGTGGAAGGTTTTAACCCTACTAATAGAAACCCTATGTTAAGATTTCTCAATATCTCTCAAACTTCCTTAGAGCCAATGCCATTATTAATTTATGATGGTTCATTTACTAATGATTTTTTTATTGTAAGTATCGACTTTTGTTTGGAGAACTATAGATATTATCATCTTCGTCAGATAAAAAACTTGAACCTGCCTCCAACCCCTTATATGCTATACGAAGATAAGATAGACTATACAACGAAGCAAAAGTATTATATGCACTCGAGATGATTTAAATACTTAACTACAATAAACTAATACCTTGGTTCCTACTTAATAATTATAATGATATTTATACCGATTAATAATCTAACCTTGAAGCTCATACTCTTGTAAATGTTGCAAAAACTTTTTTGTATCCCTCCATACTCAAAGAATAATAATGTAAGGATATTTATAAATTATGCTATTATTCAATTACATAAATAGATACTTTTATCAATTACATAAATAGATACTTTTTGTATGCTATTATTCAATTACATAAATAGATACTTTTATCAAATGAAGGATAGCCACAATAGTAGCTCACAATTCACGAAAGAAAGATAATATTCTTCCATCAGCTATATCAATTTATATATAAATCATAGTACTAATATTCCAGTACAACCAATTTCATATACAAAAGCAAACAAAGAACTATTATTCTTTTGTAGGTTTTGAGTATCATAATATCAAAAAAATACAAAAAATATACTTCCTAGTCAACGCATGAATGGAGTGAATAATAATATTATTATTATTAATTAGATACATAGATTTAAATAAAAAATCATATAATACAAGAAGTTTTTAAATTTAACATATATTATCTTTTCGAGAAGCACTTTCATCCACAAGTATTTACAATTGAACTCACATTTCTTTCATATCTTGAGTAATTTTTCAAGCTTTTCTTTGATGTCAAATTTATTCATCTTTCTCCTTCTCAAGTTATGTGGTCATAAATCTTAAACGATGAGATTTGGATACTGCAAAATTTGAATGAGATGGTCTTATGCCATAACATCACATATATCCTGATTTCTCTAATCCTAATACTTGAGAAATAGTATCTTCACTTAATGGAATATCAATTGCTATGAGTTCAAGATGTGTCCTAAGATTCTTCATTTGTTTCTATAATAAATACAAACATATTATCAATAAAAAATAAAAAAATAATAAGAACCATAAAAGCAATGGACTGATTGAGTGATGCATACAATTACTCTTGCTTCATCCTCATCTATTGGCATTTTATCATTTTTCTTTCATGATTAATGATAAAAATATCATCTTTAAATAACTTCTTCCCTATCTTGGCTTTGTAACAAAACATAAAAATATAATATTATTAATAAATAAAAAAAATATATCAAATATTTATTAAAAAATTCCTTACCTTTTCATCAATCAACCTAATATAACTTTTCTTCCCTAAAGTATGTGATATTTTTTGTTTTGATCTATTAACCTTATTTCCTTTACTAAGGCTCTAAAAAAATATTTTAAATACCATAAAATTAATATAAAAATTACAATACAAAAAATCGATATTTGCATACACAAAATGATGCTGAAATATTTGGTCTTTATTAATTCTATCAAGAATATTTTTTAAATGATAGGATATAGACTTCGAGTTATCATAATAAATAAATTTTAAGTCACTTTTTCAATTCTTCCATTTTGAATTAATTGATATGTGTCATCTCTACATTTAATTTACCTAATAAAGCTCCTTCAAGACCTACATGTTGTTGATTTGTATCTAATTAAACTATGATACTTTTTCTAGGCGGTAAACTCTCCATGTTAACTAAGCCAATGCATCCTCTCGTTCTTTTTTCCCTATACAATTTATCACAATGAAAAGATATTAATAGAATCAGACACTCGTTATAATATCAGTTAATAGATCTATAATTAGTACTGTAAGTATAAAATCTATAATATGCTATAAGTTATATAAAAAATTTTCATGATTAAAATTAAATAACATTAAGATCAGATTCATATCTTTTGATGTCATCTAAAAAAATCTCTATCTAAATGCACTATCCTTCGAATCTAAATATCAATACATCTGGAAGGATAATTAGATACTCCTCCTTTCTTCTTATCCTTTCACATTACTATTATTATTGCATCCTATATAATATATATAAGTTATTAGGAGAGTTTATCCTATCAAGAACATCCCCTAAGAAATTCTACTATAATATAAACTTTTTTCTATTGATAAATATCTATCGTCAGAATCTAATTAATTCTATTATATATTTTATCTAATTATAAAGAGCCACATAATCTAACAATTTATGTCTAAATTTCATTCATCAGCTAAGTGAGTGTTTTCGTTTATTCTTTATATATATATATATATATATATATATATATATATATATATATATATATATATATATATATATATATATATTTTATCATAACGAAAAGACAGAATCAAGGACTCATTTGAATATAATATAATAGTTAATAGACTATAGTCATTTCAAAATCAACCCCTTAGGAATGTCTTTCCTCAAATACTCGAATTTATTTGTGTATTCTCTAATATATTCTTTATTTGAGCTTGAACATGAGATTGTAATCTTGTCTTCAACAAACGTAACTGCGCATACTTAGTCTTCTCCATTGATGATGCTAAATATATGAAGTCAATAGTATTTGTGAAAAACCGTGTGACAAAGATTATGAACTAATAAATTATAAAGAAATGATACATGAACAATATAAAAAACTAAATAGCATTCACCATCTAATATGATAATTACCAAAATTAATGCTTGGGACTGTAATGCATGAAAACATAGAAAACAGATAATTACAAATTAAGCACAAGCCAATGTATGTCATAAATTCACATATTATGTTCAACATCACTATTATTATCTTCAACAGAATTATTTATATGATTCTTCTCTATCGTGTCAAGCACTAATATTGCATCAATTAATATTCCGTCCACATCATCTCTTATTAAACTAAAATCATCTTGAGTGTCTGTGATGGTGGCATCCAATATTGAGTCCACAAGAATATTACATTGCTCAATCTCATCTAATTCCTAGGTCAATCAAATTCCTTAGCTTTGTCTCGATAGGTACCCATCAATTTCCCTCTAATACATCTTAAATATAAAACACTTGTTAAACTTAGGAGACTAGTACAAATGAATCATCACTAAAGTGTTTTTTTCAGTGTGTATTAAATTTTTAAAAATTACTAGTTCCATGTTCAACATCAACCCAATAACATTTGAAGAGAGCCACTTTGAATTGATAATAATAGTTCAATTCTACTATCTAGTGTAGATTTTTGATCTCTTATGCTTGCATAGCTTGAAATCTTTATGATGTTGACAATACCACTACTTTGAGTTAATTTATACTTTTCATGGTCTCTTGTTTGGAGCCGAATACTAATGAAAAATGAAGCATTAAAATTCTCTTCCCACATTATTAGGGCCTCGAGTAAGCCATCTCATTTCGTTAGTCATTTGTTCATTGCTATTGTGCAACCCAGTAGGTTAAGAATAATTAATTAAAATGTGCAAACATGAACAATTTTTATTTAGCTATTGGATAGAAATACTTAAATGAGACCTAGTTCATAATGTCATTCGATTTTTTGATATTTTGTCTGAATCTTCGGTATATCGTCATATCCCCCAACACATTACCTAATCCTTCGATATGTCTATTACCACAAAATCTAATCTTCCAGCATGATATTAAATCCTTCCATGATACTTGAATCTCTAGCTCAAAGTCTAATCTTTGGATCAATATTATAGCAGGACGTCTAATTTATATAGTTATAATCTTTTGACACAACTTTTGATTCTTTGCATTTGATCCTTCGATAATTCGAGTCTTGGTCAAAGTACATTCTGCGTCTCATATCTCAACAATATATTAGTTTATCAAATATATCAATTGATTTTATCTTCAAAATTTATAATTTAATAAAATATCTAAAAATAAACAAAAGTAAATCTTTTTCACGTTCTTTTTGACATGTTAACATGAATGGATTTTATCCATAAAATGAAAAGTTACAATGACTGTAATCTTATCATAATCTTTTTTTTTATAGTATATATACGATTTTACATAAGATTTATATATGAAATCAGCCCATGATCCCAATTCCTAATAGTAGGCTTTAAATGGAGTGGGATTACGCATTGTGGAAGACTTAAAACACAGCAGAACAGATCAGTCTAAAGAGCGCCAATGAGCATGGAGAGATCTTTTTATCTTGGTAAGCAGTGATCCTTTAGCTTGCTTGCAGTTTCTGGTGTCCACAACCACCCCCGTCACTGTCACCTCTTTGTTGCGCAAGTCGAACGTGTAATCCAGCAGTCCTGCTACAAATGACTTCAGAAGTATGAAGAATAGGAAAACCTCACAATTTGCTGATAGAAAAAGAACATATATGAAGTATTTCCTCCGTTTATTTGCTTGAATTCTTACAGTTCATCCTGGAGACAACCTTGGAGACCCTTTCCCTGCAGTGATTGCAGTCCGCACTGGCATTCATCACAACCATTTGGACCTACAATATATGGCAACTCTTTCCGAGTCAAGAAAACTACGTGGATGCAGCATATATTAGCTGCAGCTGGGGTGCCAAAGTGTCCGAATGCAGTGCTTCACTAAAGGACTGGGTTCGCCAGTGTTATTCAATTTAGCATGGATCGTATATCAAATGCATGGCAAGTTGTGTGACATCTACCACTTTGCTGATTGCGGCTTTCTGATTCTATCATTCCATTATCACAGACTACAAAGTACCGAAGATTGGTTTTATGTGAATATTCTGAAAAAGTAAACTGAATATTATTGTTGCTCAACAATTTTTCATCTTTTTTCTCCTTTCCTCTAAGAAAGAGAAGCTAATAAACAAATAGTTTTGTTTTAACCAGGATGACGACCATACAACTTGTGAATGAGGCTCTCAGGAAGCTACAGTTGTGCGAAAAGGAGCATCCTGAGAAACACACACAAAAACTGGATCAACCATATCTGTGGATTGATGCATGGAGAGAGACAAAAAACTTGAGACATGAACCAGAAACACATTTTTCCACAGAAAATCAAGTAAAATAATGGTCCGATGTGATCTACCAAATGAATCATATGACCTAGTAATCGTGTTTGAATCACTGAAAAGAAACATTGATAATCAAGCATATTAAGCATTCAAGTTTCACAAAGAGATTAGACCTAAACAGCACACTAGCTTCCTTCAAATCAAATGGTTCATGCTATCTAACCAACCTATTCCGAACTTTCACTGTACACATAGTCACATACAGACATGTTACCTGTAACATGAATTCTACGTTGACAAAATTGTGTCATTTTTTGCATTATTTCAAGTACATAAAATCATAAGGGAGTTTTGGATGGTTGGTTCTTTTGTTGCATGATGAGTTGGATCTACAAATACTCGGACAAATTTCACTATCTTTTGTTTACCTGCCCAGCCTAAACTTTGTTTGGAAATTTCAAAACAACATCAAAGATTGGTGTCAAATCTACTGCTTGCTATTGATCATATTTTGTAATTCTAGATTCCTGACCAACTACAATAGATAGAGGGAGAAAATGAAGCTTTGGCTGATTAACGAATTCCTAATGAGCAGTGTTGTACTTTGGCAGGCCAGAGGTACTTAATTTGAAAGATTGATGCATCCAATAAAATCTGCAAGAGAAGTGTATATAAAATCTCACTTTAAACACCCAGTAAAACAAGCTCACTAAAGGCTTAGAAATGGGTCTCTGGTTAATCCAGCACTTGATAAATGATTTGTATCCAGCCATAGAAAGTTGCTTATAATAAAGGTAAACGACTGCAGTCTGCTGGCTGAGATTGATGAAGATTATAACATGAGAAAGTATAATTTGTATATATCTATGAATTGAGAGAGAGAGAGAGAGAGTTTTCATACTGAGGGGAGGCTGAGATTCTCTGCAGACCTCAAAGTTGTTTGCTTGCTACCCTCCATGGAGGCAGTTTAATTATGCTTCTGTTCTTCCCATTGCCGGGGTCTATAATGACCTCTCCACAACCAAGTCTTTGCTCAGAACTCACGCAACTAATGACCCGACTTAGGATCTCTGTGTTACTTTTAGAAAAGTTGATAGGGTGTTGAGAGTTGCAGCCACCATCCCAGACATCATGATTTTGTTGACTTCTCTGCCCTCTAATTTCTTATTGGTTTTATTAGATCTGTCATATAGGAGGAATGACCCGACTTCTGATCATTTGTATTGGATTCTTAGTTTCAAAATCATTAGGATCGCACTCATAACTCTGCCGATGGTTCCATCACTCATAACTTT
Organism: Musa acuminata AAA Group; assembly: GCF_036884655.1. NCBI lineage: Eukaryota > Viridiplantae > Streptophyta > Magnoliopsida > Zingiberales > Musaceae > Musa > Musa acuminata. The sequence continues at coordinate 39,342,090 of NC_088353.1, read as the reverse complement.
ATGTCTGATAATGAACTACTTGAACCTACCTACCATGCTTGTAGAAGCGAGAGATCAATAGATTACAACACTCATTTGTCATCTGGTTTTAATATTTCAGTCATCTATGTGAGGATGCAACGATATACATTTATTTATGCAGCTCAGTCCATCTAAAGATATATTTTCTCCATACATACATGCATGGCAAGCGTACATGGCAGACTCAGGTTGTTCTCAATTGAGCAATTGGTAGGTTGCACTTATCGCAGAAACAAATAGCCTTTAGAATATGTTCAAATCAAAGATAGGGAACGGTATATAATAAGAACTGATAGAACTTCTGCGATGCATGTATTGCATAAGTAATGATGGAACAGATAGCTAAACCTACGTGTAAAATGGACTCGTTCTATCTCCAATGGTCAAAGAACCTGATCCTTCTATCAGGAACAATTCACTAAGGATGCTTATTGACTAGGACAAATATAACTTAGTCTACAAAGATACTATATAGTACATACAATATTTGAGATTATTAATCATAATGTTGTCCCTTTTGATAGTAGCAGATAAGATTTTCTCAATTATACGAGGAAATCTCTCTACTAGGGAAATCCTCTATTCTGTTGAGAAAAATATTCCCTCCTAATCCATATAAATAGGAGAGGGGCAGCTTAATGTATTCAAGTTAAAATTTCTTCAATAATTTTCTTCAATAATTCTTTTTATCTTCTATCTTTCCAACATAGTATCACCAACGTCGTTGCAGCCATATTCTTAAGAGGCTCCGCGGTCAATCCTTATCTTCCACACCGTGATAGTCTCCGCGGCCAATCCTTATCTTCCACACAGTGGTAGTCTTCGTTGATCTGTCAATAATCGATGGACTTGAGGAGAACGAAGGAAACGCTTGTGTCCTTAACAGTCTGTACGCCGGGACTCAACGGTCTGGTGCTCTCTTCTTCGCATATACGTACAGCCTTGACACGCACAGCACCGTGTGGATCGCCACTGCGTGCACGAACTCAAGCCACCGCAGTCACCCACCTCTCACCTCCTTGATACTACTGTAGCATCACCACAACATCGTTGCAGCTCTACAGCATTGCTATAGTTTTCTCCATTGTTGTAGCTTTCTCCTCTACTGCAGTAGTCGTAGTAGTCACAGCAACAACAATAGCAATCGCAGTAGCAGCAGCGATATGCTCTTGCTCTACTCACGAAGCCTCTCGCTCATAAACTATTTTCTTTGCATCGATCCAAGATTGGTATCCTTGATAGGAGCACCATCTTGCGGGGGCATGATAGCAGATAAGATTTTCCCAACTATACGAGGAAATCTCTCTAAAATCCTCCCTCCTAATATATATAAATAAGAGAGAGACATGTTAATATATTCAAACTAAAGCTTCTTCAATAATTCTTCTTATCTTCTATTCTTTCCAACATCTTTTCCTTTCTATCATCGATTTTGAGAATGCATCTTATGATAGATACAATATAGTTAATAACCTCCTTGATTCAATACCCATAAGAGTAGACTAAGGAATTGAACTTATGACATAGAGGTCAAGGACTCAACTGGAACTATGGATTCCAGTTAGCTCACCTTAGATGGAGCATAACCCCTTGATCAAGATACATAGGGTTTCATCCTCCAAGTAGAAACAAAATAGAAAATAACCCTTGCCATGTTCACCACCAAGGGAGGGAAGAGAAATGTAACGACAACTAATAATAGCCCTAATTACCTCTACAAAGAGAGGTCTCCTAACAGATTTGCCAATAAGATTGAAAGCTCATGGCTTATGCCATTCTTAATACAAGGATAACATGATCCTCTAACATCAATCTAATGCATTCAAAGGTAGATGATAAGAGAAGCAAACCAAATGAAACAGGGATAGCCTACTAACGAAAGAGATCTAGGAGCTTCACAAGAGGAATCGAATGAGTAGTAAATAAAAGCCTCAGAAAGGGGGAGGCGACTACAATTACCCTTTTTAAAGATGAAACTATAAATCTAGAGCTTCTCACTCTAGAAAGGAGAAGAGAGATTCAAACCATTACTCATCTATGTCAAAAATATTAATTACCAGTTATGTATATATACAAACAAGAAAATGTTAATCACATAACTTCCTTGGAACAATTTTTTTTTCTTTAAACATGTGAAAATTTACAAGATTGTTGGTTATATTCTGATTGTTTACATATTCACCCTTGCTTGAACAAGACATTTATGAGGTAGTATAAGATAATCATCATTGTGTCAAAGCTAGTATTATTTAGTTATTGAGCCAAATATTTTTTTCTTTTTGGTTTTCCGGTAGGTTTCAACTAGAAAGTAATCCTTCAAAATAGATATAAATTACATTTTTTATATCCAATAGTTTTTATTCGATAAGAGCATGGAATTTCAAAATTGTGAAAGAGACAACAAGAACAATTTCTTCTCTCTAAGTCGATTATCATTAACAAGATTTCTCCTTGGTTTTTTATAATTATAGGAAAATATCATGTTTTCCTATAAATGTTTCGATAATTCTTTACATACAAACCATGCATATAACATAATATGAAAAGAAGGCCTAGGTCAGCTCCTTATCTCCAACTTAAATTATAGCAATATTAAGGCTAATTATGTATTATCCTTTTTTATTAGACCTCCTTAGCATCCTGAACCTAAGACTTAAAAAATTTATATTGAAATCCTTATGGTTATGAAAGTGAAACATTTAGGTCTATTTACCCTAACGTCATCAGTTTTACTAACGAAAACACGAAAACATTAAGTAAAAAAATAATTTTAACATTCCAATTGATGATAACAAATGACATCAGTGATGACGAACGACGACGTCACTAAGGCCCCAAGTGGCTATTGTGGATGAGGAGACTAGTGGCAAAAGACGAGGGTCACTCGACATCTACATTAACGTCAACGCTAGAGCATATGTCAAGCGCCCCTTTTGTCGCTCTATATCTACATCAGTGCCGATGCAATTGCTAAGCAGCGAAAGGGCTACTCACTGCATCGACGTCGACACAATTGTCGAGCAATAAAAAAGCTACTTAACATCTACATTGGTGATCCTTTCATCGCTAGACAAATGTATCGACACCAACACAAATGCAAAGTGATGCAAAGTGACAAAAGAGTCGCTCACTACGTCGACATCGATGCAGTGAGTGACCCTTTCGTCGCTCTACATCTACGTCAACGTTGACATAGTTATCAAGCGATGAAAGGGCCGCTCACTACGTCAGCATCGAAAGAGTTGCCGAGTGACGAAAGAGCCACTCGGTGTTGACACAGATGCAAAGCGACACCATTCTGCATTTGTGTCAACGTCGAGTGGCCCTTTCATCACTCGACAACTACATCGATACCGACATAGTGAACGATCCTTTCGTCGCTCGACAATTACGTCGATATCAACACAAATATAGAGTGATGAAAGGATCGCTCCGCAACTACATCAATGTCGACGCAAATACAAAACGACCATTATCTTTCGCCATTACTCTCTTCATCCACAACAACCACCCGCAATCCTTAATGGCGCCACCATCTGCCACCACTAATACCATCCATCACCACCAACTAAAATATTAAAATTATTTTTTTACCTATTAGTTTTATGTTTCCATCAATAAAACCAATTGCATAAGAGTAAATAAACCTAAATATTTTATTTACGTAACTATAAAAAATTTAATATAAATTTTTAAGTCTAAGAATCAAGATGCTAAAAAAATCTAACTATAGAAAATAATCTATAATTAGCCCACAATCTCATGATCCAAATTTTAGTTAAAACTTGACATCAAGAAGAAAGGATTTCATTAAAGCACTTGGCCAAGAAAAAAATACGATGAGAACTCTTTGCACATCACAGCAGTATCCTTAAGTCAGTGGAAAATCATCGTTACAAACCACATCCTTCAAGAGGATCCATTAAGTAGAAGAGACTAATGGAAGACCAAGTTCTCACAAGGCTTGAATTTGACCTTTCAAACCCTTATCTTGCTGGAATCTCAAGACACTACTTGCATAGAACTGAGAAGTAGGGCCCTTGCCATCACATGGTTTGGTTGAATGACTTCTATTTAGCATTCCAGCTTGTTTACTGCTTTGTAATGGAAATCATGTTGAGTCAGATTACATGTTGTGGGAGAATGAATCACAGCTTCAGATATGAGCATTTGTACCAATCACAAAGGGAAATAATTTCTACCAAAGTAGCTGCCTTACCTCTTGTAATCCACACAGATGAACATGACCTTGAAAGTGAAGACCTGGCAACAACAATGGACACAGTTGAAGGAAGCCAAAATAAGAGTTATAATTGTAAAATGGACATGTATGCTTCAATCAGACACATGTCTTTCTCTAGTTAATATTGCAATAGTTTCTGCATTTTGTTAATTAATATGTTCAACATCAGTATCTCAAATATCACAAATGCAACATGTACATCATGTCACTAATTTGCATCCCAGTGGAAGACAATTGTAACATAGCTGAGACCTGAGAGTTCCAAGAAATCTGTAGCACAAAAGAGAATGAGCAAATTGATGTCCAACTTGAGGAATGATTTTGAGAAGCTTGCAAATGTTTGTAGTTTGCAAGATAGCATTTAAGCACTGTAGAAGGGATTTTAATGAAGAAAGCATAGATGTGTCCAAGAAACTATTAAAATAATGAATCATATTCAGTGAATGTTGAAGGTTTGTGGCAAGCATCAGTATGAGATCTAGTAGGACATATGACAGATTTCTATGCTCAAACAAGAAAGCTTTGTGGAATATAGACTGAAGTTTGTCAAATCTTCAGGTTCATCACTTCCATTGATATCCCTTGTCACTCAGAAAGTTCATGAGATAGTATACAGAAAAGAACAACAAACTGAAAGAAACATATTTGCCTGACTTCCTCACCGATATAAGATGATTGCCGATTCATGGCCTTCAAAATAAAATAACTTCTGCAGATGATTGGCATTATAGAACGTTAAACATATGGCTGGATCTTACAAATGTGGAGTTTTTCTGAGATGGAATTCCTGCAAAAATGGTTAAAGAGAACATAAGAGTGTTTGTTGAACATTTTCACTACAGTATGAAGAGTTCCATAAATAAGCTAAACTCAAGATTGAACAAATATCATCCTCACCTTGATGGCGTTACACATAAAATATGTTAATGGTACAAACAACCAACAGGAGTCACAGAAAAAAAAAATCATACCTTCACTTTCCATTTTGACTAATAGAGTGGCCAAAGTTCAGTAATACTATGGATACAATTGACATTATCACGGATCTTTCGAAATGATGCCAATATTGCTAAGTAATTGACACATCAATTTTGATGCGGTTTCCTGTATATAAATCATTCAAGTCTTTTTTATAACTCCATGCTGCCAGATATCTTGGAAAACAACAAAAATCACAAACCAAGTTGAATAGGCAAATACAGTCCAACTAAAAAACTTCTATTTTCCAAATTACTTCACAAGAATTTAATCAGCAAAAAAAACTTGCATTCATAATTAAATTGATTTTGCAAAAAGGTAAAGATTGACTGAAGGTAAATAATGGTATCTATATGTAGTTTACCATTATCTCATAACTTTATGTAAAAAGTCCTCTATACATTCCTGAAACGTGAACAAAGGAGTGAACTGTTTCAAGCAAAATGTTCATGGTGAAACTAAAGTACATGAATGAACTATCCAGCAGGTCTTTCAGTAGCCTACCCATAAGAAAAATGCCATTGTTAAATTGAATTCCATCCTGACTAAATGACGACAAAGAGGTTTAACAAAGGTAGGAGTTCCCTCTTATTTTAGAAAACAGACAACTAATCAAATGTGAAACACCATTTTCGTTAATAAATTTCAGTCATAACAAAAGGATATATCATTGTGGGAGAAGGAGCACTTCTAAGTTTTAACAACAATCAAATGATAATACACATACTGATGTAGAATGTCTTATTACAACTCTGTTTTTATTCTCTAGTCACTATTGACATGGACAAAGTCCAAGAGCTAGAATTCGCAAAAGATGTTATATACTTGATCCAAAGAAAATGAATAGTTCAGGTCCAGCATCACAAAGAAAAAGTGGATGTCCAATTTGGCATTTAATATCAGTGAATTGTTACAGATTGCACTAAGAAGACATCAGATTTTTTCAGTTAATCTGACCATGAAAGAACTTAAAACTACTGTATCCAAAATTATCCAAGAAGATTCAAACAGCTCATGAGAAAATTCAGCTCCAATTTCTTCAGCTGCCGTTCCAAAAGCAATTCCGAATGAGTTACCCTGGATGGCCCCAAGACGGGGTTTCACACACACACCAACAATGAGAACTTTGTCAGGTTGTTTACCCAAGCAAGCACAGACTAGTGGCTTCATTTTCGCCCCTCTTTCCTTTAGTGCATCCATCAAGAAATAGCAGAACTTGGTAAGTGCCTGGGGATGACCCAACCGCAGGGTGTCAACAGGATCTTCAAGCCTCACCCAGCGAAACTTCCTGTAACTTCTGATGAAACCAGTTTTAGTAATTGCAGAACTTCCTTGCCTGAGAATAGCTCTCTGAATCTCAATTGCACTTTGCATGCCCTTTCTAAGTTGATCGATATTGTTCAAGGACAAGGCAGAGTAAGCAACCCAAAATTGCTCAGCAGCCGATGAATCTTTTTCTGCTGCAAATGACTCGAGCAATGCTGTGACACCATACACTACATCAGCAGCTGAAACTTTCGTGCAATACCCATGTATTCTCAAGAAGCTACGATAATAGAACTCAGTTAAGCCAAACTCTGGCAAGAATCTCTCGAACTCATCCTTCATCTTTTGCTTCACTTCCATGCTCATGTACTGAAATTTCTTCTGGCAATCAACAAGAGGGAACCCCATTCTGGCTAGCAAAAGCTTGAGCTTTTTCAGGCCATTGTCGCTCCAAGTTTTCAGCTTGGTTGCTATGTAGGAAGAGCACAGCATTGAATCGAACAGATTCCACTCCCTCAATAGCATCAGCCTGGGCTCATCTTCATATGCAATTCGAGAATTCTCTGGTGCCTGGATCTTTGTACCATCCTTGAGTGTAACCGAACTGACAGCATCCAGATTTCCTGAGCTGTTTATATGCTGTTCAAGTTCCATGACCCCAGCTTGATACCTCTCATTGGTTAGCCTTTCATGCACAAATTGATCGGTAAGCGAGACACAGGCCAACCATAGCAGTTCATTTGTGTTCTTTCTCAGGGAATGTGCTAACTCGAACAACAAGCAACCAGATGGCTTTCCATGGAAAGTACCCAACTTATAGTACTCCGACTTGAGTTTCCCAAAGAGCTTAATCGGGTCAGGTTCTGAATCCTTAGAGACCCTTCGACGCTTTCTGTTTCCTCCCTCGACCTCTTGGTCGTTGTGGTCATCGCTGTCCTCATCGTCAGAGTTCGCATCAATCTCGTCATCACTGTTCAGATCAGACGCATTGGCCAATGCGGAGACATCGAAATCATAAGCCAGATCGGCCTGGTGCTCATCCTCCTGAGTGTAAAGAACGACAACCTGTTCGTTTTGCTCGCTGAGGTTGTGGAGGTGGACCGGGCGGTGGCTATCGATGATGAAGACATGAACCTCAGGCCCAAGGCTCAAGAACCGGCGCAGGTCGCGGTGGCAGCCCCAGTTTATGAAGAGCAAAGAAAGCGGCTGATTCGACGACCGGAGATTGAGGCCGACAAATTTGTCGACGTCACTGAATGAGGAGACAGGGTACACCGAGTAGCGAATTGAATCGGACGAGAGGACATGGGTTACGATCTTGAGGGCACAGAGGGAGTCGGCGTCGGACGCGGAAGGGAATACCAGAAGCGGGGAAGTGGAGGAGGCCAAGGCAGCATCACGAAGGCGAGCGTAGAAGGATTCGACTCGGAGCTCCCTCACCATGGCTCTTAATATGGATTCTGGAGACCGGGAATAACTGATTTTGCTGGGAAATTTGGAATATAATCACCTGATCCTAGCAAATCACTCCCGATATCTGACCTATCAAGCAAAAAAAAATACATAGCAATTTCGGACTCAGCAACTAAAAATAATGAAAGCAGCCCAAAATTGGCTGACACGACGCGGAATTTAGGCTAAGATTCAAGATAATCACAAAGAAATCGACATGAAGGCACGATTAATCATCAGATCAGCGGTTCCCCTCCCCCCCCCCCCCCAAAATTATCCCCAAGTCGACAGATAAAACTTGAATTTTTTGGTTTCGTCACACATACCTCAATCTTAGATCTTTCAGAAGGCCAGCGGGAGTACCAAGACTTGGCGGTGAGCATCAAAGGAGACCCGGTGTAGAGGTCAGGGAGAGAGGAGATTTCGAGAGGGAGCGAGGGAGAGTTTCTTTGAATCCATCGAAGGAGAGAGTGCGTGAGTGTGGGTGGGCGAAGAAGAGGATTAGAACCATCCTTCTTTCCTTCTCGTGGCTGTCGAGGGATTCGAAATTTTTCGGATGATTTCGAAACCGCGCGCGCCGCGCCACGCCATGATTGGGATGGCGCTTCTTCTGCGGGAGTTCGCTTTTCGGACATCGCTTGGCGTCTTCACGTGGTGGCGGGTCGGACCGCACGATTCTTTCTAGGTTTCTTAATTGAACCGGACCTAAATCGGAAGTCTCGACCTGTCAAACCGAACCAAAATTGTTGTAGCGCACGCACGCATTCGTTGAACGCGTACCATTTCGTGACCAGACCAAATTGGACGGCAGCGATTTGTTTGGGTTTGCATGTAATTCAACTTCAAATGGGGGATACTCTCTCTCTCTCTCTCTCTCTCTCTCTCTAAAGAAAGATAAGAGTTGACATAGGATTTATGTAAAACGATATTTTTTATTTATATTTATAAAAAATAAATAAATAAATTGATCAATTATAAAATTCCTGAAAGAACAACTCTTCTAGTAGACCTTTTTATATAAATCTTGAAAAAATTTTATCTTTATCTCTCATCATTATCCAAATACTCTATGGGAAAATTAAATATACCACATCTAACTCTCCTCTTACCAAGATTTAAAAATACATGAAATATTTATAAAACTTAAAGCTTAATTTTTAGAATTTTTTTCCTTTATAAAAATTTGATTTCAAAATTCTTAAAATATTTACCTATTATATGAACATATGCTAAATAGAAAGGATGGTTTATAATATAAAACCAAACTCAAAGGAGCATCTCAGATGTCCTAAAATGTGACTATTCCATCTGAATGCAAACAACAATATAATCACATATATTAGTTCTCCTCACCTGATTGAATCAATTACTATCTATACAAACAACAATATAATCACTTATATTTGAGAAAAAGCCAGAATGCTGGAGGTTCAACTTGATAGCTTTGATGAGTTTAAAGAAAATATATTTGCTAGGGATGCTAGTAATATTTTTTTTGTGTAATGATGCTCTTAAATGAAGGAATCATCAACATACTTTTTTTTTTTTTGAGAAAATAAGAAGGTTTCAGCTACTCAAGAAACATTCATAAAGAGTATATGTTAACACAGGAAATGCCTGATTAGTCTTGATGAAAATAACCAAAAACAAAGAAAAAAATCACATATTGATTATGGTTGAAGATCATAAGTCCCTCTATGAGAAAGTTTCATCATTATACAAAGATGAAAATCTATCAATTAAACAGTTTATCAACAAAGAAAAATTATTCTCCAAATCAAACATGAAAACATATCATTTGTAGGTTTTCTATTTCTATAACTATAGATGATTTTTCTACTCTTTTTTTATTTACTCTATTTTCTTTTCCTTAGCACAATTAATACAGGAACTAAACATAGAATCCCTAATATGTTCACACTTGAACTTGAGTTTGTTACCAATTCAAGTGTTTTAGATCGATCTTTCTTCTTTTCATACTCAATATAAATATGAAAATTACCTTAATTTCCATCAACCCTTCATGGCTTCAAAGCACTAACTCTTGATGAATTGTTGATGAAGTATTGACAATTCAATCTCAATTATAGAGTTTTCGATTAGGCTATTAGATTTTTTTTTGTAAACGATGTACAGCGTAATGAGAGCTCCAAAAGTAGATGAATTTTTTTTTTGTATAAAGGAAAAAAAAAAGAGAGGAAAATATAAATATAAAAAATATATTAAAAAATACCTATAACTCCCATGTTGAAGACCTCACACCTCCACATGTCTAGCATGTGGATTATAACCTCATATTATCAAAAATTAAATAAATATAGTCCCGTACCATGTACACATAATATGAGAAATAAACTTTTAATTCTTTGACCTATTATGGTATTTTTATAAGCCCCAATGTACAAAAGTAAAAACGGAAACCTTAGAAAATAAGTAAGAATACAATAATATCACATAAATCAAAGCATATCACTCTTTAAAACTTTCACTTGATTCTGAAAAAATATTTTCATATTTGATTTGGAGAATGATATTCCTTTTGATGAAATGTTTGATTGATAGGTTTTCATTTTTGAAAAATGAAGAAACTTCCATGTAAATGCTTGTTATTTTTAACCATAAACATCATTTTATTTCTTTCATTTTTTTGGTCATTTTTTTTCCTTTTTTTCATCTTGGGTACCGTTGAGACAAACACCCTAACCTTATAAATAATTCATTGAAGTTGGAAATAATTATCATTAAGGAAAAGAATGGAAGAAAAGGATATGGAAAATGAAAGAGTTAGTGATTCGTGTCCTTCCTTAAAATTTCATTTCTTATTCTTGATTTCATTTACGAAATCACATTAAGGTTGTGGATGCATAAGTTATCATTTTCCATAATATGTATATTATTTTTAACACACTATTATTGATAAGTTATATTGAATAATGAGTTTACAATTATATTATCATATACATATAATATGATATAATGAATGGTATCATATTGATTATAGATATAATTCCTATTGATAAATAAGCAACCTGATAGAGTGATTATCGTTAAGTAATCGATAGAAATGTAGCCCGAAGAAATCTTACTTTTAAGGCACAAGGTTAGTTACAAAAATTGCTTCTTCAATTATTTGATGTATGAAATGATTTTTCTCTATCAGCTTTTGAGCTAGTTGATTTATCCTAAGAGTCCAAGTTTATTTATTAGCCACTATAAGTGATGATGATGTATGATTACATTATTATTATATTATTTTAATATATATATTTAAAAAAAAATTGATACTCTTAAATGTATTTTCTACTCATGTCTGATCATATGTACTATATATATGATTATTCATGTGAATATATTTAATAAATTATGTATATTTACTTAGCATATTATTGTTGTTATAATTCGAATTATTTCTTCCTCCTTGTTGGTCATTTATACTCATTTTATTATTTTTCAAACCACAATTGAAGTTGGTTGGAGGATTCTTTAAGAGTGAGTTTAAATAATGTTCGAAGGAGCATTAAGTTATTGTTGTTTATGTATGTTTGATTTCATGAGAAGGTTCATGCATAACATAAATTACTGGATATGCAAATCAATTCATACCCAGACATAACTAAATACTATCATATCATGATTTTAAGAAAAGATAGCAATATAAATATATTGGGATTAACTTGGTTAGAAATCTATTTATTATTTTACGATGGGAACTTGGTAGTACCACATAAGCTTAATCTTCAAATTTTAAAGATTAAATTTCGAGGAACGAGTTGCTATATCTAGATCAAATGAAGAAATTTATTTTGTCATTCTAGAAACTTAAATGTAATTATAAATACTTGAATGAGATTATAGTGTGAACATGTTATCAGTTTATATTTAATGGACTAAAATTTAAAACTATTAAGAGGAAAATAAAAGAAGATAAATAAAAGATAAGAAGAAAAGGAATGAAATAGGATAAGATTGGGATATGACCTTCCTTTGATTTTCATTTGTAATTCCTATTGATTTTGTTTCATTTGAAAAATCTTACAAAGATTTTTCATGCATTACCTTATATATATATATATATATATATATATATATATATTCAATGAGTTAAATTATGAGAGTTTATTTATATTATGCATGTTGTATGATATCTTAAATGGTATCATAATAATTATGAATGTTATCCCCGATAGAGAGGGATAAACATTACTAAGGCTAGTCAAAGATACTTTCGTTAGGTTTTGATTATTCCTCCTGATCAATTGTTTTTAATCATAATATATGTATTATATATTTAGACTTATAATCAATCATAATTTATAAACTATTCAATAAATTCAATAACCTTTGTTGAAGCTCATAACATTCTAATAGAAAATATTATATATACATAATAAATTATTTCATTAACCACTATACCACTAACCACTATCGATAGTTATTTCACTACTTCTAATTATCATATTCGTAGGCCTCCTAAAACATTTGATACTTGATTATTAACAAATAAAATTTTTTATATATTTTGTAGTAATTTCATACATCAATTCCAATATTCTCATATCAGTAATATAAACTTTTTGTATATGGTACTTCTTGATTCTTCAATCTTAGATTCATAAAATATTATTAGTCAAATAATTATATTATATTTTTTTTAATAATAAAAGAACTTGATTATCACACAAGGCTCCTAATGCCATCACTATTTTAACCATCCTATTTTTACTTTATAAGTAATATCTTTATTAATCTCTCTATCTTATTAAATAATTGATCTAAGAACTTAAAGAATTTTTTGCTCATCCAATTGAACTATATTCTCCTAACTATTCTTAGTATTAGTAAAATTATATTTGTATATTTAGTTGTAGTCTTAATTGAAAACCTTTAGATTTTAAGGATTACCTCCATAACTAAAACTTAGATTTAATTCTATTTAGACTCTTATCAACTAAAATGATTTTATAAGTAAATAACATATACCAAAGACATTAAATGACTAATAAGCTTATCTATTATCTATGTAAAAATATAGAGACTTAATGTGGAATCATGATGTAATCCTATACTAATAGAAAATTCACTATATGCTCTCTATAGTTCTAATATTGGTTACTATATTATCATTCATATCCTTAGTAATATTAATATAATTAATAGATACATTATTTTCTTTTTCTAAAATCCATCGTAATAAACCTCTAAACACTTTATCATAGGTTTTCTCTAAATCAATAAAAATTATATGTATTATTTTTTCTCTCTATATTTTTATTAATTATCTTAATAAATTAATAAATTTTATTATTAAACTTCTAGGCATAAAACTAAATTGATTTTCAAAGATATTTGTTTCAAGCCTTATCATACTTTCAATAACTCTTTTCTAAAGTTTTGACTTATGATTTTAATTTCTCTATAATTAAACTAATTTTATATGTCACCCTAATTCTTCTAAATTGATACTAAAAAACTTAATTATCATATATTAGGTATCTTTCTAAATCTTATGATTTTTTCAAATATGCTAGTTAACCAAACTACTCTTATATCTCTTAAACTTTTTTAAACCTAAATAGGGGTACAATCAAACAATACACTTTAGCTATTATCGTCTTTTTAAAGACTTCTTTTACTTTATTAGTTTTAAGTTTATGAATAAATATATAATTATTAAATATATTATTATTATTATCCATCATTAGAGCTATGAATGTGTGGAATGCTGATTAAATAATATATAAAAATAATATCTCAATCTTTTCTTAATGTCATTATCATCAATAATATTCTTTGACCTTTATTCTTAATGCATCTAATATTACCTAAATTCCCACTTTCTTTCTCTAGCTTTTTAGTATTTTCTTTCTCTAATTTGATGCATCTAATATTTTTCTCCATCTTAATACTTAATTTATTATAAAAATTATCATATACTATTAAATTTAGATTCTTATTTTTTCTTGATCTTTCCATATTAATAGTTCTTTTAGCCACTTTTTTTAGATTTTTTATATCTATTATTTTTTCTTATTTTTATAATCTTATCAATCTTTAAACTATGATTTTTTAGTGATAATTGCTTTTTGAACTTTCTCACACCACCACTAACCCTATCAAAAAGCTACACCCTTACCTTTTATTTTATCAAGGATCTCCTTTATTAAGTTTCAAATCCTATTAGTCATTATATTTTAAATAATTTTAATATTATTTTCATCCAAATTTGTCTCTCTTTTCATCTTATTATTAAAAATTATTATATTATTATCTTTAAAATTTTACTATCTAGTCATTGTAAATTTTTTTACTATCTTTTGCTTCTTCCATAATATTATCGTTGATTCCTTAAACTTGCGATAGATATAATTTTATAATTCTTGCATATATTTTTATAATTTTTTTTGTGAAAATAATTTATTTGACTATAATCAAATATTTATCTCTCTACCTAAACTGAGTATTTAACTTGAACTCTTGAATAGATCTAACTCAAGTACTAAAAACCCATTGTCCCTGAAATAATTGAAAACCCATTGAAATAGTACTAAAAATATAATTCAAAATGGTTGGATGCATCCAACTACTTGATAAATTTGATTATAGCACCTGTTTCAACTTACACAATAGAAGATTATTATAATCTTTCGATCCATATTCATAAAATTTCTAAGGTATTTTATTTATTTATTTATTTATTTTCACTTTTGGGCTTTTATCAGATGATGTCTCCATATTAGCTTTTACCTACATACAATCTTTTTTACCATTTCAACTAAAATATCTTTCCACTATCATCTTGCGTACACCATCACCATCGTTCCATCGCAAGACGACTTCACTCGCCTTTCCTCGTAGGGCATCGGCTCCTCCCCTTTTTTAGAAAAAAATATTTTTTTCTCTTCCTTCTTCACTTGATAAAATATTTAAATTTATTTCTCCATGATATATGTGGAATCTAAAAAAATAAATAATATCATATTGAGAACACACATTAGTTGCAGCATCTTTTTCTACGTGGTGCGGCTCTCAAAAGGAGTTATTCTGTGAACGGTGGAGGAGAGAATATGCACTTGAGTGCATTTTCTTTTTCTCAAAAGAAAGTCGAATGGGAATGGAATAAATTCACCCTTATCTATTTCTACCTCCACATGAATACCTCACTCATCGAAACACATCCACTCAAGCACCATTGTCAATTAGTTCCTCCTTCCACTATGGTAGCTTTTTAATTCGGAGACGTTTCCTTCCTTTGATTCAAGCTTTTAAGCACGTCTTTTGACGCAGAAAACAAAAGGGGGCTAAGCGTGCGGCGTCAATAGCTTCTTGGGCCGCTAAAGAAGTATTGATTGAATTAAAGCAAAGCAAGAAACATAAAGATGGGAAGCATACATGGTTTGGGAATGTGAAATTTAGGCGAACCAAACCAAAGTTATTCTCTTTACCCTCGGCCAACCCTGCTTCGGATTGCTTGTCCGGTTTCGAACAGGAACCAAAAGATTTCACCTCTTTTGAATACTACGTTAATGATGGATGGGAAAGGTTAAGCCTGGACCCCACCCACAATCATCAGCCTCCACTTGATTTGCACACACTGCATCACCTTAATTCTTATTTGATGATGCAAATACAATATCTTGGATTATTAGATATATCGTCTAATTGCATCATTAACTGATTTTAATAGGATGAATCTATCCATCTGACCGAACCTAATTAATATGATTTGATATTCTTCCTAATATATTATTATTTTTCGCTTAGGAGGAGAGAAGAGAGGAAGTGGATGAGTGACTTACAGGTTGATGGTTCAATGATCCACATTAGTTTCAGAGAATTAAAAAATATTTAAAATATGAAGATATAATTAAGATTTATAAAAGAAAATACAATGGGATAATAATGTCTCCAGAAAAGAATATCATCCGTTATTACTAGAGACTTTTCTAAGTAAATTATCAAAATATCCAAGAAGTAATTTAATAACAAAATAAAAATATGTGACAGATCCACAGACAACATATATTTATCTTTGTTATAGAGAGACTCAGATGGAGGATCCGCTACAACTCTCAGAACAACCTCCATCTGACACACACATATTTATTCTAACGTGGCTGAGGCGTCGCTTTGGGTCCCGTGACCGCGACAGACCGCTTCAACCGGGCCCCACTCGATCGAACGGCCCAATTCCTAAGTGTAAAAAAAAAGCAAAACAGGCGGGAAATATTAAAGATTTACACTTTTTTTTTTATATATTTTATAATCATATCCTTAAAAATGAATGAAATAATAATAGGGTTTTTTTATTTTATTTATAAACTTGAAGATAAATTTAGGACCAAAAGTCATATGATGGTCTGTCCTCCTCATGTCTGAAAGCATATATAAACTATACTTTATAATAGTAAATATATGGATATATTTATAAAACCAGAGGACATTATCCAATTAAACGGAGCGGAAATTGGCCATCCTTTTACTGTAGCGGTGGCAGCGAGAGCGATTTGCGACGAAGCTAAGTGGAGAAGCATCTAACTCTTAGCAGGGGGAGAAAATGAGATGAGTTGCTTCTCTCCTTCCCAGAAGAGGAATCTGCGACGAGGAGCAGAGGAAATCACCACGCACAAAGCCACACGGAACCCAGCTGCACGCAAAATAAGGTATCGCGCTCTCTCTCTCTCTCTCTCTCTCACTCTCACAGACACACTCTCCTCCTTTCCCTCTCTCCCGCTTGAGCAGCGGAACCCGTCTCCTGTAACTTTTGTTCTCTTGGTGAGTGACGAGGAGAGGGATTGGAACATGAGGCGAATGCTGAAGGAAAATAAAAAGAAAAACAGTGTGTTTGGCTATGGAATGCCGGGCTTTTGAGTCGCAGTGAGTTGTTGTCTGTGATTTTGGGTGGGGGCGAGGAAGAGGAAGAAAAGGGCCTTTTGTGTCATCTTCTTGCTTCGATGGTTCTTGCCTTCTTGTGTTCGTTTCCTCTTTGCTAGAAACACAAAAAAAGGAGCTGCCTTGTAGTGTTCTCTCAGGCATGTTCACCTGACAACAATCACAGGACTACCATCTTTGAGCTCATCAACCTTTCTGGTTTCTGGAATCTGGGGCTGTTCTGTGGTGACAATGGGGATGTTAGTCTGTTTCCACTTCAGATAAGCTCTCCCGTCTTCTGTGAGCCCAAGCTTTTCGTTTCTTTACTCTGTGGGTGCAAAAGCTCGAGCAAAATTCAATTTTGCATCAAAACTTGTGGGTGGCTTGGGAGTGTCTTGGGTTGCTGTGCGGGCGGGCTGTTGATCTCTTTTCTCACCAATATACTGCTAAACCTTCCATCTTGGACACACTTCTTCGTACTAGTTGGGTGAGAGAGAGAGAGAGAAGAAGAACCCCAAAGCTCATGCTTGTGTTTTCCTTCGAAAACTCGCGCTAAAGATGCGCCCTTTCCATCTCAAACCCTGTGCGTTGCCTCCCCTCTCATGCTTTCTCCTTTGTTCGTAATGTCTTTTCAAGCTCTTTTGCTGTGTTCTCCACCTCATATCCTCGGGAAAATCCCATATTGGAATCGCTTGTTTTAACTTTTGGGAGCTCTTGGCTTTCTCTTCCATGGAGAGCCAAAACCCTAGTAGAACCCTTGCCGTCAAGACCCTCCTCTTGCTTGCCTTCCTTGTGTTCCAAGCCCCAGAGAGCACCCTCTCCCAAGCCCTCCATTCTGAGCCCACCCTCTTCCATTCCCCAGCACCTTCTCCCCCTTCCAGGACTCCCAAATTTCCCCATAATCCTCGCCTTCGCCGAATCCTCCTCGGCGCTCTCTTTGGCTCCCTCACCGGCTTTGTCGCCTCCATCATCATCCTGCTTCTGGTTCGCCTTCTCCTCCTGTATGCCTGTCGGGCACCGATTCTCAAAGGCCCCGTCGTGTTCTGCCCCTCCATCTCCCCCAAAACACTGCAGTCTCTGCTCTCAACCGATGCCCAATCGATGCAGTTGATCGGGTCGAGCCTCAACGGAAAGTACTACCGGGTCGTCCTGGATGACGACGAGCTGACCATGGCGGTGAAGAGGCTCGAACCGAGCCCCTCCACTGGATCTCCGCCTGTGAACTCCAACTCCCAGAAGAGAAGAGTGCAGCATGAGCTGGAAATGCTGGCGAGGGTGAAGCACCGGAACGTCATGAGCTTGAGGGCCTACATCCGTGATCAAGATCGGTTCTGGCTGGTGTACGACTACATCCCCGGTGGAAGCCTGGAGGACGCGATGGCGCGGGTGCGCTCACAGCAGCTGACGCTTGGATGGGACGCGAGGCTTCGGATTGCAGTTGGAATTGCAAAGGGATTAAGGTATCTCCACTTTGAATGCAGCCGGAGGATTCTGCATTACGGTCTGAAGCCATCGAATGTGATGCTCGACGAAGGGTTCGAGCCAAGATTAGGGGATTTCGGATTGGCGATGCTGGAAAACTCTCGGCTGGATACACCGAGCACCGCCACTCACTATGTCGCTCCCGAGTGTTTTCAGAGTTGCAGGTATCACAAAGCCCTTTTGTTTTGTGTTTGGCAACTGAGATTATTATGAACTGCTAAAGCATTGATGTCAATTACAGTGATGAAGTTGTTTTGTGCCTTCATTCTTTTCTTGTGATCCACTCCCTTTCCTTCTTAAAGCTAGAAGCTTAATGTAGTACATGATAATAGGCTTGGTTTTCAATGAGAATTTTGACTGCTTTCCATAGGACAGAACTTTATCTAATCCACTTTAGATAAAAAACTAGCCTATTGCATTCATTGCCTTTACTGCTATAGTTTATGCTATGGTCCTTTTATGATTTTGAGGGTGTACTTGTGAAATTGGAGTGCTTTTCTTGGCATGCTGATACACTCCACCACAGTATCAAAGTTTTCTAGGGGCAATGGTGCCCGAATTCCTGTCCCTGAATTCAGATTATATGTTGACCTGTTTGAGCTAAGGCTAACTTTGAAAAGCAGACTGTTAGTCATAACATGAACATTTTCCGATCAAGCGGATTAATTCTGATTCAATGTTATTTTGTTATGGTTACTGAAATTTAGTGCTTAACATGAATGCTTGAGGTTTTCCCATGCTTCGCTACTCGATGAATGCCATTCCCTGAAGTTGGTTCCGACGTTCCTCAGGTACACAGACAAGAGTGATGTCTATAGTTTCGGGGTGATCCTAGGCGTTCTTTTCACGGGAAAAGACCCGTCCTATCCGTTCTTTGCAGGAGAGACAGGGAGAGGCAGCTTGGGCCGATGGCTCAGGCACTTGCAGCAAGCTGGAGAGGCTCGGGAAGCATTGGATAAAGGCATCCTAGGGGAGGAGATGGAAGAAGAGGAGATGCTGATGGCAATCAGAATCGCTATTGTATGCCTGTCAGACTTGCCGGCTGACCGACCATCGAGCGATGAGCTGGTGGCAATGCTTACCCAACTCCATAGCTTCTGAAACCACTCCTGAATGCCCTCTATGTGGCCTCTGTGATTCGGAGCTTCTCGGTGCCAGTGTTGGACATCATAGAGTATTCATGCTTAGCTTCTGATATATGTCTTGAATGTATTCCTGATGACTGATCGGAAGCATTGTCATTGAAAGATTGTCCCTGCCTCACCCAAACTGTTATGGAATCCTCGTTATGTAAGTCTCTGATGACTTTCGAGTATGTGAGGCTTTTGGGCGTTTGGGAGTTCAACAATGTGAATAGTTCTTGTGCTTTGAAGTCCTTTTTCGATGTGTAATACCACTATTAGTGTTGGACGTTGGTGTAATCTTTGGTACCAAGGAACAATATATGTTTCCCGGGATGGAGGTATGCCATGAGGGATGGCTGTTGAAAGTTACAGAATCCCATGTGGAGAATGCCTGCATCGATTTGGACGGATCCATTGTCGATTGTCCTTGTTGCAGAGGACCACTTCATCAAGGCATGCCTGCCTGGTCTACCAAGGACCGGGCAGAGAGCTTTGTGGCTCACAATTTTATCTTCACTTTTACCATTCATTGCCTGCCACCCTACTGAAGCTTTACTTTGCAGAGCCAATCTCGTGGGCTGGGGAGAGAGAGAGCTGGCCCCTGTCATGCACTGCATGCATGCATGCATGCATCAGGTAGGGAGGCATGGAAAGGCTGTGAGGAGAGCGGCATCCATGTGGGGGGATCTGAAAAGTCATGGGCTTCTGGCCCTCAAGGTTGTGCTGTAAATAAAGAGTATAGAGAAGTAAAAGGGGAAGGGTTCAAAATGCAAGGACTAGTGGGATAAAAGCTTAGCTGAACTGGAGGGGACAGTATCTGTTTTAGCTGCTATTTGGCAGAAACCAAGGACTTGCAGAATGTAACTTGGTGATCAAACATGCTCAAATGGCAAATCCGAAACTCGATAGATCAGCAGGTAAATCTTTGCCTGAATAAAGCTCACACTTCTGCCTGATTCCTTTTTTTTTTTTTTTTTGAACAAGAAAATTTTATAATTACGAAATGTTTTTAATTGTATAATTGAGACTGATGTTACTTGATGATGTCTTTTTATTGGTGAGTGCTAGTCGAATGTTATCCGCACCCTTGGGGGAATGCTGAGGTCAGTGAAAGGCTGGAGGAACAGGTTCTTCCTTGTCTAGTATATGCTAAGACTAGTCTTAGACATGGAATTGAAAGACCACCACTAAGGGTAGGGTAATCAAGCAGGAGGAGCAAGATAATAAGCTTGCCGATATCCTAGCTAGCATCCTCCTTGGCCTTTCGTGGCATGCTTCACTTGTTTGGGCTAGACTGAGGTGGTCGTCGTGGTATCTTGTCTTCTTGCTCTTGCCGAAGATGAGTTCAATTCTTTCTCTGTGTCGTACGGATGATTAGTAGACTGACTAATAAGATCCAAATGTAGATATTGGATGCGCTTTTAGTCAGCTTTCAAGCTCGTGGGGCCCTCAGAATAAACAATGGGAGATTGAACGTTGCTGCACCTGTGACTGCAAAGGCCGAGGTCGTCTACGAGTGTTGCGAAGATACCTCAAAGAGAGACGCGAATGTTCAAGTGCCTCACTTGACAGGCTCGACCTGGGGACGAGGAGCATCCCACGAACAGGAATAGGGGTGCTCGTGAGGAACAAACCACACTTCTCACCCTTTCCTCCTCTAACTAGACTGAAAAGGAACAACAACCAGCAGAATTTGAAGATGATGAAGAAGAATCAAGTAAGAAAGAATGAAAAATCTAAAGAAGAAGAAAAGAAAAATTAATAAAAAAAAATGAATACGAAGAGTCACCGGTGAAAATTCAATCTTAAATCATAAATGGTTGCATATTGTCTATATCCTGCACCCAATACGAAAAGGAGATTTATATAATTATCATTAAAATCTTGTTGTAGAAGATTATGCATAAGAAGTTGGTTCCATGTTTATTTTTATGAATAACCACGAAAGATGCACTACATAATTATCATTGGAATCTTGTTGTAAACTATGCATCAGAAGTTGGTTCCGTGTCTTTTTTTTAGGGAAGAAGATGACCAAAGAATCCTTGAAAGAAGAGAAAGGAAGCCCTCTTACAGTAATTCAGATTTATTGTCACAATTTACAGAAGAAAAAATCCCCTGCAAAGACCACATAATAATATATTTATCAGTACTTGCAGGAATGTCCATCTTAAGCCCTAAATTAATATTCTCAAAGGAACTGACTAGTTCACAAGATTCAAACAAAGGCATCTGATGGTGTACTTTCGAGTTCGAAAAAGCATTTACTGCAGTAAGATGTGACCAAGAGGAAAAGAAACGTATATATAGTTAATGACAGAAAGGAAGACTAGATCATAGGACTACATTTAAGCAATTAATTAAAGAGCAAGTTGTACGATCGAGTAGATCATGATGTTTTAGTTGGACGAGCATGGTAAACAATTTTGTCTGCAACAAGTCATTACCGGCTTGTCATGAATGCCTAGCTGAGCCCACGCTATCACTTGGAGCAGCTCTTCGGGAGTCCCATATCCCCCTGCTGTAACAACTCAATCAGCTCCATGCTGAAACCAAGAACAACACCTTATATATATTGCCCGAAAACCTCATGTTTCTTCTATATTCTTGGGTATTTTCTCTTTAGGACTGTTCTAGATTCTCGAGCTACCTCACGTGATTTGTCATGATTAAGTTCATCAAACGAGCTAGCCCTGAAACGCAAGTCACCTAAGGTAGACCATTTAATGGCAGTCCAGCTCTACCGAGCACCCAAGTCAATTTATGAGAACCCAAATGCTTTATGAAGAACAAAACGACTTTCTAAAAGCTATCAGCAGGCACATATTTTATATTATAAAAATTATAATAATATATTATCATGATTCTATTAGATCACGATCTCAACTTGATCTCTTACATTATAAAATGATTTAGATGAATATTTTTTATTTATTATTGATTAAAAAATCATATAGTTATCATATTTTTGTAATCTTTCATTATTTATATAAATTCATACCCATTATCAATAAAAATTCAAGTTTGTCATTTCTTTTAGTTGTCGTCTTTTTCTTATAAGCTGCTTCGAGCCTTTTGTTCTCAATTGTTCGATATAGTTAGTAATGCCTCTTCAACTAGCCACTGTTCGATATATCATTTTTAACTTATTTGTCTTTGAAAGTATTATTGTCTCCTTTAATGTTGTAACATTTTCTTAAAATCAGGCTCATAAACTACCTCTTAGTATACCTAATTTAATTCTCTTTTAATTGATTATAATCTTATGGGTTATGTAGATAATATTATCATTTACCCTCCATAAATAATTAGAGAGAATATTATTGAAGTTGTGAATCCTAAATATACTTTTTTGGATTTGTCAATATCATCTTCTTACGAGTGCTATCATTATCTTTCTTTTCTTAAATCATTCCCTACATTATCTTTATATAATCTTCTTACGAAGTGTGGTCTAAGCGTACAATAATGTATGCTAATTAATCCTTTGGTCATCTCATGTAATTTTAAAAAACTTTCTTTAAGATTTCTAAGGGCATACAATCTGTTTTTTATTACATGCAAGCCTCTTGATGAAGATATTATTTTTCATATATTAAATGGTCTTGTTTCGCATTACAAAGAGATCTCAATTGTAATTCGTGCTAACGATAGTTTTGTATATTTTGAAGAACTTTATGATAAGCTTTCTGATTATAAAGCTTATCTTAACCGAGAGTCGCTTACGATGATGCTTTTATCACCACTAACTTTGCTAACAAAGTTAATTCTAATAATAAGATAAAATCCACAACTAGAAAGATAACTGTCTAACCAATCATTTTGGAAGCAACATGCAAAAACACTATAGTAAAAGTATCAATAAATCTGGGTAATAATTCAACAACAAAGTCACTTGTCAAATATATGACATGGAAGACTATGTTGTCACTTGCAAGCTACTATTCTATATATGTTTCAGCCTTTGTACTCACTTATTCTACATATCCTACTACACCACTTACTCGGTTTTAATTATCATTGCCATATGTTTACTTTATTATTCAATCATTTCAACCTTCACCAAATTGGCTTATTGATTCTGGGACTTCTCGTAATGGCATATTTGACTTGAATAATTTGCCTATTCATTTGTATTATGATAGTTCAAATGATATCATGATAGGTGATGATAAAAGTCTCAAATAACTTATACTGGTTCTATAAATATTTGCTCATCAAAATCCATTTTACTTTCTGATGTCCTTTGTATTTCTAATATGAAAAAAGATTCTAATATCTATCTCTAAATAATTATGTTCTAAGAATGTTCATATTGAATTCTTAGTCTCTTTATTTGTTATAAAAGATCTCAATACGAGGGATGAATCAAGCCATGAGATATTTGACTCTCTCAAAATTTCCTTATCGCTTGAAAAATTACTTGAAGCATTTCATAATTTATGTGATAAATTTAAAAAAAATAATAAAAAATATAATTCATTAAAAAGAAATCATTCATTACTTACTAATGAATTTGATACATTAAAAATTTTATATGATAAATATATATCAACATCTTGTACTCCTTACACTAAATGTAAAAATTTAAAATATTTAATCTTGAGCTTAAAAAGAAGTTATTTAAAAAATCACTTGTTTTGGAAAATATAACAAAAACCTAATTGCCATGAATGAATGAGAAACTAGAACATTCCCTAAAAGAATCAATTGATAGTAATGATTTAATAGAATCTCTTAAAAATAAAAAAAAAATCCTACAATAAATATTAAAAATTTTAAAATTAAAAATAAATTACTTGACATGAATAGCTCGTACTACATACTTCTTTTAAAGTGAAAGGTAACAATCGTAGAAAGTTTGATTACTATGTTTATACATTCTCTCTCAAAAAAATATAGTCATTCTAAATTAATTTAGATTCCTTAAGAAATCATAAGTGACTTAATATCTTCCGGCGTCTCTCTTTACTTCACCAGTTTACAAGATGGTGTGCATTTGTGTGCATGAGCAACGTCCAACATGAGTAGCGAGGTGACATCCAATCACAAGTTTCACTACGCACAGAGGCTAACAGATATTGTGTACGTCGATCCATGTTCAACATGAGTAGCTTGGTGCCATCCAATTATAAGCATTACCTACGCAAAGAGGACCCCCATCTTTGGCTGCGGAAATTACATTCCGCAAGTTGTACATTGCTAAGAATATTGTTTCGAAGACTATCACAAGCATTATCATGATGATACAATTGCAAGCAAGAACGGCATACTCATTGATGACTAAAACACCAACTTATTGGAGTACCAATTTTACTGAAATATAATGACACCGAATATAATACAAATAAGCTGACATTTTATCCAACGCTTATTAGTCCAAAAGATCAAGACATTGATCTGCACGGTAGCAGATCAAACTTGTTGAGCACAATACCAGCGGTCACCACAAACGTCTGAATCCTCGGTACAACTTTCATCGTACATCTTTTGTTCCCCATTTTTAGTTGCATAAAATGGGAGCCGCGGTATCTTTTCTGCAGACTCTTGGAAACAACTAAAATGGGAGCACGGTAGCAGATCAAACATCCCACAAATTGTTCCTACATGGACTGCAAATTTGAAGCAAATAGATAATTCTGTACTTGCCACAATCTATAAGAGCTATGCAATGTTCAAGGGCCTGATGTCCCACTATGAACCAACAGTTAAATGTCAGTCATCATTCTGATACAGTTATTTCACAACCACTACAACTATTTTTCCTACAGTGGATATTTAAACACATTTCAAGAAAAGAGCAAATTTTCCAAGTGTCGTAATCTACACGATAAAATACTTTACAGCAGCTGATCGCTTGTCCTGGATCAGTCAAGACACTTGATTTAGTTGTTTACGAGCTCAACATAATCTCATGACATGGCTTCATGACTCCCTATACTTGGTTAAATCAAACGTCAATGTTCTCGAACAGCTGCAATCATACAGTACTAAGATTATGAGTCAGACGTAAAATACTAAAATCATTCTCGTAAGGGATATCCTGCAAGAAAGACTAGCATCACCTTCTTTCGGAGTCTCTATACACTCCGACTAATGCCTCAGCTTTGTCATAGAAGCTGTCCTTGAGTGATATCACGATACTTTGGAAACCACATCCTCCGTCACCATCTTGGCTGCCTCGAGCACCATCGCATGATTTTGACCTAATGAACCCAGCAACCTTGGCAACATTCAAGTTATCTAACGCTGCGTCAACTTCATCCAGAATGAAGAATGGAGATGGCTTGTAACTGAAGCAGTAACAAAAGAACAAATGTTCAGATGGAAAAGATCTGCTTCACTATGGCTTGAATAGCATGCCTTATTTAAGGTAAACTACAGGTAAAAACATCTTCAAATATCTGGGTCCTCAGGCCAAATAAAGATAGGTCCATGCAGATTGCCATAATCAGATAAAGACTCCCAAAGAAAGCCACATAGTGACTATAATTCAAATGGCATTTCAAATTATAATTAAACAGCATGGAAAATTTTCACATGTGGAATCACATTTTCAGATGGCTTAAGCACGAGTATTGGAGAAGTTCACGAAGAAAGTGGTTATTTAGCAAAAATCAAAACATATTCCACTGAAAGGAGAAACTAGAATCAGGTGGTGGCCAAAATAGGGCATAAAATTACTATACAACAAACCAAAGAGAAGTTCCCCACAGAAAGTACCTGTGAATTGCAAATAGCAAGGCAAGTGCTGCCACAGTTTTCTCCCCACCTGATAACTGCTCCATATCCCTGAACCGTTTGGTAGGAGGCATGGCTGTGTATTTGATTCCATGCAAAAAAGGCTCGTCCTCATTTTCAAGATTCAGATATGCTGTCCCCCCAAGTGGATGTGTTTGACTCTTTGTTAATTGCTTGTAAATTTTGTCTATACCCTTAGAAATATGATCAAAGGCTTCCATGAAAAGCTCATACCTGAAAATTTTCACAACAGATTTAAAGCACAGCACGTTAATAAAATATGGTTAACAAGTCTGGAAGCAAACTTGTAATATGTACAATAATAGTATCCAAAGAAGCACAAGATATTGTAACGAAAATGATGACTGGGAAAAATGCTCTAACATTCAGGCAGTATGAAATTTATGTTTCTAGAATACACACATGGTTTAAATTACCCCCCTGAATGCTTTAAGCACCAACTACAAATTTTTCAAAAAAGAAAAAAGAGAATTTTGACAACATAACACAAAAGAAAAAGATCCAAAAACTAATACTTCCAGATGGTTGTGGAGACTAGTACTAAGTTGACCATGTTTTGGCAATTAATATACAGTAGTTCTCTCTTCAACAAATTTCTATTAGTTCTTTATGCACTGGCTTTGTTTCAAACATTCAAGTTTATCTTTTCCTTGTTGTTCAATTACATTCGAGACAAACTTTTTAGCAACTTAACAATATTTTCAGAAGATCACTGAATAAACAACAAAAATAGGATACTTTGAACAATCCAAAATATAAAAGGATGGCATACAATTCCTGTATAACAGTACCTTTTCTGTTTGACAGAATTATATCTGTCAGTTATTTCTTTCTCTTCTTTTCTAGCTGCTTCAAATTTTTCAACAACTTCCTTTTCCTTCCCCTGCAAGGCTTCATATTGATCAAGTGCTTTTAAGTTAGGAGCTGTTCTTTCTATTTCAACCATAAGATTATCCATCTTTTGTTTGAAATCTAGCCCAAGTTTTTCTCTCTCAGAAGGTCTCATCTCCTGCAAATACATTCTGCTCAGTTGAGTGTAGTCAAAGACTGGCAATACACTAGAAGTTCCAGTTTGCATTGGATCATCAACTGTTGGAAGCTTCAATTGCTCAAGCTCACACTTATCAAGCACCTCCTGCTTATTTGATCTAAGCTGTTCAAGCTGTGCCTCCTGTTGTAAAAGATCAGATTCTTGATATGAATGGAAAATTGAACTTAAGCACAATTTTACTTTTCAATCATCAATGTATTGCAGCGAAATGAAAATCTGATTTCTTCATAACAAATTGAAATCATTATTGAGCAAAATCCCTACAGCAAAACCACCAAAAACCATGAAGGAAAAAAAAATGTCACATCCAATAACACTGACCTTAGAATTAATGACTCGCTGCAGCTTCCCAATTGTCCCTTTGAAACTATCACTCTTCTTCTTTAGTTCGTCGATGACCTTCTCACACTCATCTGACTTAGCCTTCCAATCTAGATAGCAGATAAGTCACTAAATGTTAGGGCATAAAACCAAGTTTAAATAGCAAATTGACAATAATTAAATAATCAAGCCTACGTCCATGTTACATTGTCAAGCATAGAAGTATTTAAAGTAGAAACAGTCAGCTTTTCAAGTGAACACTTCAGAATTTGCACTTGATCCAAAAACCATAATAATAGATCAAATGTTAATGATGAGCTTGTAATTGCAATATTCTCCATCTTAGAATTTCAATTATAACCGTCTGTTTGGAATATGGAACAGCATGCATCTGATCTAGTTTCTGTAGCTTCTGTAAGTTGCACTCATATACGTAAATATCGTTCAACATCCACCAAAATTTTCAATAATTTAAAAAGCAGATCTTCTTATCATCAATGTTTCCAGTTGCACAGCACAAGGGCATGCTTGACTTGCCAGCATGATGCTTGCTCACCAGTATGCTTGGTTTAGACTCCAGCTCTCTCTCTCTAAATACTGAGCATAACAAGAAGATTGCTAGCTGCACCCAACATCCTTAACTCTCTCCACCCCAGGTCTAGAAGAGAATCAGACTATTAAGCCCTAACCACGCATCACAAGAGGTCCTCTCCAGAATCTCAAACATGATGCCCAGGTTAAAATGAAGTAAATTTACTGTTGCACCAACAATGGAACTATGAAACAAGCTTCCTAAACAATATCTAGAAATATGGAACCTGGATTATGCTGCCCATTTACTGAAATTAACTTAAAAGATGAACACTTATCACCTGAGTCATGTTTCATTCTGAATTCACTTAACTTAAATGATAAAATCAATAATACAATCAATGAGCTCATAAATAAGAAAAAGTTGACAAGTAAATTCATAAACCAGCAGCACAATATATTTTGGGGGAAACACAAATTACTCTTTAACTACTAGGTGGATACACTAAAGCAGCAACTAAAGAGCTTGACAAGTTTGGAAATCCATGTGGATAGAAACAAAGCATATAATATGAGTACCATCAGCTTTTTGTTCTATTTTTTTCATCTGGTCTAAAATTTCTGCTGCTGTGTGCTCCACATCATACTCTTTCTGTTTAACATTTTTCAACTCTTCCCTCAAAGAATCAATAGACGATTCCAGCTTTGAAATTGGTG
Source organism: Musa acuminata AAA Group (assembly GCF_036884655.1). Taxonomy (NCBI): domain Eukaryota; kingdom Viridiplantae; phylum Streptophyta; class Magnoliopsida; order Zingiberales; family Musaceae; genus Musa; species Musa acuminata. Next base: position 39,313,274 of record NC_088353.1, on the reverse strand, counting down.
TATTCATGTCCCGCTTTTGTTCATACTCTAGCCTACAATAGAATTAAAGCAATTTATGCATCAACGCTTGCTGCATATATTCATAAACTGGAAAACATCTTGACATTTAATCTAAATGGATAACCAGCCTTTAGTTAAAATTCATCAATTGTTTAGAAAACTCAAGACAGTACCTTGTGATAAATGCACAAACCATTATCCACAGGATTGGTTGATACAGTTGGTTTGTTGATACAGTAACATGAAAATTTAATTAAAAAACATGCAGATCTGAAACAACTAATAGGAATTTATTAGTTTTTTCCAGTATGAAGTAGTCGTTGACAATTCATTAGCTATAAAATTATAGCCTGAAAAGCAATTTACATGTTCCAGTTGTTGGTGTGTAAAGATAACTTGCAAGAAACTCCAACTGAGAACTCCTGACCAGCTAGTTCCCACTTTAGGTTTGCAGTAATAAATTGCAAGGTAAGGTATCCCAAGACTGCACACGATTCAACTGGTTCACAAAAATTATTCATGTCAAGACAACACATAGCACTTGTCAAACTGAATACTCCAAAACCTTTTGTGCTCATTACCTTTTACTTTAATGAATAAAAAAATAGTGTTCACAATATCAAGTCAAATGTTTTCTTCCAGCTGTCTAAATGTTTGAAGCAAGCATCTGCTTCACAATTGGATGATTGCATACTTATTATCAACAACCACATTTCTTTTATTCTCCATTATTATTCCCACACCATAAAGAGAAATAGCTTTATTTACCAGACTTTAAAATTGACGATCCTATGATATAGCCCTTGGTTCAATTGACTGATCCACTATTTATTGAAGATGACAACTAGTCAATAAGATTCTTCTAATGAACTTCATAAAACAATTTTCCAGCTTCCATCTTCGTTGGCTCATCTCTATTTATCAATCCATGTGAAATTAAAGAAGGAAACATATTTAAGATATTTACTTGTCTTGTCCTATTGGAAAGTCTGATTCTGTTCTCTCCTCACTCCTCAACTAGTGGTGATTGTTATGGTGGCGGCAAAGACAATGGTGGCCGTCGTAGTAATGGTGAATGGAGACAGCAGCAACGGTGACAACCAGTGATTTAAAAAGCGCTAGGCGCCAAAAGGCGCTAAGGTCCAAAAACGTCCGAGGCGCTAGGCACTCACCCGAGCGAAGCGAGACGCTAAAATATAAAAATATACAATATAATTAATAAATATAATTATTTAAAACTTTAAATAAAAATATGCTATTAAATTAAGAAAATCTAAGATACAAAATTATAATGTCACATTAACAAAAAGTTTCAAAATTCAAATACTATTATTAGTATATTGTTAACAGTATACAGAAGGAGAAGAAGGAAGAGAAGTGTAAGGGGATGCTGATTGAGAAAAGAGGAAGCGGCAGGAGACAGTGATAGCGGGAGTGTAAGGAGGCAACGATAGCGGCAGCGGGAGCGGCGAGCAGTGGTAGCAGGAGCGAGAGCGGCGACAGCGGTAACAAGCAGCGAGAGCGATAGCAGCAACGAGCAGGGTTAGGGTTGGGCAGCGACAGCTGATATCGATTTTAGTTGGTTCGATTGAACCAACTAAAACACCGGAGACCGAACCAGACCTAAAATCCTGGTTCGATCGCCTGGTTTAACCCAGGCGCTCGCCCGAAGCGCCCAGCGCTTGGGCTCGGACGAGCGCCCAGGCAGTGCCTCTTTGAAGCGCGCTGCCTGGAAGTGAAGCGAGGCGCTCGAGCCTTGCCTCGCCTCGCCTCGCCCGAGCGCCTAGGCGAGCGCCCGAGCGCCTAGGCGAGCGCCCGAGCGCCTTTTTAAATCACTGGTGACAACATAATGTAAGTGAGAAAGGTTGTGGCACCATGGTAGTAATAATGGAGATGGTGAAAGGGTGGTGATGGTGGTGGTGGTGGTGGTGGCAGTGACGGAGGCAATGGTGGTGACAATAGTAACATTAGAAGTGGGGACAATGGCAACAGTGGAGGCAAGGCAATGTGGTGCTATAGTAGAGGTGATAATTGCATTTATGGTGGAGTTTTGTGGCAGCGAATGGTAATGATGGCGGAATGACAATCGTGGTAGCAACTAGCAAGGACAGTAATTTCTATCAAGGTTCTTAATTTCGATGTACGGGCGGTACGTACCGATCCGAGAGGATACTGGTACACGGACTGTCCTCTACCAGGCAGTACTAGTGTTTTGATCGGTACCGAGGCATACTGACCAATATCACCCTGGATTTCGACCGTTACCGAGGCATACCGATCAGTACGCCCTGACGTGATAGGTGAAGGTATTTTTAAGGTTTTAGAGTGTACCATCGGTACGCCCTAGCGTGCCGATAGTATATACCGATACGTACCGTACCGAGCTCTGCTCGGTACGCCGATACAAATCGGTATTCAAAACCATGGTTTCTATGGTGGTGGAAGTATCATGCTAGAGATGGTAGTGTTGCAAGAATAGTGATGGTGGTTGTGGCAATGGTAGCAAAAGTTAGAAACAATGAATTAACAGTTAGAAATATGCATCTTGACTAAATCTAGATCCCATCTACTAAAGCCGGTAAGAAATTGGCTTGATTGATTCGACCCAAGCACGGATCGTGTCCAATCCACTCCATAACATAATTCACAAATTCTCAGAATTTCAGCAAACAATGTGACATGAAAATTAGACACAAGTCAACCTAATGAAAGAGGAATATAAACAATACAAAGTTGGGTTCACTCCATTACAAAACAACATCATGATTTAGACCATTGCATTTTTTTTGTAAATCTCTAAAATGATCAAATGTAATGTATAACTAACAATAATGCAATACAGTTTCTTGTGAAGTTCTTAGGAAAAGCTGCTAAAGCTAGTCAAATATGAAAACAGCAAATAGGACACAAAAAGCTACTGGTTGTACCTTTCTAGAAAGCAAGAAATTGCACCAATATACTAATACCAAGTCGGTGAAATTCATAAACAAGATCAACTTCCATAATTAAATGATGCAGCAACAAACTTGTGAAATGAAAATTTCATGATAGGTAGATTATGGCCAGTTTTTTAAAAAAGAAGATTGATACAAGAATAATACTTCAAGTTCAAATGAAAGATAGGTCAAAGAAAAGATAAAGAGTTGAATGCTCACTGGTACTTCAACTTTGACATATGATTGCTTAAACTCAGCTTTCTCTCATACATTTCTTGAGCAGCTTTAAGCTGACTTTCTTCATACTCACGAATGTTCTTCACTCCAACAGATTCACTGAAATCCTTGTAAATTCGATCAACAATCCCATTGATCCTTTTTTCAAGCTTTTGAATGTCTTCAGTTCTTTTAGCAATAACACTTTTCAACTGCATAAAAAGGATAGCTAGCCATCAAACACAATGTGCCTAATTTGCAATCAAGAAAATAATGTGATTAAAAATCACCTTCTGAAGCTCAGGTTTAAGGTGACCAATCTCCTCTCGAATATTTAGCTTTTCTTCATTTAATTTTGAAAGCTTTTCCTGAATATTTTTCTGCATGCAATTTTTTTCATGTAAACTATAGGCATGTTGTACTTTATGATAACAGCAAAGATTCAATTATAGTTGAATATGGATGATCAATCAAAGTAAAAACAAAGAACTTTAATTTCTATGCAAAGAAAAAGCATCACATAAGTGTTCTGAATTCATCTTTTGAGAATATTCTACAACCGTCAATCTAATGTCAGCACTTTTAAGTTTTAAGTTAGTGCTGAGTTCCTAACCAAGGCAAAAACTAAGTCAATAAATAGACTTGTCCATGAAACTAGTACTGACCCTAACTTTTTCCTAAATTTGTAAGAATCTAAAAGTTGGTAAGGTTAGCAATTTTACTTTGAGTAATTTTCATAGCAAGGGACAAATAAGCCAATGAGTCAATGAAGAAGTATGCCAAATATCTAAACAAAATTGTGAAGCCTAAAATTTATATAACAATCAGAAGGTACAAATGTCTGGCCATTGATTCAGTCGATAACTGGATATATTAGCCAAAACATTTTAATGATCGGAAAATTCTAGCAAAGAGAAAAGGATGACAAAGATTATTTTCTTCAAAAACTTTTGATCTGTTTTAGCTTCAGAAAATGTAGAAAGTACAACATGCTTAAATAAACATAACTCCGGATATCTAGATACACTGACTGAAAAAGAACAACATATAACAGACATACAAGCACTTGCAGGCTTAATATCACAGGCAAATATGCCAGGAGTCTGGTAACCGAACAGTCTAAAAAGATACAACTCAAAAATGAATAAAAGCTGACATGACTACTGTTGCTACCTTCCATAACAACTAGCAGGGTGAGGAATCAGTTACACCCTGTCAAATCTAATGGGCTCATGACATACCACTGTTTCCAAAGTCTTAAATTCTCAAATCAAACATTAAAAATTCAATTATCCAAAAGATGTATTAAGATTAAAAGTGTCAACAAAATATAGCAAACATTTCTTATTGAATCTTTGGAACAAATGCTAAAAGAGAGGACAAGTTAGGAAGGTTAAAAAAAAAAATCACAGTACAATAAATGATTTCACACACTGTACATTTCAGAGACATTGAGTATAGATCTTAACCACTTCCATTATAGGGCTAAGTGGCCACCCAAAAATAACATGAGCACCCTCATGACACAAGTACTTTGAATCGTGAAGGGTAGGCTACAAAATCATCCAGAAGCTATCCAATACAATAGCACCTAGAAGTGGTACAAAATAGTCGAAGGGTTTTCGCATTGTCATGGACCGATACAAGTAAAGATGTGATGTTGGTTCAAGATAGATTAAGTTATTAACTTTGAATTAGGAACACTTTCTAAAAAGGAATAAGAATATATATATATAATGATTACAAGAAAAACTAACATAATAAATAATAGGACACAGAGCGAGTATGAAAAAAATCCAGAGCGACTGATAGTCTTAGATTTAAAATTTGATATACTGAAAAATTAAACATTGAAATGTGGGCAAGAATCCCAGATTGGGGATAGAAATTATAGCCAGGAAAGTTGCATTAAGCAAAGATATTTCAAATAATGTAAGTGCTCATGTCCCTAAAATTAGATTGGATAATTAAACCAAAAGAAAACTTTTAGAAAATTTAGATAAAATTATTTAAGGAATACCTTTAATTGAAAAACTTATAATTAAAGGTATTTGAATCATCATGAAAAAAAGTGCATGGTTAACTTAAACAAGCAATCAGGGGCTTTAGATATGAGAAGAGAAATAAATTTTGCTACTTTGTATGGCCATCTAATTGTTAATATTCACTTAAAGAAAAGATACATTCATTTGATTACTTATAAAAATAGTCACAATTATATTTAACTTTTTTTTCTCGCCAGAAAGGTAAATATTTATGTGGAAGGAATGTAAAGTTATATATGGTAAAGGATTGACGAATCTACATAAACTGATAGTATTAGATAAGTAAAAATGATGAAAGTGGAAAAAGATAGTAAACGAACCAGTAAAGCAAGATGATGGAGTTTTAAAGACAGTACTGTAAACTTTCAAAAACAGAATGGACAACGAGGAGGCTTGGAACTTGAACAAGGACATTATCAATACCATGTGGACTTTGAGTTACATGGTTGGAACAAACTAAAATACATGGACAATTCTTCACGCATTAAGACCTACACAAGCAGTCCAAGACATTCTCTTCCACTTATTCTTTCGACGTCCTCAGTGTAGGTTTCTCAAATGTTGCATCTGCAAACCTCCTTTGAACACAACACACCTTTTAGCTCCCAACTGGTGTCTCAATGTTGTTGAGTAGTCGAAACTTTGAACCACTGACATTATCTTAATTTCTTAGTGACTGACTCTAGATTTGATGTGGGTATATCGAGTTGTGTTGAACTTTCCAAAAATTTGTAAATCTTCCAAAAGATGGGAAAAGAAAGTTTTTGCCTTTGCATTCAAGCCTCTCAAGGATATTATTTCAAAAGAGCACTAGTGAGTTAGCTAAAGCAAAGAGCATGAATGAGCCGATCAAAGCTTCACCAACCATATATCACAAAACTTGAAATTTTGAGTTCTTCAAAGATTTGACCATTCCTTTCCTTAGTCATATCCCTCCAAGTAGGTTTGTGTCACCTTTACTTTTCGTATCACACTGTTGGGAGATAAAGCAACCAAACTACCCTTCTTAGGTCCAATCACTAATAGTGAGGAGTTGATGGTTGTTGTATTCCACACACTTAGGAGGCGTACACTGCATCGGTGGCGTCGCATCGGTGACGTCGTACGCTGCATCGGTGACGTCGCTTCCTTTTCTTATCGCATCAGACGAGGAGAAGAACGCAGTCTTCTCCTCTTCTGCGACATTCGGTGAAGACGTCGAAGGTCGCAGACGTCTCCGGCCTTTGACGAAGAACGTGGAGAAGGCCGCAAGTGTCTCCGGCCTTCTGCGAAGAACGCGGCGAAGAAGAAGCCGAGCCGCCGCCTCTCTGTTACCTCCTAGATCGGGATCGTCGAGGGAGGGTGGCACCGGATCGGGAAGCATCGAGGCTCTCCCGATTCTACCTCTTCTTTGAGCGCCTTCTCCCACTTCTCCTTCGCCAACAACCAGGCTGATACTACTCAGTAGCGGGCGGCAAGGGTTGAAATCAACTGCTACCCACCTGTTTTGGGCCATAACGATCAAAATATTGACCGTTACCGCCGGATACAGCCCTGTATCATCCGATACGGGGCTAGATTAATGGTACCACCTAGTAGTGGGCGGTCCGCGTATCGGTCTATTGGCGGACTGGTACATATCGTCCGATACGAGCGGTATCATTCAAGTAGTTTTGAGGATAGATTTACTAATCCTCCAAGTAGTTTTGAGGATAGATTCTCTAGGTAGTTTTGCCCCTATGATACAACTGGTCATAATTTGCGTTAATTGGTTCAATCAAACCAACTAAAGCACCGATATCAACCTCTCCGCTACCCCTCGCGACTTCCCAAACCCTAACCCGACTCCTGCCGTCAACATTTTCTTTCTGCTGTCACTGCCTCTCTCCGCTATCGCTACTCTCTGCTATCGCTACTCTCCGCCCTGCCTCTCTCCGTTGTCGTTACTCTTCGCTGCCACTGTAACTGCTCGCCATTGCCACTGTCGTTGCTCACCGCTACCGCTGCTCTCAGTCAGCAACCTCGATCTCTTCTCACACTCGACTTAGTATATTGTTAACACTAACAATATACTGTTAACATTATTTTTATTTATTAGATTAATAATATATTATTTCGATTTTAATATTGCTAACTTTATTTATTGGTTTGAATTTTGAGATTTTTGTTAATATGATATTGTGACTTTATACTTAAGATTTTCTTAATTTAATATCATATTTTTATTTAAATAATTATATTTATTAATTGTATTATATATTTTTATATTTTAACGTCTCGTTTCGCTCAGATGAGCACCTAGTGCCTTGGGCGTTTTGGAACCTTGGTGCCTTTTAGCGCCTAGCGCTTTTTAAATCACTGCGGCCTTTAGGCCATCCAAAAGGGGCAATCCACATCCAAACCGATGCATACTAGTTCGGTTGAAATGGAGAACCGTAATAAAAGGAATGTATAATAGTACAATCATTAGTGTTAAAACCATAAGAAGTGTATCTAGTAAGTTTCTTATTAATATAGGATTACATGAGGAATCAACTTTAAATTTTTACATTTTGACATTAATAATGGCCGAACTTACTAGTCATACATAAGATAGACTCCATGATATAAGTTTCTATCATGCTATAATTAACTAAAGATATTGCTTTGTACAGGGATGGAGCAAATAAAATCCATGTAGTCAGCTCCAAATTGCTGGGATATTATGGCTTGTTACAGCATACTTCAGAGGCATTCTTATTGACAAACCAAACTCTAATCTAAAAATGATTTAACTGGTAATGATTAACAAAATGAAGCTTGTCTAGAGACCGTTTCTATGCTAAGCTAAAATCCCAGGACGACTAAAACAAGTATGTTATGAATCCAGCTTAGGTCTTAATAAAAGGTGGGACAAGAAGAAAAATGGAGAACAGGAAATAGTACATGCAGCAGAAAGCTGTAACAGCACATGAATAGAAAAGGAAACAACCAGCACAAGTGTTCTTAGAAGCAAAATCCTGAAGGTATGCAACTGCAGTGTGTTGCAACAACAAGAAATACAGTTCACAATTTATAAATTAGCAAATCCACTAAATCAACATAAGATGAAACAGAGACCAGCTCAACAGTCAGCTAAACTAAAGCAATTCAATGAATATCTTAAGGTAGGAGAGCATGTCAATTGTACTTGTAAAATACTTACTGTTATTCAATATCTTACCTTTTTGCAAAAAAAAAAAAAAAACTTAAGGCACTTCACCTCAGGCATTGTTTTAGTCCAGCATGTTATTTGAAGGATATATGTCTATTATTCACTATATTACCTCCTCAATTTTTGAATAGTGAATTTTCCTTTCAAGCCCTGTGATCTTTTCGGATGCTTCAGACTCTTTTATTTGTAACATTCTTAGCGATCCAAGACTTTCCATTTCTGATTCCAATTGATCTTTCCTTTTCTTAAGGGCTGCATAATAAAATAATATTCAGTAGGAGTAAAGTAAAACAAAATCAAAACAAGTGATACAAAGAGAGAATGTATATGTATACCTTCAATTGCACTGTCATCCCACTTATTTGACTTGGCTTCCATTCCACCACTTAACCCACCAGTCATTGTACCAGATTTTGTCAGGAGAATTCCATCAACGGTAACCACTAGATAGGATCATATGACAATCAAGAGGTCACATAATACAAGGTAAATAGGATAAAAATCAATTGTTAAGAGACATTTACCCTTGTACCTCTCTCCGCTCCAGCTTAAAATTTTAGCTTCATCAAGGTTATCACATACAAGAGTATTCGCCACAGCGTATATGATGGCTTTCTCCAAGGATCGATCAAATGTGAAAATGTTAAGAAAAAAGAAAAGGAAAAGAGGCCACAATGATCAATAGAAACTATAGTTCAATTAAACATTTGTACAACATAATACTCTTAGCTTACATGCATAGTATGAAATAAATTAAACCATGTGATTGGCGAATCATTATAATGCAACAATAAATTTTATGAATATCATCAGAATCAGACATAACAGAAGAGCTTCAAAAATGAAAAGCAAGATACATGGTAATGTGTCAGCCCTTCTTTCAACCATTGATCAAAATATTAAAAAGAAAATGTATTAAATGCAAACACACAATGAAGTGGAGAGCATAAAGAAATATTATGACTGATCCTTTGTCAAAGACAAATCTAGTAATCAACAGTCAACACTGATGCCAGAATAGCATGCTCAGAACCTCCGATAATTTACAGAATAAACAAGATATAAAAGAACAGAAGAGAAAATTTAAATAGATATGTGGCAGCCAACAAAAGATAGAGACGGGAAACATAGTAATGAAACTTATGAAGTTGCACCAATTAAGAGAAGGTGAATTTATTCGTTTCACATATGAAGGGAAAACAAAATAAGAAACAGAAGGCATGATGAAAGATGTCAAATTCCACAGCCCAAAAAAAAGAAATGACTATACTTGCATAATTCACATCATTAAAAAATTAAATAGAAATTGCAGAACTAGAAACAGGCTTTAATAATATTGATGGCAAATAAGCAAGACCACTGAAAAGATGTAAGAAATATTAATAGCCATGTTGTTAACAAAACTTCCAAGCATATACAGCTTGTTATGCCATAAATAAACCATATTTTTTCATCACTAGCTTACAATATGTAAAATCTAATGAGGCAAACTAAAATAGCAAAGGTATTATATAAAAAGAATGCTCTACCTGCACAAGAATGAAACTATAAGTTTTCATGTCTATTTGCTATTTAAGAAAAACTTTCAATTCACAACATCCAATAAAAAGGATATTGTATCACGTCAAAGACCAGCTGTGCCGTCCCACCTAAAGTACGTAATTTCTCGATAACTGGCTTGACACGAATTGACTGCAAGGGGATGAATGTCTGGGGAGGAAGCCGTTGTTCCTTCAAATACTAGAAAGCAAAAGATCTTATCATGAATTTTAAATTGTATTAACACTTAACAGTAATTTAAACTGTAATGAATTATAGATTCAACACAGAGCTGTAATTACAAAAACAATTGTCGTAATGGTAGAACCAGTTGCTCTATGATAACATAAAAGATATCAAAGCTAAAAATCAATTATCATTAACAAGAAGTATCCCATTAATAATATATAACTCCATAAAAATGGATAGTTTTACTATTCCCATAAGTTAGACAGTGCAGAAAAGTTAACAAATTAAACATACCAACTTGTCCAAAATTGTTACTTTGGTTCCACAAAAAGCATAACCTAAACCAACTTATTGCATGATTTATGTGCTATATAACAATATTTTTCCTCCTCCCTCCACATTATGCAATGAAGAAACATTTCATGGCCTTAATCTGTCCCCTTGCTGTATTTACTTCTCATTAAATCTCAAATGGCGACCACCGTGAGCAGTGTGAATGGATCTCCTCGTTTTTGTCATTTTTCGCCTGCTGCCATAGCAGTGATGTACGGAGAGAAATGTCAGCCAAACTGGCTGCTCGTTAATTTCTGCACAATGTCCCTCTCAATGTCCCTTTTTCTTCGTGCACGACGGAGTTCTGTCATTGATTGCCATGTTTGACTGATCACCTGAATCTCTTTGACCCATGGCTGGCAATGGGCTGTCCAATGGGGCAACCGTGTCGGCATATAAGTGGTGCGGGGTGAGATGTTGGCCAATTGGCTGCTCGTTGATCCCTACTTGATCAAATTATGTCCCTCTCGATGTCTCGATTTACTATTATCATGTACGACAGTGTTTTGTCGTTGATTGCCTTGTTTGATTGGCCACTGGAGTCTCTTTGAGTCATGGTTGGCTACATGCTATCTAATGGGGCAACCGTCTTGACATATGAGTGGTGCAAGGTAAGATGTTGGCCAATTGGCTCCTTGTTGATCCTCGCTTGATCGAATTACGCCCCTCTCGATGTCCCATTTTAATTTCATCATGCACAATGGTGTTCTGTCTAGTGTGTGTTTGTTGTACCGATGAGTATCGCCCGATACGGGCAATACATACCGGTATGCTGACCGTCCACTACCAAGAGGTATCGGTCACTTAATCATGTATCAAGCGATACGGGGTTTGTACTAGGCAGTAACGATTAAAATCCGACCGTTACCAACCTGTACCGGTCGATACGCTCGAATTTTGATCGTTACCGATCAAGGGCTGAGATTGCCCTATTTCAAACGATCAATTTGACTGTTTTAAGCTTAGAAAAGGGTTTTTAAACCCTTTCCTCCCCCCTCTACCAACTCATTTCACTCTCTCAATCTCTTAAACTCTCTCAAGCTCTTTTTCACTCACATCTCTCTTATTATCATATTTTTACTTTCCTAAACTCAACAAAGCTATGATTTGTGGATTGGATCAAATTTAGGAGACTAATTTGGGAGGACTAAGAGGAAGAACACTCTAATCAATATGTATTCTCTTTCTAGATTTTTATTGATTTATGAGATGATTAAGCCTATTCTGTATGATATATAACTTAATGTCTAATATATTGTTTGATATGTTATGGATGGTAGAATAGTGTTAATTAAGGAGTAATTAAGGTCTTTGATGTTCTGATTAGTGTGTTTAATATTAATTTTTTTGAAATTAGACACTTAATAGATCAAATCTTTATATTTCATAAATATTAAGGATAGCTACCGAGTTCCGATGTTTATTTTGGTGGTAGAAGAACGTATAAACAAGTTGCTTTCGTTTATTACCTAATTTGTTGAAATCATAAAGTTTTGACACATAGTCTAGCATCTCAACTCGTATCTTTGGAGAAGATTCAAAGTTAATATATAAAATTTTGGTGATCCTTGCATCAAACAAATATTTTATATATAAAATTTGTTGAACATGGTTTCAAACCCTCAACCGAAGGTAAGTAAATCAGGTACATGTCAGATTAGTCTTTCAGGTTTTAAAAATTTTATTAGATTAAATTTCAAACTCTCAACCTAAGGAAAGTGAATTAGGTACACTAGTACCACCAACTACCACCATGACTGCAGTGTTTTAGGTGTAAATTTGTAGCATGAGGTTTCGAACACTCAACCTAATGTAGTGAGTCAGGTATACCACCCACTAGTGTTTTACATGTAGGTATGCATCTTCATATTGGTATATAAATTACATTAATAGAAAAAGAATAAGATAAAGATTTTAAAGTTGGCTTTCATACTTAAGTAGATCATCACTAAGATGGCCATGGAGAAGAAAATAGTTTAAGTTCATCATAGGACAAATAGAAATTGTAATCTCTACAAATGAACAAAACCATCCTGCCATTTAGTAAAATCAATTGTCTGTAAAGAAATATATTTACCATCATATCGGTTAACATAAAGGATATCTTTGCAATTTAATATAAAGCTAACCTCTCGAAGGCTTTACCTTAATGCATTCTTTTCCTGTATTCTCATCTTCAACCACCACAGCATCCATAAATTTACCCATAGCAACAGTAACAGCAAGGTTATATTTCTTCTGTGATGGCCTGCAAAGTTCAGTCATGCGACCATGAACTCCTGGAAAAAGTCTTTTGAGACTCTGAACTGTTTCAGAGAGCCGAGCATCTCGTTCACTTTCGTGTTTATCAGCTTTTAGTTCTCGTAATTGTAGATCTACTTCATCAAGTTTCTGTTTTAGACTCTGATACTTTGTCCTGAGGACCACAAAGAGAACGGAAAATAGTATAAAGTGAATTATGACATTATAAGCAGGTTGCCCAGAAAAAAGAGATTCACATATTTAAGCTAATTCTTAAATTCCCCCTTGAGATAATAACATGCAAAAATTTAGAACTTTGAACACAGAATATCAACTGACCCCGAACTTTGACGATCTTTTGAAATCTTATGCAAATCCTTCTTAACCCTGTCGAGCTCTTTCTTATAATCTGCAACTGAATCCAATATCTGCTTCAATCTCTTTCGTGATTCATCCTCCTGAGTTGACAACTCCTTTTCTCGACTAAGCAATTGTTGAAAATTTTCTTCCAAATTCTGTTGAACCTCTATGTCCGCATGTAGTTGCCTATCCTGAACCTCTTTCTCATCCCTTAACTTAGCAGTTTTCATTCCAGCTTCCTCCTTACTGAATGATTAAGCATCAAATATCTTATAGACTATTGATGATAAATTTGTAGAATGATATAAGCCAAGCATATCAAGTGAAAATCAGCGCATAAATCATTTTTCATATAGACAACATGACTAAAAACAAAAATTCAGTGAGTTGATTATTCTTAAAATCAATTGCTCGCAATTGGAATGATGACCTTGTTATCTACCAAAGAATGGTTTTAGACACACAGAAAGAAACCTATAAATTAGAATACACTTCAGGGAGAAATATGGTTCTGGAAATGCTTATCTTGTAAGTATAAATTGAAATAAGTTTCTTCCATTAAACACTTTTTTCTAGATTTGATGACTACAAAAATCACGGTTGCATAACCAACACATGATTGCATTCTCAAGTTTTTCAGCTTATTTACATGATGGGACAGCAACATAAAACAGCAATGCATTATTTTGATCTAACATATTATATTAGAATTATTTGCACTTGGACAGAAGGTTAAGAAGAATTTTGAATTAGGAAACAATTAAGCCAACAAGTCAACCCCCTCCATTTGACTTTATCAGACAAAAGTTACATATAACTGGACCACAAATAAACAGATAATACACACTAATTCCCAAAAGGGCACAAACTGATGCCAATCCTCATAAATTAATTAATTTTTAGTAACAGTTACTTGTTGAACTGCTTCAGAATTACAAATATAAAAGTTCATGATACGTTATGAAACTGATGCCAATCCTCATAAATTAATTATTTTTAGTAACAGTTATTTGTTGAGCTGCTTCAGAAATTCAAATATAAAAGTTCATGATACATTATGACTATATATCAAGTACAGCAGTATCATGCCAACCGGTGGTAACAGTCCAATTGATACATACCGATATGTCATGGAACATTGCAGCCAAGGTGTTTGTCGCTTGTCCATGATGGTTTTCAGTTCTTGTTTTCTAATATTTTCTTCATGTTTTCGTTGTTTTCTTTGGGGCAGCTTGTGCGGGCAGAAAACACTATAGTCAGTCCCATTTTTGTTTATTGTCATTGTTTTTGTTTCCTATTTTCATCATGTAAAACTTGGAAACGTTTCTAGCTGTGCGGCACCACATGAAAAGAAAAGTGGCCCAAAATTACTCCGTTCTCACATGCCACAGTGTCACGGACAAAGTTCTAAACCGGATGTTTAATGTAATACTTATGTATGTCCATGTCTTTCTGTTTGTTCATGCTTTGCATAACATGTAGAGGAACGGTCGAAGGCTTCATAGCCCCATTTTAGTTGGGTTAGGTAGCCTTCTTAGGCTTGTAAATAAAGGTTGTGTCATATGGACACTTGTGAGAGATACTCGATCTGTAGTGGACCATTTTGACCCTTTATTGGACAACCGTTCAGAGCTCGTAAAGTTTGTTTGTAATTTGCAAAGTCTATGAAGTGTTTTCGGACATGTTTGCTTGTGGATCCCGAATAAGACACTTTCTCTAACCCGTTTTCTCTTTTGTAGGTCCTAAGGGACCATGAGAGGTTTCGGGGAGGCCGACCTTTGCGAACGGACACGCAAGGGTGCCGCACGACTTAGACAAAACCAGCTAAGTCCGTGACAGATAGTATCAAAGCGGGACAAGCACTCATAAAAACACTTGGCATGCAAATGTGGGGGACCTAGCGGGGCTGCGTTGAGGGCAATCAGCACACGCGCGACCGTTTGGGGGAAAACGAGCATGGAGATGTAGGGAAAAGGAGTCGCTCGGAGGAGCGGGCATCTGAGATTGGCATTCAGAGGAATGGTCAACCCTTCGCGCAAGAGGCACCATGAGAATAAGCAAGCTTGGAAGAATGCATAGCGCACAAAGGTTGGAATGGCTGAGTTCGAGCTACGGCTCGACGTTGACAACTACACTTGATAGTGCTCAAGGGAAGCGAGGCGCTTGGTAAAGGATGAGACCATGCAAGGTGGAATGAGTTACTCAGCGATCGAAAGAGTTGTGCAAAGCTCACAGAGGTGAGGGGAATTGTTAACCCGAAGAATTCGATACTCATGCAAGGGCTTATATGCGATCGATGGAATGTTCACGGCCATCCCAAGGCGACCGAAACTCGGCATCATTAAGCATTAGAACTTTCTCTTCGACATGAGAAGGATACGTCTGTAGGAGGCTGAAGTGTGCAGCGAGTTCAGCATGTTGCTAGGCCTTGAGTGGTGCAGCAGGGGCTGTATTGACGTGGAGTCGCAATCTAGCAAGTGCGTTTGCAGGAGGCAGAACAATGCACGGTTTGTTCAGCAAATCAGAATAGTCCAAGGGGATGGTGGTCTCCGAAACTTTCAGAGAGAAAGAAGCGAAGAGAGATGTTGCTCCAACGGGACAGATATCAAGGAGGGATAGGTCCCGATTCTCCAGAGGGAGAATCATGTGCAACAGACCACACATGTTGAGGAGGAGTACCTCAAAAACAACAACTCAACGAAGCTCGATGGACCGAGCGAGCGGTGAGGAGTCATCGCATGATCTCGCTTGAGAGAATGCATTAGTGGATGCATTGCGAGATCAAGTGGGGGAGCGACCCAAAGCAACACAAATAAAGGCACACTTAGAGTCGATATGGAGATCAAACTCAAGGGAGGGGTGACCCGTGGAATGGTGGGCGCGAGGGCCACCATCAACTCAATGCAAAAACGAGGAGCGGAGCAACTTGGGTGTAACTTGGCGAAGTACCCAAGCCGCATGAAGTGAGCCGGCATAGAAGATGAAACATGGAGCGGAGGCGTAGAGCTTTCCTTGGACAGAGGTCAAAGACATGAACTTTTGCAGAGGCAAGAGCAGGATCATGTTGTTCCATGGGTCCTTCATTCTAATGGAACGGACTCATCTTGCATGGTGCCAAAGATGAAGGGAGCGTCTGGGCACATGCACCTTATCTCGGAGAAGCATTTGATAGAGGAACTAAGGCACCTCAACCTGCGGAGGCAAAATTGGGTTCAAAAGGCCTTGGCATAGGGCAAGAGGAGGCGGAGGCGGATACTCTTAAAGAATATGCCACAATGTTGTCGTTCAAGTTGCCATGAAGGAAGCGGTGCGCAGCGGAGATTGTGCTGGTAGGGGTAAAGGCCCAGGATCAAGACAATGGTGCACTAATCACAGCGAAGTCGGTGGACTTCGGGAGCTACTAGGCGATGGACTGTCCTAGAGCAGTGCTTCATCTAGGTGTGACCCAAGAGTGGGTGGATGAAGATCGATTGCCAAAGGAGCGAACAAAATCGAAGGTAGAAGAGACCCTGCAATGTATTGGCAAAGGCCACACATGGAGGGATCACAATTCGAGTTCATCCCATAAGGATCAGAATGCAATAGAGATGTCACCAGGAGGCGACATGGTGCAGCGGATCATGGTGGAACAGTTCGTGGCAATGCGATATACACGATATAGTCCCGTGAGGGACTATATCATACAGAGGTATGATCGGGAGCTACTGGGAGCTCCACTTCGGTGAACAACACGACAGCAAGAAGGGCTATGGATTCAATGAGTGAAGGCCATGGTACCGCAGAGGCATTGAATTTTGCATCGGATGAAAGCCTTGGTCATCAGCATATGGGGGCTGTGTACCACCGAGGGAAAAGTTCGAATGTAAATACCAGTGAGTCCCATGAGAGGGACTTGATCATGCAGATGTATGATCGAAGAAGCTGGAGAGTTGGACTGCTCCAGAGCCCATATTCGCTTAAGGTCAAGTAAGCAAACGTGATGACAAAGGCCAAGGAAGCTAAGTTAAACAGAATCGGTGCAAACCCTACAACGTGATGACAAAGGCCATGTATGGGAGTTGCAGTTTGTCTTTCCATCGACCAAAGGGAGCTGCTTAGATAACACAGAGGTGTTGAAGCAGAGGGTCGAAAGGGACGAGGAAGCGACGACGAGTCCAAAGGGACTTAGCTACCCAAAATCAAGCATCAGTTAGAATGAAGATGGACTCGGAGGAGTGCCGTAGAGACATATCTACTGATCGTGAAGAAAAGAGATGCAGATGCGAGACGACGGATAGTAGGGCCATGGGCATGACAACGCCATGGTACCGTAGAGGCGGGACTTCCATTAAAGTCATTGATCCCTTGCTCTCATGGAGGGAGAGCGGTTGGTCGTGAAAGGGGCCAAGGAGGTGGAGCATGCAGAGGCAAACTCCAAGTACCAAGACAAGGCTGAAGGGCAGAGGCCAAGGAACTTCGTAAGACGGTATCAACGAGCTTCTCATCAAGATAGCCGAAAGTGAAGGACTTCGAGTCATGCAAGAGTGCACGACTAAGGAATGAAGCAGGCAGTACGCGGTGTTGTACCTTTGCTACTCAGTGGAGTAGGCAACCGGGTTGATGGAGAAGACAGTACAATCCCAGAGGCGACCAAAACTATTAGAGACTTACTCCAAGTTGGGGTGAAAACTTTATGCATTTCAGAAGTTCGATAGCATTGAGAAGGTGAATCACAATAGCTAACTTAATGCAAGGAGTGCAAACACTTCGAGTGCTTCAGAAGTGTGAGCAAAGAGTAAGCGAAGGTCAGTAACCAGCTCGATGCATGGAGTACAACCCTTGAGGAGGCAGGCGAAGTCAAGTAACCATTGCCTTCTCACCGAGTACCCCAATTCTCTTATCTATCCAACAGAGGAGCTCTGCATTGGTTCAAAGACCCTTCGAAGATATTAGAAGACAATAATTGTCAAATCCTCACCAATGGTGATCAGTGCTAGTGAGAGTATATTATCCGCTTCATTTCTCAATAGAATGCCAATCGAAAGCGGAAGTGATGTGAATCTACTTGGAAATGACAACTAAGTGAAAGAAGAATCGATAAGCAAATTTTGTGGAGGAAAGACCCAAAACTTCAGAAGTTTGTGAGGCGATGCTCGTTAAAGCTCCAACAATCATCCACCCAGTTCAAGCAACATGAGGGATTTGAGAGACTGGCGCATGGTAAGGATAGATCTTTTCCTTCATCTGGAGGATCCGCAGGAACTAACAGGGATCAATACAACTCAGCCAACCCCACACTAGAGTCAAAGTCATTGGCGAGTTGAAGCAGCATGACGGATCAAAAGTTCGACTACTCAAAAACAATAGCGGAGAGTAGTTGGGAGTCAAGAGGCGCATTGATGCTGGAGCAGAAGATTGAAGACTCAGCAAAGGCGAGGAGTTGCAGTGTCAGCAAAGGCTTCGACGAGGATGTCGAAGGAATAAGTGGGGGAGAATGTCACGGACAAAGTTCTAAACAGGATGTTTAATGTAATACTTATGTATGTCCGTGTCTTTCTGTTTGTTCATGCTTTGCACAGCATGTAGAGGAACGGTTGAAGGCTTCACAGCTCCATTTTAGTTGGGTTTGGTGGCCTTCTTAAGCTTGTAAATAAAGGTTGTGTAATGTGGACACTTGTGAGAGATACTCGGTCTGTAGTGGACCATTTTGACCCTTTGTTATACAACCGTTCAGAGCTTGTAAAGTCTATTTGTAATTTGCATTATCTATGAAGTGCTTTCGAAAATGTTTGCTTGTGGATCCTGAGTGATGCGCTTTCTCTAACCCGTTTTCTCTTTTGTAGGTCCTAAGGGACCATGGGAGGTTTCGGGGAGACTGACCTTTGCGGACGGACACGCAAGGGTGCCGCACGATTTAGGCAAAACCAACTAAGTCCGTGACAACAGGCTGATTTCTGACTGACGACCTAGTGATGCAAAACGTCAACCATCTCGGTACCTTAGAACCCCCCAAGTGGCACCGAAACGAATGGGACTTTGGGTAAGTATCTAAGGGCTGATGCAACGTCCTTAGTGTGCCCACTTTCTATTCAACGAAAGTACCATATGAGCAATGGGTCTACATTTACCTTCAGAGCCCCCCTTGTGTGGGCTCGTTCAGCCCGTTTTTCGAGACCCTTTTGAGCCTAACAAATGCTGGTTGTTTTGGATCCCGATTATCTTGCCCTTTTCTTGCGCAACAATAGTAAATTACCCGCACATTCGCCTTTCTAACCTTTTCTTCATTGTGCAGGTCCTTTGTAGATTGCACGAGGTTAAGATCTAGGCTGACCCTTGCGAATGCATATCTCTTGGGTGGTTAAGGTCGCGACAGGGTGGTATCAAAGCGAGTAAAGCAAATATTGAATTGCCATGGCAAGGTAGGGTGACAAAACCAGCACCACTGTACATGATGGGCAATAACAATGCGTGACCGTTTCAGAGAAACGGACGAGCACTCGTGTGGGCTCTAGCAAAGCCACTCAAGTGGAGCATAGCATTTGCAGCGATAGGCTCACAGTGCAAGAGTTCTCTTACGCAAAAGAGGCAAGAGTTGAAGAGATACCTAAACGAGAAAAAGGCTCCAAAGAAAGAGTGGCCAAGTTGCAGTTGCAGCTTGACCTTGTCAACCAAAAATTGACGAATCTCTACGGAAGTGAGGAGCTTCTTGAGATGATAGAGTCTGTGCAAACAGGTTGGAATCCCGACTGGATTAGCTAGAGGTTCGAGTCGAAAGGTTGATGGATGACATGTGAGAGTTTGTGCAATACTTACAAGGGCAAGTAAGGGACTTGATGGCTCAAGTGTCGGTACTGATACAAGTTACGCATGCGAGCGGAGAAATGTCTCGCGACCATCTCTTATCGAGATTAAGGGCTCCATAACTGCAAAGCTACTAGGGTGCTTGAGATGCCATGAGTTAGAAATCTTTCTCTTCAATTTGGAACAATGCTTCAGAGCGACACAACCCAAATTAGAAGATTCCAAGGTGTCGTTAGCTATGATATATCTTGTTGGTGATGCAAAACTATGGTGGCGCACACGGTGGGAAGATATGCAACAAAGTTATTGTAACATCGACACTTGTAAAGCCTTGAAGAGGGAATTACAAACTCAGCTCATGCCAGAGAACACATAGTTTGTTGCTCCGACAGGACATGGATCCAGAGGGAACGTCCCGAAGTTTGACATATGTCTTTTGTGGGGTGGAAAGCATCAAATGTTAGAATGCTCGCAACAAAAAGAGGCGTTTAATGCCCTTACAACTTCTTTCTAACCAGAGAAGGGCAGAGCGAAGGCAAAAATCTTCTAGCTCGAACAAGTCTCATTCAAGTAGTGACGAATCATCGTCAAGACCTCGCATGGGAGCTAAGCGTTTGTTGAACGCATTGCAAGGTGAAGTTCGAGAGAAGCCTAAGCAGAGGCTAAAGAAGAATACTAACTCTTCAAGCTCAAGTTTGTCAGAGTTGAGCAGTGACGAAGGATCGACACAACGATCTCGCATTGGGGTAGTACAATTGTTGAATGCACTACATTGATGTCAAGTGGGGAGCGGTCTAAGGCAATGCCAAAAGAGGCAAAGGCACAAGATAACCTATTAATGTTCGTAGGCATCAAGTTGAATGGGTAGGCGACTCACGCATTGGTGGACATAGGAGCCACACACAATTACATAGCAGATGAAGAGGCTAACCGGCTCGTATTGAAGCTAGCAAAAAGTCCGAGCCAAATGAGTACGGTCAATTTGGAGACGAAGCCTATGTCCGAATTGACAAAGGGAGTCGACATTAAGATTGGAGCGGGAGACGATTTCCAATTTGTTCTTGGGGTGGAGTTTCTGCAAGAGGCAAAAGCAGCACCCATGTCGCTCTTAAACTCTCTTTCTGATGGACGGTGACTCTATCCATTGTGACACTTTCGAAGAGAGCTTTGAAAGACACATATATACTTTTGGCTATACAAGTGATGAAAGAATCGAGGCGAGAAGACCTAAATAATCCCACAACGATGCAATTGGAGTCAAAAGGCATTAGCACGGGGCAAGTGTGCCACGCTTGACGAATATGCCACAGTATTCTTTCATCACTTGAAGAATATGCCAGCATGCCAAGATCTCAGTTGCCAAAGCCCTTTCCATGAAGGCACAAGGTGGAATGACAATTCAAATTCAATGGAGTCGAAAATCCAATCAACAATCCACTTTAGGCATCATTTCCGGAGTGGAAGAATCCTCGAGACCTCTCAAACATGTTGTTGGATGACGGACCGATCCAGAGTTTATCTTCGCTAATAGGTAACCCAATACTTTTGAGGGACAAGACCGAACGAGCGATCATCAATGTCATGCAGATGGTCAAAGAATCAGAGTCAAAAAGTTACAGTCTGATTGGCGGAAGATCATAAGGGAAGTGCTTCCTAAGTCACAGGATGTGCAGAAGTAGTAGATCATGAGAGGCAAAGCATTGTGACGACCTCGAGTCCAGGAGGGACTCAACTACCCAAAAAGAACTTGGTCGAGAAAGTGTCACACTGAAGACCTTGAACATCATGAGATAAGGCATGGTACTATAGTGGCGGGTCTTCCGAGTGCTAACCAAACTTGTGCTCCAGGAGGGAGAGCACATTTCTAATCGCAACTAGGACATGGACAATCCCAAAGGCGCGACCAAAGTTATCACCTAAGCGCTTTATAAGGGGGAAACCTGGCTCAGGTTCAAGCAACACTTCTCATACTCTAAAAGTGTGATGGCAAAGAGTAAGCGAAGTCAAGTAACTAGCACGGAGCAAGGAGTACGAACCGAGGAATTTGGGTGAAGCCATTCCATGTAACCTAATTCTCCTCACCTATTTAGTGGAGCTCTACATAATTGAAAGTCCCTTCAAATAGAGGATGTGAGGGATAAACATTGTGGGAGAAAGCCACAAACTCTTCAAGTTTAGCGATATGGTGCTCGTGAAAGTCCAACCAACAACAGTCAAGCTTTTGCGAGGTAATACCTCCAAGGGGCTTGAATGCAAGCATGAATGCTCTTCTTTTGCTGACCAAAAGATCCGAAGAGCACAGCATGAAGTGTTCCAACTCAACCAATTTCCCCAACTAAACTAGCTCAACGACGAGTTCCAGCAAAATGGATGGATCAAAGTCAACGACTCAAAAGAAGCTGAGACGTACATGGTCGTTGTGGACAATCAATCTTCAGCATACAAGAAGGCTTCGATGAGGGCATAGAAGGAATAAGTGGGGGAGAATATCATGGAACAGTGCAAACAAGGTGTTTGTCGCTTGTCCATGATGATTTTTTATTCTTGTTTTCTATTGTTTTCTTTGTGTTTCGATGTTTTCTTTAGGGCAACTTGTACGAGGTAGAAACACTATAGTCAACCCTATTTTTATTTGCTGTTAGTGTTTTTGTTTCCTATTTTCATCATGGAAAACTCGAAAATCTTTTTGGCTATGCGACACCACATTGAGGCAAAAATGACCCCAAACTACACCGTTCTCGCATGCCACAAGCTGATTTTTAGCTAACGGCCTAATGGTGCAAATCGTCAACCATCTCAGAACCTTTGAACCCCCCAAGTGACACCGAGGCGAATGGAGCTTTGGGTAGGTGTTTGACGGGTGATGCAACGTCTTTAGTGTGCTCACTTTCTGTTCGACGAGAGCATTAGGTGAACATTAGGCCTGCATCTACCTCCAGAATCCCCTTTGTGTGTGCTTATTCAACCCAATTTTGGGACCCTTTTGAGCTTAATAAACACTGGGTGATTTGTGTTGCTTTGGATCCTGATTATCTTGCCCTTTTCATATGCGACGATGGTAAATTACCCAATCTACCTTTAGAATCCCCTTTGTGTGTGCTTGTTCAGCATGTTATTGGGACCCTTTCGAGCCTAATAAACACTGGATGATTTGTGTTGTTTTGGATACTGATTATCTTGCCCTTTTCATATGCGACGACAGCAAATTACCCACACGTTCATCTTTCTAACTTTTTCTTTGTTGTGCAAGTCCTTTGTGGATTGCACGAGGTTAAGGCCTAGGCTGACCCTTGCGAACGCATATCTCTTTGATAATGTATAATTTAGGCAATCCCAACTAAGGTCATGACAGATTGGAATAGATGTACCATATGTACATACACTAATACGTACCAATTTCTTTAAAATGCTAAAAATAGTCAAACATTCATTAAAAAAAACTTTTTAAGATTTTTATCCTATTTTAATGGTAATTTTATTGTCTTTAATTAAGAATAAAATGCATATGAGGCATAAATAAATGCATAAGCTTGTGAATAACCCTAGATACCTCGAATTTAGGCCTAATCAAGTTTAATCTTTGTAAATATACATTAATACGCCTCTAATTATATGAAATGATAAATAAAACATAAAAAAGAAGCTAAATACATTCAAATTGGATACAAATTCCATTAGATTCCGAGTTTAAATCCTCTTTTATCCAAACCAATAGCTTGATTATCACTAATCGCCAATTAGGAACTTCCAATCACAAGCAAGAGTGTGAGAAAGA
Organism: Musa acuminata AAA Group; assembly: GCF_036884655.1. NCBI lineage: Eukaryota > Viridiplantae > Streptophyta > Magnoliopsida > Zingiberales > Musaceae > Musa > Musa acuminata. The sequence continues at coordinate 39,289,688 of NC_088353.1, read as the reverse complement.
GAGAGAATGAGGGTGGAAATGAGAGAGTGAATAAGAACGAGAGTAGGAATGATAAAATATATGAAAGTGAGTGAGAATGAGAGAAAGGGAGAAAGGAGGGATTTAAAAGCTCCAAAAGAGGCCTCAATGGTTGAATTGACCATTGGGGTTTTACCTGATTTGGGTCGGTATCAGTCAAATTCTGACTAATGTCAACCTGTATAACCGATATGGGTGTTTTTAAAAGCGCTACGCGCCAAGGTCCCAAGACGCCCAAGGCGCTCGCCTAAGAGCCTACCCGAGCGAACAAGGCGCCCTAGAACATTAAAATATAAAATATATAATACAATTGATAAATATGATTATATAAATAACAATACAACATTAAGTTGAATTGTTTTATGAATTTTCTGAATTACTTTGTACACTTGTCATTAATCTTGAAACCCTAATAACAATTCTAAATAAATAGATATTAACAGTGCTAAATAGGAACTAATAATAATTCTAAATAGTGATTAATAGTGCTAAATAAGGATTAGTAATTCTAAATAGGAATTAGTTCTAAATAGATCAACAATTATATGGTAACAATAATTTTAATATCAGTTATGGATTAACAATCCACTGTTAACAGTATTTGGTCCATTGTTAAGAGTAGTTATAATAGTAGAGGGGGAGAAAAGGAGTCACCAATGGTGGAACATGGGAAGGGAGAGGGCAACGATGATGGAGAAGACTGCGAATGGTGGCAGCGATGACGAATGAAGCTATGGACAATAGCGTCAAGGATGAAGGAAGCTTCGGATGTGTTTGTCGGTGGCGAAGGAGCTACAGTCCTATCCCTCAACGACGAAAGAATCTACACACGAATGCAATAGTGACAGAGGGAACTGCGCACGAAAGCTACAACAGCGGGAGCTTCAGACCTATCCATCGACGACAGAGGAAGCGTCGAACCTGTGTGTCAGTGGCGAAGTCAACGGTTGTGCACAAAGGCAGCGGCAGAACTAGAGGTGAGTCAGGGCAGCAAAGTACTTAGGGTTTATGGGTCGGGGGGTTTACTATTACTATTTATTGTGCTTAGTTAGTTCGATAGAACTAAGTTACTGTTCAACCAAACCAAAGTTGACTATCTGGTTCGATTACTCACCTTCAATCTGGCACTCACCTGAGGCACTCAATGCTTCGGCTTCGATAAGCGCCCAAGCGGCACTTCACTAAAGCACGTCGCCCGACAACTATGCGAGGTGCTCGAGCCTCACCTTGCCTAAGCACATAAGCGAGCGCCTTTTTAAAACACTGGCTGATACAATAAGAGTTTCAACGGTATCAACCGATACATCACCCATATTAACCGATACTTGACCCTTTTCATGTGTCTCGCCCAAAATAGGCTAGTCCACATACCAATTAGCTGGCGGATCGATGTATACCACCTGTTTCAAACGATACATCAAACGACTATATATCCTAATTAGTAATTACTTGTCAAGTCAAAATAAAAATGGCTGACCTAGCTTATTTAGCCGGTTCATACCCCTCTCCTTGAGTAAAGGGTAGGGTGTTTATTGCTACAGGTGAAAATATTCCCTGCCACATGTAGGCTTTACCAGTTATAGATGCTTGCTTCCTAACCCTTGGGAGCTTTGGCTATCTTCTCTGTGCTCCATGCTTTACATAGGTATAAATGGATATTATACCCGACTGTAAACTAGGGTGACATGTATAATGCCTCAAATATCTTATGCCCCCATTTCCATTATTAAAAAAGAGGAGAATATTCAGAACAAGGCCTTTTATCTGAATGTTGCCCAGACATGGTATTTTTGGGCTTTGATTGGATTTATATTTACTCATTATAACGAACCATTTTGATGAATATGCAAGACATCTAAATGATATGCATCTAAAAGTGCATGAATCTCTGAAATCATAGACAAGCAGAATTTATGACCCACATGAACAGGGATAAATTTCATGATGTGGTTAGTGAACACCAAGAAGCTGTAAGCTTATTGGGGCACTCTTGATGTATACAGAAGTCTTATTCTTTCTTAAGTACATATTACTTGACCTCAGAGAAAAATGAAACTAAAGCAGATGCTGCACACATTAATCATGTGCTGAAATTAATAATTAAGGAACACGATAATCATATGCCAAAATGAGTGATTGAAGTTAAAGGGATGACTTACATTCTATGATATTCACTTAGTTGATCATCTGCTAGTTCAAGTTTGCCAACACCATGTTTAGCTTGCTCATTCAGCTCATGAATAGCTTCAGTGACATCTTGTAGATCCTTTTGTAGCTTTCCTATTTCTTCAGCATGCTTCCTTTGGTCTTTTTTCTTTTTCTCCAACTCTTTTATGCTGCTTTTAATTTTTGAATTAATGCGAGATTTTTCTTCTTTTAGTTTAAGAAGCTCTGGTTGCTGGGAGAAAAAAAGAAATGTAGAAGTAAACTCTCTACAGATTGTGCTTCAAAATGTTAGTGAACAGGTTATTGAGAAGGAAAATTTATTTTTTTCAGCCAATATATGATCAGAAGCATGTCGTAGTAGGAGTTACCTTCTTATCAAGCTCAAGTTTTATCTTTGCAATCTTCTTTTCACGAATTGTCAACTCTTTCAAATAGCCAGCTTGTTCTTTCTTTTTCATCTCTGCTTCAGAGTCGAATTCCTTTTGTAAAGAGAGAACTTCCTCAAGTTTTTTCTTTTCACTATCAAGTTCACCATTGAGTTTTTCAATATCATTTTCAATATTGAAAAGTTGCCATAAAAAATGCTCCTTCTTCAGAGATTTCTGCATGAATATAGTAATATAAACACAACAATAGCATAAGTTACCTTATACTCTATGATCATATTAAGAAGAGGGCCAAACAAAGAGTTCAGTACTTCAATTACACACTACATGATAACATATCTGGTTGCCCAATTGTCATTGGCAAATTTACTGTCAAAAATGAGTATAAATCTTGCAAGCTTGAGAAAAGATTGTATAGAGGCCTCCAACAGTCACCGGAAATTAATAGTGGCACTATATACCCATCTATTCGATGGAATCTGTCCTTTAGTTTCTTTATTCGATTCACCATTCTTTCCTTCAACGGAATAACATACCGAGGTGGAAGGCAACAGAATTGTTGTGGATTGTCAGGTAAAATGTGAAGCAATGTTGACCAAGTCAATGTGACTAAGTAAAGAAGATACGTAGTGCATGCAGTGAACTTGTGGAGTGCACTCAAATGTTACTGGACAGTTCAATAATAGAAAGATATGAACTTACTCCACTCTCAAGAGGTTTAAAATTGTTGATTGCTTTTGCAGTGATAGTACTTTGGTAATTCATTTGTTTACGTGTGTGATTTCTTTTAAATAATCTGTGTACTTTTTTCTCAAACTTCATTTATTCGTCAATGTTGCATAAGAATATTTTAATAAAAATATGTGGTATACATGAATTTTAACTAGTAGGGAGAGGATAGGGGATGCATGTGAATAGTAAGGAACGGTAGACTTGACATGACGATTTCCATATATTATGATACTTAGGAACATAGACTCATCTTATGAAAAAATACTGAAGTTAAATTCCATAAATAAAAAGCAAAATTACCCATATAATAAAGTGATCACCTTCATATCCAATGGGAAAGTGTATTAAGAAATTTCATAAATCAAAGTGAATTTGACTAATGTAGCATTTTTCTTTTGATTGTTTAGATAAATTGCATGAATGTTTACATGACTCTACATGAAAATACAGAACAAGACAACATGAAATTGTCTAAACAAAAAAAGAAAATTCTTATGCATTAATAGATACATGCTGATTTTTGAGATATTCATGGTAAGTAATGTAGTATCATAACATGCATTTGTTACTCTATCATAACCAAAAAAAAAAATTCTTATGCATTAATAGATACATGCTGATTTTTGAGATATTCATGGTAAGTAATGTAATATCATAACATGCATTTGTTACTTATGTTTAGGTCTTGCATGTCAAGCTTCTGAAGTTACCTCACTAACACAATAGGCATGTCTCATATGCCTAATTTGGAGATGAAGATGATATCATGCAGAGTTTATACAAAACTGAGTCAAATGCAACAATGAACAGAGACAGTATTAAATTGTGTTTGAGTTTGTGAATGCACCTTCTTTTGTATTGCAGTATATTTCTGATAAAGGATCATCAAAAAGGTGCTTGCCAGAAACAGCTAGCCAAAAAAAAACACATGTGCATGCTATAGAATAATAGTTGACAGTGTACCACATATCTGTAGATTCTTTCACTAAGAACAAAATTTTCTATAATATGAATAAAATTCAAAATTAGATAGGCATCAAGTTTCTGTCTAAATTGTCAATATGAGACTAATAAAGACACCTTGAATAAAATACTTATAGATTTGTTCCACTGTTCTAGCCAGAGTCTTGCTTCAAGTATTGATGCCTCAAGGCACCTTGATATAGAAAACCATAACAGCAAGACGCAAGAGATAGGAACAAATGAAAAATGGAATTATACACACCAGCTCTTCTTGCAGGCGGAGATGTTTCTCAGCTTCTTCCTTCTGTGCTTTCTTTTGCTTGCGCTCCATTACTACAGTTCTCTTTTCCTGATAAATAAGTGCTGATTTTTCTTCAGCCCGAGCCTTCTGCTCCTCCAATTCCTCATAATCTTTTTTAAGCTCGTCTGATCCAGAAATTTGTTCAAGCAAACTTGTAAGTTCCTTGGGATTCTTTGAGGCAATCGACTCCACATCACCCTGTTCCACAAATGTTAATACTACAAGATCTAAAGTAACATGATCTACACCTTAGTGCTAAAGCCAAGCATATAGTTTAATTTAAGTTTTACAAATATAAATAATAACAACAAACAAGTGGAAGACAGATGTCTTGGACACGAACTAATGCATCTCTTTTGTGTGGCTACATAAGTCACTATCATGTGACTAGCACAAAAAAAACAGCTTCTCAGTTCATTTAGATTAAGGCATAAAGAAGGAATCCACCTAGCAATCAAGTTCTAAGAAACAAATTAGAAAATACAAAACAGTGTCAAGCACTGCCTGAAAAATATAACAACATGACTAAGTTATATATAACTATGATTTTACTGACAGGATTATTTCGGACTTACTTGACCTTGACTAGACCAAAATTGAATATATATATATATATATATATATAGCAAAACAAATTCACTTGATGCAAATCTCATCCACAAAATCTTCAAAACTTTATCTGCAATTATTCACTAAAACATGATAATGTATGCTCACAAAGTGTTCAGTTAAAATTGTGATGTTGCCATTAATCCATGGAAACCTCTTTACCACCACAATGGTCACATTCATAAATGGTTCAGATATGTTAATGCTAGAAGGATAATTATCATCCAAAATAATGTATTACCAGGTTACTCCAATGTGTAAAATTCTCATGTTGGTGTGCATTTCAGAATAATTGCTTGATGTATCATCTCTGAAGAAAATCAAGCCACTTTGTGGGTTTGCATTAGAACATGGAAAGAAGGCAAACAGAATCCTTTAGAATTTATGATAAACTTAGATTTGGGTCGGGTTGAACATATTTTCATTTTCATTCATCTAAACCAAAAAAAATAAATGATAAATTGGGCATGATTATAAATTCTATCGAAACAAAAAAAAAAAATGAATTTCATTAAATATTCTGCATATAATAGTATATGCCAATTAGATTGATCATGGACATCATATAATAAATTAAATTTATCTCCTCCCACAATTTATAAGTGGTGTAAGGCCACATTCTTCCCTCAAGGTTAGTTCAGAGGATTTGGTGTGGGTGCTATCAATTTTAGTTTTTTCTCCTCTATTCACATTATCATATGCATCCTCTTTCCACCTTCACATATGCCTTAAAGCCTCAGAAACATAAATAACTACCTATTGTCTTATCTCCAACCTCTCTAACATATCTTCCACTTGTCCAATACCTTTCCTAAACCTTGTACAATCCACCAAGACTCATACTGCTGATTATCTAGTGTCCCATGAAGCAACCTCAATAACTAACTAGACCTATTTGGGAAGAATCATGTTAGTAATTTATCTCCCTCCTTAAGTTTTGTCATTTATTTGAACTTTAGCTCAGCTTGTATTTTTCATTTTTAAAATTTTTTTTATGAATCAAGTGTGCTTACATCAAATTCTCTTTTTTTTTTCTCTCTGTTTCCTATCTATTCCCAATCCCCTTGAGACTTAGTACCGTTACAGGTTGTCCCACATTAATCTGTTTACAAACTTCCCATATCATTTCAATTTGCACTTTCATGGCCTGAACTCTGATCATGCCCTCACAACACATTAGATTGAAGCCAAAGGTTCCCTTTAAGCAAAGAATTTGACCAAATCTTCCATGTGCACTTCTTCAAGTGTTCAAAAGGATTAATTGATATACGTCAATTTTCTTTGTTGTCAAGGAGCTTAAAATTTCTCCTGCTCTCAGTGTTTCCTTCCAGATCTTACATTTCCTCCACTGGATCCTTTGACTCAACCTACAGAATATCAAACTTTAAATTGCTTCTTATTCAACCAGATCCTCAGGATATCATCCATGTGTTTATTAAGTCTTTTACTTAAAACTGATTAACAAGTTTGGTATTCATCTCTTGGCAAGTTCATATTTCCATTTGCAAATTTGAGTCACTCAATTTGCCAGCAAACACTTAGAAACCTTCCCCCCACAACAGGTACATATCTCTTGACACCTTCATGTTTTAGCTTTTGTAATCCTGTCCAATGGGAAAACAAAAATATAAGGGACCCACCAGCTAATTTCCTGTTCAGCTTTGGTGGATCTATTTGTTATTCTATCAATCTGCAAGGATCATAAAACATTGTTCTGTGATAACACATCTAGACAGTTCATGTCAATAAGTGTACAACAGGTTTGGATTAGAGGGGGAAAAAGGATAAAATGTTGCAGGTCAATTCATCATACAGTCAACAAACAAAAAGAAGAAAAGGAAAAAAATGAGAAAAAGACACAAAAAAGAAAGGGGACAGGGATTCGCTAACCAGCCAAAGAAATTCACCATACATCTTGATTTTTCTTAAATTCAACTATACTCCATAAAATGTAGCATATGCAAACCAATTTTCAAGGCCTAATAATTGCTAGTAACTTCCCACATTAGCTTTTCATTGAGGCTAAACCAGATATTTTATGACTCCTTTGTTGAGGCTATATCTTTGTTGAATAGAGGTCAGGAAAAAGGTCTATTACAGCTGAAAAATGCTGAAAAATGGGACATGGCTTACGCAGCTACTCTTCCTCTGCACTTCTGAATCCTGAAGTAAATTCTGTTCAAAATGAGAAAAGTACGCAAAGAACGTATCTGTATCACTGAACAATACAATTTGAGGCTCAAACACGATTTAGCAAAATTAAGACTACGAGAAATGAGAACCACATCAAACAGCGCAAAACTTCTTCTGTCAGCTGGGTTACCTGAAAGACGAGGAAATTCCTTGCCTTTACAAGGATGCCGAGCGATTTCAGTTTGCCATTGTACTCATCCCAGCCTACGACCCGGCCATCAATCCGATACTCACTGCCGCCGGCACCAGTAATAGTCCGGGTGAACTGGAGCTCGATACCATTGGCCATAAGGTAGACGAGCCGGACGAAGGCCTTCCTCCCCTTGTTCTCCTTCTCGCGGTCATCGAATGCATAGATGAGATCCTTGAGCTGGGCTCCCCGGAGGTGGGCGGAGCGGACGCCAAGCACGAAGCTGATGGCATCCATGAGGTTGGACTTTCCAGCGCCATTGGGGCCGATGATGGCTGTGAAGTCGTAGAAGGGACCGATGGTCTGGAACCCTTTGTAGGACTTAAAGTTCTCGAGCTCCAACCGGTGGATCTTACCCGGGGAGAGTATGGACGGCATGGTGAGAGGCGCGCTAGATAGCCGACGACGCGTCCTCCGCTGCGGCGACAGCTGGTGCTGCTGCTGCGATGAATTCGAATTAGGGTTAGAGCGGACCGTGAAGGTGGGAAAGAACTACTCCGGAACGAGCTATGCGGTAGCGATGGTGGATCGAGGGACTAATTAGGGTTTGGGTGCGTGGGTGGGTGGAAGCGATGGACCAGAGAGAAGCAACGATCCGGCGAGGAGAGGGAGAGAAAGAGAGAGTGGGAGCGGAGCCGAAGGCGAGCGGGGAAACGAAATCAGAACCCGACTTTGGGATGGGGAAGTAAAATGTTTACATATACCCTTGACTTCGTCTATGCGGTCAGTGATTACGTGTCATTACTCACTTCAACACCATTGAGTTCTACTTGACAGAGGCATACGTACGTCTTTGCTCACAATCCAAAAATGCTAGCAACGGGTGTTAAGATACAATTGAACTGGCTTAATTTCGGTTTCCTTGATTATTATGTACGGACGACGACGGAATTCAACCTGTGGATTGATACCAAATACGTTAACTGATATATTCAAAATTTTATCAATTGAAGTTTTAAATATTTAATTTTTGGTAGGTAGATTTAGTATACCAACGATGTTTATCCAAATAGAACTTTTACTCATCTCCTTGCTTTATTGAAGAAGAGGAAAGAACAAAATGCCTGTTTTGCTATAATTGAGCCCATTATTCCTTTTACAAGCACCTGGCTTCGAACTTTGTTTGCTATACCTTAATATTATATGCTGTAGGAATCCATAGATGATGGTTACTCTGTTCTGCTTTCCTTTTCCCCATTAGGTTATTGGACGTAATACAGATATACTTCTTTTGCAGATTTCATGTTCTTGGGTGTGTTTAAATTTTTTTCCTGTCTTAAAAATAAGATATCGTGGAACCTATATAAAATTAAAATTTGTTTGCTAGACATTTGAATAAACTCGAGTTAACGAATGGTAATTAAGTTCTTCTACCTCACTCAGCTAAATTAAGTTCTCATTATCTTCATCAAGAATATGTTTCTTTTCATGGAACAATGTCCTCTTGGCTACAAAGACATTTTGGTCCTCGATGTGATAGAAATAATACCAATAAATTTTCTTGAGGTATCACGTAAACTTGCACCGTTCCATCCTGGATTCCAACTTGTCGAGGTTATGTCTCTTAACGTGGGTATGGTAGCCCCAAATATTAACAATCTTGAGATTAAGTTTTTTTTCTTTTCATTTCTCATATGGTGTGATACTACCAACTTAGTTGGAACTCTATTTAGAAAATAAGTTACGGACTCTAAAACATATCCTCATAATGAGATGGGTAGTTCGACGAAACTTATCATGAACTGCACCATGTGTAACAACGTATGATTCCTCCTTTCTAATACACCATTGAGCTGAGGTGTATAAGGAAGGGTCCATTGAAACAAGATCCCATGGTCTTTGAAAAACTAGGTGAACTTTGTATTCAAGTACTTATCTCCTAATTTGATCGAAGAGTCTTGATACTCTTTCCAACCTGATTTTCTACATCATTTTTATATTTCCTAAATTTCTTAAAGACATCGAACTTATACTTCATTAAGTACATATGTCTGTACCTTGAGTAGTCATCGGTGAATGTAATTAAGTAGAAATAATCATCTATGGCTTGGGTTAACATAGGACCACATACATCAGTATATATAAGTTCTAGTAACTCACTAGTTCTTTCTCCAGTTCTACTAAATGGAGAGTTGATTAGTTTCCCTCGAAAGCAAGACTCATATGTTGCATATAATTCATAATCAAATGGATCTAAATATCTATCTTTTAGTCATCTCTGGATTCATCCTTCGTGGATATGATATAGCCTACAATGCTATAGGTATATATTGCTGATCTTATCTCTCGCTTCTTTTTTAGACACATTTATATTTATGACATGTTGAGCACTATCCAATATGAATAAATCATTACTTAATATTTCTCTTTCGATGATCTTATCATCTAGGATAATGAACGATCATGTTCTTAAAAATTCCTCTATATCCATTATTTATCAAATAAAAATAGAAATAATATTTCTAATAATTAAAGGAATAAAATAGCAAGCATATATTGCTAAAAAAAGCTCCACCAAGCAACTATAGTGTGACCTTTATAACGGGAACAATAGCAATCTTTGTACAACTCCCCATCTTAAGGTTCACCTCCCCTCTCACCAATCTATTAAGTCTTGCCAGAACCTACAACGATATAAGATACACTATCAGTATCCAATATGTTGAAAAATATTGGGCAACATCACATGTATAGCAGAAGAACAAAAAATAAAAATCATAGATTTCCCATATAAAAAAAAGGTTTTTGTCGTCGTGCAAAGATTAGTGCACGAAAAATGCATAACCGAAAATAATACATATATGAAATATATGTTACCTAGAGAGATCGTATATCCTTGAAAACTTCTAGATCTATACGAGAAGATGAAGGATGTCAATTGTCCTTCTCTGTAATGGTGATCCACATGGTAGATGTGACAAAGATGTTACTCAAATCATCGCATTATCATGGATAAAATTGTAAATATGGTGTTCGATGTAATGCTTATGTATGTCAGTATCTTTTAGTTTGTTCATGCTTTGTATAGTATATAGAGGGATGGTTGAAGGCTTAATAAGCCTATTTTAGTTAGGTCTGGTGGCTATTTTAGACTTTAAATAAAGGTCATGTCATGTGGACACTTGTGGGAGATTTCGGTCTATAGTTGATCATTTTGGACCCTTTATTGTGCGGTCATTCAAAGTTTATGAAGTCTATTTGTAATATGTATTGGTTATAAAATATTTGCTTAAATGATTGTTTATGGATCCCGAGTGTGACGCTTTCTCTAACTCGTTTTCTCTTTTGTAGATTCTATAGGACCACCTGAGGTTTCGAGGAGGTTGACATTTCCGAATAGACACGCAAGGGCTAAGGGGTGCAACAGGGGCGGTATTGATGTGGAGTCACAATCTAGTAAGTGTGTTTATGGGAGGCAGAATAATGCACAGTTTGTTCAGCAATGCGAAGTAGTCTAGGGGAAGGTGGTCTCCGAAACTTTCAAATGGAATGATACGAAGAGAGAAGTTTCTCTAATGGGATATATACCTTAGAGGGATTAGTCTTGGTTCTCCAAAGGCTCAATATCGAGCTGGTCGTGAGTCATACATGTCAGAACTTCTTTTAGCTCAATGAATTATTATTTTCATAATAATTCATTTGACTCATCGACTACGGATGTATTAGGCCACTATAACATAGTTCCCAAACAATATTAGAGAATCTAATCCTTTGGACTTATCTATCCTCAATTACCGTGTACCTATAGTTCCTCATTCATCTAATACCCCATATACTGTATATTGGGTATGGTGTTGTCAAGCATATATGGTTTCTACTCGAGTCTCACTCAAATCAGATTCTCCCGGAGAACTCTTTCTCTCTCAATTTGAATGACCTTGGTCAGATATTTGTTTAAGCAATAATATATGTGATATTCCTCTCATGACACTAAGAGCGGATGATCCTTTATTGATACTCAATAGCTCTCGTAAGATTAGTTATCATTCTCGATAACCGACTATATTAGATATGAAACTTTCAGACTTATAAATTTGGTATCGAGTACTTATACATGACATCCTTGGTATCTCAAGTCTAAGGACCAGATATACCACTGAGATGATGAAATTATTGTCTAATATTGATGTATCATTAACCATCAATTATTCTATAAGTGAATCAATTAGTGAACTTATTCTCCAATGAGCACTTGTATTGTATCCTTAGTATTCCCACACAAGCAGCTATGAGACCAACCACCTCCATCATATTGACAGGTATACAGTACATCAATCTGTCCAATTATCTTGATATCTTTCTCGAGTAACATATAATTGAGATTATTTATGGTTTATATTTAAAGACGAATCGGTCTCATTATCGTGATCTCATCACGATCCAATTCTCATTGCACAGATGTATATACATCACAATATATATATATATATATATATATATATATATATATATATATATATATATATATATATATATATATGATAAATATCATAATAATAATAAGTAAAAAGAGTGCGTGTCATATCATATGTGTCATCATTCACGTAATTAGCAGTTTGGGGCGTGTGGATAGCAAGAATGGTTGACCCCATCTTAATTACGTGGTGCACGTGTAGAGGAAGATCATGTAGTAATTTGAGGAGCATCTTTACCACATCAACCATATGAATCATTACTAGAGAGGAGGACAGTTTACCTCGTTAATCTTCTCCTACATATCTGGAAGCTTTTAGGAATATACGATTTTCCTATGTAACACTTCTTTTCACATGCGTGTAGTTTTTGATTTTTTTGTTTCTCGTGTACAAATCTTCGCACGACGATAAGAACCTTTTTTTACGAAAAATCTAGAATTTTTGTTTTATGTTCTTCTGTTGCATATATGATATTGCCCCAGGTTTCCCAACGAATACAAGCTTTTTCCTCATTCATTATGGCAAGGAAGATAATCACAAACTTTCTCATCTCCCTTTACGAGAAGGAAGATAATCCTAAACTCCATTCTCTTCCTTTATGACAAAGAAGGATATCATAAATTTTTTTCCCCTTCTTCAAGATAGAAAAACACATCCTAACTAGGGAAATGAGGAAGGATTCTCTCCTTTCTTGAACTACTCAAGCCCATATTTAGGGATATCGAATTACTAATTTGAACATCGGAAGAATCAAGTCAGGAAACCTCTCCCTACCCTGGTCTTCATACAGGTGGCACATGGAGAGCATAATACTTCTACATTGAGAGCATAATACTTTCACCTTAGGAGCTCGATATCTCAATCTCGAAACCATCTTAGATCCATCTCGAAATCACATCGGAAATGCTTCAGATAATCCTATGCACATAGTTACGAACCACATAAAAATAACTAAGACGTTAATGATATTTTTTCGTACAAATGTAAAATATCAAATATGATGAGCACTCCAAATGGATGATGTATTTTGTAATACACCAATTTAAAGTGGATAAATCGTATATTAGAAAAAAAAATCATAAATATGTTTTGGTCAAAAATCTAATCAAATAAAAATCTAAATAGAATTATTATAAATGATGCAAAAAAAAGTCCCAAGGTGTGATTTGCTATTAAAAGGTATTATGAACCTTTCATTCATGTATTATTTAGAAAATTATTCTAAAATATAATTAGTTTTTGACTCGCCTGTGTGCATGATCGTGGAGGGTCAGTGAAGGCGTTTGGACGCCAACATCAAGAACTGTAAATAAATCATCGGAAATGCCAAAACTTATTAGAAGATCAAAGACTTGGTAGTTTGAGGAAGAAGTAGATATTGTTTAGCATATGAATGCAAGGTAAAATCGACTTTTACAGCTTTTCCGACTAATCATAGGGTGCCAAATGACATGATGAGAGTATACCACGGAGCGTCGTGAGGTACGTTAAGTCACGTGCGGGACAGCCGCTGCTGAGTCAACATTGCATGCCATCAACGCGCAGCGACAGAGTCAACACGCAAGATACATGCATCCGTTCTAGTAAAAAACTAGAAGTCAGGCTAAAATGATAAATATAAAAAGGGCATAGGGGTAATATGGTAAAGGGAAAGTTCAGTGTTTCCTACTAAAGTTCCCCGGCAACAGAACATGAGCATTTATATTTATTTATTTGTAAGTTGCAAGAAAGAGATCATGCATGCAATTGACTCAAGCTTACATAGCCATTCATATCGCTAATTATCTCTGATATTAAATGCTGCACTCATATGCAACTACGGCAGGATTAAACCATTGTAAGTTTCAGTAGTCGGATCTATTTTTAGTTGTTCATTAGATTTTGTATACATTTTTCTCTTGAGCCAATCCCAGCATGTATAGCCTCTCTAGGTTTAAGAAATAGACTGCCTAAGGAAAATTGGTAACAGCTTATGCCAAAGAGTTAGATTACAAGACCATTACATGTAGCAAGAGGAACATGAAGAGAACCAAAAAAACCTGATACTGCACCCGGTAGTAATAACAACTAAATCCAATTTGTGCATCGCATTTACAATATCTATATTTACAATCCAAACAAAAGAGAAGAAGAGCACATCAAAATCAACCTTTACCTCCACAAGTTCGACATCATTTAAGCCTCCCCCATGCTCGGATTGAGGTGTCATCATGTCTGGAAAACAGATACACGCAGCTTTATGAATCAAAACGGATTACCTCATAATAATGCAAACTTTATATGACTGCCGCACTTATTCTTAGAGGATCCAACAGAATCATATGATCAGCAGAATATATCACGATTTCTTCTTTCGTGCCGCCCCCTCACGCTGACTGCGGAAGTGGCTTAGGATCTGTTGTGCCTGAAATGCATATAGTGCCTCAGTCAAACTTTATTTATAGTATACCAAACTTCAATAATTCAATTGCATAACATTGTTAACATAATTATGAAATTGCAGTGATTGCATCAAATGATTTGTTTGCTGTGTTAAATAATCCATCACTGCTAGTTAACATGCCAGTGATCCCTGTACCATCAGAGATAGAAATGAGCCATTTAGATTCCATACCTTTTCTTTTCCTCTGGGCGTTCCAAACTGGGAAAGTGCAATAAGAGGTGGTACAGCTCCTTCTTGCAATACTAGACTGCAAAATTTCTGGCTGCTTAGACAGAGTTGGAACAAAGTTGATGCTGCATTTTCCTTTCCCCGTTGAGAGCCTGTCTCAACAACCTCAACAAGCAGTGGTATGCCACCTTCCTGGGCGATAGCTATTCGTCCTTCAGGTATCGTTGATAGATTAGCTAAAAGAGCCACAGATTTGTCAACCATTTCTGTGCTTAGCTCCATCAGTTTGATGAGGTATTTTACTGCTCCAGCTTGGACTATCCTTGCCTTGTTCTCATGAAATATTGAAAGATTAAACAATGCAGTAGCAGCATCTTTCTTTCCTCTAACGCTACCAGTTTCCAAAAGATAAACTAATGCCTTGACAGCACCAGAACGTCCAATTTTTGCCTTATATTCATCCATGACAGAGAGGCTGAAGAATGCTGCTGCTGAGTTCTCTTTGGCCTCTGTGGTACCACATTCCAGAACATGTATAAGTGGTTCAACAGCTCCTGCTTCTGCTATAAGAACTTTGTTATCGTCATTAATGGACAAGTTCAACAGGGCAGTTACAGCATTTTCCTGAACCTTCTTTACATTCGAGTACAACAAGGAGACTAGTGGAGGGATGGCCCCACACTTCCCAATAAGGACACGATTTTCCATATTGTTCTTTGCAAGAAGTCTCAACTTGGATGCAGCAGCTGTTTGCAATTCAGGTGCTTCACTCTTTAGATCATCAATTAGATTTTGAACATGGGGAGCGGTTGTAAGATCATCCAACCTTGAGCTTTGGAGCAAAGGTTGACCTTTGTCATCAATTCCATGCCTGTTTTTAGAACCAAAATGCTGGTTCGAGCAAAGCCATGAGGAAGAACTGAGTTCTTTATTCAAGGGTAAACATGATGGATATGTGATGTCTCCCGGCAAACTAACTTTTTCATCAAACTTACTCATGACCTCAATGCTAGAAATGACACTTGAAATTGATTCACTGTGACTATGGCAACTATTTTTCTCAACCAAAGCATCACCTTGCAAATTAACCTTATCTGCCATTGTTTGGTGATGGCTATAATAGGAACAATCTTGTTGACCACAGCCTGATGATATCTTAACTTTATGCAGTTCAGTTTTATCATAGCTTTCAAGAGAGGATCTGGAGGTGGAATGTCTATGGTCATCTTCATGCTGGATATCTTCAAAAGCTGCAATTGATGAATAAGGATAAGAGATATTCTCAGGCTGTGCAGAAACATCTAACTTTATGTTGTTTTTCTCACACCAGTTTGCAATAAGTGCCTTGACCGTGTAATTGGGAATTAGATTTGTGTGGACAAGAGTTTGACGTGTCTTTGGACAAAATCTGAGGCCATTATCCAGCCATTTCTGTATAAAAGATCTTTCATATGTTTGACCTGAGGCCAAAATTACTGGATCTAGCATAAGTTGCAAAGATAGAGGGCAGCGGAAATGTAAGGGAACAGGAACCCCATTGACAAACCCAAACTGTTCAAGTTTCTCCATACAATAGCAGATGTGTGACACTAGAACAGTGATCCAATTTATATGATCAATAATTTCTGTTTTTGATTTAAGTTCAGCCTTTGCTTTTTCCTTCTCAAGAGCAATACTTTCCATCAGAAGTTCCTGATTTGATGCCAAACTAAGAGTATCCATAATCTTTATTACATCATCAAGGCTAGGTATGGTATTTTCCTTTAAGTCTTTAAGAGCATGATCAATGAGTTCTGATATTGGGTCCTGCTCCATATATTGAACCTCCTGCATGCAATGCTGGAAGATCATCTATTGACATTAGCTTTTCAAAGACTGGAGTGCTTACAGAGCAGAATCACAAAAAACAAGGAGCAAATGATTCACAAAAGATGCCTCCATACTAAATATTTGAACTGTCAATTAGTTTGAATACCTGGATGCTAGCGGAGAATGGAGATGATTGTAATGCACTCAAGAAATGACATATCTCTGATGCTGACTTCTGGACCCTCAACAACATGGGCTCACTTTGTAAAACCTGCACATCAGCACTATATCAACAATGCAAAAGGACGTTGTTGTACAATGACTTTTGGGCAATAGCCTATAGAAAGGACTTGCATATATAAGTTCTGATTCAGGAACCAGTGTGTTGTGCACAAGTAAACAAATCAAATTATATAGCAGAAATAGCAGGGACTTGAACAACTTCCAGTGAACTGCTATGTTAGACCAGACTATTAGGTGTGCCATGAATTCTCACATCATGCAAACAATTTAGAAGAAATCAAATTAGAGGCATTTTGTATATAATGTAATGACATTGTTGTATAATTTATGTGGTATTAGAAAGCATTAGTATCAGAAGTACCATTACCAGGAAAACTCACATATTATATGAAATAATTAGTGTCACTTACACTGGTCCATAGTCCTACGAAATAAATGTTTCAGTGAAGATGTCGACCTGAATAACATTGGAGGTACACTAACCTAGCAAGGAATTGTCAGTAATACTTCTAGAATGAATTAAGCTGTATATCAAATAGAACTAAAATAAAATGAGACCTGCAGATTGCATTTGAGTGAACACACAGAACAAACAAAGTCAATAGCACCATTACCAATAAAAAAGGGGCACGTGGAACATAACGGAGAAACATACACCATATAAGATAAAGCTTATGATGCTCAGAAAAAAACATAGGATATGAATTGGAACCCACACTGTATATCTTGCTCATTCTCTGGGGAGCCTTCTCCATTAGCTCTCTAGCATCATTTACAGCCACATCTAACTCTTCAAATTCTTTTACAAGATGCCCATCCAAAGGCAATTCCGAATCAAGTGCTTCATCCAGAACAGGCTTCAAGAGCTTCAATATGCCAACTATTTTTCTGAAGTCCTTTATAGCAGCACTTTTTATCGTCTGGCAAGCCACCAGATGAATAAATCGAGAAATACTGTTTATGAGTCCCCCGATAATCTCTCCATCCATTGCTCCTGTTTTATTGGAAACAGGACATATTATGAGTACAGTGCAAGTCAGGGATCGAAAAAAAAAAAAAAAAGTAAGTGACAACTAGTAGCAACATTCTCTAACTCAAGCACAGTAGAAACAACTGCTTAGAAGTTAGAACTCTGATCAGAGTCACTGTGCCGGGATGCATGTGCTTAGAGTGTTTTGAAATGCTTTTCCAAAAAAAAGGGACAAGATTTATGACCAATTGTGTACTTGAAATTATAAGCCTTAAGGGCAATGCTCCTTGTAATTTCTCCCAAGGCGAAATTAGGTAAAAGACGTAAGTAGGTGGAAAGATCTTACTCACTGGTTGCAGCTAATGCAACTTGAAACATCCGTTAAACCCATACAATAAAAAAGGTTCAGAAAGAAAAAACGAAAAGGTGAAAATAGCATGCTTGAGAGTATGATTCACTTTTTCTGTTCTCCCTCGTACTAGTCTTGGAAAAAATTAACCTTTTACAGTATCTAAATAATTCCAATGAAAGCGTCCTCTTGAGATGGTACCAAATAAGAAAAACAGCAGCCACTACTCAGATCTAATCCATCATCAAGCAGCAAATCTATTGCACATTCTCAAGAAGTCTCTAGCCACACGAAGGAAGAAGGCGAGAAGAGCGGCAGCTATATTGATGGCATTCTATATTCAAGACTAGTAATATCTCAACAACATAGAAATTGCATGTTTGGATGGAGTTGAAACAACACAACAGAACTTTCACGAGCACATTTGATAACAAAACATCGAAGAAGCGTTCCACAGAGACGGATCTGAGAACATGTTCGGCCCCAGTGGAAATAAAAGAAAGGAATTTTCACAAGCAAATTCGACAACAAGAAAGATCGCCACAATCCATGACGATGAGCAGCGTCCCGAAGAAAAGAAAGATGGCGAGTCATCCTCCAGTATACCAAACAACGAAGAGTGAGAGCACGGATCGCGAATCAAGAATACCTCGGTTCATCTGGGAGGAAGGGCGGATGAAGACGATGCAGATCTACAGCCTCAGATCAAGTGGGTTGTACGGAACGGGGAGGTTCTGCATCGACGCAGCTCCCTCCCTTCCTTGCTAGCTTAAACCCCTGTGGAGAACCCTAGACGTTCCGGACCCCTGCTGGCTGGCTCGCAGACAAGCAGAGAGAGAGAGAGAGAGAGAGGGGGGATAGGGGTGAGAGCAGAGGGAGGGAGGTAGGTATGTGATGAAGTTGGCAAGGGCCCCCCATCTCCCCACCCACCCAGTTGTCTCTCATATAATAACAGCGTCCCCTTTTTGCTTCTACCTATAAATCACGATGCGTCCGACCCAGGTCTGCCAGCTAAGCCCAAAGTCAATGTATCAAGTCACACTTGCCCGTTCCCTTCGGGGACGACTTCATGTATGTATCCAGTCGAGGAATATAATAAATATATCCATGCACTTTGAAGTGTTACTTCGTTGAGAAACCTGAGGGCTAATCTGATGACGTTTCAACGTTAATGGCAAAGAGAGAGCCGTTGCTGTGTATTGTGATGATGACATGACGTGCACGAGTCACCAGAAATGGATGGTGCCCATCGGGCTTTTTAGTGTCGAGAGATGGATGGAGCCCATTGGGCTTCTTTCCCCGAGTCCATCGATGTCATAAGCACGTAAAAGCATACAACATCACGTAGCTAGCACACTGCTTAAGTCTCAGAGTCTCCGATATTTACCGACCGGCTGTACATTAAAAAGTACTCATATTTTAGATTTTTTTCAAAAGATATATCTTTTTTTTAAAAAAATAATATCTTTAATTTAATAATATTTAAAATATTTTTTTTAAAAAAATATTTTTTATTATTAGTTTTTAACTGTTATAATAATTTCAATTAATTCATTTACAGTTTTTTTTAATAATATTTATAATATATATTAATATACTAAAAATATCATAAATGTTATATAAAGACATTATAACAAACATCATATTATGTCTATTCGATTATCATTACTCATGAATTATTATAATATTTGTAAATATATTTTTATAAAAGATAAAATATAATATTTTATAATAAGTTAAAATATTATAAAAGGTAAAAAGCTTTTTGAGAGATAATTTGTATTTTTTAAATTAAAGATGTGGTTTAAAAAAGATAAAATATAGATATCGATTGAAAAATATTTAAAATGTGAATATTTAAAAAAATAAAGAAGGAGTCGAATGGTTTTTAGTGTTATCAAATGAGATTAAGAGCTTCTTGAGCTCAGAGAGAGTATGAGAAATGTAAAAATGTCTCGGTATATTTGGTGTTATCATCAAATTGTAATGGCCGTTAGTTATTGTATGAAAGTGATATTTTATAAAAAAGAAAAAGTTACGTCATATATCCTCTACTCTTTCGGTAAGATTTAAAAGGGTGATGCCTTTTAAATCCTTTTTATAAAATGATCATATATAAAAAGGAGAGAGTGGGTCGTAACAAAGTGATGATGCCCGTCGAAAAGTAACTCTTGGCAAAATGTTGCTGCTTGTCATTAGAGCCACAAGGAGTGATTATTACGGCACATGACATGGGATGATGGAGTTTACGTAATTACTTTCGAGCTCATCAATTTTTTTATTATATGGTTTCATATAATTAACTAAGATATATTATAAATATAATTAAAATTTAATTATAATTATTACTCAATATAAAATTAATTATAATAAATTTTTTTAAGAGATAATCTTGATGAGATGGACTCATTTAATTTTTTATCCTATATTTTTTGTTCTCGTCTATAAATAGATATGATCTCCCAGGGACTCAACAAAAATAAATATATGAGGTTACAATCTTCTCTCGTTTACTTTTCCTCGCATGAACCAATCATCGAGATATTATATATCTTCTCTCATCTCCTTTTTGTCTCTAATTCATTGTTTATAGTGGTTGTATGAATGATAAGAAGAAAGAATAAGTCGAGTTTAGTTCTCTTCGTAGATCAGTGTCGATATAGCTTTCGGATCCAACAACAATGCACTTGTAGATCATATAAAAGCTTTTTGAATGGCATCGAAATTTATACATCATAAATTTAATATATTATTATTTGATTTCAAATTTTGACGAGATATACTTTTTTTTAGGAAATATATGCATTTTGTTTTCAATTCTTCCATTGTATATGTGATGCTTTGATTAGATTTTTTAATACATAGTACCATCCAAAATTTAAAAATTATGATAATGATACTACTAGAGTTTAGAATTGTGACTGGTGTCAAAAGTTATGATAGTAATACCACCTAGTATTAGTGGTAATACCACCCGTACCTAAAATTTTGAAGATTTTAATTTTTGATTCTATTTTTGAAACATTTCAAGGTATATAAATACCATACTCAATCTAGTTGATGGAGCATCCATTCTTGAGTTATTGAAGTGTTATAAGCTCTCATTTTATGCATAGTTCGAGTCTCCTCCTCATCTTGAGTTTAGTTAAAATTCTAAGTTATAAGAAGTGAGAGATTTTTATAATAGAAGAGTGTAAATGTTATAGATTGAAAAAGAAGATAATTGTAAGTTAATCTTCACTCATTAGAAATAAGATTAGTAGTAAAAGTCAATCGCCTTAAGAAAAAAAAAAATCAGGAGTGGACATACGTTAGGAAGATTGAACCATGATAAATTGGTTTGTCTTTCTTTACTTACCCTTTATTTATGACTTAGTTTTATTCTTTTTAGTTACAATTTTAACTTGATCAATTGAGTTTACGAAATATATTGATTTATTGATGAGTTTAAAAATTAATTAAAAATACTATCACTTAAAAATTAATTTAAAATCAATAAACACTATTACTTTATCAATTCGAGTGAGTTTGTGTGCTTTTCTAAGACCATTGCATCAATTGTAATGTATTGGTTAGCATATTAGAGAATCTCAAGCATGGTGGTCGACTGCTTCTCTATTAAAAATCATAAAAAATGAGAGAGGTTTGAGGTATGAATACAACTCCTGGGTCATGCCCCATATTATCATATGGAAGACATGATATATTAGGACATCTGGTATATCGTATAGCACCACTTGGGCATGAAAAGTTACTATATTTTTCATAAGATTCGTGTCTCCATTGAACATCTTTAAGGTCAACAACAAAAAAACTTATGGGGATCGACTTCTTTCAAATCTACTATACAAACAAGGATTTGACGAAAGCGAAGTCAGATAAATCCCCTTCACAAGGTGAAACTCTTGAAGTATGTTTGTTTGGTGCCGATCCATTTACTATATCTATGTCAGAAGAGTGTAGTTAATGAAATCCATCGATAAGGCCTTTTGTAGTGCTCGAGTCTCACATATATTAGATTATAACTAGCATGTTAATGGAGGCACAAATAATACATATATGTTACTCTCACTTCATGATATGATTTATGATATCTATGCTTAATAAATATGATAAGTGATATATTTTTATTTTTAACTTTTAAGATTGAATTATATTTTTTTTTAAAATATATTCTTAGTGTTCTACGAAATATTTGCTGAGCATATATAAGTATTAATATTTATGCTATGTATAGTGTATGAAGGTAAAGTACGTTAGCAGAATATAAGATTAAGTTATTTTCATATTTAGTGTAGAGCAAAAATATTTTTGTTCAAGGAATAATTGTTGAGATGGATAATGTCTTAAACTTTTATATAAGTTTTAAAATGTTAAGTCATATGTGATGTCATGATTGATATTATAAAGATATATCAATTTTGATTACTTTGCTTATTAGATATATGAAGTTTATAGGGAAGAATGTAATGTTTTCAATTTTTTAGGACTTATTTATAAATATAGATATTATAAGGATTAAATTATAGAAGGTAAAAAATAGGGTCGGGTTTCTTCCCACCGCCTCCCACACATACGTTAACAGCATCGGTGGAAGAGAAGGCAGAAAGGAGAGAAGGAGAAGAGAAGAGAAGAGAAGGCTACGGCTATGGGGGAGAAGGGAAGAATAGAGAAGAAGGAAAGAGAGGAATGGAAAGGAGAAAGGGGAGGAAGAGAAGAGAAGAGAAGGCTATGGTTGTGGGAGAGAAGGGAATAATAGAAAAGAAGGAAAGAAAGGAAGAGACGGGACAAAGGGGAAGAAGAGAAGAGAAGGCTACAGCAGTGGGTGAGAAGGGAAGAATAGATAAGAAGGAAAGAGAGGAAGAGAAGTGAGAAACGGGAGGAGGAGAAGAGAAGGTTGCCACTGTGGGGGAGAAGGAAAGAACAGAGAAGAGGGAAAGAGAGGAAGAGAAGGGAGAAAGGGGAGAAGGAGAAGAGACTGAGAAGCCTACGACTGTGACGGAGAAGGGAAGAATAGAGAAAGACAGAAAGAGAGGAAGAAAGGGGAGGAGGAGAAGAGAAGAAAAGGTTGCAGCTACGGGGGAGAAGGGAATGAATTGGCTTAGCTGAGGGATGAAGGGGATGACAAACTATATCACTCTCAAATAGTATTTTAACCTACTTGGTGCGACTTGGGAAGACCTTCACACGGACCATCATGTGGGTGGGAGTTTCCATCGAAGAAGAGAAATTAGGATCATCGAACAACCACCAATACTTTAGAGGGTTCGATGTTGAGGTGAAAGTGTCAAAGGTTGGCAACGTGAGCTATTGTTGTCTATCACTGGTGAATGTATTGTGGGTTGAAGGTAGAGCGTCGTTGCTAGAGCACTTATTGATCGAGTGAATGGATTGATGCTCTTACGACATGTGAGCCCTTTTTTTCAATACTAAAATATCATAAGAAATATTGATAATAACTGAATCAATCTAATTTGGTTTAAACCCATGTTCGTAAAATTCTTTCAGCGTGGTCGAGAGAAGTTCGAGTGTTCGAACCAAGGTTTGTCGTACCGGACTGTACCGCCCGTACTCGAACCAAGGTTTGTCGTATCGGACTGTACCGCCCGGTACGGGCGGTACGTACCGGTCCGACAGGCTAACGGTACGCGGACCGCCCGTACCGTACCGAGACTGTAGCAATGTACGTAGCACTGTAGCAGCCCGAGTCGAAACGCCGGTACGATACGGTATGACGAACCTTGGTTCGAATTATTGTCGACCTACAAAAATACCTAAGGCAAGTGGGGTTCCTGATATGGTTTTGGCCCAATCGGAAAAAAGATGATATGGGCTGAATATTCCTCTAACATTTTATATTGGATTTATATTCATATGGCATGTTTGTGGATAGGGTCTCAGCCTCCTTATGTCCACTGGGTTACCACATGATAAACCTAACCTTTGATTGGGTTGAACACTTTGATTGCAGTATATTTGACTAACTTATTTGAGGGTTCAAAAACTCATTTAATAGTCTAATTGTGATATATCTTATTAATTTTATATTTAAAATATTAATCCCATGGTGATGCATTCATCTTACAAATTTAAATTTAAAGTAAAAGATACTATCTAACTTAATTAGTAAAGAATTTATCACACCTTTCAGATGTCTTAGGATCAAATCTCTTGTCATATAACACACTTTTGCCAAGAAAAAAAAACCTTAATCGTATCATGAAGATGCAGAGATGTTGGACCATGCATTGTGAAATAGGACGTTGCTGATGTTTTGTTTTATAATTTGTTGGACCATCCATCGTGAAATATGACAACAGCATCTTTTCTTGATACGTCATGTCATGTAAGTGACATCAGCAACGTCATATCCCAGTCTCACAACCTCAATCAGAATTTTATATGGTGGGAGTTGGCAATTAAAACAAAAAGGGTGCGCTATAAATATGAGATTCCTTCCGTTCATTCGTCTTTTGCTGCATAACATGATACGTCGTAGAAGAGCATGCCATGTGCCAGCCAGACTTCACAATGCCTTTACTTTTTAGACCGGTGAAGGTCCCAACTCTAGCTGAAAGGAACTCCCTGAATGAGGTGTCTCAAATCTTTTTGGAGGGCATACTTGCATGCACTCCTCCATCTTTGTATTGTCTAGTTTTAATCTCAATACTAACAAACAGCCCATGAGATGATGGCAATGTCTTTTGCAACGACAACCGTTTTAACCTGTTATAAGACTCAAAAGTCTTATCGTTACTCTAATACCAAATGATAATACCTTAAGATCTTATCATTAAAGAAAGAAGAGAAGGGAATGATAATGATCACTTCCTGAAATAACATTTCATTGATTAACTGATTGATTAATTGATTTAAAGAAAAGATTACATTACTATTTATAGAATTTTACCTAGAATTCATCTTGGACTCTTAATAATAAATAATTATTAAATAAATTTCTATTCGATTCTAATTAAATTAAATAGACTCAATAAATATTATTCAAAAGCTCAAAAAAAAAAAAAAAGTCTAACACTCCGATAAAACACACTGTTTACACCGTTGGGGAAGGCACTTGCTCTATGTTAAAGGATGATATATCCCAAGAACAGAATCTACAGTGTGTCTAAGAGTTTTCTTGTCCTGTTCATTTGTATTATTCTTTTGTTATCTAAAACAGATCTAGTATCAGAGTAAAGTGGCATGCCTTTCTCATTGCGCCTGCCAATAAAGTAGTCGAGAAAAATGAGCTCTGTTTGCTAAAGAGACAAGTCTGTTCCACCCTGTAAGGGAAAAGATACGACAGGAATGGTGTTGGCTTTGGGACATTGGAAACAGCTAGCAGTTGGCGTCACATTTATGCTGCATGCATCACCGACAACACAGCCATAAATGCGTTTCAAGTAGGGCACGGTGGGGTGGCATACCATAAGATTACAATTGCATGTCCAGTATGCTATACAACCACACTTACAATCTTGGGAGTAAGCTGTTCAGCATTTTGTAATGTTTAAAAAAAAACGCTCTAAAATAATTTTAGCTGTTGATCCACGAAAAAAACACAAAAAGTTGACTCACACGACAACAATGACAAGCTGTAATGTCTCAACTTCCAATGTGAATCATGTTTGGCCAAATTCCACAGAGTTTTAGTGTTTTATGCCGACTCCTTGGTGCTTCCATCTATCAGCCACATCTTTTTCTGTATCAAAAGAATGACTTCTCTGTCCTCCAAATCTGAATTGGATTCAGCATCCACAACAGCCACTGATTCCCAGTGCACTGCTGTAAGATACTTCTTGATGAACTCCACGACTGGCCTCCTGTCCCGGACAATTACAAAACCATTTGGCCTTAGGATTCGATCCATCTCAATAAGCAGGTCTTCAGCACTGCACCCTTTCTTCTGGATGTCAGAAAAAACAGTCCAAGCATGAAGGAGATCATAAGTTCGAGGGTATGTTGAAAATGCCTCACACCTGTTGAGATTTGAGGATGATCAGTAAAAAAAAAAAAATCAAAGAAAAAACAAGTTCTTCACATAGAGATGCAACTGAGTTCACTGCTTTGTTCAGGACATCCGCACATGTTATTGACTGTACTATCGATCTTCTGGACAAATACAGAGACAATGTTGCACAATGGCTTCCCCAAAGTATCAAGGCCAGCCACCATAAACAACAGCAAAGAGGAAGTGAAGTAGGAAAAATGACAAATCCATGAAATATGAACATTCCATGATGTGGACCTAGTTCTTTTCTTGCTATATTCAGCAATTAAAATGGATTTCATTTTAACAATAAAAACCTCAAATATACATGCAAAATCAGCATGACATATATTAGCAACCTTTGAACTAAGGCAATGACAACCTAAGGAACGGTTCAATCATTACATTGGGTTACAGAAGATGTGAACAAAATCAAATAAGAACAAATTCCAGGAAGTTCTTCAGAATAATTTTAGCTTCGAATGAGGGGGTGCTGGATAGAAAACACAAGAAAAATAGTAGATACTGGGGAACATTATGAAATAATTAAAACAAAATAGTGAAAGAATTTTACACATTTCAGCTTCAGAAGGAAAAGTCAAAGCAGAGAGAGGCAATAAGTTGCCAATAAAGATTAACCGAGGCTACTAGTGCAGTCATTTTTTAACTCCAAAAATTAGCTCATTCTTTGAAGTTGCCCTATAGTAGCTGAGAAACACTCAGAAACCAATCAATCTATAGGTCATTCTGACATTACACAAGCATACAGAATGGGCTGTGGTAGATAGAGTTCAGTTGCTTGAAGAATACATTATTACATAGAAACCAAGAAAGAACACTTGAAAGTTATTCTCAGTTGGAACACCAGAAATTCCAAAGAAGGCACTCTAACATGAAAATGGCATGCATGTATGCTTAGTGAAATTACTTGGCTCAGTTTCCAAAATTCATTCCTGCAAGATATCTGCATTTTGAGGCTATCAAGCATGATTCAAATGAAATCAGGTAGCTAAAAGCAGAAACCTAGTAATAAACTAGCAGATAAACTTTTCAAAGCACCTTTACCACCAACGACTATTAGCAAAGATAGATGTAGGAAATTAGGAATAATACAAAACCAGTTAAATCTAGGTCTTTACTAAATGGTCATAAAATCCATAGTCCAAAGCAACCGCTTTATATCAGCAACAGAAGCTTACCAGTCATGCACAGTGCCTATCAGTCCTCTGTCATAAATAATCTTGAGGGTGTTTGGTCCATCTTCTGGTACAACATTCATAACCCAAACAGGCTCATCTTTGAGTGCAGCAGCAAATGATCCCATGTTAGCATTCATATCCATCAAGTTTCTCAGCGTATTTGGCCGTATCTTTGCACTAAAGAGGCTCCAGTAATTCTCAACTCTCTGTTGCCAAATTTCCTGTGAATTATGTGTATATCAGAAAACAAATTCTACTGCTTCAAAGATCATTTGTATGTTGCACTTTCATAATTGTAGTTGCACCTAGAAGCATATCAAATTGCAACCATTAATAATTGGAAGTCACAAATGATACACAATGTTATTTACCATGTCCTTTTCAAACATGTCTTTTGAAATACCAAGGTCAGCAAGGCGTGGAGGTGGGGTAATTAAGCGAGATGGCCAAGGAGCCAATCCACTTCCTCCATCTCTTTGGTTCTCTGCAAAAAGGAAAATTTGTCAAAACCAGACTTATTGTTAAAAACTTTGAAGTAACAAGACTATGTAGGAATAGCTAAGTTCTTTATCAGAAACAATGAAACTAAAAAGCCACCATATATTTTCTCTAAAGATTTTGGAGTAATAAGATTATGTACTAATATTTAAATTCATTATCTAACGAGCATTTGGATACCAAGAGTTAACAAGACTCATAAAACATATATTTCTTCAACATTCAAGACAAAAGTACAGAATCTTTTCCAGTCACCTTACAGGTTAATTATTCGATCAAAATGGTGTGAAACAGAATAACAATGACGAGATAGAAATTTATGCCAATGGGAAGTGCAACTATTCTACAACTTTTAAGAGGTTGGTAGGGAAATAACTTATAATCAGGAAAGAAGATAAACTACTCACTAGCAAAAAAGGTTCTAAGTATGTGCAGTTTGATTTTTTCCAATTCACATTTTGAGATATCAAGTTGTTTTTAACACACTTATTAATGTGATAAACCTTTTGAGCTTAGTTTGAAGTATCAATTTGATATGATCCAAACCAGCATCATACTGTCACTCTATGCTCATGATGATACATCATGAAACAAAAGATATTTTGCTGCTATTGTGTTGGCTATCCACTTGAACCATTGTATTTGCTACCTACCGCTGTTGTTGAAATTTTTGCTGTCCATCACAGGTAAAACAGAAAGGTAATGATATTAAGAGCTGAAGAGGACAACAATTAATCCTTAACCTTCTAAAGAAAACAAATATACTGAATAAGGTAATTTTTGTCACCAAGTGACCTTGTCTAAGTTCAATCTGGTGACACAATTTTAGCATCACCAATACATTTTATCAAACAAAAAAGATCAGATGGTGGATAATATTTTGCATACAACTTTGTATACAGAATTAGGATTAAGCAAAAAATTTTACAAACTCTTCCATTCAAAGGTTTTACAAACAAGTATGAGTTTTTTTTTTATAATATAATGTGGGGCCATTATATGGCTGATTCTGTAATAGACTAAAGTAGTAAACATTTGTTTAAATATTGTACAACATTTATGATAAAGCTTATAACGACCATGGTTTCCAATGCCACATTCAAGAGGAGCAAAAAGAAAACAACGCAAGCCTGGAAACAACAAATACTTGCTAAATCACCTTATAATATATGTGATGTGTACCGTAAAATGCCTGCCCAGTAGACAATAGGAAACAAAATATTCAATTACATTAATCACATTTTCCAACACTTGCAGACCAATTTGTTGGTCACCACTTGGTGCATGGTTCCAGAATCAACAAAATCTGACTGTATTGTAAAGCCTGTCATATATTCTCAGACAGCATAGGCTAATCACAACATATCTTAGATTATTCATAAATGTAAAAGCGTGATGCTTTATTTTGTAGAAAATTTGTTGTGCAAAAGTCAAGTACAGCCCTACTGAAGACCAAAACCAAAACACGATAAAAATAAAAGGTGCACAGATCCTATAAGACAAAGTAACAAAGAAAGCCTCAAGAAGAACTCAAATTACGTTAGAGGATAGAAAAATAATAATAGACCACACGAGATGATCACTCACGTTCAGAGTAAGGAGTAATACAAGCCTCCATTGGAACACCCCAAACAGCATCAGGATCATCATCAGATCTGCATAGAGGTGGTCGAGTTCCTGGTTCTCTCTTCATATAACAATCATTTGTCAGAGGTTTGACCCATATAACAGTTTGGTTCCTTTTGGCAGCAATCTTCCAACACATCTGCTCAACCAGTGCACTCATCTCCTTCCATATCCTGAGGTCCTCTTCATCTTGAGCATATGCTTCAGGAGATGAATAAGCAAAATAGCCTCCCGGCCTAAGCAACCTGTCTAACTCAAGAAGAAGAATCCCATCTCTTTGAAGCCAATCAATTCGACACCGAGAACAATGTGCAAATTCAAAAGATCTGCTCGGATAAGGAAGTCTCTTTGTCCCCAATACACCTAGGTAAGCAGGAATTCCCCTCTCAAGTGCAAATTGGATCTGATTTTGATGAACATCATTTGGTGCTAGAGACATTGCTATGATATCAGATGACAAAAGATATCCTCCAAAGCTAGCAACTCCACAGCCAACATCAAAAACCGTCCGGATATTTCCCTCATTGTTTAAGATGTTATTTTTGAAATTAAGCATCTGTGGTCCAAAAAAAGAACATTTTTTTTAATTTAAAGCTGAACTACTAAACGCATCAAGGAATTCAATAAAATAGAAAACCTGAAAACAATCAAAAAGGAAAAAAAAAAAAAAAAAAAAAGGCACCTGAATTGGAAAATTATGTAAATTTTTGAAATCTGTAACAATTTAATAAATTAAAATGACTCAATCTGCATTTCTGTTTTACATGTCATTAATCACAAGTTTAAAGAAAACTTACATTTGCAAGGTGTGAAATATATTTATCAGCTCCATAATGAAAATGAGTGCCACCTCCAGGAAAAACAATCTTGTCTCCCTTGACAACCATCCAGTTCTGGTCAGACTTCTCATGTGCAAGGTGTGTGTGGGGAATATTTACTTGCCAAACTTCATCTCGGCTCCTTGGCCACTTTATTGGAACCTACAGAACGATAATGACAAAGCATTTATTCGAAGCCTAAGAGAACAAAATATGGTCCACTTATGCAAAGGATAAAGAATGAACAAGTTCAAGGGCATCTTTGTTGTTGGTATTCCATATCCAACCTTGTAGCCAGGTGGTGGGGGAATCAAGCAGTTGTAGCACCTCTCAGGTTGTGGGCAATGTCTCTCGTAATGCTCCATCAAAGACAAATCCAGCTTAAGTTTTGTTTGGTAAATAAGATTTCGATCCAGGCAGGGAATGAGCTCCGAATGTCGATCATCACAGACCTTTAGAAGAGCAGAACAAATCAACTGGAGTTTGTAGATTCGTTGATGATTAGAAAGACAGATGGCTAGCTCAAAATGCACTTACTGGAAAGCTTTTTGGTGTAAGATTGTAATCTCCATCCTCCTGACTGATAATGGGCTCTTCTGATTTGCCTACCTCTTCATTACCATCATTAGACCAACCAATTGATCTCTTAATTTTACCACCAAACTCCAAAGCAGAGTTAGCATCCTGACCCTGAGGACCAAAGAAAGATCCATAGTACAGAACCAAAACAACTAGAACCAGAACTGCAAGACACAATGATAGGAACAAGTGTTTCTTTTCGCCTCCATCTCTTCCCTTCATCATCTTGAAAATAGGGCTCCAGTAAGGGACGCTAGATATTTTAAAATTCTCCAAGGACCTTATGGTGGCACCTTTTAATCTACATAGTGAAACATATCAAAAACCGACAGAAAGCTACAAATAGCGCAGCGAGTCTCCAGAATTCAGTGATCTGAAACTCCAACAAGCCTCTGATATTTTTCCTTCCTGGCTGATACTGAATTGTCGAAGAGGAATGACAGGTTTGAAGATACCTTCTTGAAGAAAAGATGATCTGCGAGAACAGAACAAATCTAATTATCCACCAGCAAAAGATTTCTCAGTATAAACAAAAAAGAATTTATCAAATGCCATACTGGAACGAGAAAAAAAAAAATCCAGCAAGAGAACACACAAGAAGTAAGAAAGATAAGCTACTGCAACAAAACATCAGCTTATAAGCGGGACAAAATCTAATGACAGCCTAACCAATTAGGCTGTTATCATCCTAACCAAATTGCCTAACCGACCACTAATGACAACCTAGTTATCATCCTAATATTCTCATTTAAAGCACACAAGGCACTAATTAATAGATCACAAAGAAACACAACAGGCCAAAAAGCCCACGACCAGAAAAGGATTGCGTCGGCAAGGCGCGGATCCACGAGTCCCAGCCATAGAACAGAAAACCATGAACTCCACCATCACGAAGATCCATTCGGCGAGTATAAAGAACCTCCAAGAGAACGCACCGGCATGCAATCAATGAACTGATCCAGGAACACTATGAAAAGAACGACAGAACCCTCACAGTGGATCAAAATCCGCTGCCAGGATCCGAAAAAAAAGGGACCGCATTCGCAATACAATCAAAATGCAGGAGCATTCGAGTGAAAGGAACACTCACCCGGGAGGCGAGATCCAGCGGGAAAATCGAGCACAAAGAAGCCCTGAGAGACGTCCAAAACCAAAAGAGCGGATCGAAAGGGAAAGGGCCGATGGAGAAGAGAAGAGAAGGAAACCCCAGAAACCAGTTCGCCTTATTGGCGGAAGGAGGAAGGGAGAGTTAGATCCGGAAGCTTTGTCGAAGAACTGGGAGATATCTGGTTCCTTTTAAACATATCCAAAGCCGCACCGATGAGATGCAGAAAAAGAAAATATATTAAAATCCTTTAGAATATATATATATATATATATATATATATATATATATATATATATATATATATATATATATATGAAAGTTTATTATTCATAGCTTCTCTTTTGATAACCCCATTATTATCGATATTTTTAAAATATACATTATTTTATTATGTACAACTCCAGCATTATTAATTTTATTCTTTTTTATCATAATATCCTCTATAAAATGAAATAGAGAGTAAATGTTTATTTATCAGATTTATTTGTTTATTTCTAGTTTGTTTGAGACAAACAAGACTAATAATTTGACTTGATCCAATTTAGGTCGCCCATTCTTTTATTCCAAATTACCTTGGGCTATCTCATTTAATAAATGCAACAATAATGATGTTGTGATACTTCTTGCCATTGGTTATATTTATCGGTGGAACGAGCCTTGGCCATCACCTTTTCATTGAGCCTTAATGGTCGCAATTGCCATCACCAACAAGCCATCGTCGCCTTCTCGTCCGAGGAGGTTGTAGTCACCATCACCAATAGGGTAGAAGGTCATCATCACCTTCCTGTTGAGTCTCGGTGGTTGCAATCATCATCGCCTTCTCGTCGAGTCTCGGTGGTTGCAATCATCATCGCCAATGGGGCAAGAGGTCACCATTGCCTTCCCACTAATCACCATCATCGTGGTCGTCAACTAACTCAAGCTGATTAGCGAGGCAACCGAGCCATAGTCTAGTTGTCATCAATTGGTCATCGTGATCAGCCACCTTGTTGATCATCGTCATCCTCCGCCTTCTTGCTTGTTATCGTTGCGATAACCGTCGATTGAGCTTTGATGATCAACGATCACCACCGCTCTCCTTCCAACTAGTCTTTATCATTGTCACCATAACAAAACCATCTATTTAGCCTTGATGATTAGTGGGGCAATGGAACTATAGTCTAGTCATTGCCAACATCTTAGGAGGTGGTCATCACTGACATCCTCATTCTTGTTGGTCACTATCACTGTAGGTGAAGCCTTGCGGAGCCTCGGTGATCAAAGGTTTGTCATTGTAACCTCGTATAGCTTTGCATAACCTCGTTGAATTACTACATGATTGACCATTATATTAATGAAGTATTTATAGTGTCATTGAAGCCTTAACATCATTCTTTACCGTGTCACTAAAGCGCCAACTGCATTGGCCTATCATATGGAGCATCATCGAATCATTTATCGTAATACAGAAAAATATAATATTAGATAAATATATCTTTCTAATTTGGTATTATTACTTTTGAATGTTATTTAAATATATATCGCTTACGACAACGTTGATCCTCTTTCAAATAATATATTTATTTTTCTATATGAGATAAATTGTTTCAAAGAAACATCACCTTTATTGATACTAGAATTAGAAGTTTGGGAAGTAGTCATCCAATACCCAACCAAATTAAACGATGTACCTCGACACAACTTTAAATATCAAACTTTGTTTTTATAAGGAGTGATAAGTTACAAGATCAAATTGAAAGATCTTTTTCTGCACATCTTTAAACTTAATAACTTTGATTTAAACAAGATATTTGTAATGAATGATAATATACATAGTTATGAGATATTAGAAGAAGAGTGTGTTGAGCAAGAATGGTAAAAGGAGTTGAAGAAACAAAAATAGTGATATATTTGATGCCCATTATATTGTCGGTGAGCTTATCAAATTTAATCCATATATGTTTAAACACTTCTTGAAGGATAGGGTTATGGAAAAAGTGACTTTAAATTTAATACTTTAGCTCTCTCCAGATGAAGATGAACTTATCTTCGATGAACTATACATTGGATAAGTCAGAAATTATGAAATGTATAATGCTTTAGTAGAGAATAATGTATAATGACTTCAACCTTAATGCTTTAGTAGAGAATAGTAAAAGAAGTTGAAGGCATAGATCATAATATATTTTATGCTCATGATGTTGTTAGTAAGCTTATCAAATTTAATCCATATATGTATGAAAACGTCTGATAAGGCCATGGAAGAAGATGACTTCAACATAATGCTTTAGCTTTCTCTATCCAGATGAAGATGAATTTACCATCAATCAACTATACATTGGACAGGTCAAAAATTACGAAATGTATAATATGTTCATATTAATTTGTTTATGATATTTGATAGATAAGTACTTCACATTTTGTAGGTGTTTAAAGATATTTTAGAGTTTAAAAGAGCTTTGCAAGAATATGTTATAAGGAGTTTTGAAATAAAAATTCAAGTATATGAAAGTTACAAGCTTAAACCACGATAAAAGATTGACCATTATTGATGGATGATAATTGCTCATGGAGGTGATACACATCAAATTACAAAGTTCATTTACGAGCACGAGCACCAATGCAATATACCAATTTGTGAAGTAATTTATGTGAATTTTCATGTGGAACTACTATTAGGTGAGTTTTTTATGCTTCTAGTTTAGAGTTACATTTAATTATTATTTTCTTTTAGTATCTTACAATAATAACAATGATTAATGGTGACGTCCCAACAAGTCGCTATTCTTTTGAACTATCGGTTACCAAAAATATGAATGATTTTTGTTTATCAAAGTGGACTGATTATAATATCACAATGATTTTACGATAAAATATTTATACTCTTGTATCTTATTACCATTTGTTGTGAAAGTAGAGATGAAATCAAATTTATGTTTCTTCAATCATATATATTATTAAAATTTAAGTGCAAAAATAAAATTTGAAGTGCAACGACACCAAAAGGAATCAGACATTGAAGACGTTATAGGATGCCAATTTCACGTACTGTAGCAACAAATTACAGGATAAAGTTTAATCTTTTTATTGAGTGAATAAATCACATGTCATTTTCGTCACCAAAACGTGGGAGATGATGATGCATTAGGATATATGTCAAAAATTTGCTTCAAGATATTCACAAGTCATAACATGTGTGATATCCTTTCAGCCATTGTTTTGGCTTCTCTTTCAGAGCATGTCTATCTAATGCTTCGAATTCGATTATCATACCGATTGAAACGAACAAATATTTGTCAAGTTGGATGTTAAAATTTAGATCCCTGCTTTTGGACTGATGTGCCAGCTAAATATGAAGTAAACTACCTTTATATGGTAGTCGTCTCCAAGGGACATGCTAGCATAATTGCAAAATCTAAACCAAATCAAACCTCGACTAATATGTATTTCTTCCTACTTAATTTTTTTTAATTGTAATAATCAGAACAGGAATAGTTTGTATGATGTAAACCTAAAGTTGTTGGAAATTAGTTCATGTGATCCTGCCAGACTTGCTTTATATTTTACTAGTGTAATAGAAAATAATCACATGCCTCTTTTATCTTTTCTCTCCCTATTCCAAGATCTGTTTGTCATTGCACGCCAGAATCTGCTCATAGTTGCAGCAGTTATCCAAAGGATAAAAATGAATCAAAATAAAAATAGCAATATATCGCAGAAATATCAGAGATGACATACCTGGACCAATAAGATGGCATTCCACCTTTCTAGTCCCCGTCATCATCTAAATGATCACTAATAATGCCTGCTGCCTACAAAATGTTCATAATAAATGAGAGAAAATGAAAATTTCCAACCTTGGTATGAAGTCGATTTGTTCTCTCCTGGGTCCAAAGCTTTAGAACTGGAAAGAAAGGTCTCAGGAGTGTCATGACAATTTGAAAATTTTCAAGTAAACAAGCATGCTCATATCTAATCAATCAAATAGAGAATGCAAGACCACAACCAAGTGAACATGCACCTAGTATAAACAAGGAATCCTGTGGTCTGCTATCCATATGCTGGTCCAGTGCGTGCTGCACGTACGCTTCCATTGCATGCAGTATTTGTTTCTAATTGGCAAATCAATTGCCTGAAACATGTTTGGCTTATACAGGAAACTCGATTAATACCATAAAGTCTTACAATATATTAAAAACCAGGTCTTTTTGCATGCGATCAAGCAACCGCATCGGCAAGTTGTTACAGAAAATAAATGCTGTTTACATATGGTTTAACTACATTTATATCATCCGTAAGTTCCTACCTAACTAAATTTGAAATGACCTACTGTCCAGAGGCAGCCTTCGACTGTTGAGGCAAACCATCAATCATACTCAACTGTCTCCTCAGCTTTGCTATGTGGGCCTGTACCTG
Source organism: Musa acuminata AAA Group (assembly GCF_036884655.1). NCBI lineage: Eukaryota > Viridiplantae > Streptophyta > Magnoliopsida > Zingiberales > Musaceae > Musa > Musa acuminata. The sequence continues at coordinate 39,253,520 of NC_088353.1, read as the reverse complement.
TACCAAGAAAAAAAGCTCATAAGACTTAGTCCTGTTCCAGCAGTTCTTTTTTTACATATTTTCCATCGACAGCCTTCAGTCTAGTGGTTTTTTTGTTAACTTAATAGGAATTTTGAAGAATGTGATTGCAGAGTCAGCAGTCAACCGACCAAGAAATTCAAAAACCTTGAAGGCATTACAGTTAACACTTTCCACAATGTAACATCCATTATTTGTTATCATAAAAATTAAAGAGGCCTTTCTTCATCATGTTTTAGTAACAGGAAACAAAATAGTGAAAGAAAACAACCAACATAAGCCTGTCTTAAAAACACCTGCCTAGTCCTGCTATATCATGAGAGTATATTTTAGAGACAATCGATATTTATGGAGGTGCAAAATAGATAATAAGATGTCAAAAATGCACAGACGAGCAAACTATGAAAAGATGAGTAAAAAATGAGCCTTATGCACACCTGTTGGCGAGCAGCTGCAAGTTTCAACAGCTCATCTGCCTCTGAAAAATTCAAAAACCACTGACTGAATGGATGATCCTTGGTATCACTTCTTTTCTTCTCGTTGACATGATCAATAGGACCTACAGAAAAATTAGTTAAACTTTAAATCATAAGAAAGCATGACAAAGAAGGCGAACAACAGAATCACAATATACCAGGAGCTGGCAAGTTTAGGCCAGAAGGTAGCCTTGGAACAATTGCAGCGGGATGGTTCTGTACTCGTGCAAAGAAGGCCTCTGAAGGCTCAGAGAAAACTATTTCATCATATGTTTCCGCAACAACAGGCTTTTTGATTGACTGGGGCCCACTATCCTCTTCGGGAAACAATTTTAGCTGGTGATATCTATGAATAATTATGACATGTTTATTCATTAGCAGGCAAAATTAATAATCATAAGAAGATTAAATAAGTTTCTGAAAGGACTTACAGGTCCAGTTGTTTGTCACATACATCACTGTGGAAAAAGAGTGTAATTGCTATTTCAAATTCACCCCATCCAGACTCAGAAAGTTCAAAAGGTGCTGATTCTACAACCCTAGTTGGGTTGTTGAAACTAGAGTGCAGTTGAAACACAGCACGCTTAACTATCACACTTAAATCCTCATTTGTTGCCCCACGAACATAAACAGTCCATTTGTGTGAATTGTACCTACAAGATGCAATGGAGTGAGTTAATTTTAGATGTTGTGACTCAGATGTGAAATAGCAAATATCACATATTAATCTTCCTAGAAGACAAGCTGTAGCAATAGCTACAGCTAAAAGAAAATAAAAGACTAAGAGAAGAGCAAAGACTTACTCAGTGGCCTTCTTTCCAAGCCAAAATGCTATAGTACCATAAACAATTGGAAAGCTTATTTCCACATCTTTAAGCCTTCTGGTCTAAGTTTGCAGAAGCACAACCAAGAGAAGCAAGTCAATATCATAAAACAATGATGCTTTCAAGTTGTCAGAGTAGTTTAAAAGCACAACAGAAGTTCTGAAACCACTTTTCTGTTCTACAGTTTTTAAAATGAAAGAAGTTTTAATTTATGTTCTTTGGACTTCTTAGGTCAACTTTTTGTTTAAGATGAATCTAGCCATTTACATCTGTTTTTAAAAACATATATTTAAAATCACATAGGTGAGAAATGCACACAAGGCTTTACTGGAGGATTGAATTCTTGACCTGTGGGAAAACCCTCCTGGATACCAATAATCCAAAAACTTGACAAATTTTCATCTGATATCTTTTGCAGTCTCATAATTGGCTATAAAAACAACCAAGAATGCAAAATCAAGAAAATACAGAATAATAAAACAGAAAAATTGCTGCTATGAGATAAATAAAGGAATAGTCTTCAGCTAAATAGATGAAAAAATGATAAGTCATTCTCGATCATGAAAAAAAGCACAGGAATCGGAGAGTGTTTCTGCATAAGACAAAGCACCTACTATAACAAAGATGCAAAGACTATTATGTAAAATAAATAAAAGAATAGTCTTCAGCTAAAATTAAAGGAACTGCTGCTATAAGATAAATAAAGGAATAGTTTTCAGCTAAAATAGATAGAAAAATGATTAAGCCATTCTCAATCATGAAAAAATGAACAGGAACTGGAAAGTGTGTTTCTGCACAAGACAAAGCACCTACTATCACAAAGATGCAAAGACTATTATGTAAGATGCCAAGAAATGGAATCAAGAATCAGGCTGAGACATGCAAAACGATTTTGGTTAGGGATCCAACAGAAATTAGCCCCAATTGACAAATCAGATGTGCAGATTTGCATTTCAAGCAAATAGCTAATTTTACTGTTGAAGATAAAAGAAAAACGAAAGAAGAAAACATACAAAAGAACAATAAGAAAAATCTAAGCTAAGAAAAATGCAAAATTAGCAACATACTAAATCATCTAAGGTTCACGATTTTTTCCAAAAGATATTAGGATAAATGGAAACTATTTGGCCTTATCGTCAGAAAATAAAGGTCAAAGTAATATTATGCACAAAACTGAGAGTTGCATATATGGCCTTGATCATTATAATCAAAAAGTAAATCAAAGATGGAAAGTCCCATATAAGATAAGGTCTTATAAGCCCAAGACAGGAAATTCTAGAGGAAGGTCAACCACAATGAAAAGGCAGAAGATATTGAACTATTTTCTCATCCGATCCTGCTTCTTCTCTTTTCCACTTCAAATGCACTCAATTGCCTAAAATTAATTAATTGACCAATGTGTATAAAATACTCTGTTTGTGCAGGATTTGACCAATCTTTGACCTATTCAAATCAATTTAAATAGAAATTAATCAGACTAAATAAATTAATTTCAACTAATCTCTCAACTCTTGATCATTTTGGCAAAAGAATTGCCTCGAACTGATCAATCCTGACAATTTCCTACCCCACCCATTTTTACTAGCTCCATTCATAAATTTAAGAACACCCATTTTTTAAAGATATATGACATTGACTCTGCTAATCCCAATCCAAAAAAAGGTTCCTGCTACCAGAAAAAGTGTTCAACTGATATGTCAAGCCAAGTTTTAAAAGCTGAGATCTTCCAAATATTATATAAGATGATTTGTAGCTTATTATGTTTGGTTTGAGTTAGTTTAGGTTTCTGAGTCCTCTCGAAACTTGAAAAGATAGGGAATTAAATAAAAATTTAATTGTGATAACACCCAGTTACCTTTCATATTCTTTTCGTACTCTAAATGTGAATAGAAATACTATGTTTGGATTATTTACAAATGAAAGAAATCTAGCTACTGAGCAATTGTTATTCACCAACAAATAATACGCCTATACGAGTTCCTCTTCAGTTGTTCTTCTTCCCTCTGGTTTTATTCCTCTCCATGGCTTCTGCTTCACCATCCTTTTTACTCCCACTCTCCAAAACATCAAAAATTATACGTGGCCTGGTGGATACTAACACTCTAGTGGGAGGTAATGTACTTAACGAGCCATCACCATGACCTCCAAAGCACTATTCCTGTGAGGTTCGAGATTCTTAGGTCATGTCATGGTATCAAAGTGAAGAGAATCTACAATGAGCAAAAGCACCACTAAAGGGAAATTGAAGCAATGCTATGACAGGCTAGAATGGTGTCAATGCATGAAAATAGTATCACCATAAGAGAACCAAAAGTACAACATGCTCTCATACCTGGACGACCATTTCAAATAATTGGGTTCTAATATTAAAGAAGTTAATATGTTCACAGCTTCCTAAAATTGAAGATATGAATGAGATAAAGAGAAGTGGAAGCTAATTCAAATGGTTTCGATCAATTGCAGAAAGACATGGTTGTAGTAGAAGTTTCTAAATCTTAAGAACTGAAGTTCAATCAGAAGTACAAATAAATATGCACCACATTTACACAATCTATGGAAGAGTTTGCAACAAGGAGTTGCCAAGTCCTGCTTCGTGTTGAAAAGGAATAAGTGCTCTTAGTTGAACAGGTCTAGAGTCCTGCCTCTTCAGTTGATAACCCTTTTCTTTTATTTTTTATGCTCTATATCAATGATCTAAATCTCAATAGAGTACTGATGTAGGAAAGTTGACTTTGCTAATCCCAATCCGAAAAGAGTTTCTGCCAGCATAATCAGGGTTCAACTAATTTGCTAAGCCTTACATAGGAACTAATGTATTCCAAATTTTATCTAAGATGAATTGTAGCCTATTATGTTAGGTTTGAGTTAGTTTAGGTTTTTAAGTCGTTTTTCTCTTGAAACTTAAAAAAGGTGCATTTGTAAATTTTTGGGAAAGGCCACAAGGGAATTAAATGTATTTTTATTGAGATAAAACTGTAGTACCTTCCTTTTTTTTGGTATTCCTGATGTGAATAAAAATACTTTGATTGAATTATACACAAATGAAAGAAATCCGGCCACTGTTTGGGTGGCTATTATTCACCAGTAAATATTGCATCCAAGTGAACAATGCTGTTCCTCTTTAATTGTTCTTCCTTTCTTTGGATTTATTCCTGTCCATGGCTTCTACTTCGCCATCCTTTTCAATCTCAATATCCTAAACATTGGATATTACATGTTGTCTAGTGGAACAATGTTATAATATTAATACTCTAAGTGGCAGGCAGCATACTCAATAAGCCATTACCATAACCACCAAAACTGTATTCCCGTGAGGTTCAAGATTCTGAGGTCATAACATAGTGTCAAAGTGAATAAATCCTATAATGAGCAAAAGCACCATTAAAGCAAAATGAAGCAAATTATTGATCGGCTATAACCATACAATAATGAATGGTACTAGTATTAACCAAAAAGGGAAGCAATACTACAATGTGCCTTCACACCTGGAGGACTATTTCGAATAATTGGGTTCTAATGTTGAAAAAGTTATATTTTCAGAAAGCTTCATAAAATTGAAGATGTGGAGGAGATAAAGAGAATGTGGAAGATAATGTGAAAGTTTTCTATAAATTGCAGAAAAATATGGTTGTAGGTGAAGTTCCTAAATATAAAGAACTGAAGTCCAAGTGAAGTACAAATGAATATCCACCTCATGTAAAAGATCTGTGGAAGCATGTGCAACAAGGGGTAGCAAGTACTGCTGCAAGCTGAAAAGGAAAAAATGCCCTTGGAACAGGTCTAGAAACCTGCTTCTTTAGTTGATAGCATATTTTATTATATTTTGCACTCTATATCAAGCATTTAAATCTTGATATAGTACTGATCCTGGAAACCTACCAGACTGGAAAGGTAAAGCATACCGAATGACATACCAGGTGGTAAATCAATTGGCTAAGATTGATTGAATACACCAATATGAACCATGTTTGTGCAAGATTGACCAATCTTAACCTATTCAGACTGCAATATACAAAATGAAATAAATTTTGACTAATTTCTCAACTGCTGATCATTTAGGCAAAAGATTGTTTGGAACTGATAAAACCTGACAGCTTCCTGTCCAGCCCATTTCTGACTGGCTCCATCCATAAATTTCAAAATAACCAATTTTCAAAATATTTGCCATTGACTCTGCTAATCCTAATCCAAAAAAGGCTCCTGCCAGCTAAATCAGGACACAACAAATCTGTATAGCCATGCTTCAGAAGCTTATGTATGCCAAGTTTTATCCAAGATGAGCTTTTTATGTTAGGTCTGATTTACTTTAGTTTTTTGAATCCTTATTCTCTTGAAACTTGAAAAAGTACATGGGAAATAAATGTATTTTATTTGGGATAACACTTTGTAACCTTCTTAGTTATTTTGTAGCCCTGATGCGAATAGGAATACTCTACTTGGATTATTTACAGATCAAAGAAATCCAGCTTCTGTTCAAGCGATTAGTATTTACTAGAAAATATAACATAGTGTTGTTAAAGGCAAGTACATGCTAAAAAGGTGTCAAGGTTCCAAAACGACCGAGGCACTAGGTACTCACCCAACGAAGCAAGACGCATGTCAATATAAAAATTATAAAAACTATATTCAAGGAGAAAAATCACCACTAAAACATCAAAGTAAATTCATTTAACCATTTATAAAGCATTAAAATACTACATTGTCCAAATCTACCAATAGAAATAACAATCCTAAAACTGCATTTGGATCATATTCAAAATGCTAACACTGCAATGGCACTCAAAATACTAATAACAAATTCAATTCTTTAAATAATTCATAAGCTATAATTAACAAAAATTAACTATTATTAATAATTAATATTACTATTAAATTCAAGAGAGATCGTACGGGACTGTCGAGAAGAAAGAAGAGAGAGAGAGAGAGAGCTTCGCTAGGAGAAGCAGAGAGAGGGGGTGAGGAACTGTGGATGTCAGCCACTAGGGTTGTCAAGTGTAAAAGCAAGGAGGAGGAGGAGCAGGATGGAGAGGGAGGGAAGCTGTCAAGAAGGTTTGGGGAAGACAATGGATGAGAAGGAGAAAGAGGGAGAGCGACAGCGGGAGGGAAGGAGAGGGGGGAGGGGGGAGAAACATGAAGGAGGAGGAGGGAAGGAGGAGGGGGCTGTCGGGGATGCTCGGTAGGGGGGAGCGATGGCGGAGGAAGAGCAGCAGGAGGGAAGGAGCTTGGGGAGGGGGTATCGAGGAGGCTCGACGGGACGGCTACAAAGGAGGAGGGAGAGAGATATCGGGAGGGAAGGGGGAATAAGCACGGAGGAGGAGAAGGGAGGGGGCGTCAAGGAGGCTCGACGGGGACGACGACGGGGGATGAGAGGGAGAGAGAGAGGCGCAAGGCACAAAGCCGGGAGTGAGAGAGAGGAAGAGGAGGTACCGCCACTAATGGAGGGCTGCTTTGTGCACGGATGCTGGAAGGAGTGGCCGGAATCATCACTGAAGCGGAAGCAGCGACGAGGAGCTATGGCCGCAGGAGACGAGGAGGCGGGGAAGCGAGGCGAGGACGACAACGAGGCGAAGTGATCGAGAATAGGGTTTCTCACACCATCGGGCTCGCCTTGCGGGATTGGGGACGGGACATGGCTTGGTTGAACCAATGGTAACATTTGGGTTCAACTCAAGCTAAATCATTTTGAATCAGGTTTCAAATTGGGTTAGGCAAGCCCTTGAGCTCAACTGCGCGACCCTAAGCAGAGCCCAAGTGAAGGCGCCCGCGCAGACCCTAATATCCTAAATATTATATATTACATATTGTCCAGTAGAACAATATTCTAATACTAATCCTCGAATACCGTAATATCCAAAGATTTTTCTATTTAGGTTCGAGATTCTCAAATCATATCATGGTATCAATGTGGATAAAAGCCTACAACTAGCAAAAGCACCATTAAAAGGAAATTGAAGCAATGCTATGATAGAATGGCACAAAAATCTACGAGAGCAGTATTATCATAAAGCGAAAAATAACTACAATATGCTTTCATATATGGACTATTTCAAATAAGCCCATGACTTTAGGACAATTTATGAAAAAGTATTTTTACTATTATTTTTTTAATCGGATGGTACCCCTTATTTATTTTTATCCGATAGTATCTTTTTTTCATAAATATTATTTTTTTCTTTTATTTTAAAATTCTTTTTAATTGATTCGTATCAACCCTCATTCCAATAAAATTATAAAATTAAATTTGATTTAATTAATAAAATAAAAATATATATCATTTGGAATCGTATTATACATTAAAGACATGACATTATTTTTTATAATTTTCTTTGAAATATTCATAATTTATCATTTTTTATTAATGATTATGAATTTATTAATATTTTAATTCGAAAAATTTTAATTTTATTTATTTAAATTAGTTAATAGGAAAATTGTAAAAAAAAAAAAAAAAACCTCTCTTTTTTAGTTTTCCTCTATCCTCATTTTCAAAATTCTCTAAGAGAGCTCTTTTTTCCCTAATGCTTTTTTCCTCACTTTTTCTATTGATCGGTTCAGTTACATTCTTTTTATACTATGTTGTAGTATTTTTAATAATACTAAGAAAATATTAAATATAATATAAAATATTATGTTTATAGTGTTTTTCTACTACTATGTAGTATTTTCTTAGTATCATAAAAAGCAATATAATGCAGTATAAAAACGCTATAAAAGCATATCAGATGGATATAATGGTTTGATGTTAGTGAATAACAATTATGACTAGTTTTTACGTTTTCATTATTGTTTTCATTTGTGTAACAAACCGCAAGCACCACTATAAAAAAAAAAAAAATGATCATAGGTATATGTAAGATATAATAATCTCAATCCAACTTGACCGACTAGATTATCAACTTAAGCATCAGAGAAGCATTATCAAGAATACTCCGATTGATTTTATAGGGTTTAGATATTTGACTCAAAGATTTTATCTTGAGATCGGTTGGAAGAAGAACTAGTTTGAATCCAAGTTAGCTTACAGCTCGGACAATCAAAATCTTCTCAAAGTAACTTTGAACTCTTTATATTTCCAATGTTGGAATATTAAATTAAATTTTATGATTATATAGAATTTTAGTTCAGAAATTCTAATCATAGTTGAAGTCAGAGTATTCAGTTTACCACTCTAACATCATGTAATATTTTAGTCATCCAAATATAATTTGGATGAGAAATATGGAACCAAGCTTAGGCTTTTGAGTTGAACTAATGTCAAATCTAATATATGTTAAACATTATTCGTTTTACTCAGACTCAACATTATTCAATTCCTATATGCTATCAGCATATAGTTAAATACAATTTGCTTTAAATGAATCAAAATAATAATAAAAAAAGCCAAGATGATCTTGATAGCCAAAGGTAATCTATGATTTGATTGAACAAAAAGAAAGAAATGAAAGATTGAGCAAAAGTCAAGCTTTAGATTTGACTAAATGAATATGTGCCACACTATGATATGTAGACATGGATGAGTGAACCACCTCTAGCATGATAAAAGAAAAAAACTAAGTTTGAACCCTAAACAATAATGAGAAGATAATTAGCCCACATATGAATATAGAAGATTTCAGGAGAAATATTCCTGTGTGAGATGGACTAAAAGAATAGTTGTATAATTTTAAGGATTAAAAGAGTTAGGTTATATATATTGAGATTGACTTACAACCTAAAAACCTAAGCTTTTGGGTTAAATTGGTGTCAAATCATATATATGTTATCCATAATCAGTTTCATTTAGACTCATCATTATTTAAATTTTTGATAGGTAGAGTGAGTGGAGCTAATTGGCATAATATGTTTGATACCTTTTCAGGTTTGGAAATCATAGAAATATCCACTCCATGTTAATATTAGTTGTCGATAAGTTACCATTCTTGGCTCAATCAGAGCCCATTTTCTCTTATATAGGGATTAAGGGCTTGTCGAGCTAATTGGTTGATCTAGAGAACATATGAGTCCAATCTGGTTCAGGTCTGGTCTCATCAACATGACAACCAACTAATTCAATTGGAAAAGTGAATGCAAAAACATATATATATATATATATATATATACACTAAAACATTTATGATAACTAATTAGAGAAATATCAATCTAGTTAATCAATATTATAATTTATCAAACCAACACTTGCTGTATTAGTTTGGTGATAATGTTTTAGATGGTTTCCCAGGAAAGCTGGGCGGTGCAACCGCCCAGGTTAGACGGTGGCACCATCTGAGCTTAGTCTTCGAGTGAGACTAGGCGGTGCAACTGCCCCAGTCAGGCGATGGAATCATCTGGGCTCAGTCTCCGAGCGAGATTGGACGATGCAACCGCCCCTGACAGGTAGTGGAACCGCCTGAGCTCGATCTCCGAGCTCTACCAAGCGGTGCAACCGCCCCTAACAGGAGGTGGCACCGGCCAGAGGCTCAGTCTCCAAGCTCTGCCAAGAGTTGCAACCGCCCTTGACAGGAGGTGGCACCGCCTAGAGGCTCATTCTCCGAGCTCTGCCAGGCGATGCAACCGCTAGACCCCGGAATTTCGGGAGATGATAGATTTGAGCTCGGAATTCAAACTGGTTTAGGGCCTATAAATACCCCACTCTTTCAGCAATGAAAGGGCACCCCAAAAGCACCGAAAGTTTGATCTTACTCTGTGATTTTTAGAGCTCAAAAGTGTTATAAAGGCTAGAAGTTCTCCTCCCTCTCTTCTTCCAAGTTTTGAGCTTTAAAGAGAGGAGAGAAATTCTGTAAAGGTTGTCTCCTAAGCCCGTCAAAATGGGTGAAACTGTAAAAGGATGGTTGGCCTTCGCCTATTGAAGGAAGGCCTCTAGTGGACGTCGGTGACCTCGTCGATGAAGGAAGCCAAAAGTGGATATAGGTCAAGATTGACCGAACCACTCTAAATCTCGGTTTGTATTTACTTTGAGCATCTTATCTTTATTGCAAACCTCCTCAGTAGCTTACTGTCTTATGCTCATTTACGAAATTTCCAACATAACTGCAAATTACCTTTATATCTTTGCAAGTTAAAGTGATTTACGAATCAGCTTTCTTACCAAAATCGCTTTTATCACACGAATGCAGTTTTAATCGTCGAAAGTTTTCCGCTGCACTAATTCACCCCCCTCCCCCCTCTTAGTGCTCTTGATCATATATATATATATATCTTAAAACATTTATGATAGCTAATTAGAGAAATATCAATCCAGTTAATCAATATTATAATTTATCAAACTAACACTTACAATAATAGTTTGGTGATAATGTTTTAGATTCACTTACAACTGGTCGAGGATATGAAACCTTATATGATAAATATGATACCAAATATCCTAACTCATAACACTAGTGACAAGATTCAATAATCTCATCTTCACCATAAAACACTCATTTTCTTATATGATTTCTTTTTATCCCTTGTAAAACTAAATTAATAATGATATTTTAATTTTTAGAAGGTATAAATATTAAAGTAATTTAATATCAATGGTAAAGCACAAGAGAATAAGGCAATGAAAATTTATTATTTTAATGATTTTAAATTTTGCACAAGTGTTTGCATTTTTTTTCTAAGATTGGACAAAAAAAAATCTTGCTTGTCTGAACTTAGTCCATCAATTATCTGATAAATCCAGTTGCTTTTTTATATTTCTTCTTTATTTTTCTGGTTGGACCCATAGATCCAATGCAATTCCAATAGGATGTGTTTTTGTACCCTACAAAAACCAAGTCCTCCCACTGATAGACGACTGTCAATTCATCCATTCGTTGCATGTCAAATCTGTGTTAAGGTTCTCATGAAAGTATTGTAGGAAACCATTCATCCTACTCTTTCTTTCCAGTTTAGAGCCTGTCTATTTTGAAACCTATGCATGATCTTATTAGAAGAAGAATAATATAACATATTCGACCAAGGTGGAGATTAAAATTTTTCGATGTTTCTGACCGAGAATTAGCTGCCTGCATTGCTCTACCAACAATGTCACATTTGCCAAAGATGAAAAGGAAATGCATCTTGTTGCAGCTGCATGGATGCCTGTGACACTTCCATATCACCTCTGAACCAATTAATTACCACCCTAAATATCTAATATATAACTCCTCTCTTCTTCTTCTTCTTCTTCTTCTTCTTCTTCTTCCCCCTATAAAGTTAGTTCTATAAGCAAAACCGCAGGGTAGGAAGAAGAAGATGGCTGGTCTGAACCAAACGAGCCCAAGCGTCTCGCCTTCTGGTACAGGCACCTCCACCTGGCTCAGCGATGAAAATTGGCGCCTTCTGGATCCTCTAGTCACCGTCCTCAACGTTGGTCTCATCGTCTTCGTGTTGTACATCCTCTGTCGGATCTACTACTGTATGTCTCGGCGCTCAAATGGAACCAGCACGGCTGCTTTTTCCTTTGATAACCCTACCGAGATCTCCCTGCCCACCACCACCAGGCTCAACAGAGATGTTCTGTCGACGTTGCCGATCTTCGTGTACGTCATGGCCGCTGACGACGAAAGGCTGGAGTGCGCCGTGTGCTTGACAGAGTTCGAGACTGGCGAGAAAGGGAGACTACTTCCGGGATGCAACCACAAATTCCATGTTGCCTGCATCGACATGTGGTTTGCGTCGCACTCCACCTGCCCCATATGCCGCTCCCGCGTCGAAGCCAATGCAGTGGGATCAGATGAGGCAGTATGATTCTTGTTTGCCTTCTTACTATGCTCTACTGTCGTATAAAAAAGATGGAGAGTGGTCCTTCGTATGTCAAGATATTTTACGAGCATATTCTAACTCAATCTTGCGTGGGCAAACCTTCCATAGCCATGTAGTTTGCCTAAACGTGTAGTCGCGTAAACACAATCAAATCATGCATGCTCGGATTTAAAGATTTATATTACCTCGTTTTTCTAATACTATTATTATGCTTCTCTCTCTCTCTCTTTGTTTCATTCTACACAATTTACTGGAAAAAGCTCTCTACCAGATAGATAGTGCCCTTTATTCAGAATTTAGCCCTTTTTCATGAATTAATAGGTATGACCTCACTCATTTTTATTAAATAATTGATTTTCACTATAAAATATACTTCTTTTTTTTTTTTAAAGGGTTTGGTTCAAAAGAAATTATCTCCTCCTCCCTTTACTCATCCCTATCTATTTTCTCTTCCTTCTTCCATTCTGTCTTATCCTCAACCTCCATCACCTCCTCTTTTCTCTCCTCCTTCTCTTTTTCCTCCTTCAAAAATATTTTAAAATTTTAAAAAAATTAATATTTTTAAGATTCTCTAAAGTTAAAATATAAATGAAGTGTTATAATCTTAGATGGGTCAGATACACATGATTTTGAACTAAAACACATTGGACTCTATAAACCTAGTAAGCGAGTATAATTTCATTTATTTTCAAGTTTAACAAAGTCAACTTTTACCAAACCATCTCAAGCTTTTGTGTTTGAACATGATTCTAACAAAGATTGCATTTATTTTTTCATTTTATGATGAATTTAAGATCATTTTGTACCAAAAATTGCATGTTTTTGGATATGTTTTTTTTAGAGGATTTGTTTTATGATTTTAGGATAATTAATTATATAGGTCTTTAAAACAAGTATATTTTAGTCTATTTTGGAGAGTAATGGGATCAATGTCTATTAAACGATCTAAAACTTTCACAACTCCAATAGAATGGATTCTAACAAGGATTTTAGTTGAGTTTTTTAAAAATAATTTTAGGAAAATTATCGAATTTTGCATGTTTTTGGGTAAGTTTTATAAATGAGTATAATTTATTTATTTTTTATTACAACAAAGTTAATTTTGACCAAACAATCTTAAACTTTTATAATTCTATTAGAACATTATATTATCATAGAATCTATTATTTTTTCTATTTTATGATAAATTTTGGATAAATAATTACAAATTCAAAGATGAGGATGAAGTTTAAACGAGAATATTTTATTTTATTTTATTTTATTTTATAGTGTAATAATGTCAACTTCCATCAAATGGTCTCAATCTTTCATGATTATACTTGATTATTATTCTAACATGAATTTTTATAACTTTTTCTCTTCTTGGTATTTTTTGATTTTTTTTGGTAGATTTTGTGAACGAGTGTAATTCAATTCATTTTCGAGTATAGGCAGGTCAATTTCAACCAAAGCATCTTAAACTTTTACAATCATAATAAAATATAATTTTAACATGAATTATATAAGTTTTTTATTTTATAATAAATTTAGGATCGTTTTGTATCGAAAGTCATATGTATTGAGATAAGTTATTTGAACGAGTGAGAAGAAGGTGGAACGGAGGCGGAGGAGGCGAGGGGGAGAGGAGGAGCAAAGATTTTTTTTTTTTTAACCTCGTAATGTGAAGAATATATAAAGCCAGATAAGCTATTTGTGGTTCAAGATCATTTAGATGAATATTTTATGGACATTAATTGTTGAACACGATAATCCATAAAGCCAGGTAAATTTGTTTGGTAATATTTTCCATAAAGAAGATGTTCAAGATTTTTGCATATTACTGTGATTTTGCAATGAAAGATTAGCGTTAGAACATTAAAATATGTGATAATGTAAAATTAAAAATGTTGTCGCGGATCAAAGCACAAATCGATCGAGCTTATTGTATATGGATGATCATTTTTTACAGCATCACTCAGTTTTCCAAAGATTCCAAGGAATGATGCAACATGTCAATAATATTCTTTTAGTTTAATTTAAGAGAGAATGTGTCAACATTAAGTTAAACTCTAATTAGGAGTCCAATTATATGCTTTATATATTTATTTATAATCTATCCAAATTATGCTTTTGCCAACCTTGGAAGCTGCACAAACTATATTTTTGAGTTAGCACTCTTTTGGCAACAGGCAGCAGAAGGAGCCACAAGTATTCTCTTGGCCAAAAATATATTGATATATTTATTTTGTCCTGATCTGTAATTTTTAGTGAATGAATATCTTTTTGTATGAATAAGAAACATCATTTGTGTTCCCAAGTATCATGTTCCGTATATAAATTGATAAGATCATTCCATATTGATTGAGGAGTACGGGAACCATCACCCAAATTGATAAGATCTTTCTTATTTTTAAAGTTATATTTTAGAGTTCATATGTTCCGAAAGAATAAAATTATGTGAGTATATCCATAGTTAGGATAAGTTCTTTTATTCTTTTATTCTATTAAAGAATAAAAGAATATTTTTTATTCATCTCTTCTACGTGCACTCAACAATAGTATAAAGTATAAAAGAATAAAGAAAGAAAGTTTGTCAGAAACAAAATAATAAAATGAATAAAAAATATTTTCAATTTGTAGTACTTTGGATTCATATAAGAATATCTATTTATATTAGTCAAAAGAGAAAATTTAATTTAAAAAAAAATTATATCTTAATAAAAAAAATTTTAGTACTTTGGATTCATATAAGAATAAAAAAAATTTTTTTTATCAAATTGAAATAGATGCTCTTATAGCAAAGAAGGTAAGAGCGTCGTATGGTTTCTTTTTAGTACCAAATAATATGATGAATCTTATAATTTCAAAGAGAGAGAAGATCATTTTGAGAAGATGTGATCCAAAGGTACACGATTGGTACGAGAGTTTAGCACAATCACAATAAATACTTACATTGACTTGTTGCCAGTAAAAAAAAATAGTGACAAAAGATTAAGTATCTTAATGAGAAAAATTTTCAATTAAATGCATTGCTGATGTAACACACCCAATTGATGCATTGTCATATTTAGGAAGGGTGTATTGACGATTGATCAAAAATAATTATTATATTAAATACAGATTAATAAAAATTCATATGCATCTTACTCTAAATTGGTTGAGTTATGAAACGATTTTTTGTTAACTGAATTTTATTTCATTACATTAATCTGATATCTATTAATTATGCAACATTAAATTATCTCTTAGTGCTCTGCATGACAGTCTTGCCATTAGCATGCACTGCATGATTGGGTGGAAGTGGTCTTCCCGTAATTGGTGGCTCAGCCACTTCATTCGCTTGACTCGGCTGTCGAATGAAAGCGTGTGACTGTCGGTGTTGTGGATCTAATTTGCGATCTCCCCTGTCCTTATCACTCTCGGTTACTATAACAAATGCCATAAAGGGCTACTCTCTTCCTTGATTCTTGTAGATTTTGCTCCCTCCCTCAAAAGTTGCTGTAATGAAATTATATATATTGGAAATGATAATTAATTTAAGCTAGTGAAGACTTTTTGGTAGCATACAATTTTTAGAGTCTATGGAGTAGGAGCTCGCGATCCGGACTTGCATGAGTTCGCATCCAATACCAATAAGTCAACGCACTCTGTCTTTGTACTTCTCTTTCTTTTTCTTTCCTATTCTTATTGTGTCTCTGATACTTAACGCGGATCAGTGTCTCTTTCGTTACTTTCCTCTCTTGCCTTCAAATTAACACGCATCCATCACCACCAATCCCTTCCTATTCTCGCAGCTTTTCACTTCCTAAGCTCCCTCACTTTCTTTTTTACCTCTCAGGGTTCCGATGATGAGCTCTGGTAGTAGTAAAAGAAGCAAACTCCTCCTTTCATGCATCGTCTTCTCTTCTCTGTTCCTCCTCCTGCTAACGTTCTCCAGTGTGCCAAAACCTGAGGCTTACCACCATAAACTCCGGGTACATTCTCACCTTCATGTCGCCGCCGCCGCGGTCGACCACTGTGACGGCACGCTATACCCGGAACTGTGCGTTTCCACCCTCTCCGTCTTCCCAGATTTGCACTCCAAGTCCCTTCCCGAGGTCATCTGTGCCACCATCAACGCCACCGAGGCCGCCGTCCGCGGCTCCGCCAAGAACTGCACCGACTACCTCAACAGACGCGGTTACAACCTCGACGGCCGCCAGCGCCTCGCCATCGACGACTGCCTCGATCTCTTCTCGCAGACTCTCGACGAGCTGCGCGCCGCCTCCGCCGGCCTCACATCCGGCGCCAGCGCCCACGTCGACGATGTCCAGACGGTCCTCTCCGCCGCCATCACCAACCAGTACACGTGCCTCGACGGCTTCTCCTACGTCAGTAAAGGTGGCGGATACCGCTCGGTTATCAAGCGGCGGCTCTACCACGTCTCCCACCTCGTCAGCAACTCCCTCGCCATGGTGAAGAAGATCCAACGGCGGCGGGCGTCACGGCCGCAGCGCGAACCACTGGACGGCTACGGGAAGGTGGCGGACGGGTTCCCAGATTGGGTGTCGGTGAAAGACCGGAGGCTGCTGCAAGCGCCTTCGAACTCGACGACCCCGAACTTGATAGTGGCGAAGGACGGGAGCGGCAACTTTACGACGATAAGCGACGCGGTGGCGGCGGCGCCGAACAACACCAAAACGAGATTCGTGATATATATAAAGGCGGGGGCGTATTTTGAGAATGTGGAGGTGACGAAGAACAAGAAGAACCTAATGTTCATGGGCGATGGCATCGGGAAGACGGTGGTGAAGGCGAGCAGGAATGTGGTCGATGGATGGACCACCTTCAGATCTGCTACCGTCGGTAAGCTATATCCTTCTTCCTCTTCATCTTCCTCAAACATAATCACAATGCTCTCTTGGCTTCTGAATGTTGTCTTTTCCTTTTGATGGTTCAATTTGGCTCAATGTTTAACTTATGTGAATATTAGCATTGTCAATTTCTGAAGGTTTTAAGATTTTTCTTCTTTAAACTTTGGAGATGATAACTGGAACAAATTAATGGTGACCACCGCTAACTACTCAGATTTCAAGTCTTTTTTTCTCGGTATCAAAGTGAAGTTGAACTAATCAAAGGTCTCTTCGGAGACATCCGATAATACAAAGGATTATGAACAAAGTCCTGTACTTCACATTCTTCTTTCTTTTCTGATGTCTTTCATTTTAGTTATCTTGCAAGATAGATTTTCTTTTATATACAGTATGAGAATTATTAGCACTAAATTTAGCAATCCCGGACGTGGAGCTTAGGTTGATGAAGATTTACTAGCACATGACAAATGTATTGAATGTAGAGCTCCAGTGGGGTTTGTTTTGTTTGGCATTAATGGTGGTATCAATAGAATAAAGTTCAGGACCTTTAAACACTGAACACAACGGAGCAAGATAGAAAAAGACCCGTCGGTATAGGGAGAGATATTGGGTGATAAATGTTTCACATTCAAAAGAGAAGTCAGTCAGGTCTTCTCGTAAAGTGCATCATGCAATCAAAATCTACCATGTGGCATTTTGAATGCACACGGTTCATGAGTCTTCCCAAGTTTCAACATCCATTTGTGGACTCCACATGAAGGTAGATGAAAACACAATATGGGACAATGGACAAGGAATCAGGGAGCAGTAGGCGTTCCCGAGGTCATATCACTCCAGTCTCAAACTAGATCTGATACTTGTTTAGTGTTGTTTCGCCAGCCACTTGTACGATACATGACTACTGACCCTCTGCAACTGTGTTCCAAATTATTTGAGGACAGTCGACAGCCATATCTTCTTGTCTTCTTTACTTAGAAACTGGTAGCTAGCTTGCATTCACCAGCTTGTGTGTTCTACCGTAGCCCGAGGCACGTTGGCCACCAGAAACTGGCATTAGCTTATGTTAGTGAATAAATGTATAGTGGCTGGTTAGTCAGTACGATCCGGCCCACGGGTCGATGTCAGGAGTCTTCTGTCGGGTGAGCTAGATGCTGAGATCGATCGGGCCCTCGCATCGGGGTGCTGATTAGTGTTCCTTGGTGTGCCGATCCGGGCGCCGTGTATGCCGAGCTGCGTCTCTCATTCTCCGGGATGGTTGACAGCTCGTCTTCATGAGGTGGTCGCGCCCTCGTGAAGGGGTGCTGGTCGGGATCTGGGTCGATTGGCTGCTCTCCTTCGTGCACTGGATGGCGATTCCCAAGTGGTTGACAACTCACCTTCGTGAGGTAACTGCGTTTTCCTACAAAAATGGCTCTCGTCGGGATCGCCTAACGAGGCCCCTCCGACGAGCAAGTCAGTGGAGTGATCGATTGATCTTTTGCCTCCTTTTTTCTTCCTGGATCAGATCGGGGGTATTTATACCTGCGTGCGGGAATTGGTCAGGTATGACCATTGACTCTGGGGGCGGAACAACCTCTCTGACGAGATGGTGTCTTCAAAGGTGCTTGAGTAGTGTCAAACGACACTGCCCTAACAGCAAACGATACCGCCCCCGGCTCTTGGGGTGGTCAGGCCACACAGTCGCATCGTTGGAGCTTGATGTGGCGTGCACCCCACGGTTCTAGAGGCGTACGGTGTCGCTTCGGTCTGCAGCGTCTATCGGTGGTTCACATAGGGCCAAAATACGCCCTATCTGCAGCGTCTATCGGTGGTTCTAGTGGCGTGCCGACGGATTGATTTGTCAGCACGAATTGATTTGTCGGGGGTAATTTAGGGGGGTGGTGCCCCGTGATCTGGGCAGGATAGACCCTGCTGGTCGAATGGCAGGGGCCTATCGAGGTGAAATCGACGAGGCAAGACCTGCGCAGCGAGGCTGGATTGACTCATCGGAGGGCGTTTTAGAGGGGCGGTAACCCGTGATTTGGGCAGGACTGACCCTGCTGGTTGAATGGTAAGGGCTTGTCGAGGCGAAACCGAAGCGTCAAAACCAGCGAGGTGAGACCTACGCGGTGAGGTTGGATTGGCCGAGGCGCGTGGCTCGAACGTTGGATTTGGTCGAGATGCGACTCGGGCGTTGGATAGCCGAGGTGCATGGCTAGGACGCTGGTTTTGGCTGAGGTGTGCTGAGGCATGGCTCGGGCGTTGGATGGTCGATGTGCGTGGCTCGAACTCATAATAAACTATTAATATAATGATACATATAATTTAAGTTTAAAAAAGGGATCTATTTTAACCTTTGTGATTTTGGTCATGAACCATTTAAGTCTTTATAGTTATGATGGTATCTAAAATAATTTTTACATTTTAAAAAACATAACATATAAGTCTTTCTTATTAAGTTTGAGTTAATAGACATTAGAGTCTACTTATGTGTTGACTTACAATAAACTATTAATATAATAATATATAATTTAATTTAAAAAAAATTAAGACAATGATCAATGGAGAGATGAGATGTTGTCGTGGAAGCGACCACCAATGGTAGTACCAATTCGTTGTTGCTTAGTAGGGTATCGTTACATATGTAGCCCCTCTCACACTAATGATAAACTTAAGAGCTTTTAATTCTACCTCAAATGGATGTGCGTCCACTAGTAAGACACTAGAATGCAATGGTCTCATGGCCCCTCTTCCTCATCTTAAGTATCTTTGTTCCCATCGCTTCCCACTTCGTCATCTCCTGTACCCCCACCCATCACACCTACGACGTGATAATCCAACTCTCCCTTACCTCCATCTCTTTGCATTATGATCTTCATCGTTTCCTCTTTCTTGACAAGATAGACTTTTTTTAAAAAAACTTAAATTACACATGCTATTATATTAATGATTTATTATAAGTTAGCATGTTACATAAGCAAACTCTAATATTTGTTAACTTAGATTTAACAGGAGAGGCTTATATGTTATAATTTTAAAAATATAAGGATCATTTTAAACATAAACAAAACCATAAGAGATTAAGTGATATATGACCAAAACTACATGAGCTAAAATGGATTTTTTTTTTTAACTTAAATTATACGTCTCATTATATTAATAATTTATTATGAGTCAGCATCTATATAAGTAGACTCTAATATCTATTAACTCAGTCTTGATGGGAGAGACTTATATGTTATATTTTTAAAATATAAAAATTATTTTAGACATAAAATAAATTATAAGACTTTAAGTGGTTCGTGACTAAAATTACAGGGGCTAAAATTAACCCTAACCCTTATTTCTATAGTTGGTTTTAGAGTTCCTCTCCAAACCTTTATATATATATATATATATATATATATATATGCCATTTTTTTTTTTATGAAAGAGAGAGAAACAAAAGTATATGCAATTATAATTAAAAGACTACATCAATAAATATCGAGAGTTAAATCCTCTTGATGTGAAATAAAACATGTAGTGCCAAACGTATCGTTTACATTCTATTCTCTTGTTTAGTGAGCGAAGAGTTGTGTCCTCTGCAGCTGTAGTGGGCGATGGGTTTCTCATGCGAGACATCACCATCGAGAACGCCGCAGGGCCCAGCAAGCTCCAAGCCGTGGCGCTCCGGGTGGGCGCCGACCTCTCCGCCTTGTACAAATGTAGCTTCGTGGGCTATCAAGACACCCTCTACGTGCACTCTCTACGCCAGTTCTACCGGGAGTGCGATGTCTACGGCACCATCGACTTCATCTTTGGCGACGCCGCGGTCGTGCTCCAGAACTGCAACCTCTACGCCCGGAAGCCTATGTCGAACCAGCAGAACGTCTTCACCGCGCAAGGCCGAGAGGACCCGAACCAGAACACCGGCATCTCCATCCACAAGTGCAAGGTCGCCGCGGCCGCCGACCTCATCCCGGTGCAGTCCAACTTCTCGACTTATCTCGGCCGGCCGTGGAAGGAATTCTCCAGAACGGTGTTCATGCAGTCGTACCTCGACAGCTTGATCGATCCTGCCGGGTGGCTGGAGTGGAATGGCGACTTTGCGCTGAACACGCTGTACTACGGAGAGTACATGAACCGGGGTCCTGGCTCGAACACCACGGGCAGGGTGAAGTGGCCGGGCTACCGGGTGATCAACAGCTCGGCGGAGGCGAGCAACTTCACGGTGACTTCCTTCATCCAAGGTGATCAGTGGCTGGGATCCACTTCCGTCCCTTTTACTTCAGGATTGAATTGAGTTCTCATTCTCCTAACTTTTCGGTAGATAGTTTTGGCCTGCATGCATGAGCGTAGCTCATCGTTCTCCTTGCATTGGTCGTTACTTCTACTTCGAATGCTTGAATAATATGTTCGTTTGAGATCTTTTGAGTCATCGTGTTTGTTGTGGTGCCACTTTTGAAATTTGTCTTCTTTCTTGATCTTATAAAATGGAAGCAGAAAGGCGACTTGAGATATGTATTATATCTAATTATTCTCACTCGTCTCCCGATATTAAATTTATGATAAATTTAATCTCAAACAAAGATTAATTTCATAACCCCTCCACATGTCCAACAATGCTCTAACAATGGTATAGTATTTTTTTTATTTTAATTTTCTTAAACATATTCAATCAAAATTAAAGATTGAGGGCAATGTTTGGTAGCACAATAGTAGAAAATTTCACTTCCCAATTTAAGGATGTACATTTGATAGGATCAAAATTAGGTAGCTGATGTACCATCCTAAATTATCCTTTCTATTGATATAACTAAAATTGACCATATTAATAGCCTTTTGTCCTTTTGTAAGGTTGATAAGTTCCAATGTATTGGATTTAGTCCAGATCTTGTAAAGCCTCAGTCCTCTTGGTTTTTTACGTCAGAGCGTCCAACAATTGCCTTGCATTTTGCATGAGGTGTACTGTAATAGATCCATTTATTTTCATTATATGATCATATATTGTATCAAGCGGTGTGTCTGATTTTTATTATTTTCATTATTGATTAATAGATCTATTTATTTTCATTATATGATCATATTTTCATTATACGATCGAGTTAATGAATCAAGCAGTGTGTGTGATTAGAGCCCTCAAACGTGTATCTATTACCTTTACTCCATTTAGAGAGTAAGACTTCATTTGGAGAGTACTCTTTACAATCTGTTCTTTATAATTTATAATTTTATTTTTTTTTAAAAAAATAATATTTTTAAATTATTCTTTTATAAATAGACTTAAATATTCTCTTTTTCTTCCTCATCTTCACCCTTTATTTTTTTTTAATCTTTTTTTTCTTCTTCTTCCTCCTCCTTGGAGTATGGTGTCATGTGATAAAATAAAAATCAATAATTTTAGGATTATAAATAAAAATAGTAAAAAGGGACTATAAATAATAAACTTTATTTGTTTTGATGGTTGCCAAATCAATATTCATTCATATTAAACCAAATTAATTATCAAGAGTTAGGAATAACACTTTTAAGTTGGCAATCAATGTTTCTTTCTAAAAATTTGAAACTGAGGTTTAGACTCAGAAGCAACCCAACTTCCAAAACTTGCAAGCAAAAACACACTTTATATATATATATATATATATATATATATATATATATATATATATATATATATATTATTGAGAATCAGAAAACATTTTGCATATATGACATGGGTGTAACTGAGAGTGCTTTAATTTTGAAATTAACTGGTTCCAAAATAATTTTTATAAAAATATTTTGACTCTTTTCAAATCATATCATCGAGTGTAAGCAGATCTATTATATCCATCTAGTATCATCGGCGTATCAATACATACGACTTTCAAAATTTTATTAATTAAGAAAGGATGAAAATATTTTATTAGATATTTTTATATTATATGTCTTGAGATCGAAACTCATCTTCACTACTTATCCTTTGTGAAAAAATTAAAAAAAAATATTTAATTAACTTATATATTTTTCTACTGATTTTGGAAGGTTGGATCCTACGAGGGTTAACGGCAGTACATTTTCCAACTACACTTCTAAAGCCACTTTTAATGTTTTCAGTCCAAACTTTTGGTGCAAATTAATCACCCTATCCCCACAGATGAGGTAATGCTTATCTGGGCTTGTTTTGGAATAGGGAAAGTGATTAGCAAATGTGTTGGTGATCAACTGCAATAGATTATGAGGTAAAATGATACCATTTTCCATGAATATTTCTTTTAATTACCAAAAATATCAAAAGTTTAACCTTTTAAGAAAATTGAATGTATTAATAGACCTTAATATCATTTCTCGCATACAAGTCAAATTAGACTTGAGATGTTCAACTAAATTCATGTGCACCGTGCTAAGTCAATTAATGAGAAAAACGTTGCGTTGCGTTGCATGATTATTGATTAGATAATGCATGAAATAAAGTGATCGACTATGACCATAATACATATTTTTTTATTATTTTACGACGAACCCAAATATTTAAGCGCTCGATATATTTAAAATTTTAGTAACTAAAAGAAGCATTATTGGATATAATTTTTCTCGATTTTCTTTTATTCCCTCTCTAAAGTTGACTTGTAATTTATCCATTAGAACATAATACCGACGATGTAGTTCTTACTGAGAGAAATAATTATAGACTTTGGAAATCCTAATGAGAGCGATGTCAATTAGAACTAACTGAAGTCATTTGGGTTTGGAATAAATGGAATGATGTCGCACGCTGAGGACGTCGGTCATCGACATGCCGAGCTCGGTCGACGACTCCTCCTCTCCTCCTTTCTCGACTTCATGCTTCCGATCTGAGAAGACAAAGCCAACTTTGTCAGCTAGCCGTGCGGAAACAGCGGCGGTAATCCAACGTGTCGCTCGTTCGGTGCTGTTGTTCACACCGAAATATCAAAGTAGATCGTTTCACAGAAAGCATTATGTTAAATGCCGGTGGGAGTCGTCATTCAAAGTCGATCTATGTACGCTAGCTGACAACTCAACAAGATTGTATGACAGCCTTTATTAGCTTTTGAGATCAACACATCAACTTACTGTCTAATGGCGGCTGGCTGGTCATGATAGATGGAAAATTTTTGACCCGTCTGCTATAGGGAATTGGTGAGACTAGAATTGGTGGGCTAGTCGTCGGCAAACATGTTAGACTTCTGAGCTATATATATAGAGCAGCTGTTCTAGTTTGGCGGCGTGTCGGGTGATCATGGAGGAGAGACAAGAGTGATGAACATAATGATAATTATGTACGTCCCAACACTCGCAACATGGAAGTCCAACCTGATCATGTTCCACAACCTAAATAAGATGAGAATGATAGATGAGGAGCCACGCACTGGTCAAACCAAACTCTACAGGAAAGATGACTTCGTGGAAAGTGACTCCTCCATTATCAATTGTTCACTTGTGCTTCTTATGTGGTGCAAGTACCTATATATATAGCAGACCACCTCCTCCATCTTTCGTCATTTCCACCACCATCTCTCGTCTCTTTTGTTTACATCAGATCTCCCAGAACTCATACGTCGTCTCGAACTATAATCTTCCAAAAGCAGTAGCGGAAGGGAAAGATGTGTGGCGGCGCCATCATCTCCGACTTCATCCCTCCCTGCAGCCAACACCGCCGCAGCCGCCCAAACCCCAGTTCCGACTCCGACAACCTCCTATCCGCCACAGACCTCTGGCCGGGCTCCTTCGACGACCCCCAACATGTCCCCACCCAGGATAAAGGTTTCTCATTCATTCTTTGTTGTGTTACGGTTTGTCTCTGGCCTTGCTTTGGATCCAAAGTTGGAATCTTGATGTGCTGTTCTTCTTCTCGTGGTATAGCGCCTCGGAAGCGGAAGCGGGAGCGGAAGAACCTGTACAGGGGGATACGGCAGCGGCCGTGGGGGAAGTGGGCGGCTGAGATCCGCGACCCGGTCAAGGGCGTCCGCGTCTGGCTCGGCACCTTCGCCACCGCCGAGGAGGCCGCCCGCGCCTACGATCGCGAGGCCCGCCGCATCCGCGGCAAGAAGGCCAAGGTCAACTTCCCCAACGAGCTGCAGCCCGGCGAGGTCGACCAGCACGCGCCATTCCAGCCCGTCCCCGCTATTGTCGAACCCAAACTGGAAGAGGCCCCGGCCAACGGGGATGCCGAGGTGCGGAGGCTGTCGGAGGAGCTAATGGCTTACGAGTCGTACATGAACTTCTTTGGAATCCCGTACATGGAAGGCGGAGGAGGGGCTGCGGTAGACGGAATGGGGGCGTGTAATCCGCCGACCTCAGCAGACATGGAGACGCTGTGGAGCTTTGACGACATCCTTCCCACCTCGGGTGATCTTTAAATGATCTCTATCATCTCTACTTCGACGGCATTCTTCCCACCTCGGTCAATGGTTTGTATTGGATAGCGATGGTTTCAGTAACCGTCGAAAATAAGGAACTATATTGTGTTTTTTTTTTCTTATATATATTACATAACGTACGAGGTATGCGTACAAAATATTTTACAGACAATAAAACATATTAATTTTTCATGTAGACACGATTAGAAGGAATAAGATGACGAATGATAAATAAAAGAACTTCAATGAAAAGCTTCACTTACAATAAGTTATATATTAGTAGGGTGGAGCCCCTTCCTTCACAAAACTGAGTTAAATATATATATATATATATATATATATATATATATATATATATATATATATATATATATATATAGATGAATTATCAATAATTATATATATGTATAGACTGCCCCAGGTAGCATAACTTCTATAGACGACAGTAACACTCCAATATAGATAACCACTATACCTAGCAATAATGCTTGAAACTAAATATTAACATGGGTAGATGAAACAGCAGTTAAGTGAAAACACCAAATGCATTTCAACTGGCTATCATCAGGCCAGAGTACTGCTATATTCACTTCTAAGAGCTGCTGAACTATTTTAGTATGGAGAGGCATCTTTGAACCGACCAACTGAGCTGAGAAGCACGCAGAAAAGAACCGAGGAAATAAATAAAGGATGAACACTCAGAACATACAATAAAGTAGGCTCAAGCCAAGTTTGGAGGTGAATAAGATGTATGAAGTGAAGTGGGCATGCCAACTCAGGAAGAAACTGTCACCCAGACTTGAATAACAACACAGCCTTTGAATCCATATAGAAATAGATGAAATGTTTGGCCTCATGTGTCACATATGATCCTGCACAACCAGAAGTACAATTACAAACTATAATTATACGATCCAAATCTCTATGGCTACACAGTAAAAGGAGGGAAAATGGTAAACAGATTTCATGTTGATCTTATGAGCATAGAATCAATTACTTGATTAGTGAAGCTAAATAAACAGAATTCTTGCACCTTCATTCAGTCTAGCAAAAATTCCAATGGCCAACCCCAAATATATATTCACATATGCTACTTCTAATATTATTCAAAGCAGTGGTTCTTCCAAAAACTGGCCTCTCTCAGCTTAGCAATCAAAGCAAACAGATTTCAAGCATATACCTGAAACACGGATATCATAGGTAAGAAAAAATTGTCACAAATCTACATTGTCCGAACTGTGCAAGTCATTCTATCGGTGAAGCTTCGTGCCTCCATGTTACCCTATGACCGTGTCAGGATCTCGAGACGGAGACATCATGCAATCAAGCTGTCCTTTGGGTCCTTTGGTAGGACTACCCTCGTGGCCATTGTTCTTTACGATTGGGCAGTCTTGTATCATGTGCCAGAGCAAGCTCAACTAGATGATCGAGGTTCGTAACCTCTCTTAGTGAGATCCTCCAATTCCTCCCAATTCGAAGGGGTGAAGAAATCATCCTCGTCTCCTCTGAATTGAAGGGGTTGCTCAATATGGCTCACTCCCCCCATTGTGACAAGAAGTTGCCATCTGGCATTCAAGAATAGCAATCTCTTCCATCTATAGAAAAGACAATTCGAGGATTCGAATAAAGAAGAAGACTTTCAAAAGTACAAACTGGATTTCTGCATCTTTGAAAGTACAACCTGAAGGTCACTAGGTTGGGTGCCCGAGGTAGTTTCGTGCCCAAGAAGTAAAGGAAAAGAGGAGGAGAAGTCGAGGGGAGGGCAAGGAGGAAGAGACATGGAGAAGAGGAGGAAGAGGAGGTGAAGGAGGAGAAATACCATGCATCAAACAATTAGAAACAATTCCGGATTGATGCAAGCAGTGGGCAATCAAGCTAGCACCAGCAGCTTAAGACATGAGGTTGAGGGTTGACATTTATAGAGAGAGAGAGAGAGAGAGAGAGAGAGAGAGAGAGAGAGGTGATGGGTGATAATGATAGTTAATTAAAATCATAAACCAACTCAGACAATCTGAAATGTTTTGATCCATGGTTCAATTTTTTCTTAGGTCATACTTATTATCCGGTTCGCAAGGTTGAAAACAACTGACAGAAAGAGAGAGGAGGGTGAATGGTAATGAAATTTAATTAACAATCCTTAACCAACCCAAACCACCTGAAATGGTCTAGTCAACGATCCATTTTCAAGAGGATTGCATTTACTGTCCAATTCATACTAGTCCAAGCAGTCCTTTTAATTCATACTAGTTAACAATCTTTCTCGATTGTCTCTCGGTTGAATGGGGCTTGGCTTATCGTATCTAAATTAAGACTTACACTTGGAGATATTTATTTTTGCTCTTTCCTTCCTCTGTTTTCGTCTTTTGATTATAATGATTTAAAAAGCACTAAGTGCCAAAAGACACTAATGTCCCAAAATGCTTGAAGCACTAAGCACTCGCCTTAGCGAAGCAAGATGCTTTGAAATATTAAAATATAAAAAATATATCATATAATTGATAAATATGATTATATAAATAAAAATATGACATTAAATTAAAAAGATCTAAAGTACCATCTTAATATATCCCATTGCAGGCTTACTTTATTGTTAAGAGCAAAGAGATATATTTATTTTGTATAGTAGTTAACAATCTTCTATTAATAGTAGTTAGAGGGGGAGAAAAGAATTGTTAACAGTAGCAGAGGGGGAGAAAAGTGTCACCGACAGTGGAAAGTGGGGATGGAGAAGGCAGCTGCGACGGAGGAAGCTGTGGATGGCAACAACGACGATAGAGGAAGCTACGGATGACAACCGCGACAGCGAAGGAAGCTGCGAATGGCAACAACGACGACAGAGGAAGCTACGGATGACAACTGCGACAACGAAGTAAGCTGCGGATGGCAGCAGCCAAAGCTACGGACAGTAACAACAACAACGACGGAAGCTGCAGACAGTAGCAGTAGCAAAAGCTATGGACAATGATGTCATGGGCGGAGGAAGCTTCAGAGGTGTCCGTTGGTGGTGGAGGAAGCTACGGTCCTCTCCCTCGATGGTGGAAGGAACTACACACGGAAGCAGCAACGGCGGAAGGAAGCTACGAATGAGGGCTAGGCCGTCGAGCCATCCATTGGCGACAGAAGAAGCCGTGGTCCACTGCGTCTGCGGCAAAGACAACGACATAAATCATTGGCGGCGGAAGCAGAAGTAGTGCTAGGGTTGATGGCTCGGGGTCGCGCGGGTGTGAGGGGGTGACTTTTGCAAGTAAGCAATTGATTAGTTGGTTCAATCCATTGTTGAACCGAACCAAACTTAAAAGTCTGGTTCGGTTGCTTCATTTGAGCCGGATGCTCGCCCGAGGTGCCTGGCGCCTGGGTTCAGGCGTGAGCCAAGGCAACACCTCATTGAAGCGCACTGCTTAGTCCACGTATGAGGCGCTATGGCTTCACCTCGCTTGAGCGCCTAAGCGAGCACCCGGGCACCTATTTAAACCGTTGTTTGGTCTAGTGTATTGCATATTTGGCCTTTAGAACCAACCCCAAGAGGAGAAAAAAGAGAAGAGGAGAGGGAGGAAGAGGAAAGAAGCAACGAGGAAGAAAGCAGAGAAGAAAAATCTATCAACAAAACATTGGACGTAGAAGAGCAATGATATAAGCAACAAGGTCTAACGTTGAGAGTGAAACGGAGGGAGAGAGAGAAGGACAAGGAGGAGGATTTATAAGGGTATCTAACTAGAAATCCTTTATCGACTCGAATTGCCTAAAATGGTTTAGTCCATGGGTCAATTTTCAATAAGACCACACACTACCTAATGCATATCAGTTCAGATGGTTTTTTAAACCATGGTCTCATCTTTCTCAGCCATCTTTAAGACAAACGAGGCTGCGCTTGTCCGAGCTCTATTTTTACTTTCAAGACAAACGATGATAATATGTATGGCTGAAATATATGAGTGTGTGTGTGGTTGAATATTTGGATTTTGGACTTTGCAAACCTAATGTTGATAACCCATCAAAGTGATAGGGCAAAGGCTTATTATGAGAAGAATGGTCCATTCAATGCATGCTAGTAGAGATCCTCATGGCTCCAAGCCTTCCAAGGTGACTAAGAAGATCAATTCACTATGGCATAAAGCTCTTGCAAGATCTGATAAGGGTCAATATACACAACCTTATCCCTTAAATCATTTATATTAGTGTTTTCAAAAGGCCCTTGGGCGAGGTGAGGTAAAGCAGAAGCGCCTGACAAAACCTCCGAACGAGGCATTTCAATGAAGCCCTACGAGGGCGCTCGCCTACGCCTAGGCATTGAGTGCCTTGGGCAAGCGCCCGAGTGAAGATAAGTCTAGGTTCGTGCATGGTTCAATTGTACAAGCAAGTTGGTTCAATCAAAACCACCCCACACCCCTCCCCCCCCCCCCCCACCCCCCACACTAACATCCAACCCAGTTTGTCTTTCGAAGTGAAACCCTACATCCATTGTTGCTAACTTCATCGTTAGCTCCGTTAGCCACCTTCATCTGCAGCTTCATTCGCTGCAACCTTCATCCATAGCTTCCTCCACCGCTGCTCTCTCCTTCCCCTACCTTCCTCTATTTTTTTATATTTTAATATTCTAGAGCGTCTTGTTTCGTTGGGGCCTCAAGAATTTTGGGACCTTGGTGCCTACCACTTATAAAAACACAAATTTCTATGACTCAAACCCTAATAACTAGACCACAAATAAGCAATATTACCATGATGCCAAGTATCCTATGCACAAGATTTTTATCAATACAGGACATGAAAAGACCATTTTCGTGACTCAAATCTTGATCACTCAAGCTCAAAATAAGCAACCAATGCTCACCCTAAAATATTTTATAAAATGATCAAAATAAATATCATATACAAATTTTATCACTAAATGATCCATGAACTTTTACTTTCACCCATTAACAACTAGAATGACACATAAGTAACACATGGTAATTCAGAAATTGTAAATAAAACCATAAAACAAAAGATGAAATATGTATGACAAACTAAATATATATCTCATCGTTTCCTAAGTTGATGACCCTAATTTTAAAGTTTGGATCAAAGCTGAATATTTTTTGAGCATTTAGATAACACTGTTAACAGATTAGTCTTTGGATCCTCTGTTAATTTTAATTTTGTCCTTGGGCAATAAATAAAGGACCAAAATTTCAAAATTCAAGGTCTTCGATTTCTGGGCCACATAAATCATGGACATATATGCTATTAGGTTCGATTCCACCAATTACATTCAATACCTTAAAAGAATATACAGAACAATTCCAGAACAGAAAGATGATAGCATGGAAACACTATTCAGAGGCAAAAAATGATAGACCGCTGGATAGATTCCACAGCTTCACCAATTCCAGTTTGTATCCCGTATAAAGCATGGAAAAGAACAGCAACATAAAAATTAGCCAAACAAGTACTATCAGAAGAAGAAAGAAATTTTAATAATGAAATGAGATAAAATAAGAACTATTATCTATCCATTTAGCTCTTAGAATTAAAACCCTACCAGCAAAAGAAAAATGAACCAGAAGATCGTCCAATGTGGACCACATAGCACAATAAACATCAAGGATTAAGCACAAGAAGAAGATGGCAAAACAAGATCGATGCGTGTACCGAAGTTGCGACCCACAATGCAGTGCCAACTCTGCCCGTATTTGGCGTCGAACTCCTTTTTGATGTACTCGGCGATGTTCTTCTCCACCGTATGCTCTTGGAACGCCTAATTTCCCACAAAAACCACAAGAATAATGAGCCCAAGAAATAGCCGGCACTGATCGAACGCGATCGAAGCCAAGGGACATGAAAAAGGGAAAGACTCGGGTCGATCGACACAAAAGAACAGGAAAATGGTTCTTGCTTCATACGGCGCGAGCACAGGCACATGCGTGGCTCCGCATCTCGTCGCTCATGTCGACGCCCTTCAAGGTGACATCGAGCTCCTTCTGCTGCGCCGTCGCCGCGCCGCTGTTGCTCTCGTCCCCCATCGCTCAATGAGTTTGACGAAGTGCAGTTTCCATCCAAAATAACCTTGTGATCGGAGGCCGCTAAGAGTTCATAGGGGTCCACGTGGGTCCGTTTGCTTTCGCCAATACCTAGGCAGGTATTCGATCGATTTATCAACAAAGGGTGTCGGAAACGTATTTGCGCAAATGGCTTTCAATTTCGAATTAGAGGAGCGGCTGCTGGAATGCCGTCACCGACCGAGAGCCGCGGACGGAAGCAGGGGACGGTGGTGCGCTCACAGATTTGGTGGACAGGGTACCGCTCACCGCAGCAAGGGCCGCCAATTAATTTTCATAATTAGAAAAATCACATGATCTTATGAAACTGTAGTTACTAGTTTCTTACACCCTTTATTTTCATAATTATATATATATATATATATATATATAATTGACCAAAAACTCTTTTTTTTTTTTTTTCACGTGCTGCAAAACTTCATTTTTTTTTTCCCTACATAATTGACCAAAACGAGATCTTTTCTGTTGGCAGTGTCATTATCTTCCGAGGGCTGCAATTCTTCCCTGGTTTGCAGGCAATCCATCCAAGCCACTGCTTTTTCATCTCCAGCTACGATGGTCTGTATGCATTTCCTTTGGTCCTCAGTCTACGTTCAGGCTCAATACCAAGCAGGCTTGTTCTTTCTTTGATCATTGGCCGATGTCCAATGTGTAAGACGCTGCACCTAAGTGGTCTCCGCAGGCGACTATTCCCTTCCATCATTATTGTAGAGGAGATGCTCCAGTACAGTTATTAACCATTGGTGCACTGCTCCAGTGGATGGGTTTTGAGTTGAATGCTTCTGAGAGAGACAGTGCCGGGTTTGACATGTAGAACACCACATCGAAGATCTACAAGTGCATGAGAGAGAGTGCCGAGTTTCTTCATCCAAATATGTTTCAAATCTCATATTTTGAAGTTTTTATTTTTCGAAAAATATACACAAAACGAAAAAAAAGCCTAAACTCCTCGTTCTATTATAAAAACTAATAATTCATGTATAAAAGCTAATAATTCATATATATATATATTAATAATGACTCGATCTATTAGATTGGGTGGTTTCTCCGTGGAGGCCAATCCACTTCTGCATTATAATTAATTCCCCAGCTCTTCCGATCATTGTTGGAGTTCTTACAATGTCTATTTATTTGTCAAGATCAATATAGAATACAAGTAAATTAATCGATTAGAATAAAAATTTAGGTTAGCTCAAGTTAACTAATTGTAATCATGATTAATAATGTTCTGACAGGAGTTTCGAGAGGATTTAAATATTTGGAGGGATACAAGCAAGATTATAGCTCGTAGGGACAAATATGTTCTTCGCAAAAATCTGAAAAGAGGTGCAAACACAAAAGACGTTCTTTCATTAAATAGCAAGAGACTAATTAGCTTTTATTGTTCTGAGATAGTATTTAGATTTTAGTTTATTTGAGTTGATTGTTTGGATTGAATTCATATTTGAGCAAATCCGAATCAGAACCACACAAATTTTTTATTTGATCCGATCAATCAACTCAGATTTCTAAAAGCTTGCCACCATCTCAGATTAATAGAAAACCTAATATTGGTTCTGAGAATGGGCTCCGATCGGATTCAGATCAATCCACCCAAATAGAAGTCCTTTAAGAGCATGTACAAGTCATTGTTGTATATCCAAAATGTCAAAGCAACTTCTTCACTTCCATTAAAAGAGCAATAGAAATTATTTCTGGATGATGCCCTTTGGAACCTCGAAAGTTTTCCGGCATTGCTTCCGCCGGTTTATTACTTTAAGATTAACTGAGGTTTCTCAGAGTTTACAGGAAAGAGAACCTTCGATAATGTCGAACAGAATGCTCGAGTAGTCAATTATACACTTGAAAACTATATAATTATTTTATTCATTTATATGGAGAAAATATATATGGCGATAAAAGTTTCAGCACCAATACAAGGATGACAGATACATGGTATTCTAGTGCATGGTTCGGTCGATAAACTTGAGGATGGTATAAGTTTATACGATGGATTCCATAGTGTATATATATATATATATATATATCTTCGGTATATGGCTCCAGTGGTCATCATCTTAGCCGAGACTCCCAACGAAGGTGAAAAGAGTGGGGACAAAATTCAAGATGCCGCCGAGAATTCCTCCGAGGAGTCCACGTGAGAGTAGCTGCAAGGAGGACTGCAGGATCCCAGTAGACGGGAGCGACGTGTTGCAGGTGGAGAGAGGAGTGGGGATGACCAGCTTGCAGCTATTCAACAGCGTGAGCAATGAGTCCACTGGATTCACCAGCATAGTAAACACTCCGTTGCTGTTCGTGATTACGCTGGATATGACATTGCTCCCACACTGTAGCAGCACAGTGGCATCTGCAATCGACACCAAGATGCTTAGGAAACTCTCGGAGTTTGTTTAGGTTTGAGTTCTGACACAACACCCGTTATTCAATTGCATGACACATAGATTGAATATTTTTGACAATCTAGTCCAATCATTATTGGTTTAAAGGAGCTACCATTTATCAAGGCCCTACAGTGAGCTGTTACTGCTGTAGTGCAAGTAATAGTCCATGAGGCTCATTTTCCAGTTTATTAACTCACAGAAATATGCTCAAATGAGAAATTCTGAGTGCATATATGGGAGCAGTAGAGAGTGTTGGTATGGTAAAGGAATGAGGAAGAATGATTATGAGGTATCTTAGAGAAGACTAAGCACGAAGTTTAGGGTGGTAGTGTTATGTGGGAGAAGAAACACTGAGGCTCAAGTACGTATACCACTGATAAAGCCTTACTTGGAAACACTGGTGTTGCTGCTGTAACAGTGGTGGTGCTTGTGCTGCATGGCACAGTGCCACTGACGATGATGTTCCCGAGCTGGGCTATCGCCACGGGTGCAATCACTGCAACAATCATGAGCCCTAGAAGAAGGGAAGCCCTGGAAGCCAAAGCCATTGTGGCGGATTGTTGCAGACGTAGGAAGCTGCAAGCTTGCTTTGAGAACTCGCAAGCAGCTACTTGGTAGTTTGGTTGTTTGTTCTTCAGTTTGGTGTGAATTTATAGGCAACGAGTGAGGCGATATTGCCGCTGTTCTTGTCGTCCCTACGCCATGGGTTCTCTTTGATCAAAGTCTTGGGTAGGGTGGGCCTTCGATTCCTGCCTAGTTGATGGCTTGCACGCGCGTGTTTGCTCTGTAGAGTGGACCAAGCACAACCATACTGCTTTGGATCTTCTTCATATTCTTTTGCTGCGTCATTGCTGAGTTGAATTCGCCTTCTCGCATGTTTTTCTCTAACGTATTTCTTATGTAAAAGTACCGAGAATACATGAAAATTCCGTTTCTTGAAGCCCAATAATACGTTTTGATGCACGCAGAAAGTTGAAGAGGAAAAGTTTCAGCTATTACTAATCACATAAAGGAAGGGTCCTCACTACAAGTTCTGTAGATGCTTGTGTAAGATATCAAAAGTGAAATTATTCATATCTCAAGTATATTTCCCCTTACTTCAGCAGCAATTCACATGCTTAATTTAGGATTCCCAACATTGTTCTCTCTCACTCTCTCTTGTACATGTCTCAACGAAGTATGCTGATAACCCCCCTGTAACATATTCGAAATGCATTCTACTATTACTTTCCACAGTAGCATCTGTTGAGGAACAACTTCGATGAGAATCTGAAGGGCCTTTTACACATGCATGCATGCTGTGCTTCTTCCTGTCTTCTCCGGTTTAAAGGAGCCACTACTTGGCTGGTGTTAGGCAGGTTTCAAACCAAGCATGCATTCTGCAATTCGGAGTAGAAAAGAAGAGGAAGGTTTGCTCTCTCTATCTTTGCAAGCTACAGAATCCACAAGCAGACTCTCTCTACCATGTGGTACCTGCATGGTGTCGCCAATCTTTATTGGCTTTTTCTCCTACATTGCGGCTGGCCTTGGTCCCAAATGTCATTGGATCTGTAGATTTAGAAGCTAGCGGAAATGCATATAATAATAAAAAAAGGAATTCAAGATTCTTGAAACATCCTTAAGATGAGAGACTCCTCCTCACTCCCCCCATATGTTTGTTACCCCTTCCTCTGATGTTTCTTCCAAACCCCTTGATCCTGTCAAGAATAACTCCACTGCTTTCTGGCATTTTTCGTGGGATTCCATTCTCGCTCCTTCGGCAACCATCTCTAAGCGTCGACTGTCTGCTTCATAAATATCATCACCAATATATCGGATCAAGTCTTCTTCCTCAAACTCTCTCAGATATGAAGAACAAAAACTCCAACTATGGCGTCAACTATGGTCTTCCTGTTTGATAAGTAAATTTCATGGAAGACCACCCTCTCTTTCGATTCTTATGGTCTTTAGAAGCTTTTTCTCCTTTCGGTTTAACTCTGAAACGGAGGCTGCCCGTCTCCTCACGGAAGGATCTTGGCATCTCTGTGGAGATATCTTGCAACTCAACCATTGAAACTGCTCCTATTCATTTAACAGGCCTCTTCATGAAATACTGGAAAGAGGAATCTCTATTTAGTATATTCCTTAATTCGATATGGTATCAAAGCAAACCTCTCTTCAATTCAATATGATATCAGAGCACCTCTTGCCTTGAGCAAGACCTCCCTTTAATTCAATATAATATTAGAGTATCTCTTGCCTTGAGCGAGACCTCCCTTCTTCATTGTCTAGCGATAGCAATCCTCTTCTCTTAGTGAAGATTACTCCTATAAAAGCAACAATGCTGAGGTAGATATGAGCTGCAACAGATATGATCTAAAAGCAACAATCCTTCCTTGAGTAAGACCTCCCTTCTTTGCTGTCCGGTGACAATAATCCTCCTCTTCTACGACGATAGTAATCCTCCATCAATGCTGTTTACTAATCTGCAACTATCAACGTAGTGTTTCCCTCATTTGATCAGATCAACAAATCTGATCAATCCTACGGCGATTTGCTACCTCACTGATAGTTGTTGTCTACCCCAAGCGCTCCCCTTTCTCATAGGGCACTCTCTACCGGCAGACCGCTCCCCTTCTTCCTTTAGCGGTTGATCTCTATCACATTGATCTTCCTCATCGACGGATTGCCGCTCACTATTCTTCATTTGCCTTGATCGATCTCTTCCCAAGCGCTCCCCTCTCGATACCGAGCGTTGCAGATCACCTACCTTCTGCTATGCAGATTTCGCCGACAACTACTGATTTCGTCTTCTGCCAGGCGGTCTTCGCTAAACCTCAACGATCCTCTACAACTCCTCACTGCAACTGCTCAAATAAGTTGATTTGTTGCTAGCTGGTGGACTTCAAGCCACCGCGATCACCCATAGCAAAGTTCCCCTATTGCAGATTGCTGCAAGCTAAACCTCCATTGTTGTTCCTTATCAGTCGACGGACTTCAACCATCTCTTTGCCATCTTCTCACAAGCCGACAATGAACACCATCTATCACCGCTAACTACTATGCACAGTTCTCCACCCTCTCAAACTCGTGTATTTCAGCAAGGATAGGAATCACCTATTCAACCTAAAACTATCACCCAAAGTCCAAAAATCTCTATATTGGTGTAAAATAATTTGAAGAATACTATACTCTACTTCATGCTGTTACAGGACTCTTGTACCATCTTATTATACACAAAATCTTATCGAGTGTAAATAGATCTTTCGAATTAAGTGAAACCCAAATAGATCCGTTGCCAAATATAAAACATTTTTAGTGGCAAAAGAGTTTCACCGGTGATCATGTGTTGACTTCACAAAAACATTCAATCTAGTTGTTAAACCGACAAAAATCTGATTTATCTTGAGTTTAGTTATCACTCAAGGTTAGCGTATAGATCAATTGGATGTTAATAATGCTTTCTTATAGGGGACCTTAACTAAAGATGTCTTTATACAGTAACCTCATGACTTCATCCACCATCAATATCCAAGCTATGTTTGTAAACTATGAAAAGTTATTGATCGATTTTGTTAAGCTCCAAGAGCATGGTATACTAAACTTGGGCTATTTCTGGTGTTAATTGGCTTCACCAATTCTAAGTTTGATATATTTTTTTTTTATTTTTATGACAACAAAAGGGAAGTACTATATAACTACTAGTGTATGCGGAAGACATTATCGTTATATATAATAATCCTATAAAAAACAAGCAATTCTTTCACTAGTTGATAGATCAATTCTCTATTAAAGATCTAGGAACCCTAAACTACTTTATAAGAGTGGAAGCAATATTCACATCTTTTGGATTTTCCTATCTCAAAAGAAATATATTTAAGATCTACTATCAAAGATGAACATGTAGAATGCCAAAGAAGTTGCCACACCACTCTCAACTACTGAATCACCCAAATTATATGATGGCAGCTCTACTACGGATTTCACAATAAGTAATTGATTCCTTACGGTATTTATCTCTCACACGTTCAAACATCTTATTTGCAATCAACAAATTATCACAATTTATATATTGACCCTCTACCATATTGTCACGAACGGTCGTCGCGCACCCGCAACAACTCCGTTCAATGAACCGTTCGTCGCTCACACCCGCATGTACAGCTGCTTGACAGCATATTTTGTCATGGTTTTGGGTCATTTTGCTGTAAATATGTAAGTTCGAACAAGCTGCAGCGTTGCAAAGCGATCGCTCACCGAACCGAGCAAAACAGCCCCAAAACAGCCCAAAACGGCTCCGTTTTCGCGTGCCACAGGAGGTGAGCGGAGTGCTGCCTCCGCTCACCAAAATGTCAGCCATCTCAGCACCCAGGAACCCCCCGGGTGGCACATGGCTGGATGGGGCTTCGGTTATATACCGGGCGTTGAACACTCTTTCACAAGTTCGCACGTGACCTTTACGGGAACTTGGTTTTGCGCCCGGGACCAGGTGAGCGGCTGTTTGTGGGCTTGCAGCTGTTCGTTCATCCTTGAAAGCCTTGTTTTCCTCCCTCTCCCTCTTTTCTCTTGTGCACACAAGGTGTTCGACGATTTGCTTGTAAAGCTTCCCTTTTCGCGAGACTTCGGGACTTGTCCGTTGCTCGTTCTTTCGATCTAACTTTCTTTCTCTTTTACAGGTCCTTCGGGACCTGCGAGAGGTTACAAAGTGGCTGATCCTTGCGGAGCAAGATCGCAAGGGCGAAGCGTGACTTAGGCAACGCAAGCTAAGTTCGCGTCTTTGCCGCACGGGTGACCCGCGACTTTGGCAACGCACGCTAGCTTCGAGTCTTTGGCCGCAAGGGTGCCTCACGCCTTAGGCAATTCCAGCTAAGGTCGTGACATTGTGGTATCAGAGCGGGCAAGCTCTTCGATCGAACCGCGAACGAACTTCGCAACTTCGCCATGGCAAAGCATCGTGGCGAATCAAGCAAGACGGGGCAAGCCGGAACCTTGCCCCAAGCAGCCGCAGGGGGGCTGCATGTGCACACTCGCTCTCATGCTGTTGGAGCCGCTCACGAGGATCGCGGCAGCGAACAGGATGAGCGAGAAGTTGGCAACTCTCCGCGAGCGGAGGAAGCGCAATCTGGTGCGCTAACTGAGAAAAAGAGTCATAAGGAGAGACTCACGACGGCGGAAACCCGCCTGGATGTTCTGGAAGCGAGCATGGAGGAACTCTACCATGGCCAACAAAGGCTTGTTGGGGTAGAGAGCTCGCAAGAGGAAGCAGAGTCCAGGATCGACAAGGTCGAGGCCCTAGTCGACCGACTGTCTGATGACACCAAGGACTCCGTGCTGCACTTACAGGATGTTGTGGCGGAACTCACGGCAAAGGTGGCTATGCTCACAAGAACGCTAAATGCGGGAGGAGGCAACACCCGCGTTGCGCCGCCACAAAACTTGAGGGCACCTGAGCCCCATGGATACGGAGGGGCTAGAGATGCCAAGGAGCTCGAGAACTTTTTGTTCGACATGGAGCAATACTTCCGAGCTACGAGGCCCGATTCTGAAGATACCAAAGTTTCTATAGCAACAATGTATCTGAACGGAGATGCGAAACTTTGGTGGCGAACTCGTTGGGAGGAGATCCAACAAGGTCGGTGTCGAGTCGACACATGGGAAGACTTGAAGCGGGAGTTGAGAACTCAGTTCCTACCAGAGAACACAGAGTTCGTCGCAAGAAGGAAGTTGAGACAACTCCGCCAAAGTACCACCATCCGAGACTACGTGAAGCAATTTTCTGCACTAATGCTGGACATACAGGACATGTCTGAGAAGGACAAGTTGTTCAGCTTCCTTGATGGTTTGAAACCATGGGCTCAACAAGAGCTGAATCGAAGGAATGTTACCGATGTGGTCGGGGCAATTGCAGCTGCAGAAAGGCTCACCGACTTTGTTTCCTCTGAAGACCCGGCGAGAAGGAAACAATCTTCAAGTAATCGCCCTCCAAAACATTCTCGAGGGAAGGAGCTCGGGGGCGAACAAAAGAAGAATAGCTCCCACAAAGGGCCGAACCATAAAGGCAAGGCCTCAAAACCTGGAGGATGCTTCTTGTGTGGAGGACCGCACATGGTAAGGGAGTGCCCACAGAAACAGGCACTCAATGCTTTGACGGCTTCCATCCACCCTCCTCGATCGGACAAGGGCAAAGCTGTTGCTCTTAGTTCGAGCAGTTCAGAATCCAGCAGCGATGACGAAGAGTCGCAAGGACCCCGAATGGGAGCAATGCGTTTGTTGAACGCTATGCGGGGTCAAGTGGGGGAGAACAACAAGACAAAGCAACAGAAAGCAGGAAGTGGTGAGTTGATGTACGTAGACATCAAGTTGAATGGCCAAATGACCCGTGCAATGGTGGACACGGGCACTACCCACAACTTCATAGCCGATCGTGAAGCACAGCGACTTGGGTTGATCTTGGAGAAGAGCCCAAGCCGAATGAAAGCGGTGAACTCGGAGGCCAGGCGAATCTCCGGGTTGGCGAAGGGTGTTCCTATCAAAATCGGGACTTGGAGCGGAAACACCAACATGATGGTCGTGCCACTGGACGACTTCCAAGTGATTCTTGGAATAGAGTTTATGCACGCGGCGAAGTTGGTGCCGACGCCGTTCTTGAACTCCCTATGTATGATGGGAGGCGATGACCCCTGCGTGGTTCCCGTCTCTCGGAGAGGAACTAAGGAGCCCCAACATATTTCGGTGTTATAATTGAAGAAAGGGGTGCGAAAGGGCGAATTGACATTCGTGGCTGCTATGAAGCTAGAGCCACTCAACGAAGAGGCCATTCAAGAACCTGCTGTGGTGGCGAACGTCCTGAAGGAGTTCAAAGACGTTATGCCACCCGAGTTGCCGAAGACTCTTCCACCACGCAGAGGCGTGGATCATAGTATCGAGCTGGAGCCAGGAGTGAAGCCTCCAGCGAGACCACCCTACCGCATGCCCCCGCCAGAGTTGGCAGAACTCAGAAAGCAGTTAGGTGAACTGCTAAGCGGTGGTCTCATCCGCAGCTCAAAAGCACCTTTCGGAGCTCCAGTTCTCTTTCAAAAGAAACAAGATGGGAGCCTCCGATTATGCGTCGACTACCGAGCCCTTAATAAAGTAACAGTGAAGAACAAGTATCCCATCCCGCTCATTGCGGACTTGTTCGATCAATTGGGCAAGGTGAAGTATTTCTCAAAACTCGACCTTCGGTCGGGATATTGGCAGGTGCGCATTGCTGAAGGCGACGAAGCAAAGACTACTTGTGTGACCAGATATGGAGCGTTTGAGTTCTTGGTGATGCCTTTTGGCTTAACCAACGCTCCGGCCACATTCTGTACTCTCATGAACCAGCTATTCAAGGAGTATTTGGATAAGTTCGTGGTCGTCTACTTGGACGATATCGTCGTCTACAGCCAAACGCTCGAGGAGCATGTCAAGCACCTTCGGACGATTTTCAAGGTTCTCAGGGAGAACACGTTGTTCGTAAAAAGGGAGAAATGCTACTTTGCTCAAACTGAGATCCTATTCTTGGGGCATCGAATCGGTGATGGCTCCATTCGGATGGATAAGTCGAAGGTGCAAGCAGTTGCGGAATGGCGAACTCCAAAGAAGGTGCCAGAGTTAAGATCCTTCCTTGGTTTCGTCAACTACTATCGACGCTTCATTGCCGGGTATTCGAAGCGGGCAACCCCACTGACGGAGTTGCTGAAGAAGGAGCAGCCTTGGAAGTGGTCGGACAA
Source organism: Musa acuminata AAA Group (assembly GCF_036884655.1). Lineage (NCBI taxonomy): Eukaryota > Viridiplantae > Streptophyta > Magnoliopsida > Zingiberales > Musaceae > Musa > Musa acuminata. The sequence continues at coordinate 39,212,172 of NC_088353.1, read as the reverse complement.
ATGTGAGATAGCATTCCAAGACCTGAAAGCTGCTGTCCTAGAAGAACCAGTGCTCAAATTGCCAAACTATGGAGAGCCCTTTGAAGTCCACACAGATGCTTCAGACTTCGCTATTGGAGGAGTACTCATGCAGGAAGGTCATCCGGTGGCCTACGAGAGCCGCAAACTCAACGAGACCGAGAGGCGGTATCCAGTGCATAAGAAGGAGATGACAGCAGTGATTCACTGTCTACGAGTTTGGCGACACTACCTTCTCGGGTCGCGATTTGTGCTGAGGACAGACAACATCGCCCTGAGTTATTTCCAAACTCAGAAGAAGCTCTCCCCAAAGCAAGCATGGTGGCAGGACTTCCTGGCTGAATTTGATATGGCAATGGAATACAAGCCCGGGAAGGCGAATGTCGTGGCCGATGCGCTGAGTCGAAAAGTGGAATGCGTGAATGCTGCACAACTGGAGGGCAGAGGCCAAGCAAGTCAGTTACACTCCAACTTCCTTTCCCGAATCAGAGATGAACTGTATAGTGATCCTCAGGCAGTTATCCTGATGCAGCTCATCAAAGAAGGCAAGGCACGACGATTTTGGGTCCAGGAGGGACTTGTTTACACAAAAGGGAATAGGGTTTCTGTTCCCCGAGTGGACAATTTAAGGCGTGAACTCTTAAAAGAGTGTCACGATTCCCTTTGGGCTGGACACCCCGGCATTCACAGAACGTTGGCTCTCGTGGAGAGGGCCTTCTACTGGCCAAAGATGGGGATTGATGTGGAGGAGTATGTTCGAACATGCCTTACTTGCCAACAAGACAAGGCGGAACAGCGGAAGCCGGTGGGACTTTTGGAGCCGTTGCCCGTACTAGAAAGGCCATGGGAGAGCATTTCCTTAGACTTCATATCAAGTTTGCCACCTGTAGGGGGACTTGGATCGATACTCGTGGTGGTCGATCGGTTTTCAAAGTATGCAACTTTCATTGCTGCCCCCCTACATTGTTCAGCTGAAGAGGCGGCCAGACTGATGATGAAGGGTGTAGTGAAGTATTGAGGAGTCCCACACAATATCATTAGTGATCGAGATGCTCGGTTCCTGGGACGATTCTGGACCGAGCTATTCAAATTGTTGGGGTCAAAGTTATACTTCTCTACAAGCCTCCACCCCCAAACGGATGGCCAGACTGAAAGAATAAATTCGCTCTTGGAGCAGTATCTCCGGCACTACGTGAGTGCCAACCAACGAGATTGGGTGAAGCTGTTGGACATCGCCCAATTCTCCTACAACTTACAGCGGAGCTCTGCATCCAACAAGAGCCCCTTCGAAATTATCACTGGACAACAACCGTCGACTCCGCACACTATGGAAATTGGGTATACGGGGAGTAGTCCATCAGCCTATCATTTCGCAAAGGAGTGGCATCGAAATGTCGATATTGCGCGAGCTTACTTGGAGAAGGCGGCAAAACGGATGAAGAAGTGGGCAGACTTGGGAAGGCGACCACAAGAGTTCAAAGTTGGCGATTTGGTGTTGGTAAAGCTCCAACCAGCATCACTCCAATTCTTCAGGAACAGAGTTCACAAAGGATTGGTGCGTAAGTATGAAGGGCCCTTCCCAATTATCAGCAGAGTAGGCAATGTTTCTTACAAGTTGCAGCTGCCGGCGTGGTTCAAAATTCACAACGTTCTTCACGCCAGCAACCTGAAGGCCTACCATTCGGATCCGCAAGATGCTTCTCGAAGTGTTCCAACTCGGCTTCCTCCCATCACAGCCTCCTACGAGAAGCGAGTGGAAACCATTCTGGCGGATCGTAAGATAAAGCTACCCAGCGGAGCGGAACAGACAGAGTACTTGGTGAAGTGGCGAAAGCTTCCCCGAACTGAAGCCAGTTGGGAGCCTGAAGACGCCCTGCGACATGAAGAAGAAGTCATCAACAACTACCAACAAGCGTCGACGAGGGCGTCGACAGTTTAAGTGGGGGAGAATGTCACGAACGGTCGTCGCGCACCCGCAACAACTCCGTTCAACGAACCGTTCGTCGCTCACACCCGCATGTACAGCTACTTGACAGCATGTTTTGTCATGGTTTTGGGTCATTTTGCTGTAAATATGTAAGTTCGAACAAGCTGCAGCGTTGCAAAGCGATCGCTCACCGAACCGAGCAAAACAGCCCCAAAACAGCCCAAAACGGTTCCGTTTTTGCGTGCCGCGGGAGGTGAGCGGAGTGCTGCCTCCGCTCACCAAAATGTCAGCCATCTCAGCACCCAGGAACCCCCCAGGTGGCACATGGCTGGATGGGGCTTCGGTTATATACCGGGCGTTGAACACTCTTTCGCAAGTTCGCACGTGACCTTTACGGGAACTTGGTTTTGCGCCCGGGACCAGGTGAGCGGCTGTTTGTGGGCTTGCAGCTATTCATTCATCCTTGAAAGCCTTGTTTTCCTCCCTCTCCCTCTTTTCTCTTGTGCACACAAGGTGTTCGACGATTTGCTTGTAAAGCTTCCCTTTTCGCGAGACTTCGGGACTTGTCCGTTGCTCGTTCTTTCGATCTAACTTTCTTTCTCTTTTACAGGTCCTTCGGGACCTGCGAGAGGTTACAAAGTGGCTGATCCTTGCGGAGCAAGATCGCAAGGGCGAAGCGCGACTTAGGCAACGCAAGCTAAGTTCGCGTCTTTGCCGCACGGGTGACCCGCGACTTTGGCAACGCACGCTAGCTTCGAGTCTTTGGCCGCAAGGGTGCCTCACGCCTTAGGCAATTCCAGCTAAGGTCGTGACAATACGTTGGTTTGCAGTAAAACGAGTCCTGCGGTATCTAAAAGAGACTCTCAATCATGGACTTCATATTTGCAAATACTCATCACTTCATTTGCATGCCTTCGTTGATGTTGATTGGGCAGGTAATATTGATGATAGAACGTCTACATCAATCTATGTTATCTTTCTTGAAGCAAATCCAATCAGTTAGAGTTCCAAGAAACAAAAAACAGTTACAAGATCCGTTACTAGAGTTGAATATTGAGCCATTGGCATCATACTTAATTGAGTCATCAATATACTACAAGAACTTGATATTATATCCAAATCCACTCTTATAATATACTGTAATAATATTGGTGCCACCTACCTATATGTCATTCCAGTGTTTTACTCACGCATAAAACACATTGTCATCGACTTCCACTTCATCAGAGATTAAGTTGTCATCGACTTCTCACGTATATATTTTTGATCAACTAGCAAACTCTCTCACAAAACAACTCGCCCATAAAATATTTTAATTATATCAGTCCAAGATTGACATCCCTGATAGAAACTCAATCTTACGAGGGCATAATAGAAGATCATGATAAAGATATATATGGAATGATATCCATATTTATTAATATCCTTAATCAACCTATGATTTAAGGATCAATCACAGTAGTTGATCTTATTACGTGATTTGAGTGATTTATTAAGAAAAAAATTTCCCTCAAAACTTATATAAATATTCATCATCTTAATAAATAAAATCTATCTCTTTTCGTAACATATTTCTCGGTTCAATATATTTTAAGTTCTATTACCAAAGTCGTTGAGTCACTGTACCGATGCTTATCAATCCCCTATTCTCAAACCAATTCTTCCCTCTCTTTGTGCCATCGAATTTCTTGGATGGAGCCCCCATTCAGAACGAGTAGGGACTCAACCGGTTTCAACTAGTGCGAAAGGGGACGAAGATGCTCCCTAGTGCCCCTGGATTTGTTTTGAACGTTGACCTTTTCGCAAAAGACCTCCGATGAAAGGCACGGTGAACTCATCGGTGATGACGATACTGAAGGAACCACCGGTTGGCACCTCACATGATACTCATGTGAAGGAATGGCAGGTTTTGGAGGCTTTTATCGTCTCAGTGACGCCGTTGATTTCCATGCCTGTAACTGACGGTACCTCAACCGATGCACCCTCTTACGACTCTTGTCCTGATTCATTTACTTCTATCACTGCACCACCTCAAAAGTTGCAATCTCAAAAGATGCAACATGCTCTTCTTACGTCAGATGTTAACACATCTGTCGCACCCTATGTTGGATGCGGATATGTTGGAGGATCCAAAAAACTTTTACCCGAATCCTCTTTGCTTGCACCTGAAGTGGCCATGCCCGGAGGAAACCCCAGAAAACATCCGTTTGCCTCCTTGATCGACTGAAGTGTCTGCACTTGCTTCTCCTCAAGCAACCTCTCAGCTCTATGATGGGTCGGTCCCCCCGAAGCTCAGAATCTTGCTGCCTATGTAACGATGTGTCTGGATGCTCTACAAGATTCACACATTACTCAAACTCAGATGGATGGTTCTGAGGAATTGGATCTTCTCTGGGATTATCTTGTTTAACAAAGGAAAGACTGCTCTAAAAAATATCTCATCATATTTATACACATACTTTATCCGGTCAAGTCTTCTATCTCAATATCTGAGCATGTGTTGCTTTCTACTATAACCTGCTCCTCTGATAGTCCTATATTTGATGGACATATATCTGGAAATTCTTTCCTTTAATAATGATTATTTTATCTGAAACTTGTAGAGGCATAAGAAGGAAGCCAGTTCGTGATTTCCTTACTTATGCTGGAAGAACATCTAATCCTTTTGTAGGAAACACATGCATCGGTAGAACAATCCAATAGACTTATACAAAGCCTTGGAAAGGAGCTATAGGTGCTTCGGGTGATATTTCTCATCACTTGGTGTTCCTCTCTTATCCATGTCCAGATGCTATCTATCAATTAACACATGCAATAGTTCAATTTGGGATTTATGTAAGTACGTTGGCTCTTTTAGGTAATAATTTGTGGACAACTCTTTCTGAACTTAATTTTTCTGATTGTCATGGTGTGTTGTTGGAGATTTTAATCCTATCTTGAATAGTTATGATAAATTTGATGTTTATAGATTTCAAATAAATCAATCTATTAGAGGCTTTCATGATTTTGTTAGAAATTATGATTTAATGGATCCAGGTTTTTTTGGTTCTAAATACACTTGGTATAATAATTGTAAAGGCCATGCTCGCATTTCTGTTCGATTAGCTTGTGTTTTTGATAATTCTACTTAGTTGCAAATCTTTGATCTATCTTCTGTTTATCATCTCAGATCATTCACCCCTTAGAATCTATATTAAAACCACTAATCTTAATCTGGTGAAGTGTAACTCCTTCAGTCCTTTTGATCATTTCCATCACAACCTTTATAAACTAAGAGGTGCTTTTTCTTCTTGGAATAAGCATTGTATTGGTAGATTAGAACATAATCTTGAGAAACTTCAAACCTCAACTTAAATCTCAATTAGATGATAGCATTTCTTTATATTCTCAACTTCAACACTTTGCTTCTCTCATAGAAGGCTAAAGCAAAATGTTCTTTGGGTTAATAATGATGATAGAAATATTAAATATTTTCACAATTTTATGAGGCATTGTTGTTCTTATTCAAGCCTCCCTTATATTTTAGGTTTCAATAAAAGTATGAGAGCTGATGATTTTACTTATAAATTTTATCGAACATATTGGGATACCACCGCTTGTTCTTTTATTAATGTTTTTTAAAAATTATGAAAAATATAAAATTTAAAAAATATTTTTGAGGATAGGAAAGACGTGAAGCCCTTGATTCTCATACTTCCCAACTAATGTGAGATTAAATTATTTTATCACATTCCAAAAATGAAAAACCTATTACTGTTAACCTTTTGCTTTTTCCAACATAAATTAAATTATAGAATCTTTGCTAAAGTCGATAAATTGAAACCTATTATATCATTTCTGATTAATTTCAATCAATGTGCATTCCTTCTAAACTGAAGTATCCATCATCGATAATATATCAATTGCCCAACAAGTTGCTCCGACCATGTTTTCTTCTAAATTTACTCAATGGGTTTAGGCATGTATGTTTGCATGTTTAATAAATGAAAATGTTTCTAACTCAATTCTCTAACATGTGTGCAGTTCATTGAGGTGATCCATTATTATCTTATATATATTTTGGTAGCCGAACTCCTAACTTAACTTTTCTCGTAGATTGTTGATTCAAATAAGCTAACTCTTTTAACATTTAATTTGACCTATAAAGTTAGCCATATGTAGATGATATTCTTTTTATTCTTTCGGATTAATAAAAAATCATGTCAAACTTTGCCGTCCATTTTTTAAACTTATGAATTACTACTCATTAATTAACATATCAGTCTCTCTAAATCTGAGATTTACTTTCCTAAATCAACTTCTAGATATATTCATGCTCACATTTTCTCTCTTTAAATATCTTGGAGCTTATATAGCTCGTTATCGCCTTGCTTTCGCTTACCATAAACGTTTGGGTCATATATTAAAAAAAAAAAATAGTAAGATTGGTAAAAAAAAAGTTCTTGATATCGAAATATATATTGATTGTGTTAAAGAAAAACAAAGTAAGATATATTAAAAAAGGAGCCGTAAAAAATTCACACAGTCATATGTGAATCTTTAAAATTTTCGTATTTTGATGGAGAAAATTATTTTATCATATTTGTTAATGATCATTCATATTATGGTTATAATTATATATTGCATGAAAATCTGTATATATTAAAGAGGCCGAGAGATAATTTGATAAAAAATAAAAAATTATAAGATGGTTATATAAGTCTATTTGCCAAACTCCTTCAAAGTTAAGGTAAATGTGATCAATATACAATGTCAGGTAGTTAGGAGTAAGTTAAGTTATTTATATTTACCTATTTCATTATGGATGTATACATTAAAAACCATTTTATATATGTATATATATATTAAAAACTGTTATATATGTACATATATAAAAACAGTTATATATGTATACATTAAGAAGCAATAATTAGTTTGAGTTAAAACACACACACACACATAATACAAACTACCTAAACTACCCTTAATATTGGATATTAATGCTAGTTGGAGTATAATTTAATTGATAAAAAGATATTTTAAATATTAGTTTGGCAATGATGTATAAGACATTCTTATCAAAGATTGAGAATTCAAAACCTCAACTAATACGTTTAGAAAGTATCAAACTTAGTAATTTATCATAAAATCTTGAATTTGAATTTCATCTTCGTCACTTATTATAAAAAGGGGAGCTGAAGTAAGATTTGTTGACAAGAAGCATAAGATAACAAAGAAATCAATACAAAACTGCTACTGCTATCGAGTATTAGATAACAGAGGAGAATTTTTCAAAGTAAGCAACAGAGGTGACAAGAAAGCAGTTTCTGGAGATACTCATGCAGACAAAGCTGCAGCAGTGCAGCTTAAATGTTAATAAAATGCGCTTGGTGGTACCATTCAGTCAGCCATGCCGGCCTTGCAAGGAACATTAAGATGCAACCTCAAACAAAAGAAACGTTGCTTGATATGGTGCTAAAGGCCATGACTCAAAAAGGGTTGCACAAATAGTCAACCACCCTCATAGGATCTTTCAACAGTTCCGTAATAAGACTGATGTATACTTTGAACAAGCACCAAATACACAAAACATAAGCTATCAAAAAGTTGGATTCTTGTTTGTTTAAAAGTTCCACAAGAATACATAAATCAAATCATCATCTAAGATAAGTGAACATTCACCAAACCAAACAGTTTCATTCAAAGAACAAATTAATCCAAGCACCGAACAAGAAAACTGGAATTGTTGTATGTTTTAGTACGAGTGTTCTATAAGATAAATCACAGCATCATCTAAGATGAAGTAGAACATCCACCAATGCAGAAGAAGCCATAACATATTTGATAGGTGCCATTGACGACATATCTCATCCCAGCAACCATTATCACAAGCTCTTATTATGTCTGCAAAAGTAGGAATATGCACACAAACCAAACAGCCTCCCCAACCCTATGCACATTACAAGAGACCTCATTTCTAAGCTGGCATCCTACATAACACTAGTGCAATTTTACTTGCATCAACATATTAGAACATCTTAGAAAGAAACCCTGCCTCATTTTGCGCTCCGATCATAAGTGAGTCTCTATCTCTCCTCATGGAGCAGATAATGGCACAGCTCAAACCTCATTTGTAGGATCCCGGGATCCGATGCTAACCGTTCCTCCAACTCTTTCATATGCATTGGATGATGATTTCCTCCTAAATCGATCCCAGTCCCCGCTTCCTGCTTAGCACCAAAAAAATTCTTGGTCACCCATTAGATTGCAGAAAGTTTGGCTTGGTAAACTCCAATAAACTAATGTCAAGATTCAGAATACAATACTTCTGTTCTCACTTAATCAAGATGTTATGCCCAGGAAACAGCAAGGGATTCTACAATGAATGTCTTGACAGAATTACGATACAGAAACAACCTACATCGTCACATCGAAGGAGCACTAAGATTCATCAGAAATGAGTTAAGTAGAGATTACTCAGAATATTTCTAAAGCCTCAACCTACACTTGACAATTTATGACTTTGATCAGTTTTGGGTTTATTATTCTTGTACAACTATGAGAACTTTCTAGAAATAATGAAAACTGATTTGATCTATGTTGATTCAACGAGGGAATTACACTAAGTTAATATCAATGGCAAGAAAATATCCACGCAGCAAAAGCCAAATAGTTGAGACATTATGGTTTGTTATTGTGTTGTTATCGTTGCTTTTGTACAATTATATGGCAGTAGAGATAGATCCAAAGAAATTTAAAAAGCTTCGAAACTATTCAACACAACTTAGCAAAAAAACTAATGTCATCATCCGACCTAATGGGCTAATTGATCTATCAACTTTTTTAACCTAAATCATTAGTTAAAATATTTAACTTAAGGTTAGTAATAATATATTCATCGGACTGAGTTAATCTTAATCTTACTCACTTTCAATATAAAACTAATCAAGACATTATAATTTCTCAAACCTGCCCAAATAATAGAAATGACCGACGGGCTAACTGGCGAATCAATTTCGTTTAACCTAAGTTAATTACCAAAATATACGATTTATAAGTCAGTCTTAATTTTACCCGCTTTCAATATAAAATTAATGTTAAAACTAAACTTTTTTCTCTTATATAACTACTAAATCATAAAACTTAAAATTATCAAAGTTATTAAGTAGAAAAAGGACAGCTCGTTCGATCTGCTAACAGCAGAAAAACTCAAAGTAAACCTACCAGAACAACGAGGCGTTAGCAAGCGATCGAAGCATATATCACTAATAAGAGATAAATCTATTCTGTTATGCCCAAAAATAGTCCTTGATTACGGTGTAGATGTTGCTAAAGAAGCAAACCCTCACCGGCGAAGGGCGAGATGGGCGGCGTGGATCCTGCGGGCGACGCAGGCGGCGTGGAATTCCCCGTAGAAGGGCTCCCAGCTGGCCGCTTGATCATGATGCTTCGCGTCACCCTCACTTCCACCTCCTCGCCGCCGCCCTCCGATCGGCCGATCCCTCCTCCGTCCGCCGTCGGTCCCTCTGCTCCACCACCAAACGACCGCCACCGGAAGCATCGGATCAGATCCATCAGACCGTCGGACGCCTCCGATCTGGGTTCAAACCCGAGAGAAAAAGATAAAAGGAGAAAAAAGAAAAAAGGCCGAACCTTTGCTGGGGTTGGAGCGGAAGCCAAAGGAGGAGTGCTTCCGGAGGCGGCCGAGGCCGGTCTCGGGTCGGGGCCCGGCGACGGTGTCGTCCCAGAGCTGGTCAAGAAGGCCCATACCTCTCCACGGAGATGCCCCCGAGAAGAAACAGCTCAGAGTGGCGAGAACCGAGCTATAATAATAACAGCAACAATAACCGATCTCCCAATAACAAGGGGAAGGGATATTTATAGATGGAACGGGTCAGGGGTGAACCGATCCGAGCCGTCGATCCGGATCCAGATAATGACGTGGCGGCGTAATTAAAACGATCAACCGGGTCGTTCCCGTGTGGTTATCGGTACGCGCAATTACCAGTGCATCGCATTGCAGGAGGACAGGTCATGTTTTCTTTCATGATGATTGACGTTTCAGTTTCCTGTAGGATGGATTACAGTGTTTGTGTTGGTGGTGGAACAGGAAGAAAGAAGTGGGAGACAGAGAGGCGGCGCGTCTCAATCACGGTTGAGATGAATTATATTGATTTTAGTTAGACAAAAAGTAAATTCAATCCTTTTTTTTTTTGTTTGGAACCTAATAAAAGTGAACTGAATTTCTTGTTTTATACAAATATAATATAATATTTTAATTACATAGTTGATACTGATATATTATATTTTTGATAAAATAATTAAAAAATATAAATATCAAAATAAAAATAATATATTAGAGATATCAATTATTCTTGTAGTTATCCATAGAGACCCATCATATTAGTGTAGATGAAGAATATATTCTATTTACTGTGCGGTTATGGGACAATGATAGATAGAGCATTTCCTATCTTGTTCTTTTTTTAAATATTATTATATATAATATTTATTATTAATAATATAAAATAAAAAATACATATTTGAGAATTAATCATAATATTTATAGCTTCAACATTCCAAGATTAATCACTAACCAATATTGTTATGATGTAAATTTTATAATAATAATAATAATAATAAATTTTTTTTAATAAATTTTAATATTATTAATTAATTTAGATAATAATTTTATTTTTTTTGAAATGAAATGAACTAATTAGAAGAATACGAAGAATATATGAGTTTCTTACCTCTAATAGGAATTCTCTATCCCTTCCTTCCCTAGTTTGTCTAAATGGAAGAGGTGGTGGAGATGGGGGAAGGAGATGGAGATGAGGTAAAGAAAGCACTTATCGCCCTCGCTTTTATCCCATTGATATCTCTATTTTTTAAATTATAAATATTTAATAAAATAAATATAAATATAAAAAGTATGTGACTGTAAGGCAAAGTGGATGCCAGCATAAGTACTTTCATGACTCTATCTTGCTAAGAATAAGAAAGATATTTATCGTTGTGCCAGCAAAAGGAGCAGGAAAAAAAGAATTCAATACAAACTCCTTCATGTGATCACTATTTCTTCCCACCAAGAACAAGTCCAAGCTCCTCGTAGTAGAGGAATGCCCACAGCGACTGATCTGTGGCTACAGCAAGCAGTCACAAGAGAAACATATATAAGTGCATTGTCCATCACAAACTAATTTTCTTTGTTGGAGACTGACATTTCAAGACAAACCCTTATCTCCCTGCTCTAACCTAATAACCACACTCTCTTTCCACCATTCAAAGAGTCACGATGGTGTGTGTGTGGGTAAAAAGCATCCATTATTCTAAGAGAATCTAATTCCGAATATGGCCCCATGTCTGCACGCCTTCGGAAAGGTCGCCGAGCAACACCCAGCCATCCTTTTGGATTGTAGCTGGCCATTACATCTACTTTATCCCTGCGTTCTGCACACGTTAGATCCAAGATCTTCACCTCGGATTTCGTATCTTTGGAGGAAGTAGAGAGAATCGGTGACGCTTCATCAGAGATCGATGGCTGCTTTGCCATGCTTGCAAGCAAAGACCGGGATTCTGCAACATCCGAAGTCTATGTAAAGGGGGAAGATGATATTGGAGTTGGTAACATTGGTGACATCGCATCACCTGTGTCAGAGAAAGACCTGTTCGACGCTTTTGATTTCTACACGCAACATCGGATAATAACCTATCACTGAGACTTGTCAATTGTCATTTTTATACACCCCGTTCCTTATCATCTCCAACAGCTTTGAAGCAGAAGCCACATGACTTTTGTGTCCTTATTCCTTCAGCTAATAGTGTTCATGGTTGCGGGAACGGACTGCTCATCTCTTGCTCCAAAGAGTACTGAATTTATACCATTTTTCCTAGTGGCGATCGCCATCCTTACCTTCATCGAAAGAGGCGTTAATGCAACTGAACAACGACTTCAAAGCGGACTGTTCTGATGCTTATTGTCTCAATAGAAAAGTTGCTTCTTCCATCCTCTTGAGATAAGATCGACTACAGTCGGGGAATAGACCTCAAAGCAGCTTGACACCGGCAGTTTAACTCTAATGATGGCCTTGACCTTTTCGTGGTATTTATGTTCCTGGAGAGGCAGCAAGAATACGCTTCAGCAGCAAACACCCACCCAGAAGTTTCCCGCGCTGGAACATCTCGGGTGGACTCCGAGTTCGTCCTCATCAACTTTTCTCGTGAGCTTGCTGAGGCCGCGACCACGGCAGTAGGGGTATCCAGCACTGAAAGATTTGTTGTAGTATTGCATGTCTTCATGTAGTTGATGGGTGCTTGCTGGCCCAACTGGAGCAGGAATGGACCTCAAGAAATATTAGATTCTAGAATCCAAAACAACACGAAAACTAAATAGACAAAAGACGTATGATCATTTTTCGTTGTATGCATTTCATCTCGAAATATGCTAATTATCCATGTAGAAGAACTAGAGAGAGGAAAGAAGCAAGAGCAGACGTATGATCATTAACAGCTTATCAGCATCATCTTGCACTAATCAAGTGAGCTTATGCAACTATAAGTACTTGATGCAGACTGCTGAAATATTAAATCAAATTTTATGATTAAATATGATTTTAATTTAGGAGTCTCAGTCAAGATAGAAATTACTAATATAATCGGGATCAAAATCTTGAATTTATCCTTTTATAAATATAAGCTTATGTAATAATACTTTATATATAAAATTAGGAGAAGAGATGTGGTAGAGCTAAAAGAGGCTTAGAGATCCAAAGTCTAAAAGATTGTAAATTATCATATTTAATATAGGTTTTAGTTTTAAGTTCTCTATGCTTCCTTCTTCCCTCTTCTCTCCTCTTCAAGTTTTTTTCTATGAGATTTTTTCCTTCTAACAGGTTTTAAAACCTTATTAAGATAAAATCCTATTAGAGAGATAATTGGATCTGTTTGAGAGAGAAAATAGGTCTGTTACAGAGAGAAACAATGTTGTAGAGAGAGAAATAGGTCTATTAGAGAGAAACAAATATGTAGAGATAGAAACTACAGATAAAAAAAAATTGAGAGAAAAATATATGAGGAAAAAGAAATCATTGATAACAAAATCTAAGGAGAGAGAAAATCCTCACAACATTGACAAAGAGGATCCGATGGTGACAACCATTAGATAAGAGAAGATACCCAAATCTAGAAAGCAACTGATAGCTTATGTTCCGATAGATGAAAGATAGTCAACGGAAGAGATCACTACCATATCGATTATTTGGTAAAGAAAAATCCTTAGATTAAAAGTTTCATCACCTTCTCTTAATTGAAGACATGGAGGATGATTTTTATAAGTTGTTTTGGATCTCTTTATTATCTAGATTTGATGAAAAAGATTACTAAATATGAATAATGATGATGAGAACTTTCGAATTGGAAGGTCTCAAAATTATGTCACACTTGGAAGAATAGAAAGAACAATTAATTTTTAATACAGAAGAAGATAAAGGAGCAAGCTTATTTTTCAATCAATACTAGATAGAAATATTATTTTATCGATTTCCGTAGCTAAGAAGAGAAGGTTTGCTGATAATAGAATATATTTATGAAAGAGATATATATTCTATTATATTAACTAAAAATAAATTAAAAAAATTGCATGATATATAATTAGAAAAAAGGGAAGATCTCTTATAAAAGAAAACCTCATTAGATGTTACATATTTTTCCCAATAATATTCTAATTGATATTGGATTTAGATTGTGGTGTGGATGATATTGATTTTATTAGAGTAGATAATTTTGTTGGATTATATGATTTTATTTTCATCGGAAGCATAAAAATATTTTTACCTCGCTACCAAAAAAAAAATTACAAAGCCAATCATTATAGATTCAGAAGAAGATGTTACTAATGCTACTATCAAGATAATCATTTTCCAAGATTTAGAAGCTATAAAGACTAATGAATACTCAATGATAAAGAAATTAGATTTCTATGTAGATGATTTTAGTTTAGTTATTGTTATGTGTAGTATTTTTTGTAATGCTTTATACATACATACAATTAGGAAAAGAGATGAGATAGAACTAAATAAAACATTTAAAAATCTGTGGTCTGAAAAATTATAAATTATCATGTTTAGGATAATCTTTAAATTTTTAGGTTATCTATTCTACCTTCATCTTCTCTCCTTTCCTTTAAAAAAAAAAATAATAATTTTGGTTTCTTTGAATGCTTCAGTTTTCAAGATGAAGCCTGATTGTGCCATCTGCCAGACAGCACACAGCTGACAACAAGACAATGAATTAACTTCAGCAGTTAAAGAAAGGACCAACATCAACATTTTGAGGTTAATTTCTACGATGGAGATCCGATAGAAAGAGTCGGTGACCTTCGTAATATTTCTCTGTCAACTCCCATTTCTAGCTGACGAACATATGGTTTGCCTGCATCGCGGCAGCGAGCGAACAACTGCTGCAAGTCAGAGAGAATGGTAATACAAATTCAAAATCAATAAACAAAATAAAAGGGTGTGTTATCGACAATGTAGGCTCGAGAATTCAGGAAAATAGAAGACTAGGGAAGCCAATTTTGCATTTGAACAAGACTAGCATAACATGTCAAAGTCCATCGTGAGAACAGTCAAATCTCTCATGATAATAACCTCAATAACAGACAAGATCTCCTCAATCATCTTCTGTTGAGGAAAATTATCCCTTCTAATACGTATAAATACGAAGTATTGTGTATTATTTTTATCTTAATACAATCTTCTTTTTTGTATTTTATTTCTTTCACATCCTTAAGGTTCACATCTATTTCACCCCAGTTGCGTAGAGGGTCGCCCCCATCTTCACCGATAGCGCTTTAGCAAGTTACGTAGTTTGGTCCCGAGCGCGTATGCAAATAGGGATGATCGTAGGCTAATTGACTCTGTACGTATCAAACGTCCCCTTCTCGTTAGACAATATTTTCCTGTTAGAAGCTGCTCATCATGCTCGATGTCATTTACCGCTAAAGAACAGAACAGGTAATGCATGTATGTTCCTAACCACATACTAAGAATCACTTGTTGATCATACGTTAGACTACAAGTGACTCCATACGATAACAATATTGTACACTTAGCTTCAGCTACATTATTTTTTACTAGAGAGTAAAAATATTTTGTAACTATGTCTAAATCTGTTTTTGAACCAAAATTTCGGAATAGCTTTTAAAATAAATGATTATTTTTATTTTTAAGCTTTTAAGATAGGTATTTTTACTAGTTTGAATACTTAAATGATATATAAATTTAACTTTTTAAATATCAAAATCAGTAAAAAAAAATACGATTTAAAATCTACATCTTTCTTATTTATTTTAAAGATTTTTTAACATTTAAAAATTTTATATTCTTTTTTGTTTTTAAATATATAAATACTAATAATATTATTATAATTGAATGTTTTCGTTCAATATAATGAATTTTATAAAAAGAGAGAAATGATGTAATTTTTAAAGGGAAAAGATAAAAAATGATCGATAGTCACTATTATCATTTTTTTAATAAAATATTTTTCTGAAAAATTTAACATAATTTATTAAATTAAAATATCTTACCATTTGGTAACACTCGGAGATCGGCCAGACGAAGAGAATTCACGGTTGATGACCGCCCTGCCATGTAGGTCTATTCTTTCATTTATCAAGCAAAGCATGACAACATCAATCCATGCATGGAATACTTCATTCACATGTTCTCTCTCGATTTTGTTGTTTACTTCTTAGAATATATGGAGATCCGGAATTTAAAGCTTTTAGTGATCAGCACAAGGTTTGTGGCCCATATCAACATGTCGATCATTCAATAGTATAATAATACATAGAGTCGTATTGATATATCATATATCAATATACCACATATCGATGATATCTTTAAATTATCGAAAATAATTCTACAAATATTTAATAAATAAATAAAATTAATTTAAATTTTTTTAATTAAAAATAAATATAAATTTATTATATTTTTAGTAAAAAAATTTAAATTAGAAAAAATAGTGACATATATCTTTTTCGAGTTTTGAGGATTAGCCTTGTGGTATATTTCAGACCGTCCTTATATTAATATTAAATTATTTACAAAAAATAATTTAAATTATTATATTCTTTTAAACAACTTAAACTCTAAGATTCAAATGAATCAAGTAATCAATCGATAGATGTATCTAGTTTTACCATAAAAAAGAATGTGGGACTCCACGAGCGATGGATCGAGATCCTCTATATACTATTAATGCATCAATGTGATGATGATCGTAGTTTAATCATCATAAATCACATGTGTTCAAGGCAACTCTTAACACAAGAATGATTATGACATATATTGGTGTGAAGTATGAAGAATAACGTTAGAATTTCTATTTTCCCAATGATTTGTTGCTCTATATCATAAGATCGATTACCGTACTATTGCTAAAAAAAATATAACCATTGCTACACTACTGTTGGTCAGAAGATTCTCTATAATATGACGATTATAAATATGATGATCTTTGCTCAGTGTCTACGTCATGTAGGCTCTATCGCATTTGCTCAAAATCATCCATTGCCTTCCCTTTCCCCTTTCCCTTCCATGTATAAACTTAACTAGTAGCTTATCGAACTCTATGATCTGAATCTTCAATGACATATATAAAATAATACTTCTTGGTTCATGCACCATTCTCAAATTGGTTAAACAGGACTATCAACTCCCCGACATCACTGCCATCATCAATCGAGGCATTATTGTGAACATCGTTGTCATGTCTTGGATAAGCAGGTTGTTAAATGTGATTGAGAAAGTGTTTTGTGATCCACATCGATTCTTTCTAACGATGCAACTTATGCTACCACTTTCCCCTTTGCCTTTATCTTTATACGCATGACAGATTACATAATGGTTGGGTATCTTAGTTTCTCAAGCAATCTAACTTGATGTTTTTGGCTCCTTCCACTATGTTTTGACCGAGAGGGATCTTTCTCTTATTGGGGATATATTTCATCTTTTTCTATTGCCTCAGTAATAAAACACGTAGGACATTGAGGATCTCCCACCTCATAAAATAGAGGATTCCCTTGGTTCTCTACTACTTTTTTTTACTCTAATATTGGCTTTAAATCTTCATTGTAAAATTGAAGATTGATAGGATTAATCTTTGTTTCCTTTAACTTCTTATCTTAGTTCGACATACCACAATCTTGGTCATATATTATAGTAGACATATACGAATTTATCCAATTATCTATATAATAGACTATTGTAAGCATTTACGTGAATCAATATGAACATTAACAAATTAAATTTGATGTGTCCCCTCCAAATTATAGCCACCACTCAATTACAAAAGGATATAAATAGGACTTTATTAGCATAGTAAATAATTATTAAATATAGTTTATAACTAACATGTGTATAACTATTCTTCATCAACATCCAAATTATAACAACATGATACAACTATAATGTCAGAGAATAAACTAATTATTTTTTGAAATAATCAACCCTCTATAATAGTATCGACTAGATTCGCAGTATTTGACAAGAGTCAATTGTATTCCAAGAATATACCAAAATTGAATGATTGAGTTTAGATAATACACTACAAGATAAATGATTTTATTAGTAAGAATTATAAATATTAAAAAAAATATAAATTAAACTATATTGAATATAAATTTATCTATATTATAGATATCTAGATCCATATGAACTTTAATACTGTGATCGATGATCTGTAAGTATTACTCGGCACTAACAGCATCTTTGAATGATTTCTTGACTTCTGCTTTAATCAACATATGTCTAAGATAAATCATTTGAGAATACTTGTCCATATTGATCTTATAGAGGACAACGTAAAGTGGTTCCACTCGTGTTATAATTTCATTCATTGTATCCTAAAATCTAGAAGAAAAATATAGTCTTTTTCAACTTTTTTCTATCACTAGATCTCGAATACTTAGAATCGGACCATTCCTGTGAGGTGACCATTGCCTTGAGACCTTACCTCTTTTGTTGTATTGACCTTAAGGTAATGAAATTTGTAGCCAACCAAGTGACTCCAAGTTTGAATATCTCATAATTTATATACTTTTACATTAAAGAGTGTATCAAATGATTATATATAAACTTTGTGATTAATTATGCTCTAGCTACACACTTATTGATTGATGATAGCTTACCAACATCCTTTAGTATTAGATCTATGCAATAAGCTGCATACGAAGTCTAAAATAATGTTTTCCTTTTGTTCATTAATTGTAAATCGACCTTCTTAAAATTAGATATACTATGGTTCGATTATATAAATGATATACTATGGTTCGATCTCCTCTACTACGATGTCTATTATGTTTTCAATATAGTTTACATCTTAAATCTTATAAAAAACATTAGCTAACTTATGAAAAATCATTTGTCTATTGAAATAAATAAGAAAATTGATGATACTTATTCTTATCGATCCAGTCCAACTATCATACGTCAATGTCATCCCATATTCGTCCCACTACCTCTTGAAGTACTTGATCTAATCCTTCAGCTCTACTACCTCATCATCTAAATATATACCATGGATCTCCTTTGGTATTGGAGGTTAGATCCTCATGCTAAAATTTTGAATAAAGGAGACCATACTCTTATAATATGGATCTTGGATTGTATTTGTTGGAATAATATGGAAGTTAAACCATTTAGCAATTGTCTTCCCAATATCTTGATTCTTTTCTTTTGTATATGCATTGTCAATTCATATTTGCTTCGTAATTTATAAAGGATAGGTTTACAGATCAATATTAATAATATCTAGTGTTGACCTCCTACCGAGTACTATTATAAAATCATAGATTCTACCCTACCTTATGCTATCAATTTGACTTAACAAAAGAGGGGCAATTGGTTGTCTCACATTAGTCGACCTTTGGATTCCTTATGGCACAGGCCTACTATCATCACCATGCTCTCATTGTGATTCAGGTCATCAATGTCTCATTGCTTCAGCGTACATGTATTGATACTCCAATGATGCATTAATACTAGCTTCGAGATCCGGATCAATTTCATCCTCACGACCCTTATATTTGTCATAAATCGGTTCCTACGTAATTCTATATATTCTTCCTCAACTTTTTATCTTCTTTTTTATTATATCTTCCCTTATTATAACTTACCTTGAAATGATTTACATATGAGAACCTTCTTACATTGTGCAAAAGGTGGATAACCTTTGTCGATGTATCAATAATGATAGTTCTCATTTATCTTTTTAGCACGAGCGTTCCTTTCTGTCATGTTTA
The DNA here is from genome assembly GCF_036884655.1 of Musa acuminata AAA Group. Classification (NCBI taxonomy): domain Eukaryota; kingdom Viridiplantae; phylum Streptophyta; class Magnoliopsida; order Zingiberales; family Musaceae; genus Musa; species Musa acuminata. The sequence goes on along the minus strand of NC_088353.1, from coordinate 39,192,937 downwards.
TACCAAAATTGAATTAAATAAGTAAGCTATGATTAGCTTTAATTTAAAATAACAAAGTGCAATTATAGTAATGAACCATACTTTGTCACTATAAACATGCCAATTAACATATTCCATATTAAATATGTACAATTGATTTAGTCTCATTAAATATACTAATTATAATAGTAAAAAACTTGGTTAAATTGTAAGTAGTTTTATTTTACTACTATAAATATGTCAAATACTTGTCAAATACGGTAAGAAGCATTAATTACATAATTTTGATCTAATATAGGTCAAATTATGATGAAATTATTATTAAATATACTAACCACATCATTAATATACTTAATTACTCTTTAATTATTCCTCTTTCAACATTATAGATATATCAAACATTCTAATAGGCATTAAAGATATTTATTAAAATTTGATATTATCATAATTAAATACACTAATCATAATATTAACATAGTTAATTAATCTCTAATTAATTCTTTTTCACTATTATCAACATGTCAAACACCCTAATAAATATTAAGGATATCGAATTGACCCAATATTAATTAAATTTTGATTAAATCATCATTAAAACTATTAATTATAGTATTATACAATTTAATTAAAATACAATTAAACTTATTATACAAATGCAAATATATAAATCACCTTAATATGCATGAAATACAAAGATTTGACTGTCTAATTTAAAAAATCAGCATTAAACACACAAATCATAATATTAAAAGCTTTAATTACTTCATAATTAATAATATTCTAACATAAAAAATATATCAAATATTATATTAGACATTTGGTCATTAACCACATAGAATAGGCTTAATTATCTCATAAATCAATATAAATCTAAAAAGAGAATACATACCATTTGACTATAATATTCTTTTTTTTTTAATATTTTCAAATTAGGCTTGCAAACTTAATCTAATTTCGTTGAGTTTATAAGAGTGAAAAAGGTGAGAATGTGAGTAAAAACGAGTTTAAGAGAATAAAGAGATCGAGAGAATGAAATAAGTTGAAATAAAGGGAGGAAAATATTTAAAAATCATTTCCTATTGTTCAAATAGAACGCCCTTGATCAATAATGATCAAAATCTGATCGTCATTGATCGGTAGGTAACAATTCGATTGTTACCGTCTGATACATCTAACGATACTGCTTAATAGAAGGTAATCCACATACCAATCCCTTATTTGATACATGACGATATAGCTCTGTAAAGAATACCGTTTGATACATCTAATGATACTGCTTAATAGAAGGTAATCCACATACCAATCCCTTATTCGGTACATGGGCGATATAGCTCTGTAAAAAAATTTCTTCAAAATAAAGTGGCATATATATATATATATATATATATATATATATATATATATATATATATATATATATATAATATGACATTCCATTGGTGAGATTCACACAAGACAATACAATGGTCTGATCAATTTCTACAAGCTAATGTCTTCATATTCATATGAATCTTGAATTTAACTTTCTTGCTCAGAGTCTAAAAGCTAACGCCAACCATGAGCATGGATTTCACAGGGGGGAGAGAGAGAGAGAGAGAGAGAGAGAGAGTGAATAAGTAGAAATAATGAACAGAAAATTAACTAAAGAACTATAATCAAAATATTATTAGTAGACAAAACTTTGGAGTGAATAACATATTGAGCGCATAAGCTACAGATATCACAAGGCATGCGGGTTGGACGCAGCAAGAATGCTATTTAGGAATACAATCTCGATGTACATAATCTCTCCAACAATACATGCTGACTGAGAGCTCTTTCTCCTTGATCACAATAAAATTTCTGGTACAGATATGGGAATAGTTACATGCTGCTAAGGTAACCCATAGCATCTATACACTCTTCTGATACCGAGTCTTCAATCTAATAAGCCCTCCGGGATCTGTTGGCATTCCTCTTGAGCTAGAAAACTTTTGTCTCTGCTTCTTCCAAGGCAGAGGCAAAATTTTCTGCTGAGATCCATCTGGATTTTCGCACAATCTAAGTCTCACTACAAATGTGGCTGTACAACCTTTTCCAATGCCATCGCTTTCGACCCATATGTGACCTTGCATGAGACTGACATACCTGATGGACAAGAAGTAATCAGCGAAGTGGAGAATAATGTAATGTAACACTACTATTGACAAATAGACTTGTTTCACAAACATGTACAGTTAAAGATCAATAATGCATAATGTAGATAGGCAATCATCATAATACTCTTTTGTACAAGCAACAAATCACATCAACGACCTCCAAAGCTTGTTTTGCTTGCATAATTTTACTTACCATCATGGTCCATCACCTGATATTTTAACCTTTGTTTGACTTCTAATCTTCAGCAACATGCCCACTCTGCTATTGTCCTCAACTTTAACTAACACAAGGGAAAAAGTTAAAAGAGGTACTTACCCAGTAGCTGTGGACCTTAACATTTTAATAGCATGATGATTTTGCTACCGTGGACTGGAAGTGCATGTCATAGTATAGCTTCGTTATGTCTATGTCATCTATATTTTCTTTTCTCTCTTAGTTAAGCCCATAATTATGCTATTCTATTGTTTTTTCCTTTTTCTTTCAAATGATAAAAGGTGAGTTTGATATTTGATCCTTACACCTTACTATGAAAATCTTAACCAAATAAGTTAGCTAGCATCCTCTTTCAACCTTTGCTAAATGAATATGGTACATCATCACAAAACCAATGTTTATAATATAAAAATATATCAGATGATAACTTAAACTCTCGACCTTTGGTAATAAGTGGATTTGGTAGACCCCATCAGACTGATGTTGAAGTGTAAAGATATATTCAATGAGGTTTTAAGCCCTCAATCTTTGATAAGTGAGTCTGATAGACTACCACCAGATCAATCTTTTAGATACAAATATATCAGATGAGATTTTGATCCCTTACCAAATCTCAACCTATGCGACTGATACACTACTACTAGAATGAACAATGTTTTAGGTGAAAAATTTATTGGATAAAATTTTAATCTCTTACCAAATTTTGGTAAGTGGATCCAATATGCACCAAAATCTTTCTTTGAATGAAACATTGATCCCTAAATCTTTGATAAATGGGTCTGAATATCATTCCCAAACCTTAGAACAAAACCCTCATTATAGTTCAGTGATGCAATTTGATTGTCGAATGGTTTTGGAATCTTAACTGTATTTTATTGTGCATGAACAATAAATCATCTTAAATATACCATATTGACCAATGGTGTCCCAACAAGACATGGATATTTCAAAATTTTCTTCTCAAATGAGGATCTTTCTCTGATGTCTCTAGTATATATGGGTAATAAGTACTAGGTCTATTGCCGTGGTAAGGCATCTTCCCAAGAACAAAAAAGATGCCAGCCTTTGTCTTTTACCACAGATCTATATGCTATTTGAGTTATTTATACTGGAAATATCAGTTGTAAAATTTTCAGCTACGGCCATGATCTAGCACTGTACAGGTATTGAAACCTTGTCTTCTATGTTAACTGCTGATTCAATATGCAGACCAAACATGATTTGTTGCACTCATACTAAGATATCTGGAAGCGTCACAGAACTACCAACTAGATGTTTGATTTTTAATGATCCAAGTAATTTTAATCACTAGGAGATGGGATGAAAGAGCTAGGACTGGAGAGAAAGTGAATATGATGCATGGAGTGGCATAGTTTGGGGAATACATCCAAGTTCCACAAAAGTATCAGACTTTGCAAGAGGATGATCAAATGAAGCCTAATATATGTGAAAAGTAGAATATTAGTGTGGTTTTGTTCCAGGAAGATTAAACATACAAGTTATTTATGTATTGATCCATTAATGAAAAAAAAAATATACAAAGAAGAAAAAGATCCCATACAGCTTTTTATCAAGGAAAATTCCACCTTCACTCCTATGCTTTTGTCATTTGGCACTTATGATCTAAAGTTTCACATATATCCACATGTATATTATTCCATTGCACACACTAGCCTATCATCTAACACCATCTAGTTTAATTTAGATCGTATGTCATCTATGTAGATCCCTAATAGCGAGGCAATCCACATAGACACTATGGATCGTAGACACATCAAAAGCTTGATGAGTTTATACCCAAATGACAACCACGAGGTGCTTACATGGCATCCACATGTTGTGATGATACATGCCAATAAATGCAATTTCTGGTTGGGGCCATAGTAGTCCACAGGTTCCAAGTGGATGACAAATCAGGTAGATGACTCCTATCAATATATCATCAATTGTCATTACGTGGATGACAAATGAGCTAGCACCATGTAAAGAAAACAGATTGGAAATTGGAGAACACATTTCGACATCCACTTCTAATCAACAGATACAATGGTTATTAGCAAATGCTAAATTCCAAACAATGTTTGTTTGAACCTAATATACAATGGACATGGATTCAGATTGGATTAAACCTAATATACACTAATAGCCAATAAAACTGTCCTGGAAAAAAAAAATTTCGCTTGCATAAGTGAGTTTCATTCAGCACTCCTCAAACTTCAAACATATGAAGAGCTTTGTGAACTGGGTGGTTCTTTTTTTTTTTCCAAACTTAAATCAGATATAAGGCAGGTATAGATAAATGTTATATGAACCAAAAATATCATAAAAAAATAATTACTGACACTATAATGACTCAACTGTATTTGATTGTATCTCTTAGGTAAGAAAGCATTATACCAAATATGAAATGATGACATGAGAAAAGGAGAATATACTAAACATAAAAACTTTTGTTAAGTGATACCTCTACTTCAGTTAATTTTTAGATATGTACCTACAGATACAACGACCCATATCTGGATCTGCATTCAGAAGACAATGGATAGTCAAACTTGAATACAGATATGGATATACAACAAATATGTATTTATGATAAGTCATATTCAGCTCCACTCAGATACAAAATTATATTTGAATAGATTTTATCTGAGCCACTTTCACCTTAGCTTGTGCCATTCTATCTACATGAAAAATAAATAAATTTGAACACCAACCTGCACCATCCCATATCACAAATAATAATAAAATTTTGAATAACAATCAGTAACGACTTATATGACCGAGTCCCAGTGCTTGGACAGCTGGATATGATCAATTGAATCGTTGTTTTCTACATTGTTAGGCAAAAACAAAGAGCAGGGAATTGGTCCATGATTTCTAAGCTGAGGAATTAGTGTAATTTGATACTTCAAAAGGAAACATATGCAAAAGGATGCTTGCAAGGTTTCATATGCAAAGACTAATATATTAGTCTTCATGATTCAATGTAAATTAAGAAAAACTAAACATTAAAGACAAGCTTCTGAGGCAAAAAGAAAAACCATGTCATACTATATGGTTGTACCTCTCACAAATGGCCAGCCCAAGGCCATTGCCACTGTATCCTTGACTTGATACATTTTGGCTCTGTGAAAATTTGGTGAAGAGATTTGGTAAATCTTGATAGCTAATTCCACAACCAGTATCTTTGATCTGAAAGAGTAAAGAACTAAACATATTATGACTGACAATTGTCAAAAGATATCTAAAAACATGAGATGAGATAATGCAGTCCTCCAACTACAAAACTGTTCCTAGAACAATTTGTGTCCACTACAACATTGATGCACATCCAATTGATAGCAAAGAGCTTATGATCTCAGAATTCTAATTGCCATGACTACCAGTCACTCCTATGAGCGACCCTGGTGAAGAAAAGTGGTGCAAAGAAGAATATCAGAGCTCTTAAACTTTTAAGCTAATAAAAAGCTAATCAGTCTGTCACAGACTTTTAGGATGTGCTACTGACAGTGAATACAATTAACCCTACATCCAGGATTTGGAAATTCAGGACCTCCCTTATTTTCCTACTTCTTTTCTGCTACCAAATCTCATACAACTGCATTGCACCGTTTTATATTAAACAGATCTATGATGAGATAATCAAAATGATACAGGTTAATCAAGTATGGTATATTCCCAAAACCTGAACTCTCAAGTAGAAGTGTCCATCACTAGCAACTGGATAAAAGTCAAGAGCTCTAAAATCCCTTAAATAATCTGTCCTGGCAACAGAAGCAGTAAGTGAAATGTCCCCTTCCTTTGTAAACCTAACGGCATTAGCAGCAACATTCAACATAATTTGCATAAGCCGTTTTTCATCTCCAATGGCACACAATGGCAGGTCAGGTGACAACATCAATGACACTTGTAGTTTCTTGACAGCTGCAATTGGCTTTACAAAGTCCATAACCTACAATTCAACAAAAATCTTCTATCAAGAAATATAATGACAAAGTAAAACATATCTCAGATGATACAAACATACAAACAAGGACATGCATGCACACACACACACACAGGAAAGTGGGAAAATTCAACATACTTCTCTGAAGACAGAATGAAGATTAAAATCTCCAATTTCTAGCTCAAGGCTTCCATCCTCCAACCTGGAAAGATCTAAAATATCATTGATTAGAGTTGCCAGAAGGCTGCTACTTTTCAAGACAGTCTCAACCATCGATCGCTGTTCAGGGCTTAGTTCAGTCTCCAGAAGCAGGGAAGAAAGAGTAATAATTGCATGCAATGGATTTCGCATTTCATGGTTCATGACAGCTAGAAAATCATTGCGAGCACGAATTGCCAATTCTGCCTCCTGTCGTGCTAAATATAGGGCTACATTTTGTTCCGTTAGAAGATCACGTGCCCTCATAGACTCTGCTAATATAGCTGCGTGTGAAAGTGCAACTGCTACCTGAACAGAGGGTATTAATGCATATGAGAGTTTAGGAAGTATACGCTAGGAACTTAAATCACATACAATGCAAATATTTGAGAAAAGAATGACAAAATTTATTCTGACAGTTGGCATTTCAAAACATTGTAGCAATTGCTAGAGCTGAAGTTATGGCAAAAATGAATGACAATACCAGGAACTTGCATGGAAAAAAAAACATATCAAACTTGAGAAAATCAATAAATCTATGGAGGAAGTTTAATAAGTTCAAAAGTTAATGCCTCTGGATTAGCAAAAGAGAAATCATATCTCCCTGTAGCTTTTAATCCTATGAGACTATCAATTAAGATAAAAATGTCACTAAAACCAATATTCATAAGGCAGCGAAGTATCATAGTCATGTGCATGAATAAATCAAGAAGGATTTCTCTTTGAATGTTTAAGAGAATCTGGAACATATTTTACTTGTGCCAGGCTCATTTAAAAATCTTAAATCAAGCTGAGGATCACTTAACTTCAAGATTGATTAGATTGAATCTGATGGCTGGATCTGACAGTAAGCATTCAGATGGACACAAATTGGACATCAGGTCTGAATTTAAAATTTAAAAAACATGAAAACCAAATCAAAGTTACAAAAAGTCAAAAACAAATACATAATGAACACTATTGAATTAAAATTCTTAAAAAAACTACTACATAAAGAAACTGAAATAAATTTTAGCATATAAAAAATATAAATATATTACAAATAACAGATTTTTTTAATATTCATGCATATTTCATGTTAAAAATATATTTTAAAATTATACTTTATATATCTTGCCAATTATATTTTATAGTTTACATGCACATATCCCTCTCCAAAAAATTTCCCATCCTATGTTAATCTCTCACAAACCACCCATGGTGTTGATAGGTGAGGTTGTTATCATGCAATTTATTGCCTGCACATATTGGATTTGAGAAATTTTTGTAAAGCGAATACAAATGGAGATCCATCTGCATCAGCGAAAAGGAGCTTGGCATAAGGAGAGGGGTGCATTCTCACCCTAGCTGTAAAAAAAGCAGCAGCAAAGGTACCTCCTCACTTTCTCCCTCTCCTTTCTTCCTTTCCTTCCCTTCCTCTTCTTTCTTATCCCAGGCATGCACCATCAAAAATCGGATGCTCCAAATTGACAATATTTCATGTCAACTATAGCCGGTTCGCATCCCAATTAGCAGATTGGATTGGGATTAACAGTTTTAAAACCTTGACTAATGGTTCATATTAGGTTAAAAGCCAACACCGAACAATGTACTGAGCCCTTCCATGATCCCTTCTCAGCTTACGGAACTTTATATTTACATGATATTAGCTGTCAAAGGCTGGATGGTTTCAATGACTATGAAAGGCCATCATGAAAAATCAAACTTAAAATTTGCAATAGGAGGGAATTCAGAAGATAAATCACCTACTTTTTAGCATGCAACAAAAGTAAATTGTGGCTGGGAATTTGTAAGCTTGCAAGTTCTTTTGAAAGAATATTACAAAGGAAATTACCAAAAACAACATAGATCCATCATAACTAAATAACAGGTCTTTACCTGCTAAAGTCATGGTTCTCTGGATCTTTAGACACGTGGTACGCCAGTCAGTACGTACCTCATGTTTCGAGGCAAAGAAGGAGAAGAGGAAGGCACAGTGGACGAGGAGGAGGACGAAAAAGAAAGAGGAGGAAGGAGGTGATGGAGAAAAAGGAGGAAGAAGAGGAAGCGATGGAGGAGCAGCAAAAAGAAGGAAGAAGAGGAAGCGGTAGAGGAGAATGAAGAAAAAGGAAGAAGAGGAGCAGAGAAGGAAAAAAAGAACTTCCTAAATCTGTTGTGTTATCATCTTACATAAACATTAAACTAGTATACATATACTATATAGTTTGAATAATATTGGACTATTATCCATCACCAGTAACTAAGACTATTGTTTGCAACTTCTATTCAGCAAAAGTACAAAAAGAAAGTTCATTGCATAATTTTAAAGTAATTGTCATGCGACTTCTCAACCATAAACCTTAACATTAAATGAGAATGCTCTTGAGGATTTATTCGTTTGAACAGTTTATGAAAGCAAATATAACTCAGATGTTAGCCTGTAGGGCTTAATTTGGTTTAGAAATTTCATGGGCATATCCTATGAATTATGAAATCCAAAGATTTTAGCCAAACACCCTTAAAATCCCACCTAGAAGTTTTTACCCTCAAAATCCTACACTAGAAATAGCATTCACTGAATTCCACCCTTTCAACATCAGTAATTTAGGTAAGATATCCTTTAAAGTCCAAAATTGCACCTCTTAAGACTCAAGCTCCAAGAGTACCCATCAAATTTACTGATCCTAGAATTCAGAAATATTCACTCAGTACGTTCCATGGTTGAAACCTTCCAACTAAACACAAATTTTTATCATTAGTTTAAAAAAAAATTGTACCCCTTACTTATAATTTTGGAGAAATACTAGGTTCTAAAATCCCCATACCATACAGGGCTTGAAGTTGAAACTAGATTTCTATCCAGATAACATGAGGCAAGGTAACCTATAACAATGACAATTATAAGGCTCCTTTATATTTATGATTTTATCTATCATGCTTATCTTGTTCCAGCTCATCCAATCTAGGATCAGCTATTTAGAACTTTACCAAACTTGAAAGAAGAAACTTCAAGAGAAAAGATCCATGGGGAGCATACCTGTGGTTAACCCAAGGAACAACAAAACCAACCAAGACCTAAAAGGTAGTCCTCTACAGCTACGGCACTCTGAAAAAGATTATTTAATTGTAGAAAATACAATGGAACACTTGTAAACTAATTTCATCAAGAGATGTATTGAAGATCACGTGCATGTACATAAGAAATAACAGTGCTGAGAATTGCAAATGAGAAATTTAGGATATTTTCTCCTGACTGACAACAAAATGCACATTCATAATGCCACAAGTATAAACCAAATGCAACATTTTTTAAGATTCATATCTAAATGACATCATATCAACTTTGACTACGGTAAAGAAGGGAGAAAGGGGAAATGCAAAGAAGAAGCACATGCTGGTAGGTAACTATGAATGGAGCATCAGTTTGGAGATAGAAAAAGGGAATTGTAGGTAAACTCTGAATGGAAATATGTTGAATTAGAAACTTGTTTGCAAATTAAGATACATGCAGAAATTAATAGACATTTTAATGATTAGATTTAGGGCTAATTAGATAATAATTCAAGAATCAGAAACTTTTCAAAATTTTCACGGGCAAGTAGGAAAACTAATATAAAATACCTCACTACACAACCTGATGTGCATGGCACGTAAAGACGGGGAAACAAAAAAAATAATTAAACATGAAAAAATAAAATAACTTGCTAAGGATAATCTTAAAACTACATAAATAGTTAAATACTTTTGTTATATTGAAGAAAATAGAAAGCAGTGGCAAAATTTTAAAAAGCAAAAAGCCAGGTTATCATTATAACACAAACACTACCAAACAATATAATGCTAATACTAACAACATTAGGGATGAACACTGAAGACTTAGGAGTAACTACCTGATCAGCAACCACCTCAACAAGCTCTAATTCATGAACATGCCACTTTCTCGCACTATCTGACGGGAGAATTAAAACCATTACCGCATAGCTTTTTGTAGAAAGTTCTGACCAATCACTCATTTGAAAATTTGAAAGATGTAATAGGGGAACTCTCACTGCAGCAACTTCTGGTGGCACATGTCTTACTGATAAAGGCCATATCCTTGCTAATCGACAAGTATGTGGAATTATCATTGCATGATTACTACTGAAAATTTGGTTGACCACAGGAAGATTAATTGGCACAGCGGAACCAGTAGGAATTTGGTGGTGCAGGGTATGGGAAAGCTGAAGTGATGTACCACTATGTGATGGCATCCATAACATACAGTCCTTCAAATCCAAGGTTCTCCCAAGCTCAACAAGAGTCGTCTTTAGTACTGTATCTCTATCAAGTGTGCTTCTTATTTCATGAGTAAGCATTCGAACATGCCTTCCAGTTTCTTCCTGTGTCCGTATCAGGCCCATCTCCCTGTCAAGCTCTTCAGCTTTATTCTTCAGAAATAGCTCCCTCGTTTTCACACTTAATAAATCAGGAATGATATGAACGAGCATTAAAGCTGTTGCACAGGATACTACAGCAGTTGAAACTTTAGCAACAGTCATAACAATGGCAAGAGTTTTTGAATGCAGGGCAAAGGTCCACAGGTTGATCAAATGGGTTGCTCCACAAAGAACAATAAATGCACCAAATTGTATCAAAACCCATCTATAAGGAAAGAAGGAAGACTTCTTTACAAAATAAATGAGCTCAAGAGGAATGGAGAAATAAGCAAGGGCGATGAAAAAGTCCGATATGTACTGATATTTTATAAGAAGCTCATCAGCAGGCCATTGTGGCTCAATGCAGTCACAGCCATCCATCCTCTTAACAATCACAGAACAGCAGAATATTCTCTCTTACATTCCTAGAAAGGAAAATATCTGGTCAGCAGTCATCATGGATAAAGACTTAATAGAACATTCACATTTTATTGGCAGATGTCAAACTGGCAAGGAAATATTTTTACAGCCGCAATTATGTCAAGAACTAACCTCAAGAACAAATATATAAATAAAACTAGAAGTACTACATTGTAAGCGATAAACAAAAAAGAAACATATGGATACTTACTAGAAAGTGCTCAACTACAATGAGGGAGTTAGATGGGAGCCATGCATGATTTGTTCTTTTATCTTAGTTTACAACGATATCTTATTGCCCTAAGCAGCTAAAGAATGATATGGGAGAACTAGTCTACAAAGTCAAAATTTTCACAGGTTAGCTCATAAGTCAAATTTTAACAGGCTATCAATTATTATACTTGATTTTTTTCCCTATACATAAATTTGTACTACTTCACATGTTTTAAAATGAACAGTAAGTGTAATATGCATAACCAGTCACATATTGCATTTGCACTATGCATATCTCAACCACTGACGTATTATGATCTCTCTCTAGCAAGGTTTGCAATACCGCCATGGTGTGAGTGGTATTTATCAGTCCGACAACTTACTGGTATGAGACACAGTGATACAGGACCTGTTACCATCCGGAACACAAATAAAAAAACAAAATGAATTTAGTTCAAGGCCAAAGGCAATAGAAGGCCTTTATTTCTTCATTGACAATTGCATTAACAAGGTCCAAGTCCACTGCATAGCCAAGAAATAATCCAATCTTGAGGCAATCCCCTTAGGTTTTTGACATCTTATAGTTATGCACATGTGATTCTACAAGGAAATACTTTTCCACTTCCTCATGCACAAACTTGGATTGCTTTGCCTTAGGTGTTTGAACTATCAATTTGACCCTATCCATGGAAGACTTATAGGTGATGCCATAAATAACAAATGAATCAACTGAGTTCTTACGGTAGTTAGCCATATTAATGGGGATAGGGCCCAACCTCCTAGGACCCTTAGATTTGTGATGCCATAAATAACAAATGAATCAACTGAGTTCTTAAGGTAGTTAGCCATATTATTGGGGATAGGGCCCAACCTCCTGGGACCCTTAGACTTGTGATGCCATAAATAACAAATGAATCAACTGAGTTCTTAAGGTAGGTAGCCATATTATTGGGGATAGGGCCAACCTCCCGGGACCCTTAGACTTTAAGAACTCAGGAGTCTTAATTTAACAATTGAATAGTCAAATAACAAATATTCATTAGTCATAATAAACAAAAATTTAGTCATAATAACAAACATTCATGTTGTCTTTATTAGCCCAATCTTAAGTTCATGCTATCAGGAATTGATAGTCCAACACTTAAGTTTATGTAATTCTCACAATCCTCATAGTAACTATTGGACTTATGTGATCCTATTTAAAGCCCAAAGGAGGTTTCAAAATCTTCAAGCTTATACAACGGATGTGTAGCCTACATGTTAGCTCAGTGATAATGGCATAGTCTTTGTTAAAATTATGGGAGTGTACTTATATTTTTAGACTAGACGAACCTTAATCCAGCTTGTTTAATTGATGCATGGACTTTAATGATCATAAAGCTTCTTGATGGTTAGTACTCGACAGGCCTAATAAGTGGATGTGCACCAAGGAAACTTACCTTCTATCTCAGGCACAAATTCATCCAGAACCAATGCATGTGGAAGGGTAGTAATGTCCAAATAAAGTATAGTATAGTACATCTAACCCCATCAAGCTTCATATTATTGCAAGCCAATTATCACAGATAAGTTCAATGCAATCTCTATACAAGTCTAGCTCATGGTGCCTCCGCCAAGCATCGTGGCACACACAATGAAGTTTTAGTCAAGCAGCCACATCAATAACCTCAACTCATGAATGCTGTCGCAGATCAATTCCAACCCTATCGATCCACCATCTCGAACTCAATCATAAAGAAATCGGAAGCATACTGCACCAAGCCCTAGAACTCATCAGCACTAACACCCCTTCAAATTTCGAATTTGTGAACACGTTCCCAACAACACAAACTATCAAAACCGAACAAAATGAAAAATCGAGATCTAGAGCGCAAAGGGGCATCAAAACCGAGTCTTTGGTCCACCGAACCACCACCGACGGTCGGAAAATGAACTGAAGAAGGAAGTAAACTGGATCAAAATCATTCGGCGAAGAGAAATCGCACCTTAGACCTAACCAAAAGGGGAGAAGAAGCTCAAATCAAGGATTCTCCACAGCACCGCCTCCTCCGTCGTCGTCGTCTCCAGTCCACAGTAAGTACTCTAGTTGGAGAAACAGAGAACCTGGGCTTATCGCTTTCCCGCATCCTCTACTTTATGGGAAAGCCAAAGGGATCGGGTCCGGGAACCCTTCGAATCGTTGCGCCTTGATCAAACCGTTCATATTTCAAATGGCGGTCGGACAACCCCTAAAATGAGCAATTGGACGGCTGTGATGTGGGAAGTGGCAGTTTCTAGTTATGGGCGGGAGTTGGAGCGGATCAAGGGACTCGGCGGTCCTGCGTTATGACGCATGGTCCGACGCAAGCCGGCGTGACAAGGAAGACACGTGTTCATAATTGTTTCGTCTTTTTTCGATGTTGGGTGTTCGAACGGCTGTTTCCACCAACGTCGGTGTCGTCATACTAACTAACAGATAAGATGGCATGGCGGGAAGTGCGATACGGTTAGCTTCGTGGGTATATCTTAATTTTCTCCTTTTTCTTTTTTTTTTTAATTTCATCATGAGAAAATAAATAAATTACAGTCATAAAATAAAAATGCATGCCTGCAACAACAGCAACAATAATGCAATGCAGTAGAAAGTAGAAAAAACAACGCATCAGCTGAGCATTAGTAATCAGACATTTTGACTCTCTATTCTCGACAATCTGGGAGTTCCATAGATACCGACGGTCAACTCATCATGTATGACTTCCTCAACAAAGTGCATGATCCTACGTGGAGTGTCAAGCTGGAGAAGCTCGGAGGGATCCTTGGAATCAGCTTTCAGGTCTTGTGCTGCTTTTAGCAGTGCACTTTCTTCATCAGTTGTTTCTTTTATAGCAGCAATTATTTTCTCCTGAGCTTGGTCGTCGGAAAGGTAGTCACACCTATGAAGCTCCTCTTTCATTTCTTTCTTCACTGTCTGCACCCTCTGGATCTACTCAACATGTCAATGCTGTAGTGCTAAATCAGGATGGCCTCTGAGTTCCCTTGGTATGCAGAGTGCAGTTGAGGTACACTATAGTATTTCCAGGTAAAGGTAAAGGTAACAGCATGATGATGTGCCCTCATGCAAGACGAGAAAAGACGACGAGGATTTGATTCGCAGAGTTTGAGGCATTGACATGGTAATTCATGGATGAAATTAAGCTTACAATTCCAAAGAGAGAGCATAACTCAGCTAAATTTTGCATTGAATCTGCCTCAACTAGGTTGCAGGATGTCACAAATGACATTAAAGATGATATCCAGGCACCACACGTAGATGTGAGTGTACATATCACCAACTACTTTAGCAGACAGAACTCTAAAACATTCAGACGTTCATTATCATTTGAATGAAGCAAAAAAGAAGGGGAAATGCATGACCAGTCAAGCAAAAAAGAGCTAGCTATCTAGCTAATAACTATCAGGCTTTCATGTACTCCTACACCATAAATTCCCATCAAGTGCTACAACAATTTTAAAGAAACCATTTTAAGTATAATCATCCTTCCAACTTGGTTGCAGGATTGTTTAGGGAGTCACATTTTAAGGTCACACATTTTGATTGCATTCTTCTTTGATTTTTAGCCAATCCGAATAGGCAGTCATTTCAACAATCAGATGCAAATAGATGAATTGGTTAAATAAGTCAAATGCTAAATTTAGATCACACTTGTGGAGCTTTCACCTCCAAAGAAATGTAGTGATAGTTGCAGGTTATTGGCTATCTAGAAAAACTCATTAAGAATACCACCCAATCAAGCATCGACAGGAGGTTGTTGACGTAAACTGGATCAATCCTTATATTTATTTTTTTCTGCTTCCTATCCCTCGAGAAGTCTATAAACTGGATCTTGGACATGTTAAGTAAAATAATTGATAAATCAACATTTGGACATTAAGTAAAATAATTGATAACTCAATATTTGATCATTATTGGTGTAATCTGATAGGCCCATGAGAAATTATCTACTTTGAGCGTACCTATACGATTTTGCCCTTTCAGGGATAGTAAGCCCCAAAAGATGTCTTTTTCTGAAGTGGCTAAACCATCAATGAATAAGGTCTAGGTTAGGATGGCATGCTCTCCTCGTTCTGCTTCGGGAGAGGATGCTAACTCCAATATAAAATCCGTCAGTACCTGGGCCTTGATGGTAGTCCTCGAGACATACTGAATGTCAAATTCTCTAAGCTCTACTGACTACTTTTGCATATGCCCCGAGACATTGAACCTCGAGAGGACTTATCATAATGGTTGGTCAATGACTATCCATATCGGGTGTGCTTGTAAGTATGGGTGTAGCTTCCTTACTACTAACACTAGTGCGAGTGCCAGCTTCTTAATGGGGGGATAACACTCATTGGGCCCATTCAGCATGTGGCCGGTGTAGTAGATAGGCCATTGTGCTCCCGAGTCTTCTCGCAATAGCACCGAGTTGATGACTTGGTTGGTGGCTCAATGTCTCACCCGAGGTGGCTGAAGTGAGCTATGGTAGTCGGGTGAGGTGGCACTTCAATTCTTCGAAGGCTCCTTGGCACTCCTTGGTCCAAATGAAGTCCTTTGGGTTCTTTAATACTTAAAAGAAGGGGAGACATTTGTTGCTCATCCGAGATAAGAACCAACTTAGCGTCGCTAGTCGCCCGGTAGGCCGTTGCACTTCTTTCATAGACCAAGGTGGTTGCATCTCGGATATAGCATGGACACTTCTTGGGGTTAGCATCTATTCCCCTCTAGTGAGTGATGAAGCTGAGGAACCTCCCTAACCTGACTCTGAAGGCGCACTTAGAAGGATTCAGGTGCATGCTGAACTTCTTCAGGGTTTGGAATGTCTCTGCTAGATCTGCCATATATGTGTCTAATATTTTGATTTAACAATCATGTCATCCATGTTCCCTCCAATCTAGTTCTTAAACATTTTGTTTAATCACTCTTTGGTAGGTTGCCCTCACGTTCTTTAATCCGAAGGGTATGACCTCATAGCAATATATGCCTCAGTCGATAATGAAGGAGGTGTGCTCCCAATCTCGAGGGGTCATCCTTATCTGATTGTAACCTTAAAAGGCATCCATGAAGGTGAGGAGCTTATGCCTCGAGGTGGTGTCCCCAAGGTGCAGGAGAGGGTAGTTGTCCTTAGGACAGGTTTGGTTGAGATCGGTGTAGTCAACACATATCCTCCAACTTCCATTAGCTTTATTTACCAACATAACATTGGACAACCATTCGAGATAACGAACTTCAGAAATGAACTATGCTTCTGACAGCTTTTCCATTTCGTCATGAATTGCTTGCTAGTGGTTAATAGCAAACTTGTGGGACCTCTATTTCACTGGTCGAGTCTCGGGGACGAGTCTCGGGGAGGAGTCTCGGGGAGGATATTCAAGTGGTGATGTGCGACTTCTAAGTCGATGTATGACATGTCTTTTGGTGACCAGGCAAAGACGTTGACGTTCTTCTCGAGGAAGTCAATTAGCTGGATGCATATTTCCTAGGGGAGCATAGCTCCAACCTTGACAACCTAGTTGGGTAGGGCTTTGTTGACAAGGACCTTGACCAACTACCCTGTTGGTTCGGGGTGTAGAGAGGTCTTGCTAGGATCATTAGGGTCCACAAGTGGTGCTTTGATCTTCGTCTTCTTTGGTAGTGAAACTACCATCACGTAGCATCAATTGGACTCCCAATGACACTAAAATGAGAGCCACATTAATTTGAATCTAGAGTTTGCAATGATATTAGCGACTCTACTATCAAATGTTCCCTTGAAATATAGTTTAAATGAGAAATCTTCTCTCTTGTGTCATATATGTTTGAGACATCTTCAAGAAAAAAATTGAAAGATTAATGAAGGATAATACTTTGGAAGATTTATACTTTACTTTTTTTTTGCATAAATTACATTAAAAAAAGTAGTAAACTAAGCACATAAAGAAAATTATAATAATAAGTAAATAATTTCTTAAGATTATTTATATTATTATTTGTAGACCACTTCATATTTTTTTATTTTAATGGAGAGGGATATTTCATTATATTTATAAATGAGTTGTCAAGAAATGATTATATGTATTTAATACATAAAAAGTCACAAGTTGTTGACACTCTTGAGATTTATATAAATGAAGTTACAAAACAATTAAATTGTAAAGTTAAAATCATCAGATATAATAGGAGTGGTGAATTTTATAATGAGTCGGGTTAGAATCTTGGCCCTTTTATTAGATTCCTAGAAAATTGAAGTATTTATGTTCAGTTTGTCTTACTATTACTAGATGTGAATAACATCGTTGAAAAATATAATTGTATTCTTATGGATAAGATTATAAGCATGATGAGTTAATACTTTGTACTGGAGTCGATATGGGGTGAAGCTCTTAGAACGATTATATGTATCTTGAATAGGATTCCTAGTAAGTCAATTTAATTAACTCTATTTGAGTTATGGATCGGTAGAAAACTCAGTTTGAAATATTAACATGTTTATAGTTGTCAGATAAGTGTCTTTAATCCATATGAAAAAAAATTAAATCTAAAAACTATTTCTAGATATTTTATTGGTTATCTAGAAAAATCTAAGGGATAGATTTTATTATCCTAATTATAGTTCGAGGATAATAGAATACAATAAAGTAAAATTTTTAGAAAATAACAAAATTAGTATGAGTAAAAAATCTCAAAAGATTAATTTTGATATAGAGAAAATACAGGTTGATGCTCTTTTATTATTTATTATTCAAGATGTTGTTCCTCAAATCATTGAGTGAATTGATAAGGATGAACAATAAAATAATACTAATAAACTCTCACATGATGTTGATGTCATTATTAATGATCCTGTAGAATAACTATAACAAATAGTTTTGATGAGATCTCAAAGGAAAAGAAAACATATCATTTCTAATGTTCAGTATATATATAAAAATTAGATTATGACATAAGAAATTAAAAAAACCCTTTATCATTTTGACAAGCCATGGAAAATAGTAATTATGAAAAATGAATCAGATTATGACATAAGAAATAAAAAAACACCCTTTATTATTTTCATAAGCTATTGAAAGTGGTAATTCTGAAAAATGTTATAATGTAAGAAGAGTTGAAATCGATCTATTAAAATGATATATGAAAACTCATTGAGTTGTCTAGAAATTATAAAAGAGTCGATTGTAAATATGTCTTTAAGATAAATTGAATGATATTAAGTCAAATTTATTAGTTAAAAAAATTTCTTAAAAAAAAGGTATGATTATAATGGGATCTTTTCTTCTAATTTCTGACTCATTGATGATTATCATATATTAATAGCTTATTATGATCTTATGCTATCTCAAATGGATATAAAAATAATATTTCTAAATGAGAATCTAGACTTAGAAAATCCAAAGGATTCAAAAGAAGGAAAAGAAAAGTTAGGCTTGCAAACTTAAATTTATTTATAGCCTTAAACAAGCATTTAGACAATGGTATATAAAATTTCATTATATCATTATTTTTTAAATTTTAAAAAATACTACTAATTAATATATATATATATATATATATATATATATATATATATATCTCTCTAAAGATAGTAAGTTTATTATATTAGTATTATATATGGATGATATTTTGTTTGTTATCATCAGTGATATTAATTTATTGTACGAAACCAATATATTTCTCATTAAGAATTTTAAGATGGTTGATATGAATAAAATATTTTATATTATTGACATTGAGATATTTAGGGATAGATCCAAAAAATTACTAGGATTATCTTAGAAAGGGTATACTGATCAAGTCTTTATGAGATTTAGGATCCAACTTTGTTCAACTAATAATACATCTATTACTAGAAATAAAAAAATTCAGTAAAAACTAATCTCTAAAAAATGATTTAAAAAATCAAATAAAAGATATTCCTATATATACATAGTTGGAAGTCTATTATATGCTCAAACATATATGAAATAAGATATTAGTTTTATAATTTAAATATTAGGTAGATACTATAACAACTCAAGAATGGAATATTAAAAAATATAAAAAAATGATGAGATATCTATAATGAATGAAATACTACATACGGGATATTTATATGTTAATTTTGTAAACTACCTCGAAGTTCACTTCAGGATTCATATTCATGTTAGTTGGAGGAATAATTTTTTGAAAAAGTATAAAGTAATTACTTATTGTATAATTAATAATGAAAGTTGAATTTATGATATGTTTCTAGATCATAAATCAAGTTTTATAGCTACGAAATTTTATTTTAAAACTTGGTATGGTCAATTCATTTGCTAGGTTGCTAAAGATATTTTATGATAACACTGTATTAGTTTTTTTATTTATGAATGATAAGTATTCTAGTGATTCTAAGAATATTGAGATAAAGCACATGGATAAATAAAAAATTCAAAAACAATGAGTGTTAATTGAGAATCTAAACATCACTTTCATAATTGCTAATCTATTTATTAAAGTTTTATAGTCTAAAATGTTTATAGAATATAAAAGATATGTTCTCAGAAAAAGGCTTGTGAGTAATTAATAAAAGATATGATGATATATGTTTAAGTATATATTATTATTGATATTTTTATTTACTTAATTAAAATTATTTATTTCTATCATCATGTTTATATTTATATATATGGATATTATAGTTTAATGTGACAATAAAAATATCTTGACAAGATAAATTACATGAATCATTATGGACTGCATTAGGAATGATTAATAATATTATAATACATAAAAGATAGTATGATATTGATGACATATAATTACTATGACTAGCATTAGTAATAAGATTTAATAGAGTATTATTGTACTTATTTGCTTATTTTAAAACTTATGATTACTTGTAAAATATTTTTTAAAATATTTAAAAACTAATTAAGTAAAATTAATTATATATTTTATTTATTTTATTTATTATGATTTTAAATTCTTTTATA
The DNA here is from genome assembly GCF_036884655.1 of Musa acuminata AAA Group. Classification (NCBI taxonomy): domain Eukaryota; kingdom Viridiplantae; phylum Streptophyta; class Magnoliopsida; order Zingiberales; family Musaceae; genus Musa; species Musa acuminata. The sequence goes on along the minus strand of NC_088353.1, from coordinate 39,172,486 downwards.
TCTTATCAATTAATAGATCAAGTAGGTATTTATTAGATTATGTGATCTTATTTAATTAGATAAAATATATTATAAATTTGATTTGATTCTGATTATGATTATCGGTCCATAGAAGAAGTTCAATTATAGTAAGATTCCTCATAATATTATATTAATAGGAAGAACTCATATAATTATTTATCTTGGACCCTCTGCTCTTATTTATAAATAAATATGATCTTTTGGGGCTGCATACGTATGATAATATAATATAATACAACATAGATTGTAGATCTATTATCATTTTTTTTAGTCTATATTTCATCATTTATATTGGTTCTATAATAAAGAGAAGGAGAAGGGGAGGAGAAGGAGAGTTTAGTTCTCTTATAGATCATTTTTTTTATATTCAATGGATTAAAGTAGTTCTATGAATAAATAAAAATATTTTGAATAATATAAAAGATATGCACATCTAATATTTGATCTATAACTATTTAATTTCAAATTTTGATATTAAATTATTTCATATAATAGCATAATTATAATTTTATTCTTATACAATGTACATTCCAAGTATAGCACAGTGGCATGTGCCAATCATGGAATGTGTATTCTGCTGTTACAAATCAAGAATTGTCTTGGCAGATACGGAGAGATCTGTGGTTAAGTTTAGAGACAGAAATATTGGTCGTTGAGTCGATGATGCAGAAACAGAAAACATATACGATAATTAGAACATTTGATGAAAGCGTCGACCATAACTTATCTGTATTCCATGAGAAAAGATTACTCAGTAAGATGCATCAAAAGAACCGTGGAAACTGGCTTAAAAGGCTGCATAAAAAGGACAAGTACCTTTTTCAAGCTAAAATCTTGGTTTTCTTATATTTGGATCAGCATCTCAAAGAAACACCTTATACGAGCAAGATTTAGTTTGGTTGATCATCTACTATAATAATGACTCCTGCCTTTAGGCTCTCGAGATTTAATAGCATCGGAAACAGGAACTTGATATGAAACACGTTTGCTAAGCTTCATTATTTTAATGAAGCTCTATTTCTCCGCGATAACATGCAGACATGATCTCGTATCCGGAAAAAAGACAACACTGTTCACGAAATAGAAGCTGGTATAACAAGTTTCCAGCAGTTGCTTATTTGCAAGCCAAAAGAACTCATCCTACTCATGATTGCTAAATTAAAGAAGAATAAGAACTGAATCCTCTGAATGGAACTGCATCCCAGTTCCAACAGTTCTCTACAGGTTCGTGCGATCTCAACATCTTCTGTCTCTTTCTTAGTATCAAAGTCTAAAGATTTCCTAGAAAGGACCTAACAAAATCTTATTTCTATCATGCCCCGTTTAAGGATACCAATCGTGAGTAGAACAAAGGCAAAGTTTTACTTTTTTAATAGCATTGATCGCTGGTCGAAGGCAAGAGCTAAGCTTCGCTTTTTCCTCACTGCTATAATATTATGATAAAAATAATAAAAGATAAAAATAATTATTGAAAAAATTTTATTGAAGAAATAAAAAAACTTAAATACATTAAGTTATTCGTCTCCTATTTATACAACCTCATATAGTTAAGAAAATCTTATCTTCTATCAATCATCCTGTCAGTCGCTCCTGCCACAGCTTCCCCGTTAGGATTTTCTTGCTCCAAATCTCACGTCCGGTGCATTCACCAGCTTGCTGCTGCTTCTTCAAAGTCGACCACGAAACAGCAGATCTTTTATTCTAAGTGCCACTGCATGGCCATCGATGACAACGCTCGTGAGTTGCTAATGCCATGCATCATTTTGCTCTTGAAGAGGGTAAAAGAACTGGCCGAACTCCTCTTGGTTAGCTCCATGACCAGGTAAGGATCGTCGCTCTGGTTGGGATGGGCTTCGTGTGCTTCTATTTCCTTACTCATCGGCGACGATTGTGTAACCTCAATCTCCGTTTCCAGCTTTTCATATTGCTCTACTGAGAACAAAGAGTCATCCGCTCCGACTTCAAATTCGCTGGTGGCAGTGTCATGATCGCCTGTTTCAATCTTGAGGACGTCACTAGGAGCGTCCGGCCGTAAGCCTGTTAATGCTTCACCATCCTGTGAAAAGGCCTCTGACTTATCTGATCTCGTTTCAGATTTATTTTGATCGATATCAGTCTCTTTTTCGTCCTTCAGCGAGTTATCAAGCGGCGACACCAGTAATTGCTTGCCAAAGACTCGATAGATTCTCCTTGCAATTTGCCCGACTCATTGCGACTTGTGGAAGGTTCAGAAGAATCCAAGCTGGTGATCTTCTTGGCATCATCTTCTTCGTTGCTGTTTCCATCGCTACATAGCTTTTTCTCCAGTGCAGACGAGTGCAAGGTAGACGAGGACGGAGATGCCTCTTTAAGAGGGCTCTTCTGGCATCCAAGAGATCCAGAGCCACCTTCTCCTCCACCGACGGGGATGCTGCTGCTGCTTCTGCTTCGTAAGCTAATTTTGCTCCTGATGAAGAAATACCATCGTCGTCTGCGTCTGCCCTTCTTCGCGTTACTGGTGTCGCCACCATCACTTGCATGGCCTTCTCTTCTTCTGGAGGAGAAGGGGAACAGCATGGGGAGGTTCCGGAGGGAACCTGAAGAAGGTCAAGGCAAAAGGAAATGATTGGAGGGAGGGAAATGGATGCCCCCTTCACTTGTAGCAGCGGAGATGGATGACGTATGTGGAGGACAGCCTGAGAGGGAGCCGAACATCTCCCATGCTCGCTGTCAGAACGAGGATCGATGAAGCAACAAGGGGTTGAGGTATTAGAAATTGAAGGGGATAAAGACCGATAAGAGTTTTAAGAATTTTCAGGAAGGAGGTCTTGAGGAAATCTTTGAAAAGTTGAGGAAAATCCTTTATAATATATATAAATAGCCATCAAAAGTTTTAGCTCACTATCTAAATGAACTCTACGATTACATTTCATAATTTATTATGGTATCAGAGTCACTTGCCTAGAGACTCCTCACACAACCTCATCAATGGAGGTGCTCGACGTCGACACTGTTGCTCGACGCCGACGCTGCCACTTTGCGCTAGTATCTCGACACTGGTGCTTCTTCCCTCACCGATGCTGTTGCTCCATCCTCGCCATCATCCTTGCTAGCAACAACAAACCACCTCCCTACAATCGCTGTTGATTCGATCTCCAGATCTGATTCTGCTGAGTCTCTGTCGTTCATCACCGAATCACTACTGGTAGAACTCCCTATCGCAGCCTTTGCTCACGCCGGACTTACCCTGTTTCGCTATGTTCTCCTACTTGAGCTGGCGATCGCTGTCATTTCCTCTACCTCGGTGCATCTCGGTAACATTAATCTAAAATGCCTCAAGTCACCCTCATATACTCCCCAATTGGTTGGCTCTGTCGAACGCAGACATCGACATATCGTTGAAACTAGTCTCTCCCTTCTACCCTCAAGATCTGCATACTACTATTACTCCAGTTCAACAGCTTCTCACTCCCTCTATTTCTCCACTCCCTTTGAAGTAATACTCTCAGCAACATTGCCACTGGCTTTACCTTCTCCTAGACCTAGTGACATTGACATGCCAACGGCTGGCCCGGTCCATGACGGTGACTTGCTCTTGGCTATACCACCAACATAATCTACCACTTCCATCGCCCCTAGACATTCAATGACAACATGCTCCAAAAGTTGTATTTTCAAACCATGTCAAGTCCTTGACTTACATGCTATAACGAATTCCTCTACTGAGGCCAGTGAACCCACTACAATCACTGAAGCTTAAAAATCTTCTCACTAGCGTAAAGCCATGTGTGACGAATATGATGCTCTCCTCCGTAACTCTATATGAACCTTAATACCTTTTCATCACACACAAAATATCATCGGGTGTAAATGGGTCTTTCGAATTAAGCGAAACCCAAACGGATCCGTTACCAGATATAAAGCATGTCTAGTCGCCAAAGAATTTCATCAACGATCTAGTGTCGACTTCACAGAGATATTTAGTCCTATTGTTAAACCCACAACAATCCATCTTATCCTGAGTTTGGTCATCTCAAAGGGCTGGCACATACGACAATTGAATGTTAACAATGCTTTTTTACATGTGTCTTTTACTAAATATGTCTTTATGCAGTAACGTCTTAGTTTTGTTTATTCTCAGTATTCAAGGCATGTCTGCAAACTTTAAAAAGCTATTTATAGACTTCGTCAAGCTCCAAGGGCTTGGTATACAGAGTTTGGCTCGTTTTTTACCTCAATTAACTTCATCAATTCCAAGTCTGATACCTCATTATTCATATGCCAGCATAATGGAAGCACAATATATTTTTTGGTGTATGTGGATGATATTAGTGTCACAAGCAATGATCCTTTGGAGACTCAGGCATTTCTAAAGCACTTAGCCAATCGATTTTCCCTCAAAGATCTAGGAACTTTGAGCTATTTTCTAGGAGTGGATGCAACATTTACATCTTCAGGTCTCTTCCTATCACAAAGAAAGTATATTCAAGATTTATTATCGAAGACAAATATGTAGGATGTGAAAGAGGTTACAGCTCCTCTCTCTGCCAGTGAATCACTCAAATTATGTGATGCTATAGATTTGACTCAATATTGACAAGTCCTTAGCTCCTTACAATACTTGGCTCTCACCCGTCCAGATATCTCATTTTCCATCAATAAATTATCGCAATTCATGCATCGACCATCTACTATGCATTGATCTATGATCAAACGAATTTTGTGGTATCTTAAAGGGACTCTTAATCATGGCATTTTTCTTTGCAAAAATGCTTCACTCCATCTCCATGCCTTTGCTGATGCTGATTGGGCAGGGAACTTTGATGATAGAACATCCACGTCAGAATACATTGTCTTCCTTGGAGCTACTCTAATCAATTGGAGTTCTAAAAAACAAAAGACGGTTGCACGATCTACAATTGAAGCTGAATACCGTGCCATTGGCACCGCCACTACTGAACTCAATTAGGTCACAAATCTGCTCAAGGAACTCAACATCAACTCCACAATTACTCTTACAATATATTGTGATAATATTGGAGCTACGTGCCAATCTAGTGTTCCATTCCTGCATGAAACACATTGCCATCGACTTCCACTTCGTGCGAGATCAAGTTGTCAGACATCAACTCCATGTTTCCCATGTACATATGGCTGATTAACTAGCAGACTCACTCACAAAGCCTCTCGTCTGTAAACTAATTTTATTCCATCGGTCCAAGATCGACATCCTTGATAAAAGCTCAATATGGGGCATGATAGTAGATAAGATTTCCTCGAGGTAGTTGAGGAAATTTTTAATCAATTGAGGAAATATCTGAACAGTTGAAGAAAATCGTCCTTGTTGAATGTATATAAATAGCTATCAAAAATTCACTATCTAAATGAACTCTACTATTACATTTCATAGTTTATCAGTTTCAAGCCCGATCAAACACAATCGAGAAGCTACAACTGACGCCTCAAAGTCTTGTTCTTGTGAGTAGAGATGATAATGGAGTAGAGTTTTCTTTAATTCGGATATCCTTGTCTAATGTATCCATTTAAAATAGATTAAGATATCGTTAATTGGGTACAATTAGAAAAAAAATAGATATTGATATCACCCAACATCTCTTATGTTATCCCACATCAAAAATGTAATTTCATTCTTATACTGAAGGCATTCCTTCCATTCATGAATCTGTGATCATGAATAATCGAACCAACATGAAATTGGAGATGATGAATAAGGTGTAGGATACACCAAAAAAGAATTGATACATTAGGCTGCTTATGTATCAGCTATTTCAACATACTTTTTCTAGTTTCTTCAAATTCCATGCATGGTTTCTGTTCATGTTTGTCTTCCTACATGCTGTTGTACTACACAATTTTCATGACGACTAGCTTGAATCATCTTGCAAGCTAGGTGGTAAAGTTGAACCATTTCCTTGATGAACAAAATAGAAATGGTTAATGTATCGGAACAACATCGGTCATCATCTCTAATGCTACTTGCACGCAACAGGCAAAAACCTCTTCACTTGGGTTGCTTTCACCAAGAGATTTAGCTGCATTCCAACATCTCCGCCAGGGACGTGCGCGGTTGAACTGTCATCTACCTAACAGAGCGGCTTCATCAGTGGATTCTGCCGGCCTCGGTCATCGGCAGGAGGCCGGGAATGTAGGGCACGCCGGACTTCGGCAACCATGCGTTGCCCTGGATGAAGTGCTCGACGGTGAACTTCTGGGCGTGGGCGTAGCCGATGGTCTTCACCCCCTTCCACTTCACCCTTTGGCTCGTGTTGGCGCCGGGGCCGCGGTTGTCGAGCTCGGTGTAGAAGCAGGTGTTGAGGCCGAAGTTCTCGAACCACGGAAGCCACCCCTTTGGGTCGATCAGATCGTCCAGCTGCGACTGCAGCACGAAAGTCCTCGAGAACTCTTTCCACGGCCGGCCGAGGAACGTCGGTAGCTTCTCCCGGAAGGGGAAGAAGGCGGGGTCGGCGCTGATGGTGCAGTTGTGGAGGATGATGGCTGTGGTCTGGCGCCGGTCCTTGCGCCCCTGCGCCGTCACGATGTTCTGCTGGTTGTCCATCGGCTTCCTCGCCAGGATCAGGCAGTTCTGTAACACCGCCGCGCCGTCGCCAAAGATGAAGTCGATGGTGCCGGAGATGTTGCAGTCGCGGTAGAACTGGCGCTTGGTATGGACGTAGAGCGTGTCCTGGTACCCGTCAATCCGCACGTTGTAGAAGACCGACTTGTCGGACTGCACACGGAGCGCCACCGCCTGGTGCTTCGCCGCCCCGGCCGAGTTCTCGATCCAGAGGTCCTTGCCGATGAATCCATCGCCAATGACAGCTGCGTCGTCACACGAATAATTTAGTCGTTAGTACCAGCACTTCACCATTACCTAAACAACTTAGCGCATGGTGCACCCACCGACAGTGGCGGTTTTGAAGGTCGCGGTGCCGTCGATGTAGTTGAGGCTGCCGGTTATCTTAGTCTTGTTCGTCCCGTCGCCGACCATAATCACGTTGGTGAGGCTCCGGTTAACCTGAACTTTCTCCTTGTACACTCCTTCCTTGATGTAGATGACGAATGTATGGTTGCTTTTCTTCGGGACGCGGAGGAGGGCATCGCTGATGGTCTTCACGTCGCCGGTGCCATCCTGAGCTACAGTGACGTTGGGCTTCAGCTCGGCTGGGCTCAGCTGGAGGAGCCTTCTCTTGCCGAGGGAGACCCACGACGGGTACTCTTCGGCGAGGAGCTTCCGGCTGATACCAAGGTTGAGGGAGTCGAGCGTGTTGTCCAAATTGATGACGATGGCCAAGATGTTGCTCGTCATCTCGGCGGAGCTGTTCAGCGCCTTCCGCATCGACTCCGCGGCGTTGGTGGTCGTGTTCTCGAACCCGTCGAGGCACGTCTCCTGATACGTGATGGAGGCGCTGATCCACACCTTGAGGTCGTCCAGGAACTTGTCGAGCTTGATCAGGGAGAAGCCTTCGAGCTGGTCGATGGAGCTCCTGAGGTCGTCGATGGCGTAGTCGAGGAGCTCGCGGCAGTTCTCGAGCGCATCGGAGGTGCGTGGGTTCTTGGCAGCCTCCGACAACACGGTGGAGTGGTTGAAGGCCTCCTTGATCTGGTCGATCGTGATCTGGAAGGCCAGGTTGACGAGCTCCTTGGGGTCGGTGGAGTTACCGGCCGCCGCGGAGAGGGTGCTCTCGCAAGTCTCCTGGTAGTCGGTGGGGTTGCAGAAGTCCTTGATGTTCTTCTGCGAGCTTGAGAACTGTGTTTTCGCCGGTTCGGAGTCGAGGTTCGATATGGTGACGGCGACGGTCGCCACGATTGCCACGAGGACGATGGCGGAGACGCTGAGAGCAGCAACCTTCATGTTCCCCATGGTGTTTGGCTCTCTATTCTCTAAACAACGCTTTGAGAGGTTTTGCAGTGGCCTACCAAGGCAGAGACTAATGGGGTTATCCTACAGAAGAGAAAGGGGATGACCCCAAGGTCGGATGAGTGAGGAGTGACAGGAATCTGGCCCTTCTTTATATAGAGGAGTTAGGGGGACAGGGCCAAGAAAGAAGATGGCTGTGGATTTGCGACGGTGGACACAGACGAGGATGCAGGAGAGCCACGAAGACAAAAATAGCGTCTGGTCAGAGATAAGAGTCTATTTATGACCTAATAGATTTGCACCATCACATCTGGTTAAACTGTTTGCAGGAGGAAAACTAAACGTTTTTAGTTAGGCTAAGTTTTCATATATTCTAAGAATTTATAGTTATTTCACTGCAGTTAATTTCATTACCTAATTATCATTTGATGCTAATTCAAACTCTACATTATATAATTATAATAAAATAACGCATTGAGATTATGACAATAATGAAGAAGATATATATATATATATATATATATATATATATATATATATATATATATATATATATATATATTATAGTTAATCTCCATCGGCTAACAATCATCAGATTATTAATTAAGACAGACTCATTAAAATTATAGTAATACTAAAGACGTTTTAGATTTAAATTTTTTAAACTCAAACTAGCTAACTATAGATGGATTATTTGGATTTTTCTGAATAGACATTAACCAAAAAATAAGGATACATGTGATGTTAATGTTTGGAGGGTTATTAGTGATATATAAAAATTGATAAGGGTAAATACGCCATATACAAGTAGATACTAAAAACTCTAGTCTTAAAAACTCGTTTTATTTAAAGATTACACCGATACCAAATCTTCACTTTTTGACTCCAACAATATTAATATAGAACAGATATAAGTTTGTCCACGGTGTCACTGCTACATCATGATTCAGTGCTTCAAAATCGACCTGTTTGTCCTCGATATCCCCGTTTTTAACAATGAAATGTTTATGATGAATGTATACTGTAGCGTAGATATCAACATTCTCACATGAAAACGTAATACGATACATCAATGTTATCTGAAGGACCACAAGTTAGACCAAAACATGTACTACAGCATTACATAATAAATCAACACGGACATATGTTTATCTTCAATCATTTTGAAAAGTTTATTAATTCTGTTCGTAGTGATTCAAACAATTATCACAATTATACAGTCTCTCTGAAATCTAGAATAAAAAACAACCAATTCAGACATGAAAGACTTTAGTTTTTCACCTCCCATGTCTTCAACCATCAACTCCATTCGAGATCGTACGGCAAAATAGCCACAGGGATGTTGATACTAAAGGATGACACCCTTGCTCAAATAAATAATAAAGTATGTAGTCCCTGCAATGAAGTCACTAGAAGTCATCAATTGCGCTCCGTTGTGCGCCTGGACATGCTCGGGTTACTGGAGGCTTGGCATGTGGTCCTTCTAACAAGCTTCTTGCAATTGTCTCGTAAGCTGCCTCGGTTAGGTGAATACCATCCCAGGAGATGGAACTAGATGGATCACTGCAGACTGTTGCATCTTTGTGACCGCACTGAACAAATCGATTGACGCCATATGGGCCATCGCTTCCACAGCATGCGTGCAGTGGAGCTTTAAATCCTGCACTCACAAAGATCTCAGCGAAGATTCCATCAAACTTAATACACACAGATAAACATTGATTCTAATGAACTTTTTCCCACAGGGTGGGTGCAAGTGCAGTTCATTGAGGTTCTGTCATATCTCAATTGGATCCATATCTGGATCAATCCGAATTTTCCACCTAATTCTGATAGACATCCAATTTGACCAATGTGTAACAGACATCCCTTACTACTACATTGCCTTCGTTTGGAACAGTTATGCCTCAAATCCAACCACAAGAAATTTGTGTGAGAACATAACTCTTCAACTATAAGTTTGGTCACAAGTTCTCTACTAATAGCAACTCATTTTTTATATTCAACTATAAAAAACAGAACAAAACTCGTTAGTCCTGGAACTTCAGGGGTGGATTTGAGTTGTAGTTACCAAGTAAATGAAATATGTTTTCTAATCCAAGTCAGCTCAAAATGGCCTAGGTTTAAATTTGAGTAAGTGATTTTCAAGTAAGAATCTGAAGCCATATGTATCAAACATTTAAAGATTAAATGGATCAAGCAGTAAAAAATTTGATGCAGCTTAACATACAGAGGAAATCCATCCAGAATACCATGATCAAAAGGTCTCAAAAATATGATTCGGAATAACATCCAAATTATAAGAAATTCTATAGAAGCCACAAGCATCCAATTCGTGCTTTGCAAACTTTGATTTGTTCTAGTTCTAGTGTGTAAATAAATCGCCAATATGGTCCAAGTAATAAATGTCCAAGTTTCTTTGGGGCCCCAATTCCAATAAGATCCCCATGTCTCATTGGCCCATACAGCTCCACAAAGAATGCCTATGGTTATAAAAGGTAAACCTAAACTAAGGACACAATTAACTCCAATAATCTAAAAATGGCCATGCGCTCACAAAAGAACTCCGAACATCAAATCTTGCAGACCGATACTAACCTATGGGAGTTATCAAGCATGTAGTTTCTTGATTAATTCCAAATAAGTATTTGCTGAAGTCAGGAGCGTATACATAAATCTAATTCAGGTATTTTCAGCTTATAGGTCCAGCTACCTGCCCCATGGACAGTTGGAGTCTATTGAGATCTCAATAGAAAGTCATGCAGATTTTTCTGTTTCTGAAGCTGTAATATTATGAAACAATGGGTTCTTACATTGGATTGGCATACTTTCTCTTGTTCTTACAATTTCCTTGTGAAATTTGAATAATTGACTGATTATTACAGTAAACTAATGGTGATAATTAAAAAATGAATCGCCCCGATCATTCAAGTTCTTCAGCTGAACTCCGGTTACAGATTCTAGCACCCAAGTTAACTACAATCAGGGCAAAGGTAAGTAACTCAGTTAAATGATCATATTTCTTCTACCTTTAATAGATGAAGATACATAACTACCTTCTAAGGTTAGGAAAATAAGTTTAAATCAAATGTTTTTACTTTGCCTGATAAAACTACAATAAGATGCAACTCAAATTGGAACTGCACCAATTGAGAGCACTACAAAATCATTTGAGTTTATTACCTTAAAAGTAAAGAATGCTTTTAAGGGAAAGGATTAATGATGACTCACTGTGCAAAATATTTTGGACCAACGACAATTCATGATGAAATGGTTATTATAATTGAAATTGTATAAAGATAGTGTCATAAAACATGATTTAAAAAGTTCAAGTTTAAGATGGAGGATAAATAGTGGGTATCGTAACTGTTATAGCTAATCAAGATGACATAAGCATAGTGTAAACTTGAAAGCATGTAGGAGAAAGAATCACATGTTCACCAATAAAAAGTTCCAAAATGTAAAATTTTTCAAGAATTTCAACATAATGCCACACATCCTATCTCAAGAACCAGCCTCAGCAAAAGGTTCATATAACAGCTAATTGGTAAAGCCAAATAAAGTGGTTTTAAGCCTCATGTAAAGCCTTTTAAAGCCCATATTTGAGCCAAAAAAAAAAATCGATACAAGATAGAATGCACTTGGAGCTTTTCTGAAGGCATAATTGACATACATATTTATGCAGATCTACATTCTAGTGTAATGTCAGAATAAGTGGAAATAGTTGCCTGATTCCTGCAATTACATGTATCATGTGGTTGTCGTCCAATTTTTTATGCTGACATTTGAGAACCAAATATTATTTTGAACCTCTTACTGTAGTAACATACAACTACCACAGTATGCAAATTCAGTGTTCCAGTCATGATAGAACTCTATATAAGGAACAATAGTTCAAACCAGGAGTGCTCTAGGATTAGCAATATTTTTCTTTTCTTTTGAAGGAAGGATTAGTACATTTTTGACAGAGAAAAAACATACCAAAGAGTTGTGGAGCACGGAAAAAGGTTATGGTGGCATCATAGTAGTTTGCATAAATGATAGTGACATGTGGGTGAAGCTTCCGAAGCCTATCCAACTCATCCTGGAGTAGGCGATTATGGTACTCAGAGAACTCATTCAACCACTTGATGCAGCCTGTTTGCGAGTCATAATCCTCAACATTCTTGCTCTGAAAGACATCTAAATATGCTGGAATACATCCAATTGGGAAGTTCCCGGGAACCAACAATGTCTTTACCCCAAGTTCTATTAAATCCTAGCCAAAAGAAAGGATTATATGAATCTAGAGTTCCAGTTGGCAATGCTTGAGAAGAAGCACCACATTATGCCCAAAATGTATACTAAATTTCCAAAAGGTCAGTGGCAGAACCCTCACATTGATTGCTGAACTGATTGCACCAACGACGCTAGGAACGAAGGTTCTTACTTCATCTGCATTTATTCCTTGGAAGAATGGATGGTTGTAGTCATTTCCACCAATCTCTCCCATCAGGATCAATGAACTGTTCAACACCTCTTTGGTATCTGCCATTACATACAAAGACAAAACAATCAGAAAACATCACACCCAACAGTCAACTCTGCTATTCAGCACGTACATGACTAACTGACTTCTAACAAGCAATTGGAAAAGGGATTTTTCTTATAAGTTTGAACTCCTGATACAATCTTACGATTATCTTCATCCACATATTAGATCAATTAACTGTTCATATTTGTTCTCCTTAGTAGCATTAATAGTTTTAACATAAGTAATCATCATTATTATCATTTTTGGAAACACTACACAGAATATTGGGAATCGAAGGCATATGCCTACCGGAGGAGAGCGAAGACAACAACTGCTTGAACGACTCGATCTGAACACGCAAGGACCTGTCGGTCCATGAAGCTTGAATCCCCTTAGAGCTAAAGAAGTCAAGATCGAGCGCGGTGGCCCCGCCGACTGCGAAATTCGCCCCTTGCCGGAAATCATCCCCGCTACCTCCGTCCAGATACGGCCGCACCAGCGGCAACCCCAACCCTTGCGCTGAGCCAGTAGAATCATCCGAAATATAACTCATCTCAAACACTAACATCGCCGCTTCTCACTATAGAAACGAAAATTGGGTGGTAATAGTAGTAGTAGTGGAACAGACCGATGAAGTCGATGATGACGCGGCCGTCGGAGAAGCGACCGGTGGGGCGGTCAAAAAAGGTGCGGCCGTAGGGTGGGCTGCCGCTGGAGGCGCCCAGGCTACCGAGGCGGACGGCGTTGCCGGTGTCAGCAATGGAGTCGCCGAAGCTAAAGATGGCTGTGAAGCAGCCGGAGGCGGGGCGACGAGCGCCGGGGAGAACGGCGATGACGATGAGGAGAGGGAGGAGGCGAGGAGGAGGCGCGATAGGGGCCATCGATAGGGTGAGACCACACACACACACACCGATAGGATTAACGGAAGTACGACAGGTGGCGTAGTGGTCGCGTCAACAAAAATAATCGGTTGGCTCGCTGACAGTTGGCTTTTTTTAATTTTTCACGTGAAAATAAGGAATCCGCGTGAAGTTGCCACTCCTTTTTTTAATTAAAAAAAGGATATAAATTCACTTTTTATCTATTTATTTCCTTCTTTCTCGTACGGTTCATTCTCATCCAACACAACCAATCCATTAGATCGGATTAAACTAAACTAATATCAATTCCTAGTTGACATCCGGTTCATAAATTTGTGTTTGAGTTGCCTCAGCTCTAAAGGAAGCTGCAAAACCTGAAAGCAGGTTCCTTTGATGTCAAGATAGACTCATGTAATCATATTATATTTGTAGCTCATTTATCTGGAAAGACAATTTTTATGGGATCCCTATCTATCATAATTTTCAGGATAAAGGATTTATAGTCCCTCGCCTTACCACTTGACCATTGTCACTAAACCAAATTCGATCTAAATAAAATAAAAATAAATTTCTTAAGAGAAAAAAAAATAGATTTCTGGTCAAAAACTGAAAATTTTAAATTGAAACTATAAACTATTTATTTTGTTGTCGGTTAAGTCTTGAATTAGAATTATAAACCATCGATTCAAAAATAATTTTTTTTTTTAAAACTAACATAACTAAATAAGATTAATATATTTATTAAATCTTATTAAATAAATAATATCATAAAAATATAAAATAAAAAGTAATCAAATTATTTATTATAAAAATAAATATTATTTATATATTTTCAAAAATAATAGAATTGCCAAATAAACCAATAAGTATGAATATTAATTAAATCTATTGTTACATGTCAAATACTAAAAAAATTTATCAAAAGTCCTTCTTACCCAAACTAATAAAATATTTTCTTATCAAAATAATTAAAGTAATATTTTAAGATTTAAATTTTGAAAAATATCATATCTCGTTCTAGAACTAATTTTTAAGAGTTTTGATGGATTTATAGATTTTTTCACTTCAAATGACTCAAATTATATTAATTTTAAATGGGGACACACTGACTTTTGATCTCTTGTTCAAAAAATGTGAAACTTCATTTAAAAGTAGTATAATTCAACTTTTAAAAAAATTCATTGAGATTCATTCTAATACTTTATACAATATATATAATAAATTTTAATATTCAAATCTATGGAATGAAGGATTAATTTAGTGAAGGAATACTTTGACTAGAATTGTATATTGTTGAATATCGTAGAATTGTATATTGTTGAATTATGATAAAATCGATTTGATATGTTAATGTATTTTTGAGATAGATGAAGTAGGAAATATTTTGATTATAGACTCGAATTACCTAAGAACTAAATGTATGAGAGTTATAAGTTATGTTGGAAGATCATCGTATGATGTCGAATTGATTGATTAGTTGATGTGCTTAAGAATATATTTCATGCTAGAGATTTATATATCATACTAAAAGGATCAGATATCATGATAAAATTAATATGTTAGAGGATTGAGTGATATTCCAAAAGATAGGATAATATACCAAAGACGAAGGTTAAAAATCGAACGATATGTAAGAAGAGTGGACATTGTCAAGTGGTTGATGAATTAGGGTTTTAATTGACGTAGTTTTAAGCTAATTTAAGTTAGGTTAAACAAAGCTCACTTGTCATGAAAACTGTTGGGGTTGAAGTTAGGTCAAATTTAAGTTATTAGAAGACTAAATACATGGCATAAACTACCTATGTCAATAATAATACCACTAGTTATACAATCAAAATTAAGTTTATGATATTGTATAAAAAATTATCATGGTAGTATCATGGCTCCATGTCAAAAATTATAATGGTAATACTTTAAGAGTCTAGTATTATAGTTATGTATCAAAAATTACGAAGGAAGTATCGTACGAGTCTATATTATAGCTTTTGTTTCAAAGATTACAATGGTAGTACCATCTAAAATCAATAGTACTACTCGTATCGTGAAATATTAAATATTTAAAATTTTACTCTATTTTTAAAAAAATTTGGGAGCTATAAATGCCTCACTCAATTGATGGATGATCTATTCTTGAGTTTATGAAGTGTTATCATTCTCTCTTTAAGCATTATTTGAGTCTTTTTTTTATTCTTGAATTTAGTTATAATATTAAATAGTAAGAGGTAAGAGGTCTCTTGTAAAAGATTAAGTGTGAATATTCTCTACTAAACTCATTGAAAATAGAAACGACATAAAGAGTTATTAATCTTCACTCGTGGAAAGCACGATTAGCAATGAAAACTAATAACATCCAGAGAAGAGGAATCAAAAGTGGATATAAGTTACGAAGATCAAACCACTATAAATCAATTTATATATCTTTTTCTACTTATGACTTTTGTTCGTGATTACTTATTTATTATCATCTAAAATATTTGTAAATCTTACTAACACTTAATATTTAGTTGATCATATTTTTCATTTTTTTGATCGAATTTTAAAATTAATTAAAATATGCTATAACACTAATTCATCCTCCGCTATGTCATTAGCATCGTAGGTTGATCTGAACATGAATACAATTGAAACTAAGACAGGTAAAAAGATGAAATGAAATAAAAGAAAAAGGTTAGAATTATGAACCACACAAAACTTATTGTCCTAAGTGTATTCCCTAGCCCTGCGTGCAACTGCTCCATGCACGTACTAGAGAATCAATCGGACGATCTGCGCACGAGTGAAAAATCTGAAGCGAGAATGAGAAGAAAATAAGCTCAGCAATATGTGAGAAGTGCTGAGAGCATGAAATTTATATATACTTTTAACGGATGAGGGACTGTCCATTCACAACATGTGAGCGTGCCACATGGCACGTGCTAACTCACCACTTTCAGAAGCAGGCTCAAATCCCACTTGTGCATGCAAAAAGTCAAACCAAAGGGAGAAGAGAGTAAGGAAAAACTTATCATATTATTATTATTATTATTATTATTATTATTATTATTATTATTATTATTATTATTATTATTATTATTATTATTATTTGTTAAATCCCTAACAATCCCCCACAAAACATAAAATTATCATAAAATAAATAAATAAATAAATAATATAAAATAAAAGTCATTAGTTGTGCATCTACTATTATGATGTCAATGAGATATCTTTTCAAAAATGAAATCTTATTTAGTAAAGTAAACATTTATTTGATCAAACTTCAACTAACTTATATATCATATCGATTATATCTATCTTATTTATTTATTAAAGATTTTAAGAATTATTGAAATCTTTAGTTATATATTCTCTCATATATTAGATCTCCTACAAAAGGATGTGCATAAAGTCACATCTCAAAAAAATTATCATCTTAGGTCTCTTTTAAAGTTATATTTTTCTTTTACCTCTACATATAAGCACTACCAATCATAGGGATGAGTTTGAAGATAAATTCTATATCTATGTATACTAAGATGCTAACCGATGTACTTTTTAATTAATCAATCAACTTATTATTATCATATTGTATCTACTAAAAGGAACTCCATAGAGGTTGGATTCTCATTGCTAAAAAGGTCATTCTAAGCTAAGATCCATCTTCTTGATGACACTAGGATCTTAGTCTTATTAAAACTTTTATTAAGATAGTTATATTATTATTAGTTTTAATTAAAAAATATAATAAAATAAAAATCTAATCATCTAACAGACTTTTTATCTAATCTTTATATGTCTACTAATTTTGGCATTTATAAATTTTTCTTTTACAATAGTCAATTGTAGCTCTGCAATCACAAAAGAAGGGTTAGAAATCATTGGATGATAGGAAATCAAATTTTTAAGCAATTTAGCTTCTTTTTTTTAAAGAAAAGATCATCTATTAAGATTTAACAGTTCTACCTAAAGACTTGTGTAAGTCATTTTGGAGCAGTACATATAGATCAAGAGGAAAGAGATCCTCCCATATAATGTTACATCTATCAGATCTAACTTAGCAGCCCAATGCGTCGCTTGATTACATTCACGATAGCAATGTATTTCAACAAATGAGGTAAGTTGTAAAAGTAGATGTTTAATATCCACAATGTTGTGGTTTATAAGCCAAGGTGATTGTTTGTCTGATCATAATAGTTCCTAGAGTATTGTTGAGTCTGTTTCAATCTAAAGTTTGGTGAATCCTTTCTCCAGTGGAAATTGTAATCACTTATGAGAAGTCCATGTCTCACAATGTAATGCAGATTTTTTATGTAGGTAGTGGATGCCTGCTGCACAACAGAAATCATTGTGATCATGAATGATGAAACCAGCTCCTCCATCCTGCAATATAGAGGACCCATCAGTATTATGTTTATGCCAATTAAGCTTTAGAGTTTTGTACAATATTTCTCCTTCAGATAGTGTTGTTCTAGCATGGTAGCAATGGCTTGAGCCAAAATTGATCTAATAGAAGGCTTTTTTACTATTAAAGAAAGCATTATTTTTGCATTTTCCATATGAACCACAGTTGGCTTGCAATAGCAGTCTGTGCAATTTTTTCCTTCCCTATTGTATTTCCTTCCTTTAACCAATCATTGAGGAACCAATGAGTTCTAAATTCAAAACTAATCTGTAAATTAACGTACCACCAATCCCAAAGTTTGTTTGGAAAGGGGCAATCAAAGAATAGATGATCAATAGTTTCAGGATATGTTTGACATAGAGAGGACATGTTTTGAGCAGGTAAATAAAATTTAGTAAGTCTATCAGCAGTAGGTAGTCGTTTGTGAAGTAAATTTCCATAAAAAGAAAATGTATCGTAGGGATTGTAGGAAGGTTCCACATATATTTCCAACCATACCAATTATGTTCAACTTGTTTACCTCTCGAGTATAGTAAGTGATATGCACCTCTTGCAATAACTTTACTACCATAAGGATTAGCTTTCCAAATTCATGTGTCATCACAATGATGTTGTACAATCTCTATAGTTTTAACAGCATCAACCAAGTTAGCAACTGGGTATTCCAGCTATACAAGTGTCTCAACTTTAGTATCTGAAGACATAATAGAAATATTACCCATTGTAGGTTTCTTGCTAAGCAGCATGTCAATAACCCAAGTCCTCAAAAATATATGTATTAAAACCATTGCCAATGTATTTACAGAAACCATATTTTAATGTATACAAAGATTGTATAAAAAGCTTCCAACTCTAGCTACTATGGTTAAATTTGGGAATGTTCTAGAAGTGGACAGTGCCATATTTGGTATGCATAATATTAGACCAAAGACTTCTATTTTTATTTAAATATCTACTAATTCTGGAAGCTTGTAAGGTATACTTGAAACTTCTAATGTCACCACCATTATCTTTACTTGTAGTAATTGTGTCCCATTTATTTAAATGAAGCCTTATAGAGTGCAAGTTATGTTGCCATGGAAAGTTTTTAATTAAACTTTTTATTTTATTAATAATAAAATCTTGTATCCCAGTGACACTAAGAGTGTGAATAGGGATAGAGGTTAGCACTAATTTAGTTAAAACAATTCTGCTAGCTTGTGACAGATGTTTTGTTTGCCATGGCTAGTTTAGCTTTAATCCTTTTGAGAATCTCTTCTATTGGCAATTTAAGCACCTAAGTATTTAAAAGAAAATTGGTCTTCATGAAATCCTAAAAGAGAACATATTTGAGTTATAGGTATGAAAATTTTGTTTAATTGTGGCATAAGATTTTTTATTAGCTCTGAGATAAAAGGATAATATCATCAACAAACATAATATGACTAATTTTACTATTAGACCCAATATTGAGAGGAGTAAGTTATTTATTTATAATGGTGATATTAAAGAGTAAGTTATGTAAACAGTTGTCTTTAAATAAAGATGAAATTTGTGCTTGATAAGACAAGCAAAGAGAAGATATACAAGATTGAATCCAATATATAAATTTTGGAAGAAAATTCATGTTAGAAATAACTTGAAGAAAAATGCATTATCTAAGCCAAGTTTAACATGAACCAAATAATTTTTTTCTTTAGAAGAATACATGATGTGAGTTGCTTCTTGTGTTATTAAAATATTATTATGAATAATATGTCTATGAATGAATGCAGATTGCTCACTACTAATAAGAAGAGTATTAAGGCATAGTTATGGTCTATTAGCTAATACTTTGGCTAGGATATGATAATTTACATTAGAAAGGGCAATAGGCTTAAAATGAATGACAAGAGAAGGATTCTTGTTTTTTGGTAAAATTGAGGAAGGTTTTAGATGGAGAAATATAAGCATAATGATAAAAAAATTTGAAAGGGCAAGAGCAGTCCAATATGATTTATAAAATTCCTCAACAAATCTATCAAGGCCTTGACTTTTGGCCATGTGTATAGAAAAAATAGCATTACAAATCTCTTCAATAGTAAATGATGCAACTTAGAGTATTTCTTTCACTAGCAGGAAGTAATGGAAGAGCTGGCCAATTATGTGGAGTATAAAAAATAATAATA
This sequence comes from Musa acuminata AAA Group, assembly GCF_036884655.1. Lineage (NCBI taxonomy): Eukaryota > Viridiplantae > Streptophyta > Magnoliopsida > Zingiberales > Musaceae > Musa > Musa acuminata. The sequence continues at coordinate 39,152,709 of NC_088353.1, read as the reverse complement.
AGATTATTCTGAAAGAGTTGTATATTACTAACATAAGAGATTCATGATACTATGAGTGCCTTGAATTAGATTATGGTTACAATCATAAAAATCATGAATAAAGTTTCTATGCCTCTGTTGGACAACAATATTGTGGAAATACCTAATATTTTTATCACCATCATTAATCCATCCATGTATATTTAGCTTTTTAGCCCGCGATTTAAGATTAAGATATTTAATAAGAGTAATTTAAAAATTATATAATAAAATAAGTTGGATAAGGTCAGAATCAGAATGGCTAATAGTATCAATTTTGGATTCAAGATCAATGATTGAAGATTGAATTCTATCAAGTATAAATTCAATATTAACCGAAATATTTTTATTCAATAAGAAAATGCTCCATGTGTTTTACACAAATTATAATGAAAAGTGTAAAGGAGATCAAAGTTCATACCATGACTATTCCAAACAGAAGTAACTAAATTACTAGTTTCAAAATAATGAGTCTAAAAATTTTGGAAGCGAAAGAGTTATTGTGATTAAGAGTATGTTACATAAGATGAATTTTAATCGGAGCATAATCAGAATAAAGTCGAGAAAGGTAATAAACAGTCGAATTATCAGAACAATTAATCCACAATCAATAGCGAAGAAAAACTTTTGCATAACCATTCTATTATTACACCAAGTAAATTTAGAGAAAAAAACCCTAAATAAGATTTGACCTATTAATGAAATCATGAAAAGCTTGAGTAGAAATATTAACAGTAAACAAGGACCATCACTTTTATCACAGGAGTTTAAGATGCAATTAAAATCACCCATGAGACACACACACACACACGCGCGTGCGCACACACACACACACACACACACCAAGGTATATCAGATAAATGTAAATTAGATAGGCTTTCGCTTGGACATAAAAGCTGAGATGGTAGCATAAATACTAGTTAAGAACTAAGGCTTATCATTATGCACCTGAATTGCGGCATGAATTAATTATCTGGAGATGTGCTACATCAGTCGACTAAGCAAGTAAAAGACCACCTGAGGCGAGGCACCTTAGTACATCTACATAAGATAAGTACTCCTAACTGGTTTCCTTCTTACGGTTTTACAATTCCAGCTAAACAAGATCATTTAGAAATAAAGGGTAAACTATTGTTGGACGTAAGAGTGGCAAAAATAGATGACGATAATAAATCCGTGTCAGAAATAGCATAAGGAGTTTTAAGTTTCTTCTTATCTTTGATGGCACCGCTGATTGCTTGTAAACCAATCTCATTTAGAGACTCTGCTGGATCGGTGTTTATGTGAAGGTGATTCCTTCTCAGATAGATGATTTCATCTGTTCTTTCAATAGATTAGATTAGAGGTGTCGGTCGACTGAATAGAAAGTTTGCTACAGCAATCTTGAGCATCAATAGCGGCTAACACTTTTGCAGCCAGAGCAGAAGTAATGTGAATTATTCCGGAATCCGGAATATGGCAAGTACCAGATTCTCTTGCAGCTAACAACACTTTAGGGCAAGCCGTAGCACCTAAAGCTTCACGGATTCTCTTGATCCGAAACCCTTAATATGGCAAGGTACAAAAGCAAGGAATAATGGCTAAGGGGTTCTTCTCGGTTGAAGCATTATATGATATATCGATATGCATCTCACCCTCAGGAAGAACACAAGTTGGGAGAGCCAACATCAAACCAGGTGTATGGAGTTCGGATTAGATGGACTCGAAGAAGAAAGACAAATCTACCCCATTTGATACGTCGATGTCCGAATGGAACGTGAATGAGTAGTCAATTGCATCAATGGTAAGAGGCAAATAAGGAATTAATTAGATCATTCGACCTGTCTATCCTTAGTTACTATGTATCTATAGTCTCTTATCCATCTAATATTCTCGAGATCGTATATCGGGCATGGTGCTGTCAGGCTCATACGGTTTCTACTCGAGTTTCTTTCAATTTGAATGACCCTAGTTATAAATTTGTTTGAGCAAGAATACATGGGATACCCATCTCATGACCACTAGAGAGGATGATCCTCTATCGATACTTAATAGATATCGTAAGGTTGGTTATCACTCTCAATAACCGACTGTGATAAATCTAGAGCTTCTAGGTCTATAAGTCTGGTATCAAAGATGAAGTACTCATATAGGATATTCTTGGTGTCTTAAGCCTAATGACCAGATATACCATTGGGATGACAGACTCCAATAAACACTTTCATTGTATCCATAGTGTTCTCACATGAGCAACTATGAGACCAGCTACCTCCATCATATGAATGAGTATACAGTACACTAGTATATCCAATTATCTCGATGTCCCTCTCGAGTAACCTATAACTATGATTATTTAAGGTCTGTATTTAAAAGTAAATTGATCTCATTATCGTGATCTTATCATGATTTGATTCCCATTACACAGATCCATGGACATTATAATACATGTAACAGACAATATAAAGTGAAAAAAATATCAAATAAATAATAAACAAAAAGAGTATGTACCATATCACATATGTTAACACTTACATGATTGACTTGTTAGGCACTTATGACTAGCAACGGTAAATATACTTTTGTAATTGTTGATGATTATAGTAGATATACTTAGACATATTTCTTGAAATATAAAACTAATTCTTTTAAATATTTTATCAAATTTTATAACTAAGTTTAAAATAAAAAAAATTTATGATTTATTTTATTTATAGTGATCATGGTGGTGAATTTAAATATCATTATTTTTATAAATTTTATGATTTGAATGGGTATGACCTTTTGTGCTCCAAGAAATTTATAATAAAATAGTATTGTTGAGAGATAGAATAGGAGTTTATAAGAGATACATAGATCATGTTTAATGAACATAGTCTATCCAAATACTTTTGAGCTAAAACTGTTAATATAACATGCTATGTCATGAATATGATTCATATAGGATCTCATATATATATATAACTAAAGTTTTTAGTTATAAATATTTTATTTTAAATGATAATGACACTTTAAGAAAATTTGATATAAAATCCAATAAAGATATTTTTCTTAGATATTTGTCTATCTCTAAGGCTCATCGAGTTTTCAAGAATCTATTAATTTTAATGTTTTTATGAATCTCTCACAACTAAATAAAATAATTTTAATAATAATTTTGAATTTGATAAATTGAATTTGAATGATGATTCTTCTCCCCAAAATAACTTGGATACATTTACTTTCAAAGAAGCCTTACCTAATGAATAAAAGTATATAGATGCACATCCTAATGAGTTAATTATTGGAGATATATCAAAAGGTATTCAAGCTCATTCTTTGTTAAAAAATATTTATACAAATGCTTCATTCAAAAATATTTACATAAATGCTAAGACCTCTCATAAAACTATGGAATCCACCATGTCTCATGTTACTAGTTTGGCCTGACTAAGGAGGAGCAGTTTGCTATCTAATCTGGCCGATCTCTAGATTCCATTGCCAATACTATGCTCTAATTGTGAGTCAGGTTATTAATATCTCATTGCTTCATCGACCATATATTGATGTTCTAATAATGTACAAATCTTAGTTGTGAAATCCGGATCAACTTTATCGTGGCGACCCTTATACTGATTATAAATTTGTTCTTTCTAATTCTAGAGAAGGTTTTTCTAATGCCAAAAGAATCGTCATCTCCCAATCCCTAGATTTTCCCAAGACAAGTATATTGTTCTATGGATACAAGAAAGATATAATACTCATCTGATTCATAATGGACTCGATCAGAAAAAGGATGTAGTAATTAGTTGATATAGAACGAGTAATAAAACATAAAAAAAAAAGAGAATGTTAATAATTGAAAGATAATATAAAAATAAAGATAATTAATCTGATTAAAGGCGGATGATAATGGTAGGTTGATGGCTCTTACACTGTCAATGATTTTTCAAAACACCTCGTGGTGCTACACTTGCCCAAAGTGATGCCATGGCAGAATCAATCATGTCTTAAACATGCCCAAGATCTTCATTTACCAAATATCCTCGTTCCAATAGATGGCGAGTACCTCATCAATTATATCAATAATGCTGCCATTACCCCCTGCTACCTTGGAGCTAATGTAAACAACATCAAATATATCTCCTCGCCCGGTAAAGAACATGAGCTTTTTTTTTTCCTTCTTTTTTTTTGGGGAAAAACTCTGGTTCTATTGTATTTTGTATGGCTGATGAGATACACCCCTCGCGTAATCCTTTTTTCCTTCTTTCCTTTTATAAAAAAATTTAAGATTAAGAAAAAGTAAAATAAAATTCAACCGGCTAAGAACTACGTATGATTCACCCATAAGCCATTGTCTGATGCTGAATAATTGATGAAGATGGTGGGGATCAAATTATGCACAAAATTCAGTATTCATAAGTAACAACTGAAACTAGTAACAATATCAGCAAGTCAACAAGCATTTATATTCCATGCAATATTTATGACAAGGATATCATGTTTCGTTTGATAGAATCATAATCGAAAAAGAAGAAAAAACACAACAGCTCAAAACATTATCGAAATATCAGAAAGACGGTCTATTTTACATATGATTGATGTGATTTATATATGTAATGTCAAGTACCATCAAAAGGCAAAAAAAATCCAAGTCTTATATACAAGGAACAACTTTAGTGTTAATTCCGGTAGTTCTCTTGATCGTATATTTCGCTGTGGTTCGTTTCCTTATCATTTTAATTAATTCATGAATCCGAACATCTAGTTCTTTACTTTGCACCATTTGCCAAAAAATGGACACAATTCAACACCAAAACTATGAACATATCCTTAAAATAAAGTAACATATTTGAAGATTTGGTGCTAATTATGGTCACCAAGTGTTCTAATATTTAACTAAACCTAATTAATCAAGATTGAGTACTCAAGCTTTCCAATTTTTTTTTTAATAACAAAGGTTGGATTTAAGATAAGACATCAAAGTCTTTACCAACTAAATTATTTGATACTTTCAACCTTTGCAGCCCTTGTTTTATCATATGGTCTAGCAAAAATATATGAAAAAACATGATTGGCTGCAATCACGAACGAAACTAGGTTAAGATTATTAAGTTAGGATCAAATCCACTCTTTTAATTCTTACCGGCATGAGTATCTTCTTAGTGTTTTTTAGTTTCTAACACATAAATATTTTTTTAGCATCTTCTCATTTTTATATATGTTAACTCTAATTAAAATTTATATGTTTATTCTTTTTAATCTTGACTTTGATATCAGAATGATGAGTTTAAGTCAAATCATTCATATTTAATATATATATATATATAAATATTAGATTATACATCAAACTTTATACATATGATTCAACTCCTTCAATATTCAACAATATAAGATTATTTTTAACCCACTTTTAAGAAATTATAACATAAAACGAATCACATGACCTCTTTTTTCTTCCAAAAAAAGAAAATAAAAAAACTAATCACGTCGTTGTGACTGAGTGATTGGATTCATCATTGGAGTCGTCCCAGTCGTATGCCAATCACAAGCAAGAGTGCAGCGTCTGTCGTACCATTATTTATTTGCCTGTCGTTAATTAAAACAATCACATCACGTCAGATTATTGGGTGGATGTGATAGTCCATCAATCGGAGTATACGCCGCTGCTTCATCATCAATCAGCATCACTGTATGTGAACGTTTGGACAGTCTGCTGCTGCTTCTTTGGCTTGTGATATGACATTTCGCCTAAGAAATGGGTTGGCTTATATCATAAATCACTTCAGATGAATCTTTGTAGAAATATCATAAATCATCACAATTAATATTTATCATTTCCTGCCAGTTAACTTGATGTTCTAAAATAAATTACTATGGAATTATCTCCTCTTGCCTTCTTCTTCTTCTATTGTCAAACTTAGTAGTTATGAGAGCACAAGCAATATCATATGATGGTCAAATAGTTCACCGAAGCACTATTATGTCATCCATATGTATAAGTTAACATTAATTTAGATATAAGCATTTTGATTTAGTGATTTATGCTCAATAACATAATAGGTCAGTTATTTCATCAAGTTGAATCATAATAAATAATATTACAATTAGATAAGAGCCTCCAGTAAAAAGATTACTAGCGGAAAGGACTAGAGATATATCATAATATTATGTTCATCGTTTAATTTTATGCTATGTTAATCTCTGATAAATGACATCAAACTCTTAATTAAGAGATATTTTTAGGACTAGATGAATATACTTTTATACATTTGGAATTATGAGTTTTTTTGTTATTTAATTGATTAATTACCCGATAGAATTGGCATAAGTACTGTTTTGCAATGATTAATTCTGCTCTTGTGAGGCGTCTTTTCATTAGCTTTGGCAGGAAGCAATGATCTCGAAGTATCAGTGAGATATTGCATCACAGATGATTGATTATGTGGTAGGAGCTCCATATCATTTGACATGTGCGACTGGTGCATTGGATTCCTTTCTTTCCGATAACTTTGAGACTATGAGAAATAAGGAAGAAACCAGGTGGAAAATTATTGGAGGGCAAGGAAGAAGGCGTTGTCCGATTGTGCGAAGCAATGCTTGGATTTGAGATGTAGCAGTTTGTGGGAGGACATCATGCGCGGACAAAAGGGATGCCTGCCACTGAAATGGAATTGGCTGGAGAGACACTCGAAGGGATCTCATGGGAGAAGAACATGGCAGGTTGGGTGGTGGATTAGTCTGTGGGTCATAACATTAGCACTCGCTTGGCGTCATGTCATTGGAAGCTGCAAGGAATTCAAGGTGTTAAACCAAGCTCTTTGATTGACAAGGTTTTAATTGTATCAAAAGATTGTTAATTGAGTTGCACTGAGACTACAATTTGTCAAGCAAGATGATATTCTAAGCTTTCTTGATGGTTAATTATTACAAAATATTTGTTTCAATTCAGCTAAAAGATTTTTGAAACTACAGTCTACCAGGATCTTGGTAAGTATGCCTTGATCACTAGTTGCTAATTGGAAGAGCATTAACAGGTGCTTTAGATAATAATAATTCAAGCCAATGACAAGATCATCTCTATACTAACCCTAATAAGAAAAGAGAAAATGGATAGAGAGAGTGTGTTATTGTTGGATTTGATGGAAGAGACGAATCTTCATTTCTTTTTCTCTTTCGACGAGTCTCCACTTATGACTTTTTCATAACCCACTTGTTGTATATCTTCATTTTCATCATCTATGTAACCTATTTCTTCATTGTCATTTTATCATGGTGTCTTATAATCTCTTTCGAGTTATTGACCTCTTTCTAACCAAGTTTATCTCTCCTAGGTCCTTCATATTGTATATTAACAAAAAAATTTCTATCATATATCAATGGATATACTCAGAACATGATTGCTAAATTCCCTGCACTATTAGTTTGGATAGGAATATTACGTTCCACAACCTTTTTCTTGGCATAATCCATAGGCACCCTTCTTGCTGAACCAAACCATCATCATTAGCAGATGTAGGCAACAACCAATTAGCTAGCCATTTGGTTGGTGATGGTTAGACAGTCTTTATCACTGTCATGGAGACTATGGTACCAGCAGATATATACAATTCATGGTGGAAGTTCTCAGATCTGTGAGTGATGAGGAAGACAGTTTAGCCAAAGATAATCTCACTACTACAATCACAAATCGGGTGTCAATGTGACAAATCCTCCTTATCAGTACAGTACTATATGAGTCCTGGGTTCATTCATAATTGATGAAAGAGTGATGAGGGAGGACACAATAATACTGGCAGTACACATCATGTGGGTCTAAAGCACTGTAAGCGCAAGTTGATGTGGCTTTGGCTTGTTCATGGCCTTCTGTAGCTTGGAAGCAAAGCATGAATCTTATCAGCTCGTATAACATAGGACTTGAGAATAAAGTGAGGTTTCACGGTGAAGCAGTTTGACATTATTGTACATCTCCTACAAATTCCTCCATCTCTTTGTAAGAAAGCAAGCTCGTTCTGTAGCTGACAACCAACAACAATAAAGAACAAGGCTAGGTGATAAAAGACATGCAGAGGGTAGCAGCTTAAGACTGTTTTAGGGTTCCGAACTCAACTCACGGGGAAAGAAGGGAAGCACGTTGCCGCTGACAGCCTGCAAACGTGCATGCCACCCTCCCACTTCTTCACCACGCACGGTAACATTAACCCTCTCATCCTTTTGGGACTCCAACTTCGCGCACCCACCAAATGTTTCATTAAGTAGCTGTTGTTGACATGGCATCGAGCAGGGAGCGCACATGGGAGTAGTACTATAGCTGGGTGTACCTCACACCAAGCAAAGGTTGACTTTGATGAACTGATACCATGTTGGGCTTCTGCGCCTTCAACTCCACCATAAGCTCAATCTAAAGACGTTTAAAGCTGCAACTAAGTGTGGGCAAAATTATCTTATATTTTGCTTGTTTTGCACAATTAAATTCATAGGGTCTGATTTCATCATCTTGTCATATAGATACTTGAGTTGACATGATCGTTTTTGCTAAGGTAAATGATAATATATGAGTAAATATGTCATCGAGGAGACTGAGATTTGTTTTCTAGGTGCAAGACTGCTTTCAAAGATGATCGTACAACAACAAGAGAGGGTAGTGAGGATACCTCCGATGAGTACTCCTCCAAGAGAGAGAAGAAGTCTGTGGAAAGGAAGTATGAGAGCTTGAAGAGATTAAACTTGTCTTTGTACAATGAAACTGTTAACATAGGCACATATCTTTAGGGAATTAATATTCGATTTAGATTTGGGAATATACCTGGAGTCGATTCTTGATTCAACTGTAATTTCTCATGAACTACCTTATGACGGTTATGTAGTACGTTGGTCACATATTTTTAGGGAAGCCAACAGTAAGACTCAAACTGTATATTGGATAAGCTTCGGAGGGATGAAAATTATGGTGACTTTATTTTGGATCATGATTTACTTTCTTGTCTTAAAAAAGAATAACTGCTATATGGCAGTTTAAACCTTTAGATTAGTGATTGTTGATTGTCCACGTGTCAAGAGCTCATAGGTTATACCAAGTATTTTTGGCTTAAAACTAATTAATGTCTTAATTACATTAAAAACCGGTATAAATATGTTTAATTTTATTGACTACTAAGAAGTCAAAATCGTAGAAGGAAACCAAAGTCAGGGTTGTGCTGCTAAGCAATTGATTTAAGATGACTTACATACCCTTTTTTGGGGCTAAAATCGAGTAGAATTTTCAAGTATAAGTAGGGGTATTCTCGTCAAATAGGATACAGTGCGTGGCCGCTAACGTTTGGAAGCGGTTGCCAGTTTCCGTCTTCTACGTGTTGCCTGCTATTTATATGATCTCGTGCCGCTCCCTTCGCTGCCTTCCTTTCCGACTTCCTTTCTCTCTCTCTCTCTCTGTAAATAGCTTCTCGTTAGGAGGACGGCTAAGGAGATGGATCTCGAAAACCATAGGAATGGCGAAGCCCTAAAGACCACGCAGTACCCGCTGCTTTCCTTTGACACGACGATGGATAGCAGTTCCTCCTCCCCTGCCCCGTTTGGCAGCGACCCTTCCAGCCCCGGCCGTGCCGCTGGCTACTACTTCAGCTGTCCCGCCAGCCCCGTCCACTACGTCCTCTCCTCTCCTCCTTACTCCTTCTCCTCCTCACCCACCGCCGACCCGGTGGCGGCCGACGAGGCCCCCGCCTCCGGGAACTTCGAGTTCGACGGCGCGGACCCCGGCGGGACGATGACCTCCGCCGACGAGCTCTTCCTTAACGGCCTGATCCGCCCGATCAAGGTCCACTCTCACGTCCTGCGCCCGCGACCACTCCCGCCGCTGATGGATTTTGGTGACGAGGACGACGAGGAAGGAGAGGAGAAGGAGTGGCAGGAAAAGGAGGAGGGGAGGGGACGGAATCTGACGTTTCGGAGCAGATCCGTCCATCGGAGGACCAGATCCATGTCGCCCCTTCGAAGCCCTCGGTTCCAGTGGCAAGAAGACGAGGACGAGAAGCAAGAAGCGGTGAAGGAGCACGAGGTGTTCGACCCGGATCCTAAGGAAGCATCGCCAACGCCGCCGGAGTCGGCGTCATCCTCGCGCTCATCATCCTCTTCTTCGGGCGGCAGGAACTCCAAAAGATGGATCTTTCTCAAAGATCTCCTCCTCTACCGAAGCAAAAGCGAAGGGAGCGGGCGGGGGAACGGCAAGGAAAAGGAAAAGTTCTGGCACTCGATCTCCTTCTCCCCGTCGTCCAAACCGAAGGCCCCACTGCCGCCATCTCCGGCGACGGCGGGGACGTCAGCTTCGTCACCGGCACAGGAGCAGAACAAGACAAAGCCGTCGCAGAGGCCAGCGAACGGGATAGGGAGGCGACGTGGCGCCACCGCTGCTGCGGCGGCGGCGGCGGCTTCTCCATCGGCACACGAGCGGCACTACACGGCGAACCGAGCCCAGTCGGAGGAGATGAGGCGGCGGACATTCCTGCCGTACCGCCAGGGTCTCCTAGGCTGCTTGGGCTTCAGTTCCCGAAGCTACACCACCATCAATGGCCTCGCCAAGGCCCTCAATCCCGTCTCCTCCGGGTAAACGCCCAATCCTCAATCCAAGCTCCGTATAGCATAAAAGAACCAACTTTAAGCTCTGTTGTTAACGTAAGTTTAGTGATGATGTCTTCACTTGTGATCCATCTACTCACTGTCAACTTTCATCTGCATGGAAACGAGATGTATCGCTGTATCAATTTTTGGTGAATTGTTGTATGGATTGCAACAATATAAAAACATAGATGTTGATATTATTCTTGCTTCAATGCTTTGCTCACCCAAGTTTTGTTGCATCTGCTCCTCCACATGTGGTGCAATCAATGGTTGTACTGTGTACTTTTGTCGGACATATTACACAAAAGACAGTGAGAGACTGTCGTTATTTTCGAATCATACATAGCTGATGCACTAAGGTGGAAGGAGGGACCGAGTGAGAGATGGAGGGCAGTACATTAGGGGAGATGTCCCTCTCCCTTGTATGCATTAGATCTTGGTGGGTTTGTGCCATGCCATTATGCTACCTTGTCTCCATGTCTTGTGGGACCTCAGCACACCTCACTCCCAAATGAGTCTACACTGGCCATTAAATGCTCCATATGTTCTATCATTCTCTTCGAGCTTGCATGCCACTGTACGTGGCTGCGGCATGAACATTTATGCTAAGGATGATGATGAGGTGAGGAGGGATTCTTAAAACCTACGTGACGGGGCGCTCTATCACTCTCTTTCCTGTAGCTGTATTGTACCGTTCGATACATCGTATTGTATTAATATCGAGCATTCATCGTTACGATACGGTATGACAGACCCTGGTTATAATTATAATATCAAAGTTAAGGTTATGAGTCTTGTAAACTATCTGTATTAGTAAAAGCATGGGGCACATTACTTAACTATTTTGTAAGTTTTAATAATTAAGTTACATTGATTTTCTTATTATTGTTTGATACTCTTATACTTGGCGGTTAGGGTGTGAACAACTTAGGATTAATCAGGAAGATATCATGACAATTAGAGAATAAACTAGTAGCTCTGGTAATATTCTGGAGGAGACTCTCAATAGTAAGGCATTGACACAAGAAGATCAAAAATATTATATGATTAATAGGTTAATAGAATTGGTGAAGGTGAAGAGACAATCTAAATAACTGAAGTAATTATTGGCTTAAGGATAGGAGGTGGTGCAATGAGCAACTCGAGGACATGATATTATAATATCAGCAAGTGAGACGTTTAGAAAAAATGATCCACCCATCTTTAAAGTGAATACAGATCTACTAATAGCTAAGGAGTGGATAAAAAATATTAAGAAAATCTTTGGGTATGCAAAGATTTCAGATGAAGATAAAGTAAAGTTATTTGTGTAATTTATATACTGTGAAAGGATGTCGATGGGATGCAAGAAAGGGGGATTACAAATGTTGAATAAATAACTTAAGAAAGATTCAAAGGTATCTTTTATCAAAAGTATTTCAATGTAGCTCATTAATATGCTAAAATAGTATAATTTGTTAACCTCAAATCAAAAAGTTAATCAATAGTGGATTATATCAAAAAGTTTGAGTTATTCTGATTTACACCTACGTGGCTAGTATTAATGTCTTGAGGGTGGATCATTTTCTATAAGAACTTAAAGCAGAAATTTATCGATGTGAAGATAATAATAAATGTACCAAACATTTCGTATCCTTAAGTAGTGGAAAAGGCCTTGGAGGTAGAGGAGATTAAGTGAAAAATATTTTTACTCCAACTGATGCGTCCCAAACATTTCGTATACTAAGGAAAAATATTATTATGGATAACAAACCTCCACAATAAATTCTAGGCTATAAAAGAAAATAGCACCTAGGTCAAAAACAACAATAAAGGTAATCCAAATGCCCTACACAAAGAAGAATGAGTCAGACATCTCAATCTTTTCAGTCAACTCAAGCACAAAGATCCACTTGTCCTAAACGTAGAAAGCATCGTATAGGAGAATGTTGTAAAGGTAAAAGACTATTTTTTTGGTATGAAAAATCAGGATATTTAGAAAAAAAAAACTATATAATAATATCATCAAAACAAAAAAAATATCGGGCAGAGTCTTTGTGATGACCAAGATAAAAGTAGAGAGTAGCCTCTCAATTATCTCAATTGAGGTATTTATTTATAATATTTCCTTATATGCATTAATTGATTCCAACACCATATATTTTTTTACATCACTTACTTATGTAGAGAAACTAAGCAAACCATCTAAAGAATTGGATGTGATATATTACATAATTATTCCATCCAATATAATATATTCAACTTAGGGATTGTAATTTTGTTCAATTCAAATTATCGACAATGAATTAGTTACCAATTTGATAATATTAAATAAATACAAATTTGATGTTAGCATGGATTGTTTATCTAAACATCATGCTTTTACCGACTATAATAAGAAGATGGTAGTATTTTAACCTTTAAAGTTAGTAGAATTTGTATTTACTAGTTCGAAAGGAAAGACATTAATCTCTTTTATCTTAATAATGAAAGCAAGAAGACTTTTAAATGATGGATGCATAGAACATCTGGCAAATGTGATTAATATTAACGTGGAGTCAAGCTATAGGATGTGCTAGTCGTGAGCAAATTCTTTTAGATATTTCTAAAGGATCTTTTGGATTGTCACCAAATAAGGAGTTTGAATTCATCATATACTTAATGTCTAGCACTGAACTTGTTTCCAAAATACCTTACAGAATGGCTCCAATGGAACTGAAAGAGTTAAAGATACAATTACAGGAGTTGTTTGATAAAGGTTCATTTGTCTTAGCTTTTCACCATGGGGAGCATGAGTCCTATTTGTAAAGAAAATGGATGGGAGAATGCAATTATACATAGACTACAAAAAAATAAATAAGGTGGCTATTAAGAACAAATACCTACTCTCTAAAATTAATGATTTATTTGATCAAGTATAATGTACATTAGTATTTTTCAAAATTGATTTGAGAATAGGGTATCATCAATTGAAAATCAAGAAGAATATTCCTGAGACTATTTTAAGATCAGATATGGGTACTTAGAATTTCTAGTGATGACATTTTTTATATACACACACTTTAAATAGGAACATGCAAAATATCTAAAGACAACCTTGAGTATCTTGAAGGAAAAAAATATATATACAAAGTTTAATAATGTAATTTTAGCTAGAGAAGATAATGTTCCTTAGGTATATTGTCTCTAAGAAAGGGATCTCAGTGGATCCGACTAAGGTAGAAGTAGTTAGTAACTAGCCTAGGCCGACTATTGTAACGGAGGTAAAAAGCTTTTTTAGGATAACAAGTTATTACAAACGTTTTGTAGAAGGATTCTTCAAAATAGTATCACCTATCAACCAATTAAAAAATAATAATATTATATTTAAATGATTTGAGACTTGTGAAAATAGTTTTTAAGAACTGAAATGGATATTGATTTTAACTCCAATGCTTGTTATACCATCTGGGTTTAGAGAATTCATGGTATATAGTGATATATCCAAAAATAGTTTAGGATATGTTTTAAAGCACAATAGTAGAGTTATAGCTTATGCCTTAAAATAACTAAAATATTATGAGAATAATTATTCGACCCATAATTTAGAGTTGGCATCAATAGTGTTTGCCTACAAGTTTGATGACATTGTCTTTACGAGGAGAAATACGAAATATACACTTATCACAAAAGCTTGAAATATTTCTTTACTCTAATATGAGATAAGTAAGGTAACTAAAGTTAGCAAAAGATTATGATTATATCATCAATTACTAGGAAGGTGAATGTAGTTGTTAATGCATTGAGTAGAAAGCCAGTCAATTTATCGGCTTTATCAATAGTACAAAGGCCTCTCTATGTAGAAATATAAAATTTTAAATCTGAAATGATCTTTAAAAGCTTAATTGGGAGATTGGTAGCACTATCACCGCAACAAATCATTTTAAGAAAAATTAAAGAGTTACAAGTAAGGACCCTTATTTGAACTGATTGAAGTCTAAGATCGAGGTAAAAAAAAAAAAAGGATTTTTACATTGATGAAGGGATAATCAGATTTCAGGGTAGGTTATAGATACCAGAGGAGCCTATCATAAAGTTACAAATTTTAATAAAGGTACACTCAACTCTATACTCAATGCATCCTAGAATAATCAAGACGTACAGAGATATAAAAAAAAATACCAGTAGCTAGGAATAAAAAGTGATCTGATCCAATTTATTATAAAGTATCTCATATGTTAACAAATCAAAATAAAATATCAGAAGCTAATTGATACCTTGAGACCATTACAGATACCCCAATAAAAATAGGAAGAGGTCAACATATATTTTGTCATAGGTTTGCCTAAGACTAATAAGGGATATAATGAAATTTGGATCATTATATATATAGATTGACTAAGATAGTCTATTTTCAACCTAATAGAAATAGGAAGAGATCAGTATATATTTTGTCATGGGTTTGTATAAGACTAGTAAAGGACATAGTGAAATTTGAGTTATTTGATATGATTGTCCAAGATGGCTCACTTCCTACTTATTCATACTAACTATTTTATATATCAATATGCTCAATTATATACTCAGGAGATAAGTCAACTCTACGATGTGTCGATGTTCATTGTGTTAAATAGAGACTCTAGATTTACATTAGGATTTTGAAGGAGTTTACATAAGACACTAGGGATAAAGTTAATTTTTAACACTACTTTTCATTCTCAAGTAGATGGTCGATTAGAAAGAATCATTTAGATATTAGAAGATATACTAAGAGCATGTGTCTTGGAGTTTAAGAGATCACAAAGCAAATATATATCTTTGATAGAGTTTATCTATAATTATAGTTATCAAGTAATCATTAGGATGGCCTATTTAAAGCACTATATGATAAAAAGTATAGATCACCTATTTATCAGGATGAGATGGGTGAAAGAAAATATTTGGGATCATATTTGGTGAGAAAAATATTTAAAAAATAGAAAATAAATTCTTGATATAGTGGCATAAATGTTATGCTGAAGATAGAAGACCTCTAAAATTTGAAATATTCGATAAAGTATTCTTAATATAAGGTTTAGAAAGAAAGGTAAACTAAGTCTTCGATATAGTGGACCATTTGAAATTCTTGATAAAATTGATGATGTAGCTTATAGACTAGCCTTACCTTTTGTATTAGCAAAAGTGTATAATATATTTCATGTATCAATATTGAGGAAGTATATTTTATATCTTTCTCATATCCTAGAAGAATAATTAATAGTATAGAATAAAATTTTCACATATGAGGAACCGACTATATAGATTCTTGAAAGAAAAGAGAAAGAACTTTGTAATAATATCATTTTAATCGAAGTGCTACGGAGGAATCACGTAACGAACGAAGCAACTTGTGAAAGGGAGGAAGAGATGTGAGAAAAATATCTAGAGCTATTCAGGTAAAAAAATTTAAGGATAACATTTTTATTAGGAGGGGAGGAATGTAGTACCCAAGTTTCCCATACTTTAAACTATAAATAGCATGCCAACAAATAACATGTATATGATCTCTTACTTAGTGATGTGATTTATAATATTTATGCTTCACAAATATGGTGAATGATATGTTTTATTTTGACCTTTAAGATTAAAGTATATTCTTTATAAAAAATATGACTCATAATACTTTATAAAATATAATTGAATATGAGACTAAGTTATAATAATAAGCATGAAAATAGTGACAAAAAGTGACGATTGAATTTTAATTGGTTTTAAATAAATCTCAAAGCTTGACTGAGTTTGACTATGATTAACGTAAGGAAATTTGAGTTTTAAACATTATATATGTAGAGGATAATAAACTATGAGATATAAATAGAGTAATAAAAAATTAAATAGAGATGCAAATAAAAAATGAGTGTTATACTAAATGTTGAGATACATAAGTGAGATTGAAGGATAAGTTTAGATAAAAAATATTATCTTTGTCAAATTAAATTTAACTCGATTGAAGTTGTTATAATATTATAATTATGTTATAAAAAAATAAAATAAAATAAAAACTTGAAATGAGGCCTAATGGGATTGAACTATAGACCTCAAAGTAATCTTTTAAGTAACTCTACCTTATTTTGATCTCATCATATTTACCAACTTAATAACTTATGATTCTTTCTCTCCTTCAGTTATTTTCTTAGCAATTCTCATGAAGGCTAAGAAACCTTAGCTCTAAGAAAAATTAAAATAAGAAAAACTTAATTCTTCTCATACAATACCTAAGATTTTAGTTTTATAGATTCAAAGTAATTTTTATTTTATATAATTAAAATATTAATACAAAGGGGGAGAAGTACTATCATGTTACTATAATATCACTCCATTCTTTTTGCTGATGACTAAGGACAAAAGTAGTAACTTATTTTTTTTTGTTAACAAAGGGAGAGAAGTGGTGACTGATGAATGAACAAGAAGAATCATGATGTCTTATAATTTGTATATTATTATACAACTCATGTTTGATTTATACAAATGGTTAACTTATAATTATATTTTGATTGATATTACATGTTGATAATAGTTAAAATTTGAAACTTAAAATGATTATAATTATAACTTAAAATTTAAAACTTGATTAAACATTGATTTTTTTGGCTTGAATGATTAAATCATAATATCGATAAGATCAAATTTTTTTCAACTTGAATTCCGTATATGCATTTAAAAGGATATATGCGCATTTAAGTTAAAGTTTATTATAACTTTTTAAAATAACAAATAGACATGAGGGTTTTGTTAAAATTTCATCGTCAATTGGTTATCATTATCGAAAAGGGGATCCCAAATTTTGATGATGAAATTAATTAATGAGTTTATTAGTCTTATATGTTTTTGAGATAAGTGATATAGGAAATACTTTGATTATGGACTCGGACCACTAAAGGGCCAACTATTAAGTAAGAAAGTTGAATGTTATGCCAAAAAATTATTGTGTCAAAAATTAGACGTCGAGCCGGAGGATTGGTCGACATGCCAAAAATCAAACTTTATACTAAAAGTTCAGATATCATAGAAAGATCAGATATTGTGCTGAAAGATTAGATGTTATGAGAAAATCGATATGCTAGTGAAATGAATGACATACGAAAGGAAATGACGATATATCGAAAGTTCGGACAAAGTGTCAAAAGATCGGACAAAAGCTTCGTAAATGTACCAAATGTATGGATGATTTGTCAAAGTCTTGATTAAGATCATTATGAGTCAATTTGAATTATTATTGATTCGAAATAATGTCAACTTATCAAGAAAGCTATTGGGCTTAAACTAGAACTGAATTAGACCTGTTAGAAGACCAAATCGATAGTCTAAACTAGGCTTCGGTAGTGGTTCCACTAGGCCCTAGTGGTATCATCAGGCCTAGGTGATAGTACCACTTGAGTCAATCGACGAGCACTGTTTGTACTTTATCAATATTTTTGGTGATGGTATCACATATGCTAATGATAGTACCACCAAAGTCTATATTTGCAGCTTGGTTACAATGATAGTATTGTCTAGTGCTGACGATAGTATCGCATGTTCCTCGAAATTTTAAAGATTTAAATTTTTGACTCCATTCTTGAAACCTTTTTGAGTTTATAAATATCTCACTCAAACTTGGTTGATGGAATATCTCTTTCTAAGCAAAAAGGTATTATAAACTCTTATTTTAAACATAGTTTGAGTCTCCCCCTCCTCTTGAGTTTAATTATAATTCGAAATTATAAAAAGTGAGAGATCTTATATAAAAAGAAATTATGAATGTTATCTTCTCAAAAAAGACAAAAGTTATAACAAAGGTGGTTAATCTTCACTCATTGAAAAGAAGATCAATAGTGAAAGTCAATGATCTCGAAAGAAGAAGAATCGAGAGCAGACTGTCACGACCTTAGCTGGTTTTGCCTAAGGCGTGCGGCACCCTCGCGCGTCCGTCCGCAAAGGTCAGCCTCCCCGACGCCTCCCATTGTCCCTTAGGACCAACAAAAGAAAGAACGGGTTAAAGAGAACGCCTCAATCGGGATCCACAAGCAAACATGTCCGAAAAACACTTCATAGACAATGCAAATTACAAACAGACTTTACAAGCTCTGAATAGTTGCACAACAAAGGGTAAAATGGTCCATTACAGACCGAAAAGCTCTCGAACGTGTCCACATGACACAACCTTTATTTACAAGCCTAAAGAGGCCACCAACCCAACTAAAATGGGACTTATAAGCCTTCGGTCGCCCCTCTACCTGCTATACAAGGCATGAACATGCCAAAAGACAACGGACAGACATAAGCATTACATCCAACATCTTGTTTAGAAGTTTGTCCGTTACATTCTCCCCCACTTATCCCTTCGACGTCCTCGTCGAAGCCTTTGTGAACACTGCAACTCTTCGCCTTTGCTGAGTTTTCAATCTTCTGCTCCAGCTGCAATGCGCCTCCTGGCTCCCAGCTGCTCTCCGCTGCTGTTTCTGAGTAGTCGAACCTTTGATCCGCCATGCTGCTTCAACTCGCCAATGACTCTGACTCTGGTGTGGGGTTGGCTGAGTTGTGTTGATCCTTGTCGATTCTTGCGGATCCACCAAATGAAGGAAAAGACCATCTTTTCTGCGCCAGTCTCGAAAAATTTCCACATGCTGCTTGAACTGGGTGGATGCTTGTTGGAGCTTTAACGAGCATCGCCTCGCAAACTTCTGAAGTTTTGGGTCCTTCCTCCACAAAATCTGCTCATTGACTCTTCTTTCAGTTAGTTGTCACATCCAAGTAGGTTCGCATCACTTCCGCTTTCGATTGGCATTTCGTTGGGAAATGAAGCGGACGATCTACTCTCAGTAGCACTGATCACCGTTGGTGAGGATTTGACAACTATTGTCTTCCATTATCTTCGAAGGGTCTTTGAACTTGTGCAGAGCTCCTCTGCTGGATAGATAAGAGAACTGGGGTACTCGGTTTCGCCCATTCTCTTAAGAGTTGAGAAGGCAAAGGTTACTTTGACTTCGCCCGCCTCCTCGAGGTTGTACTTCATGCATCGAGCTGGTTACTGGTCTTCGCCTGCTCTTTGCTCACACTTCTGAAGCACTTGAAGTGTTTGCACTCCTTGCGTTGAGTTAGCTACTGTGATTCACCTTCTCAAAGCCATTGAACTTCTGGAATGCAGGAAGTTTTCACCCCAACTTGGAGTAATTCTCTGATAGATGAGGTCGCCTCTGGGATTGTACCGTCTTCTCCATCAACCCTGCCGCCTACTACACTGAGTAGCAAAGGTACAGCACCGCGTACTGCCTACTTCGTTCCTTGGTCGTGCACTCTTGCATGACCCGAAGTCCTTCACTTACGGCTATCTTGATGAGAAACTTGTTGACACCGGTCTTACGAAGTTTCTTGGCCTCTGCCCTTCAGCCTTGTCTCGGTACTTGGAGATTGCCTCTGCATGCTCCACCTCCTCGGCCCCTTTCACGACCAAACGCTCTCCCTCCATGAGAGCAAGGGATCAATGACTTGCACGGAAGTCCCGCCTCTGCGTTACCATGGCGCTGCCATGCCCATGGCCCTACTATCCGTCGCCTCGCCTCTGTATCCCTTTTCTTCACAATCAGTAGAGATGTCTCCGTGGCACTCCTCTGAGTCCACCTCCATTCTAACTGATGCTTGATTTTGGGTAGCTAAGTCCCTCTGGACTCGTCGTCGCTTCCTCGCCCCTTTCGACCCCCTGCTTTAACACCTCTGTGTTCTCCAAGCAGTCTGTTTGGTCGATGGAAAGACAGACTGCAACTCCCATGCATGGCCTCTGCCATCACGTTGTAGAGTTTGCACCGATTCTGTTCTCCTTAGCTTCCTTGGTAGCAACGTTCGCTTACTCGACCTTGTCCTCTGACTTGTCGGGCTCCCTTAAGCGAATAGCAGCTCTGGAGCAGTCCAACTCTCCAGCTGCTTCGATCATACCTCTGTATGATCAAGTCCCTCCCATGGAACTCACTGGTACTTGCATTCGAACTTTTCCCTTGGTGGAACACAGCCCCCATATGCTGATGACCAAGGCTTTCATCCGATGCAAAATTCGATGCACGCCCGGAAGACCCGCCTCTGCGGTACCATGGCCTTCACTCTTTGAATCCATAGCCCTTCTTGCCGTCGTGTTGTTCATCGAAGTGGAGCTTCCAGTAACTCCCGATCATACCTCCATATGATCTCATCCCTCACGGGACAGATTGTGTGTATCGCATTGCCACGAACTGTTCCACCACGATCCGCTGCACCATGTCGCCTCCTGGTGACATCTCCATTGCATTCTGATCCTTGTGGAATAAACTCGAATTGTGAACCCTTCATGTGTGGCCTCTGCCAATACATCGCAGGGTCCCTTCCACCTTCGATTTTGTTCGCTCCTCTGGCAATCGACCTTCATCCACCCACTCTTGGGTCACACCTAGATGAAGCACCGCTCTAGGACAGTCCGTCGCCTAGTAGTTCCCGAAGTCCACCGACTTCACTGTAATTTGTGCACCATTGTCTGGATCCTGGGCCTCTACCCCTACCAGCACAATCTCCGCTGCACACCGCTTCCTTTATAGCAACTCGAATGGCAACACTGTGGCATATTCTTCAAGAGTACCTGCCTCTGCGTCCTCTTGCCCCGTGCTAAGGCCTTCTGAACCCAACTTCGCCTCCGCAAGTTGAGTCGCCTTAGTTCCTCCATTAAATGCTCTTCCGAGTTAAGGTGCATGTGCCGCGAAGCTCCCTTCGTCTTTGGCACCATGCAAGATGAGTCCGCTCCGTCAGAAAGAAGGACCCATGGAACAACATGATCCTACCCTTGCCTCTGCAAGAGTTCATGTCTTTGACCTCTGTCTAAGGAAAGCACTGTGCTTCTGCTCCATGTTCCAACTTCACTGCTGGCTCCCTTCATGCGGCTTGGGTACTTCGCCAAGTTACACCCAAGTTGCTCCGCTCCTCGTTCTTGCATTGAGTCGATGGTGGCCCTCGCGCCCACCATTCCACGGGTCAGCCCTCCCTTGAGTCCGATCTCCATATCGACTCTAAGTGTGCCTTCGTTTAAGTTGCTTCAGGTCGCTCCCCCACTTGATCTCGCAATGCATCCACCAATGCATTCTCTCGAGCGAGATCATGCGGCAACTCCTCGCTGCTTGCTCAGTCCATTGAGCTTCGTGGGGTTGTTGTTTGTGAGGTACTCATCCTCAATATGTGAAGTCCGTCTCACATGATTCTCCCTCTGGAGTGCCGAGACTTATCCCTCCTAGATAACTGTCCCGTTGGAGCAACATCTCTCTTCGTTTTGGAGACCACCATCCCCTTGGACTACTCCGATCTGCTGAACAAACTGTGCATTGTTCTGCCTCTTGCAAACGCACTTGCTAGATTGCGCCTCCACGTCAATACAGCCACCACTGCACCCCTCAAGGCCTAGCAACATGCTGAACTCGTTGCACACTTCAGCCTTCTACGGATGTATCCTTTGCATGCCGAAGAGAAAGTTTTAATGCTCCATTGGCGCCGAGTCTCGGCCGCCTTGGGATGGCCACGAACATTCCATCGTCCGCATACAAGCCCATGCATGAGTACCAAATTCTTCGAGTTAGCAATTCCCCTCACCTCTGTGAGCTTTGCATAACTCTTTTGGTCGTTGAGCAACTCATTCCACCTTGGATGGTCTCATTCTTGCCAAGCGCCTCGCCTGCCTAGAGCACCATCAAGTATAGTTGTCAACGTTGAGCCGTAGCTCAAACTCAGCCATCCCAACCTTTGTGCGCTCCGCATTCTTCCAAGCTTGCCTGTTCTCGTGGTGCCTCTTGCGCGAAGGGTTGGCCATTCCTCTGAATGCCAATGTCAGATGCCCGCTCCTCTGAGCGACTCTTTTCCCTACATCTCCATGCCCGTTTTCCCTCAAACGGTCGCGCGTGTGCTGACTGCCCTCCATGCAGCCCCACTAGGTCCCCCACGTTTGCATGTCAAGTGTTTCTATGAGTGCTTGTCCCGCTCTGATACCATATTGTCACGACCTTAGCTGGTTTTGCCTAAGGCGTGCGGCACCCTCACGCGTCCGTCCGCAAAGGTCAGCCTCCCCGACGCCTCCCATTGTCCCTTAGGACCAACAAAAGAAAGAACGGGTTAAAGAGAACGCCTCAATCGGGATCCACAAGCAAACATGTCCGAAAAACACTTCATAGACAATGCAAATTACAAACAGACTTTACAAGCTCTGAATAGTTGCACAACAAAGGGTAAAATGGTCCATTACAGACCGAAAAGCTCTCGAACGTGTCCACATGACACAACCTTTATTTACAAGCCTAAAGAGGCCACCAACCCAACTAAAATGGGACTTATAAGCCTTCGGCCGCCCCTCTACCTGCTATACAAGGCATGAACATGCCAAAAGACAACGGACAGACATAAGCATTACATCCAACATCTTGTTTAGAAGTTTGTCCGTTACAAGACGTAAGGTCAAAAAACCAAATCACTATAAATTGATTTATTTTTCTTTACTTGTTCTTTACTTATGACTTAGTTATATTCTCTTTACTTATAATTTTATTTTTTCTAACTCCTCTTTTTGTTTAGACTCCAATTGTATTCTTTCCTCTCACTTCTACCATTGCTCGTTATATCTATCATGTTTTAAAATCGATTAAAAATACTTTTACACTAATTCACTCCTCCCCCCACCCTTTCTTCTTAGTAGTACGAAGATCCTAACACGTGTCGATATTTATCTTCTATCTTTTTTCTTAAAGATCATACGTTTATCACCTTCAACAAGTTCTGAGCTAGATTGTGTTAGTTTTTCTAACTCCTCTTTTTGTTTAGACTCCAATTGTATTCTTTCCTTTCACTTCTATCGTTGCTCATTCTAACTTTATATTATTTCATGTTCATATAAAGAAAAATATTTCCATTATCATGTGATTATTACAAGCTTCTATCATTCTAACTTTATATTGATCAAACTTCTTACACTTGTAACATCGCATATTTTCTCTATAATAAATATTTTACATTTTTTTATGGTCCTTCTTTGTTGAAATTTTTATCATAATTTATTCAACCTCTTCCTCTAGATGAACTTCTACCTCATTTTCTTTCTCTTGGTTTCCACCTATAATTTATTCTTGGAAGTACCATTGAGTCTTCACTGAAATGCATGATCACAATTTTGAATCAACCTTTGTTCACACCCTTCCAAGAAACTCATAAGTTTTTCAACACATAATATAAAAAAAATATATTATCTCTCCGATCACAATCACAATAGGATCAAACTTTTATGAGATAATGATAAGGATCTTCTCTATAATTCTCTTATCACTGATCTCTTCACTATAAATCTTCATTTGGTTAACCAACTCCATAAGCTTTGTATAGCAATCATTCAATATCTTATTATCTTATTCTCTTTCATTTTTATGTACCGTAACTATCTTCTTAATGTTTGAAGTTGACAACCCTAACTTTTATATCTCTTTGAAATTCTTTTTACAAAAGAACTCATGTATCCTTTGTTTTTATAACCCTCATGATCCTTAGGAAAATTGCATCCAAAACACCTTGTTAAATCTTTCCAAGAGCTATTGCATATTTTTGTTATTTATCTCTTAATCAAATTGTCTGATCTCTCTTAACCTAATCTCATACGAAAAGAAATATGGTTCTCATCTCCGTAAATCAGAAATCACAATTTTCACCATTAAAAATTAAAATACTTATATTTACACGTTGTAAATTGAGATTTGTGTTGTTTGATCTTTCTTTCTTGTAAATTGAGTTTAGAAGCAGGAGGGAGGAGGCAAGAATTCGCCGACGACAGTGGAAAGGAAGCTTCGACCGATGGAAGCAGAGGAAGCTTCAGCCGATGAATTAAAACAAATATTTATTTTTTCTTACGATTCTTTAATAATCTTCGTCTATAAGATATCTCCAACTATAGTTTTTAACAACCACATTAAAATATTAAAGTTAATGTAACACATATTAAAACTATAGCAATCATATGTTTTTAACCATGGTTTAAAAAGAGAACTACGGCTAAGATATTACGATCCAAAGTCTAATTTGTTGTAGTGTTTGTAGTGTTAATTCTACTATTCTTGGGCCATTTTGATTAATCTCCATTTACGCTATCCTCATTGTTTTTCTCAATCTTTGGGATTCTTCCTCGCATTAGAAGTTTTGCAATCTAGATAGGCCATTATCTTGGATAATCTCCATTTACGCTATACTCACACTGCATGTAATGTCCCAAACACGTTTCTTTAAACTAGACAAAGAACACTTGTAGCAGACATGATAACCAACAAAAAAGTAAATGAGAATCCTTGACTCCTTGATAATACAACTCAGTCATCACACAAGAAGAAGAAGAAGAAGAAGAAGAAGAAGAAGAAGATAAACGTGTTACATCTCTTTCTGATGCATCTACTTTTTCAACAGACTAGATGAAAGGAATGAGCATTATGCTCATCTTCTTCTCTCTCAGAACCTAAGGCCACAGAAAACCTAAATAGACCTCAGTTGCAGCAAGTCTAAGTGTGCAGGATGATGAGACTGAAAAAGGTAGAGTCAGTCTGTGGGCAAGATAAGAAATAAGGAGAAAAGCCGTTTGACCTTAAGAGATGGACTCATTGGTTGGTAGAAAGGTCTCTGACACCACATTTTTCATGCAAAAATGTTAGAGCTGATCAGTCCTACATGTGATCTGAAAAAGGCAAGCCATGATGATGCTCATGAAAGGGCTTGTGGAAGTTCTTGATGGAGGCCAAAGCTTGCTTTAGTGGTAAACATGATCAACGTTCCATGATATTTATCATAAAAAATTAAATCAGTAAAATATTATTTATTAAAAATAATTATTAAAAAATTTATAATGAAAAGTCTGAATCAAATTAACTCAAATATATGTCATCTGATTCTGATGTAATATTATCTTTTTAATTCACCCTTTTTAATTTTTTCATACACATTGATATCATCTAACAGTAACAATGAAAGTAACTTTAAAGAACATAGTTCTTAATCGCAAATGAAAGTCACCTAAGGCTACATTCAATGCACATGAACTGTTAATCATCAAGCAGATTTGTGGTCTAGAATAAAACAGGCAATCCGAGTTATATATTTCAATGTTCCTCTAACTAGAATTAATTGGGAGTGCATTAATTCTTCCGAATCAATGGCCTTCAAGCTTATGCGTGGCAGATATGTGATAGCAATAACCAACAGTCAGCTAATAAATGACAACCGAGAACTCTATAAATAAATGATGAAAGCAACGATTGTGCAGTGCAGTGACCACTAAAAGTTAAGGGGGGCGCGTAGAACGAGTGAATGTCCTTTGAACATGCATCAGCTGTTCAAAGAATTCAACGTGCAAGCAGTAACGCCACAAACTTTTTGGTTAATGGCAGTATTTTTAATGTCTTTTTTCTAGCTGTATTTGAGGTGTAAATGTACAAAAATATAGAACAATAAAAGCAGGAAGGATTACGATTTTGTCATGGAAATTATATTCCCTATATTTAGTTGTTGTGGATGAATCCAAGTCATTCTCATCTGGTAAATGAAAATTATAGCTGAAGCTCTACTGCAAGAATTTATTGATTTATTCAAGCATTCATCTGATTATATATATATATATATATATATATATATATTATTACAATTATGTTGAGTATAATATGAAGGATAAATCATCACTGGACACTTCATTGGTGCTTTCTTTGAGTACATGACACAAAATAATTATTTGACAGCACAAGCATTGAGAAGGCTATCCTCATTATAATTCTGATGAACAGAACACTGCGTTGACACTATGATATCCACAAGAAGAGGCGAGAAGCGTTTCTTTGGAACAATAGAAATATGGACCCATATGAGGCCAAGTAGACGTAGCATGACCCTTAATCTCATACTTTAGGAACTCCGTATAAACCAAAACATGCCACTAATATTCCAGATTGCGACTACAGTCACATTGCGAGATGTCGAAACTATGACTGCATCGCCATGCTTCATCAGGTACTACGTGTACCAGCCGTCAAGAGATGCAGATCTTGGTATCAAGGTCACATGACTTTGTGGATTTTCTTGATCTGGGAAACTTGATCTCACAGTCCTGAACCAGTACTCAGGCTTGCATAAGGAGATGAAGTTTCTTCATGCTATCATAATCTTGACGCAAAAGAATCGATGCTGGCACGAGTAACGGTGCTGTATCTGCGAAACATTCTCATGGTCAGCCTCAGCTGTGTGTGATAGGAGGAGTTAAGGCACAACCTCAGTTTGTCGGAGTGTTGTCATTGTTCCTCTGTAAGCCCAGAGAATACGAAAGATTGAGGAGAAAGGAAAGTGGTCACATAGCATATGAAACAAGTAGCATTAAGGTCGGCAGGTTGGATGTCTATTCCATTGCCTTCTTCTAAAGCAGAAATCTTACGAATGCCTTAATTCCAATGCAGCAAGAGAAATAGCATTATGCTGTTTCTTGTTCAAATCTTGACAGGGAGAGAAATGATAGACCATCCGTATATAATTCCTCGTGAAATTGCTGGTGCCACAACTATGCTTTGGCTCTCTTTGGATCATCATCATCCGCATCGTACACAATAACTGTGTTTTAGAGGAAGGGAAGAAGTAGAAAGAACACCAAAAACACGTGAAAGTGCCAAAGCATAATTGGTGAGAGAGTCCATGAATGGAGGTATTTAATGATGAGAAATGAATAGCGAATCAATAGTTAAAAGGGAGATGTTACATTTACCATTACCATTGATCAAGAAGAGAGAAAAGGAAGAGCAGTGATCGGGAAAGAGCAGCAACGTGGTTGATTAAAAGCCTGTGAGGTTCGTACGCGCGAAGTCTCGCGCCACGACAACCCCCAAACCCATGCTGAACACGTGGCCGCCTTCCCACCTCGTGTTTCTCCCCCTCCTCTTTCTCTCTCTTTCAGGTAGCCAACTCATATAAGGTATCCCAGACAAGGCTGGATTAGTAGTACCAATGACCACATTATAGCATAGCGGTCATACTCAGATCTCCGTCCTCCACTTTGCTCTCCCTCTTCCCTCCAGCTGTTGAGAGAAAATGGGAAGAGCCCCGTGCTGTGCGAAGGTGGGGCTGAAGAAGGGGAGGTGGTCAGCAGAGGAGGATGAGATCCTAGTGAAGTACATTGCTGCAAACGGAGAAGGATCCTGGAGATCACTGCCCAAGAATGCAGGTACAGGAAGCACCACTGCCATGAAACTCTCTTAGGATCAACAAGTAGCTGAACCAAATCATAAAAAGCTCTTTCGTCTCGAACATTCGATGTGTGGTCTCTAAACATGCAGTGGTTGTTCTTTCTCTGTCTGTGGGATTTGGAAGGTCTGTTGAGGTGTGGGAAGAGCTGCAGGCTCAGGTGGATAAACTACCTCAGATCTGGCCTAAAGAGAGGCAACTTTACCAAAGAGGAGGAGGAGATCATCGTCAAGCTGCACGCCACTCTTGGAAACAGGTAACCATTTCAATCCTTCCACCTTCGCTATAACCGAGTTCACCAACTTGTCCCTTGGTACGAATATACTGTCGTGTACATCAAGTGAGAAACTCACCAGTCACTAATTTGTTTACTTACAGTAAATCGAACAGCGCGTTGGTCACATGCAGCAGACACTTGTCATTTTTTTTTCCTTGTTCGATAAATATTGTAGCGTATGCTTTCTGAAAGCTTGCATTGCATGGGCCCACCGTGATACGATCTCTCTTTTGATTTATTGGGAGGACCAGGAAAATTTTTCCTTGGATGTGGGAGTCGGTGGGACCCGGCACAACACGTGGTTCCCGCTGGAGTCTTCCAGACTCTTGGAAACAAGATGCACGCCCAAACTGTTGCTTTCAAATGCTCCTAATAATACATAATTATCAGACTTTTTGTCCTAGTAACTTCATCTTGTTCCAATTCTACCTTTTGAACTTGTATTTTTTTTTTCAAACAATATGTATTTATTATTTTAAGTTTCTATAACAACCAATCCCTTACTTATCAAAAAGCAAAAGGAGTACAGAGTCTCAGGTCAATTATCTATCTAATAAAAAATACATTTATTGATTCTAGTAAAATTTTATATGCTTGATATGATATTCAATAAACTGTTGTAATATATACATGACATCTGTTATTACATTAAGTAATTCTCAAAGTGGATCATTTCTCTTTTGTAAAGATGTGTATAATTAATTAATCTTGAGTCGGCCTCGATGATGTGTTTAGATAATCCTATTGTATGGCCATTTAGAGATTATCATCATCTCATTATAACAGCTCCAGTATGTGTCATCTGTAGTCAAATAAATGTCATTATTAGTATGAATAAGAAATCCAACAGTACATCCCTTGATACATGATTAAAAGAGTCATCTGTATTTAATTTGAACTAATCCTCATACGCATTTGTCATTTAACCTGAATTTGAAGATTTGTAAAATTATTTTTGTTGTATTCATTGAATTTTATCCATCCATAATATATATATAATTATCTTATAAAAATAGAAGTAGTAGGAATTTTTTCTCCTTTAAAAATCATCATATTTTGAGCTTTTTATATAAACTTGTCCGGTGTATTCTGGTATTTGGGTTTCAATCTTACTACATAACTTTGATGAATGGCATGTAATCTTTCCTTAGGTGGTCCCTTATAGCAGGCCATCTCCCTGCAAGAACAGACAACGAGATCAAGAACTACTGGAACTCCCATCTCAGCAAAAAACTCCAGAGCTTTCAGCAGAACGGAATCGACGTCGGGGGGGCCACCGTCGTGGACCTCAGCAAGCTCCCCGGCGGGGTTAGGCGACGTGGTGGCCGAACGAGCCGGTTGAGGACGACGCCGGAGAGGAACACCAAGAACGGAACAACAAGGAGGGAGAAACAAGGCATGGTGGTTGTCAGTCCCCCAGTTTCATTAGCACAAAGTGAGGAAGGCCACAGCGTAGTCTTGCATGCTGACCAGAGCCAATCTAGTAGTGCCTGCACCTTTGATGGGAACACCAATGAAGGGGTGATGGATCGCAATGAAGATATGGTGAGTGAGCTTTTGTGTGCAAGCGCAATGGACAGCGTACTTGTTGGTACAAGCGAGGAGACCATGGACGGGTGGGGATCCCATGATGGAGATAGTGGGGTCATCGGGGGCACAACTGTGGAGGAATTGGTGCCATCTCAAATGGACAAGTTCTTGGACTGGGACATGGAGATCATGCAGGCCAAGTTGTGGGATGACGCAGGAGACATATGGCCATGGATGTGGGACAGTGAGAGTGGGGAGTAGGGGTTCCATGGCGTGGATGACAGTGGATCCCAAGAAGAGTCACTGGATAGCTGGCTCACCTGATGGATTTGGTGACAGTGCGTTGTGCTGCTCTTGGTGGTAGCAAGTGCCAATCGAGTGGCTGTGACTCTAAAGACATCAGACGTTATAGTCGTTGTAGTATGTAGGTAGTACCATGCATCATCAATCATGTATGTGTTGTAACAAGTAAACGGGATATTTGTGGTTTGTGCTTGTGTTGTCCTTTTTGCTAATCTTGTTGAGACTATGGTGAGGACGATTTACTGTTCATCTTAAAGTGCTGTCACCTTCAAGTAGCAAAGCTATGGTTTGAGAGACCAGATAAATACTTGGTGACATAGCTATCGTGTAGGAAACCTTCAGGAAACAGAAAATAAACTATTGCAAATAAAGAAGAAACAAACAATTTCTATTTTTGTCGATTCTTTCAGCTTACATACATTGGCCCTGTATGTAATAATTAATATATTTGTGCTAAATATATTAAAATTAAAATTGACACAAATTGTTCATCAGAGTAATGTTAAAGACAAAGGTAAGACTTATGAGCAAAAAAACAAAAAATCATCTGCAAAATCCAAAAACTTGACCTTTCTTTGTGCACTCTTGCAATCAATTCAGCTTTTGTCCTGAATTCTTGCATTGTGACGAGGATGAGTAGGCTCTTTTGGACTATCTCTTTTGAAGGACAAATTAATTATTCTTTCCCTGTTCTTGTCAGCTCAATAATATTACTTCTTGCAGTTTCTCCACAGTGCACTAACACACCCCAACCCCCCTTCTCTCTCTCTCTCTATCTATCTATCTATCTATCTATCTATCTATCTATAAAAGATCATAAATTTTTACACTCAAGACGAATCAAATACTTCAAAAGTACCACGAATCATGTGTTCATGATGCACAAAAGTTGAGTCCTTTTGCTTTTGTCCCCCACTCATCGCAGTTGTACGTGAACAAGAAGCTCGATCATGCAGTGTCCCGTGGCCTATTCGCAATTATGTGCAAGGAGCTAATGGCTCCCATGTTTGAAGGACATGATGCCACAGCGTCTCATGTGATGCATTGGCCTCATCCATCCTTTTTCACTCGAGAGATCAGGGTGTGTGCACCCTAAAGGGGAGGATAAAGCTCATTGTTCACCCTGCAATAATTTAGCTACGGTGGTTCCACCCTAAAGTGCTTCTACTTGTTGTTTTGCTCACTTGGTATGTACAATCTCAACAACAACAACAACAACACACACAACTCCCACCCAAAGAACAAGGAAAACATTGAGATCAAACAAAATCCTAGCAAAAGCAAGATAGAAAGTTGTTGCAAAATGATTGAAGAAAAAACTATGACATGTGATCCTGAGATGGCTTATTTAGACCTGATTCGGGTTCGATACATTTGTGTTTTGGGCAGGTTTTGGAGTCGGATCTGATCCAATTTGGCCTAGGACACTATGGATATGTGGATCTGACTTATTTAATATGATTTTAATATAGTTTTAGTTAAATATTATAATAAAATTTTAGATATGTGGAACTCAATCGTCTATTGCTCGTAAAAGTAAATGGCTACTTTAGCATTAGGCTTTAATCATTAGATAGTTTAGTCTTTTATCTAATTATTTTACATAAGGCTTTAATCCTTTGATGTGATCCTTTAAATTTACTTATGTTTTCTGAGAAACCTATTACAACAAAACCTAGAAAAAACATATAGGTTTTGAAAAGGGATCCTTTGAATAGTAAATTTCCACTGGTCAAAGCATGTATTATTTACCTATATGAACTAGGGATGTTAATGGGATGGGGATGCCCTTTCCCATCTCATCCCCATCCCCATTTTCATCTCATTTTTCATTTAGATGGTAGGGACTAAGGATCTTCATTAGGGGCAGAGAATCCACGGAGTCTTCATATTCTCCTAAATAATCTATTTTTATTTAAAAAATACCTTCAAAACTAATTAATAATATCAAATTCATAAATAATAATAATAATAATATTTATAAACTTTATGTACCATAATAATATTCAAATATAAATATATCCAAATATAAATATAAACAAATATATCCAAATCTCAATTAAATTTTAAACTTTTGATAGAACATTTTTTTATTATTTTATTTATAAAATTTTTTAAATATATTTAAAATTAAACATAAAATTGGTTTAGCTGTTAATATTAGAATGTTAGAGTTATAGGTATTGATTCATTTCTCGAATATACTTTTTTTTATTTATATTATTATTAATAAGTATTATACAATATAATAATATAAATGGGATAGGGATGGGATAAGTGAGAGGTACTCGACCAATTTCCATCATATAATTGTATCTTTGTTTATTCCTTCTATCATTGTCTCCTTAGGGATGGATCTTTATGGATATCTATACCAGTAGCTATAATTGATACATTTAATATGAGCTCAATTTATCATATGTAAAATTAAATTCAAGTATAAGTTTATATGATCATTACATTGTACAGCTATATATTCACTAAATTGATTTGTGCATACATCGACAAGTATTGTTGTGATATTCTTGCTATGAATATTATCATTTTAAAAAAAGGGAAATATCTATCATTAGAAATCAAATCAAAATAAAAAAACAAGGGCAAAAGGCATCAATTGCTTATCAAAATTGTCTGTCCAAAAAAAACCCTTCCCTAGTTAGCTATAATATATGAACTGAATCATTTTCTATTCAAGATATATGCTTACAACAAACATCGTTGACCTCCTTAGCCAACAACAAAGTATCTGTACGTAAGATCCATAAATACCAAGGCATAAGATAGGAGTGAGTGAGTGACAAAATTGATCCATTCTAGAGAGTTTGAACACAGCATAATGATACTACTATTACATTTTAAATGACTATATGCTACAAACCACAGGTACTTTACTCTTTTCTCTGAAAAAAATAGCTGAAATATGATTCATGGGAACTCTAAATCAAATCGATCGTCATAATTACATGATGTGTTCATTGGATGTTACAATTGCAATTTGTTGAGCCGTGTCTTTGGGGACAAGCCTAGGTTTCAACATCGTGAATCACGCGGGCAAGCATTGATACATGTAAGCGACTCGAAAGGAATAGGAACCACGTACAAAGTCCTGCTGTGAGCAGTAATGTTCTTGACGTGATGCTATTATTGATAGCTGTTGATGTGACCATTGGAGCAGAAACTTGCCACAAATCAGGTAGTGTGGAAAAATATTCTTGGCGTGAAAACATTTAAATTGATGTGGATCCAAATTATTTTTCATGTGCAAATTTTGGTGTGAAAGAAGTGATGAGTTGTCCAGGCAATGGTGCTAAAGTTTCTAGATAGAGTCGGACAGTCTCAGCAAGGAGAAAGCCAGAACAGCAGAATGGTTGCAAAATACCCTCACAATTTAATCTCACATGGGAAATAATTTATCAAAATTTAATAGATGTATTACCGAGAACCGAAGGTTAAAAAACATTCAGATCAATAGTTTGGACATTACAAATTAATAAGCTATAGTTATCCCAAGTCACATAATGATAAATAATATAAGAAATGACATAGTATTTGACATAATAATAAAGAAAGGGACTATAGTATTTGACATGGTGTTGGGTCTAGCAACAGTTCAATTTTAAGGTTCTATTATAATTATGTCTAGGTTGTAAAAAAAGGGGAAAAACTTGAATAGATTTATAATATTAGCCTGTGTGGGTTTATATATCATCATTAATTCAAGTTTAAGTATTTTAAAATTATGATTTGAACTCAACTAGTTGATGAGTCAATTATCTCATTAGTTTGAGTTCTAACATAACAAATGGTAACAAAGTAAACCTAATATTTAACATGATGAGAAACCCAAAAATAAAAGATTATAGGTATATAGTGACATACATGATTAGATTAGACCTCATATGTATCATACTAATTTGATGATTATGATATATATATATATATAGTTTTTAATAAGAATATTAAACCCTTAAGTATGTGAAATATGTAAGAATTTGAATTGGAAAGATCTACTAACTACTTCAAACTTAAAACATTTTGTTAGTAATTCAGACTCAATAAATTAATTATTTTATTATTATCATATTACGATAATTCGTATGATATTCTTAAATATATAATTTAAACTGAATCATAACAATTTAAAAAGATATTTTAAAGTATAATAATTAAAACTAAGTCTTTCTAAGAATGATTATCATCCGGTTCAAGGGTTAACGCATACAAATTCTTTTTGTTCTCCGTGTTTGATAGCTTAGGTTTTGTCAAACCAATCAGACAAACAAAGTTGCTCAAAGAATATAGTTCTTCCTACTTTGACAAGACTTTTGCTGCCTAACTATTATGTTACATATGGAATGCAAGAAACTGTTTGGCTGATAGCCCATATTCAGCCCATATGGGCTAGGCAGCCGATAGCCCACACCCCCTCTTAACCTAACCCTAATTAAGATTAGGGGGGTGCGGTGGCTGCGTTTTAGAAGCAGAAAAAGGCTATAAAAAGGTAGCAACGAGGCAGATCTTGAGGGCCACGAGTTTCCAAAGAGAAGAAGGAGAACAAGGCAGAAAAGAAAGAGAAAGAAAGGGAAGAAGATAAGGACAACGCAGAGAGACTGTTCTCAATCATCTAGTAGTGTTCTCATCTCAGGTTAGATCAAATATACAGTAGACTCTTGCTGTGATTACTTGGGGAGGTTTTAGATATTGTGGACAGTGACGTGATCCTTGTATCCCAGTTATTCTCTTGTGGTTGTTGCTAGGGTTTTGGGCAAGAGATTGAGATTTGTATATTCATTATTCTCATAGTGGATTATCTCTAGTTTGCCCTATGGTTTTTACCCTTCACATTAAAGGGGTTTTCCACATATATCTTGGTGTTCTGTTTGATTGTGTTTCCATTTTATTCCGCTGCGTATTATTGGTCTTCTAGTATTTGTTCATATACAAAGGTTATTCCTCTTTATATCCCCATCAACTGGTATCAGAGCAAGGTTTTGGTGATTTAATTTTTGTATTTGAACATGGAGGCCAGTAATGTTTTTCGCATGATTAGTTTGAATGGAAACAATTGGATGATATGAAAACCAAGAATGGAAGATCTCTTGTATTGCAAAGATTTGTATAGACCTTTGCAGGGGAATAGTGCAAAACCTACAACTATGACAAATGATTAGTGGAAGAGGTTAGATCGAAAAACAATTGGGTTTATTAGACAGTGGCTTGATGATAGTGTCTTTCACCATGTTTCTACTGAAATTTTTGCATATTCTCTTTGGAAAAAATTGGAAAGTCTCTATGAAAGAAAAACAACTGGCAACAAAGCTTTTTTGATCAGAAAACTTGTGAACCTAAAATATAGAGAGGGTGCTTCTATTGCTGAGCATTTGAATGAAATGCAGAGTATTACTAACCAGTTATCCTCTATGAAAATATCTCTTGATGATGAGTTGCAGGCATTGTTACTTCTCAGTTCATTACCAGAAAGTTGGGAGACATTGGTGGTTTCCCTTAGTAATTCTGCACCAGATGGTATTGTCACTATGAGTCAAGTAACAAGTAGTTTGTTGAATGAGGAGTTGAGAAGAAAGAGTTCGACATCTCAGAATGATTCACATGCACTTATCTCAGAGAACATAGGAAGGTCAAAGTCTAGAAGTAGTTCATGTATGGGTAGGAGCAAGTCAAGATCAAGAAAAGATATTGTTTGCTATAACTGTAGTGAGAAAGGATATTACAAGAACCAATGTAAGCAACCTAAGAAGAACAAGAAAAAGGGAAAAGAAGTGGAGTCTACAGAGTTAAATGATAATACTACAGCTACAATGCAGGGTGATGATTATTTGATTTTGTCTCCTTTTGATGATATTTTTTCTTGTGTGTGTCAGGATCTTGAGTGAGTGATTGACACAGGTCCTTCTTATCATGCTACACCACGGAGGGAGTTTTTTGCTACATACAGGTCTGGAAACTTTGGTGTTGTCAAGATGGGCAACTATGGCACAGTAGACATCGTTGGCATGAGTGATATCCATTTAAAGACCAACCTTGGCTGCAAGTTGGTACTTAAGGATGTGAGGCATGTGGTTGACTTGAGGCTGAATTTAATTTCAGTTGGAAGACTAGATGATGAAGAATATGAAAGCAGATTTCACAAAGGGCAATGGAAGCTCAGTAAGGGTTCTCTTGTTATAGCTAGTGGAAAGAAATGTCATACTTTGTACAGGTTGCAGACTAAAGCTTATGGTGAGCAGTTAAATGCTATAGAGAAAGACTTCAGTATGGAGTTGTGGCATAGGCGATTGGGACACATGAGCGAGAAGGGGCTGCAAGCTCTTTCCAAGAGAGAGGTATTGCCGGATCTCAGAGGTATACATCTGAACCCTTGTATTGATTGTTTGGCTGGTAAACAACATAGAGTTTCATTTGCTAGTGCTGCTTTGTCTAGAAAAATGCATGCCTTAGATCGTGTTTATACAGATGTATGTGGTCCTTTGAGGACAAAAACTCCTGGTGGATCTGTTGTTGTTCTTGGTATAAGTGGTGCACTTTATTTTGTCACTTTTATAGATGATTTTTCCAAGAAAGTTTGGGCTTATGCTTTGAAGACCAAAGATCAGGTTATTAATGTCTTCAAAGAGTTTCATGCCAGGGTTGAAAGGGAGACAGAAAGAAAATTAAAATGCATAAGATCATATAATGGTGGTGAGTATACGGGATTGTTTAATGACTATTGCAGGTCACATGGGATCCAACATGAGATGACAGTTCCTGGTACACCTCAGCATAATGCAATTACAGAGAGGATGAACCGCACCATCATGGAAAAGATAAGATGTATGCTTTCACAGGCCAAGCTACCCAAAAGGTTTTGGGATGAGGCTTTGAGGACTACAGTTGATGTGATCAACTTATCACCATGTACAGCCCTAGATGGTGATGTTGCAAAGCATGTATGGTCAAGGAAAGATGTTTCCTACAGGCATTTGAGAGTGTTTGGTTGTCGTGCATTTGCATATGTTCCAGATAATGAGAGGTCCAAGCTCGATGGTAAGTCTAAAGAATGTATTTTTCTTGGTTACTCACATGATCAGTTTAGTTACAGGCTTTGGGATCCAGAAAAGCAGAAGGTGTTCAGGAGCAGAGATGTGATCTTCTTTGAGGATCAAACCTTTGAGGATTTGAAGAAGAAGGCACCAGCCAAGACTTCTGCAGAAGGATTAGCAGATTGTGACCCAGTTATTCCTCCAATATATCATGGTGATGGGGGAGATGTGCAGGAAAATAGTGTAGAGCCTGATGTTGATTTACCTGCAGGACATGTTGAGCAAGAAGAAGTAGGAGAGCAAGTTCCCGCAGAACCTCAGTTGAGAAGATCTTCTAGACAACGTCAACCTTCCAGAAGATACTCTACAAATGAGTATGTGATGCTTACTGATGCAGGTGAACCAGAGAGTTACCAGGAAGCAGTTGAGAGTGAGCAGAAAGAGAAGTGGTTAGTTGCTATGCAAGAAGAGATGGATGCTCTTCAGAAGAACCACACTTATGATTTGGTGCTGCTACCAAATGTTGACGAATACCTTACCAAAAGAAAGACAGGAGATATGCCGATAGTTGGTCGGCATGGCTTCATATTGAGGAGTCATGGGACAGCCTCCCTTATGGGCTGAAGGGGGAGGTTGTTGGGCTGATAGCCCATATTCAGCCCATATGGGCTAGGGCAGCCGACAGCCTATACCCCCTCTTAACCTAACCCTAATTAAGATTAGGGGGGTGTGATGGCTGCATTTTAGAAGCAGAAAAAGGCTATAAAAATGTAGCAACGAGGTAGATCTTGAGGGCCACGAGTTTCCAAAGAGAAGAAGGAGAATAAGGCAGAAAAGGAAGAGAAAGAAAGGGAAGAAGACAAGGACAACGCAGAAAAGGAAGAGAAAGAAAGGGAAGAAGACAAGGACAACGCAGAGAGACTGCTCTCAATTATCTAGCAGTGTTCTCATCTCAGATTAGATCAAATATACAGTAGACTCTTGCTGTGATTACTTGGGGAGGTTTTAGATATTGTGGGCAGTGACGTGATCCTTGTATCTCAGTTATTTTCTTGTGGTTGTTGCTAGGGTTTTGGGCAAGAGATTGAGATTTGTATATTCATTATTCTCGTAGTGGATTATCTCTAGTTTGCCCCGTGGTTTTTACCCTACACATTGAAAGGGTTTTCCACGTAGATCTTAGTGTTCTGTTTGATTGTGTTTCCATTTTATTCCGCTGCGTATTATGGTCTTCTAGTATTTGTTCATATACAAAGGTTATTCCTCTTTATATCCGTATCAGAAACCAGATAACATTATGACTTTTTCACCTACTTAAGCTGAGCAATTTAACTTGGTAACATTTTTATCAGCAACAAAGGCCAAGGTTGAATCTGGTCTTTCTATCTCGGCAGGTTTTAGTTTTACATGCCTTCTTTATGTCAATTTATTCTTCCATTGTTCCTTCAAAGTGCATTTCAATATTATTTCAGTGAAACTCCTGATCATATTAAGCTATAGGCATGTCAATAAAAATATAAATAATATATATGTATTATCATCTTCACTTACTAATATGATTTGTGATGTCTATATTTTATAAATATGATAAATGACATGATCATGTCTTCAACTTTTAAGATTGAACATACATAAATAAATATTAATGTTTACATTAAGCATAGCACAATAAGTGAGATTGAATTTTATTCAACTCTAAATGAAATGAATGCTAAGTTTTCAAAGAGTATGATCATGATTAACATAAGAAAATTTAAATTTTAAATATTATGTATACGGAAGACCATGAGTTACTTAAGCATGGATGGAGTAATAAAACATTAAATGGAGATGTAACTCAAATAAAAATTTTATACTAATGTTTTGATGCACAAGTGAGATTGAAGTATGAGTTTAGATCAAAAATATTTTTTTTATTAAATAAAATTAAACTTAATTAAAGTTATTAGAATATTAAGACTAGTGTTAGTGTTGTGGTATTTAAATGAAAGTATTTAACTAAAAAATGAAAGTATTTAAATCTAGTGATCTTATGCTTATTATCATATCAATTGTCCAATAGCATCATAAGAATACAAAATTTGGTTGAGTTCTTCATATTATGCAAAGGGCATTTGGTCTAGTGGTATGATTCTCGCTTAGGGTGCGAGAGGTCCCGAGTTCAATTCTCGGAATGCCCCGTTTGACTATTGTTAATCGTACCAAAACATTATGATGAAACATACAGTGTTTTCATCAATATTTATAGTATTTTATTTAGGTGTCTTTTATAGTTTATAGCTATTGCAAAACACTGTGTAGTTACTATAAAACACTAGCAATCACTTTATCATCTCCCTCTTACAATATCATTCATTACTCATGGAGCATTAAAAGACCATATTTTTATGTTACAGTTTGTTTATAGTATTTTCATAGACTTTTTACAATGT
The DNA here is from genome assembly GCF_036884655.1 of Musa acuminata AAA Group. Lineage (NCBI taxonomy): Eukaryota > Viridiplantae > Streptophyta > Magnoliopsida > Zingiberales > Musaceae > Musa > Musa acuminata. Next base: position 39,113,320 of record NC_088353.1, on the reverse strand, counting down.
CTTTGGTTGAGTGTCAAAAATATTATATTGCTTTAAAAAATCACTATATTTGATATAAGAATATCCCTCTTATGATATTGTTGATCATAGAGCATTAAAAGATCATATTTTGAGCTTTTAGCTTGCTTTGCCTAAGGTGAGAAGTTATTAGGATGTTTAATAGTGTTTTCCCCAACTCTTTATAGTATTTTTTTGGGAACCTATCTAAGACACTATATAGGTTACATAAAACACTGTATATTGATTTAAAATAAATATATATAATATGACATTCTACCTCTTACCATATTGTTGATCGTAGAGCATTAAAATATGATATTTGTAAGTTTTTTACTTGATGTTAAGTGTTATTAGGGTGATTTACAATGTTTTTATTGACTCTTTATAATATTTTTGGTGGGGTGCCAAAAACACTATACATATATTCAAAAACACTGTATAGCTTTAGAGAAACAATATATTTGACATGATCGTTTGCCTCTTATGATATCATTGGTAGTACAACATTAGAATATAATATTTATTAGCTTTTCTATTTGTTTTGGGTGAGTTGGGTGTCATAAGATTAATTTATAGTGTTTTTCCTTTTTACCCTTTACGGTGTTTTTTTGATGAGGTATCGAAAACACTATATATGTGTTAAAAAATAATATATAATTATTCATAAATATTGTTTACCTATTGAAGACCATGTTTGTAGGCTTGTAATTTGTTTCGGCTTACGCTAGGAGTAATTAGTATCATTTATAGTGATTTCATCGTAGATATATAATGTTTTAGTGTTGCTTTCAAAATATTGTATACATATTCAAAATAACTGTTGCTGCTTCTTTTTTGTTTTAGCTCATCTTCTTTGTACATTAGGCTATCAGCATAGTATATTTTTATCTATACTTTGTTATAATGATGTTTAACTCTTGTCATCATAGAGTAATATATATTTTATGGTAATCAATTTTGGTCTAATGGTTTGTTTCTTAAGTTTCTCAACAAGATTAGTGGGTTATGACTAGCCATCATTAGACAGAAGCTCAAACAAGACATCAGCCAAAAGCTCTGACAAGAGGATAAACAATAGCTAAATCTACGAGAAGAGATCGGACAAGACCTCAGACTACCTCTGCTAAAGATGCTCTATCTAGAATAATAAGAGCTCAGACAATAACTGAAAGACCTAAACCTGCTTCTCCATCTGTAGTGAAATAGAATATAAATGATTAAAGTTTTATTGATTATTTTAAGCATTTTATGATGAATGCTACTTCATAGTCTAGAGGGAAAACGGAGCTGTTGATGTTAAAGAATACACATCAATAAGTGATAAAGCTAACTCCAATTTTCCATTTCATTGAAATACTAGATATTTCATTCTCTCCTAGTATAATAGAATACACATTAATTATGTTCTTTGGATATAGATGAGACTCTTTTGTATAATAGAAGTATCGTCGTTATTGAGGTGATATTTTATTTCAATTAATTATAAATTTTAATTAACTATAGATTTTATTTTAGCTAATATCATTTTGATGCTATGTTTGTTTTACGAGAGGATTAAGGTACCAGAAAGGAATTGTTGAAGAAGATAAAAATTGATGAATTAACTATGATTTTTTATTAGAGGCTGAGACTATTGTTAAGAGGGTAAATCTATTGAGACTACGATGACTATTTAGTTAGTAATTAAAATTTATAAGGATGCTATGAGTAACGATGAAGATGGTAGGACTCTTAAGGGATAGACTATAACTATAGAGCTTTCAGTAGGAGGAGGTAATGATTGTTTAAGTGAAAGAAGCTATAATTGTTTAAGTTGATGAAACTATAACTTTTGATAAGGAAGCTAGGACTTTTGACAAATATGCTACGATTATTGACCATAAGAAGGCAATGATTATTGAGGTAGAGGCTATGACTCTTGACTTTGATAAGATTAAGACTATGGGCAAGGAGGTTATAACTGTTGACATTTAAGGTGGCTAGGACTATGGGAAAGGAGGCTATCATAGTTAAAATTAAGAAGCTTAGAAATGTATAAGCTATAATACAAATGATTACCAAATAACTCAATTTGTGATATTATTAGATGAGTGTGGATCGTAGAAATATATAACTAAGATAACCAATAAATAATATTTATCATCTTCAATAGGGCCCCAAGATCAAAGGATGAGTGATCCAGCTATAAGAAGGAAGAACCTTATGACTTCAATAATAAAAAAAATCTATCAAAATTTCTATTTCTTAGAAAAAGAAAATAGATCATTGTTGATAAGAAAAATAGTAAGAAGACTAATAGTAATGACCAAGAATAATATGAAATTGAGGGAGATAAATTTATAATAAGAAATGATGTGATTAGATATTTTAAGCGTATGACAATTGGTTAAGCTTCATGAAGCCAAAAGAGATATGACAATCAAGGTATAAATAAATATTACTGTGTATGTTTCTTTTATTTTGTTTGTAGCTTATTAATTGATTTTGTAGAAGTACTAGAAGGATGAGGATGCGGAAGCTAATAATATTCAATCTAAGACATTTAAAGTTGTTCAAATTATTATTAATTATAAATTTCACATCATAGTTTTTTTATGAGATATTTTTAACATTAATATCAATTATTATTGGTTTCAGCTTGATTTTTAATTGTCCATCGATGTTTCATTATTAATTTCTTCATGAGTAGTTAAGTGTGCTGTGAAATATATATCTTATTTATAAATAAATAGTATTTTCAGTTATTTCATTGACCCATTATTTATAAATAAATAATATTTTCGGTTATAATCTTCTTTATGAATGGAAATGTAATTGATCCATTGTGGCATCATTGCATTGAGACATCAGTTGTTTCCAACATTATTATGTACACAGATTTTTGGGTAATGTCCTATTGCTACCTTCTATTAAATTATATGCTTCTAATTTTGTTCAACTAATTTGGTTATTATATTACAGTGCATAAATATTATCAACAAGTAGGGACTTCCATATTCAACCTAAGCTATCAAATAAATATGATGGATCAAAAAGTACTAGATGACATTTAAGCAAGAGACATTACAATATCTCATTTCTTAGCTTTAATGTTGTGTTGCAAACAATATATATATATATATATATATATATATATATATATATATATATATATATATATATATATATATATATATATATATTACAAACATGACTACGGATCAATTATGGTGCTTCCTACTAAATTATATGCTTCTAATTTTGTTTAACTAATTTGATTATTATATTTCAATGCATGAATATTAAAAACAAGTTGGGACTTCAATATTCAACTAAGCTATCAAATATATCAGGATATTAGGATGGAATGATCAATTTGATATTTGTACCCCTTAACATAGCTTTTCATTGGCACCTTATGGTATTGGAATTTAAGGAAAAGCTTCTTATGCATTATAATTCCAAGTATCAAACTGATAGTATCTTATTTCCTCATTTTAATGTTGTGATGCTAATAGAAGAAAACTATTATGAACATAACTATGAATCAGCTAGGGTGGCTCAACAAATATATTATCACACATCACCCATTTGTTGTATAGAAAATAAAAGAGATGAAATGTACCAAGTAATATGCACTGTGAGTCTTTACATATTCTGTTTAAACTATAGTTGTATGTTTTATATTACTGACACGATCTCTTGTTTTGTTTGATAGCAATGATTATAGTATTTTTATTATAAAGTTCATTGAGGCCCTAACTATGATCTACCTTTGGATATGCGACAAGCAAATATGCATTGGTATCAATTGGACATTGCGCAATCAATTATAGATAATGACAGTAGCAAAGTTTATTTCTCTTGTTGATGATCTACACAATGATTGTTCGGGGCATATACATTATTGATTTCATATAAAATACTGGTATAAATTTGGTTTGGATGAACACTTTGGTTGCTTGCGTATACCCAATGGCCACCATGGCATGAGAGCATGGGATTTCAAACATATGAACAAGCTTTCTTATCAATGTTGACTATAACACTCTCCAAGGATGTCTAGACTTAGAAACTCATAGTTAGTATGAGGCAAAACTCCAAAGAACCTATTTCCTTTGATTTCTTTATTTGCTCCTCAAAACAAGTCATCAACACTTTTTTATATCTCGATTGTTTCACGATGAGTATATAACTACTTTGTAAGTTTTATTTCTTATTATCTCTATTAAAAAATATATTGGTAAGCTAAGAATAATCTTAAGCAAGGAATTCATACTTTCCAATCAATTTGTGGTCAACATTGACTATCTATATAGTGGGAAGAAATAAGCATTAGCCTACCTCTCTTTCTTAATTTGGTAAATCTAGTTATAACTATTAGTGTGATATTATTTCTCTTATTCTTTACATACATGCATTAAATTTGTACATACTTGTAGTAATTTTATCATTTCATGATCTCCAACATCTCTAATAAGATTCTTCAACATATGCATCATACAATATTTATGATAAGCTTATGAGAATATCTCATTAACATTTGTAAGAATACCAAAACTTCGATCACTAATGATAGACAATGATTTAATTTTTTTCAAATCATATTATTTTTACAAACAATAACAATAACATTTATGAAAATTTGATGTTTTTTGTTTACCTATCTAACAAATAAATCTTTAGGTATAAAATCCTCATTTTCAATATACTAAACCAAAGAATTTAGTATCAAACCATCATCTCCCAATGGCTAACATTAGGTTAATTGACTCTTCAATATAATACTTGTATATATCCATCCTCCTCCTATATACAATTTCACCCACAATATTACCGGTATATATATATATATATATATATATATATATATATATATATTAATCAATATTTCCTTCAACTTAATTTGTTATGCATTGCTTAGCCAATTCAATTTCAATAATATCGTCATTATCTTTATTTTCATTTGAAAAATATGGATCATTCAAGTCAAATTGAATGGCTCAGCCTTGACTTAAAAAAAAAAGTTGGAATAGGTTAAATATTCTTCTCAACTATCTTTAAACAAATTATTCAACATACTCTTCTTCTCAGTGATCTTTAAACAAATATAACTTTACAAAAAAAGTTAAAATAGGTTAAATATTCTTACATCCCTAATAATGTAGTCTCTTTGATCGGAGGGGATAGAAACATGCAGCACTATAAACACAAGTGAAAAATACTTTCAAAGAATAGAAAACATGAGGAGAAATCACTTACCACAAGCTAAAAACATCACAATTTCTTTAAGGGAAGGTACATTAGTCTACCATATGGACCCATCACAATTTCTTTAAGGTACCCTAAATATTTTTTTCTACTAAATCACTCTAATGAGCCCAGACTAGTCAACCATATGGATCAGTCCGTAGGGTGGCTCCCAAAATCGACAAGAAAAAAACCATATGACAACTTTCTTAGTGGTGTTTTTAAATTTTTTTTAAAATATATGATGAGAATAATAAAAAGTGGGGTTACCATTTGGAAAAATACTCAAAAAGATTATATTTTCCAAGGCAATCATCGAATAATAAACTAAAGATAATGTCATCAACTATAGAGTAAAGGATAATATTATAATAATATTTATATATTTTAAAAATAAATATAAAATATATTTTTTTTAAAAAAAATATTCAAAATAAATTTAAAAGGTCTATATGATCATTATTTTTTATTTTATAGCCTTTAAAATAGTTTTTTATTGATTTTAATCATTGAAAGTTAAATTTATCCATAAATAATAGAAAATTATCATTCAAATTTTCAAAAATAAAAAATTATGTTTTTATCCATCTAGGATTGATTCAAAGGTTTACTGAAATTTTAGGCTTGTTTTAACAAAGTTTAGACCAAATTATACTTTTTTTTAATAACTTAAAAATAGTCTAAATCATAATTTTTGCAACCAAACTTCTGTAATTTTGTTTCGAACCAATTAACAAGTTCAAATATTACACAAAATATCATGAAATTAGTAATATTTTTTGTTCCTTTTCAAAAAACAGTATGATTGGATCTGAACTTAATATGTATAGTCTTAAGATTTTGAAGAATGGAAGGAGTCGTATTAAATTTAAACTATGTGAAGGAATCCTAATCAAATTTGTGAATGAATCCTAATCAAGTTCAAACTCTTTCCTAAATTAGGATTAGGATTTTAATTAGAGATAAAATAGGTATAGTATATCTTAAAAAATTAAAATTTATTCCTATACATACATCTAGTCTCTCCATTTTGATAAGAGGAAACTGATAATTTATGTGCTCTAGAGGGAGGAATTCCACTACATTAGGTTTCGAGTTTGAGTTTCTGGTTAATTCAAGAAAAAAAATATTTTTATATTTTTTTATAATGAAAATTTTAATTTTTTTTATAGATATAAACAAAAAGTTATTTAAATTTTATATTAGTTTTTGATGGATTCATATTTTAATTTTAAGTTATTCTCTTCCTCCCTAATATATATATATATATATATATATATATATATATATATATATATAAAGAAAATCCAATAAGATCCGTTGACTAAAGGCAATCGCAAGTAGTAAAATAAACCGTTGTGGACAGTTGAATTCCTTTTCCACAGTTGAATACGAAAATGAAATGTCAAAAGCCTCCTTTTGTCGGTGCTGAAGAAAACATTTGGGAAACGGCCCCTTTTCGATCCGAGAAAAGAATTAAAGAAATAAAAGGGGTGAGAAAAAGGTCAAAGGAAAGAGCACGGAAAGAGTGTTATTATATTTGTCTTAAAATGACTGCATGGATTGACCCAACCACGAGAAATCGTAACGACGTCGTCTTTGTTGACTCCTCTGTTCTGCGCATCTGTCCACTGACGTGTTCGCCTATCCATTTGCAGCCGTATTGAAAGCTCGATCTCATGGATGTTTTCCAGGCGTCTTGGGTATACTTGTGCCAGGCTTCCGCCGGGATCTTTTCTCTCTCGTTGCTGCTTAGATTTGGGAACGTCACGCACAAACTTGGAGAAAGGAAGAGTTGGAAGAACCGAACCATCCGTGTTCAAAGAGCAAGAACAGAGACTGCCTTCCTGGGATTTGTTCCGTGCCCATCAGCTGCCTCTTCCTACGATCGGCACGCATGCTCCGAAAGTTTCCAGCTTTTTGAACTTTCCTTCTTCTTTGAGGCTTGACGACCCGCATCTCTCTCTCTCTCGCTCGCGCGCGCGCGCGCGTGCGCGGATACTTCGATTCTTGACCTCCAACGCACGCTGAAGACTCGGAGGGGCGGCCCAAGGTGCGTCTTTTATCCCGAAAGGTGACGACTTGGTGGGATTCGAGGACGGATTCCGGGGGGTGGGGAGGTGCAGCGATTGGGGGGCGTGAAAAATGGACGGTCTGATGTTGATGAAGGGGGTTCCGTCGACGGGCCTCGCCGTCGGTCGTGACGTCGCGTCACGGCACCACCTTCCGGCGGCGAAAGTTTGCGCCTTGGGTCCTCGGGCAGCCGCGGGGAGCGGTGGGAACGTGGTGGAGGCGTCAGCGGCCGGTGTGGCGGCGAAGCGGTCGTATATGTTCCCGCTGCCGCTGAGGCGACTTTGGCCCGATGGGGGTGGGGCCGTCGCCGACAAGGGGAGCGACGACGTTGCCGCGGCAGAAAAGGTGGAGAAATCGGTGGCGCTGGAGGAGGAGGAGGAGCAGCAGGAGGCTGTGGTAGAAGTAGCGGAGCACCGGAGGGACAACTGGGTGTTGAAGATACTGAGAGTAACGTCGATGTGGGCGGAGAGGGAGGAGCCGGAAGCGGGCGGCGACCGGGAGGTGGCGGCTGTGGAAGACGGCGACCGGTGCGTCGGTTGCGAAAGCTTCCCCGAAGATGGCTCGGAAGGGTGCGTCGTCGAAGACGAAGAAGAGGAGAAGATGGTGTTCGACCGGGAGTCCTTCTCCCGGTTGCTCCGAAGGGTGTCTTTGGTGGAGGCGGAGCTCTACGCCAAGATGGCCTACCTTGGTAGCCTGGCATACATCGTTTCCAAGATCAAGGTACCAAATTGAGAAGTTCCCAAGCATTTCTACCATCTGGATGACCTTTCTTGCTTTTGGCCTATAACGAAATGGGTTTTGGGATGTTCTGATCGAATGTTTAAACTTTAAGGAGAGTATATTTTTCTTGAGTTAATTCATCAGTCTATCATCGAGAAATTTTTGCCTGCGAAGATTTTTCTTAACTTGTTGATTTATTTGATGGATTTGTTGAACTTTAGCATGCAAGGAGGATTGAAAGTTTTTAGTCTCTTTGATGGATCGAGAATGTTGGATCTTTACAAGGGATTTTATTTTATTTTTGGAGAAATTGTCAATTGTTTTTGTTTGGCTTGATCTGTAGGCTGGATATTTAGAATGCTGTTCACCATGATTCTGAAATCTTTTAGAAAACTAAACAAAGAAATTTTTTTTCCATTTAATCATACTTCGCATGTGAAAAACTTTGTTTTCATGTCTTCCTTTCAGAAATCAAAGTCTTGTGCTTTTGTCCATTCCATGATTGAACCATCCAATGTTAATGAGACATTTACATCTCTCGACAAAAGAATGACTTCCCACCTAACTTCACCGTACAACTTCAATTCTTTTAGTTGATCTTCAAATTTTCTAGAGAGAAGACCTTAAGACATGATTTTGCCATTTCCTCAGCCGAAGAACCTCCTGAAATGCTATGGACTGCGATTTGTAACTTCATCACTGGAGAAGAAAAGCACATCTTTAAATTCGGATGAGCAGCAGGAACCATCTCAAGATCAAGAACTGAAAGAGGAGGTCCATGAGGTGGAAGAGAATGACAAAAGGAAGGGAAATAGTACTGGCATAAGTGCATCTGCTGCTTATCAAATTGCAGCTTCAGCTGCTTCATATCTGCAATCTCAGACGACGGGAATTCTTCCTGGTAAGACAGAGACAGGCAAGGATCAAATAGAAGGAAGCAGCAAAAATAAAGAAGATGGGACTCTGAGTCCAGAAGAGGCATCATTTATGGCCACTACAAATTCTGTCACTGCTGTTGTAGCTGGGAAGGAGGAGATGAGACAAGCCATTGCCAAGGACTTGAACACAGCCAAGTCTTTACCTTGTGAATGGTACATATGTGATGATGATAAAAGTGCAACAAGATATTTTGTCATTCAGGTGAATTATTTTTATTTTTTATTTAGTATGTCTTCCTTTTTCTCTTCACTTTTTATACTAGGGATAGTTTTGGTATGAATTCATTACTGATGTGCAGGGTTCTGAGACACTGGCTTCTTGGCAAACAAATCTTCTTTTTGAACCCGTTCAATTCGAGGTACTACCTGTTTTCTAAATTTTCTCTAAACATTTTTTATGGATTACTCTTGACTTTTTCTGTTGAACTTCATCGTGCCATGTATATAGCTTGTCGGAGTGAATGTGAGGCCTTTTTTGGCAGTTTGCTGCATCTGCATGTTTTTGGGGCAAGCTTAGGTCAAATATGATTTTTGGTCCACATAATTCAAAATCAGAATGGATATATTTTGTTGAATTCACCCAAATCATGAGGATTTATGCCCCATTTTTTTTTGTTCTTTTGCAAAAAGTTTTAAAATTAATTGAAACCATCTTTGACTGGATGTGCCAAAGCTTGTATCTGTCACATGTCGGCATAATATCTTAATCCTTTTTTAAGACATTACTTCTGCTTATTTATGGCCAGAACAATTCATATGTATTTGTCACGTGGCTGAAAGGGTCAATTCTGGCACTTTCTAACCTTCTGTTATTTTGTTGGACTTATCAATTTGTTTAAAGGAAAAGTAACTTTGCTCATTGAGATGTTTATTTTTATGTTCCAGGGGCTAGATGTACCCGTACACAGGGGTATCTATGAGGCTGCCAAGGGAATGTATCATCAGATGTTACCGGAAATCAGATCTCACTTGAAATCTCATGGTCAATCTGCAACTTTGCGCTTCACTGGTCATTCGCTTGGTGGAAGCCTTGCACTGCTTGTGAATCTTATGTTACTAATACGAGGAGAAGCACCTCCTTCATCCTTGCTCCCTGTTATAACATTTGGTGCACCATCGATAATGTGTGGAGGTGATAACTTGCTTCGGAAATTGGGATTGCCTAAATATCATGTCCAAGCCATTACTATGCATAGAGATATTGTTCCTCGAGCCTTCTCCTGCAACTATCCAGATCATGTAGCTAAGATTCTCAAGGCTGTTAACGGCAACTTCCGAGATCATCCATGTCTCAAGAACCAGGTAAAACTTGATCAATTTTGAATCCCTTTGGAATGCTATATATATCTGTTTATGATAAGTGTACACTGTCTTAATGTGCCTTGAAGATTAAAAAACAAAAACATTGAGTGCCTGATGTTCATTAATCCGAAATTTTCATGAACTTGACATAAATTGTAGTCTTGTAGTGAAATATTAGCCTGAAAATTAAAAAAGGTGTCATACAACATCTTATGGTGCCTTCAAATATTAATCAGCTTCTCTAATCTCAATTATCTCAGCAACCGGCAAAACTAAAAAAATTGCTTCTGTTGATTAACTGAACATTTTTTCTCCCTTTTCAACTTTTGATAGAATTAAAAGGTACCAAAGTTCAGCATAACTCTATACAGCAATGGATGCTTTAGTTTGTCTAATCAACGAGCTTGCTTTCATGCTTCATTTTAAATTTAAGGCATTTACTTTGGTCCAAGTGCCTCTATCTCCAAAAAGGGGTTGAGTGCCAAATTGGTTTAGTTATATCCAATTACGAGACAAAGTAGCATTTTTCTAATTGAAAAATAAAGGCATATAACGATCAACTAGTATACTTTTTGTTTCTTTCACTGTTTTCCTAGTTCGTGTAGATTCCCCTTCACAATAATGTAAATTTATCTACAATGACACAACTTAAGTTAAAGTGCTTGAGAATACATTACTTTTGCCTTTATATATTTAAAATGATTTCAACCAATGGTCTTCTTTTTTATGCCACCTCTTGACAGAAACTGTTATATGGTCCCATGGGGCAGCTTCTGATACTACAACCTGAAGAGAAGTTCTCTCCATGCCACCACCTTCTTCCCCCAGGCAATGGCCTCTACATCTTGGGCAATTCATTAGCAGACTCAAATGATACAGAAAGGCTACTGCATGCTGCAACTTTAGCTTTCCTAAACTCTCCCCACCCTCTTGAGATTCTTAGTGACCGCTCTGCATATGGTTCTGAAGGAACAGTGTATAGAGACCATGATACAAATTCCTACTTGAGGTCAGTCCGTGGTGTGATCCACCAGGAGCTTAAACTCATTAGAAAGGTCAAGAGGGAGCAACGCCGTAAAATTTGGTGGCCTCTTGTGGCCACACAGGACATGCACCCCAGGGTTGTCACCTCCAGATCTGCTGGATCAACTATCTCCACTCAACGCCACTTCAGCTTTGCCGGTGTTATTCACGGAGGAAGGCAAACACTGAAACGGTTTGGAAGACTGGTTGCATCGCAGCATGTTCATATATTTGTCGTGCTCTTTTTTCCAGCACGGTTATTGCTCCTGGGAGCATTATCTGTGATTAATTGCAGCTGACTGAAGTCAGTTGCTGTAATCTGCTGCAGTGGTTACATTCTTTATTCATCATACAATTCTTTCATAGAATTCTGGAATAGATGGAAAAATTGTCATTATTCATGATAAATAGAAATGAATATATATGTCTCAGCAAAAGGTCTCATGGTTCTTTGTTGAGTTCTGCTTTTTGTTTGCCCGAACAAACTAAAGATCTGTTGTGAACATACATTTCCAATCCCACAATTCACTTGAATTACTTTTCAGACTTCCAATTTAAGGTACAAATCAAATCCTTATTAAGGTAATTTGTCTCACTTTTTTTGTTTTAATATGCTAATCTCCAAATTTAATAAATTTGCAGATGAATTTGTGAGATAAGAAGAAGATAATATATGCTGAGATTTTATTGGTTCTCAGAATTCCTGGGATCAAATTCCCATTGTAAGTCATCTGATCTCGGTCTGGTGAGCTTGATTCTGAATTTATTCTTTTTATCTTTTAATTGTCACTGCTATCATCTATTGATTGTTATATAGCAGTTGGTCAATCATATATTATCTTGTTTAGATCATGATAATATATCTTGTTTGTTGATTTTAGGTAAACTTCCTCATGTCATTCATTGTAGTCTTAGCAAACCATGATAACCCAGATTTTAGCTGAGTTGTTGATTGCATAAAGAGGCACATGCTTGCGTTTGTGACTAAATCATTCAGTGTCATACTTTCTTTAATGGATACGTGAGGTCGACACATCATATAACTCTACTGCAATAAATTTCAAACTCTTTTATCATAAATCCTGATAATTATCAACCTTGCTTGCTTAAATTTCTGAATCTTGCTATTTAAGAATTTAATCCCTCTACTTTCAGATATTTCTAGTTGTGCGTAGACACTAGAAATTTGGTTTGTGTTCAAATTTTAAAGGCTAGTATGACGACAAACACGTGTTCAAAATCATGCTTCTGTTCGCATCCATCTTAGCTGTTGTATCTTCTCGCTCAAAATGGTAGGTGCATGAGTGTCGTGTTTGAATGTGGCTCTACGACTCTTGTGACTTTTGCTGAACTGACAAGGGTATCGGATGTTGCCATGATATTTCTGCATCTTGACCAATTCCATTTTTTTAAAAGCATAATTTTCTTTTTTGTCCAACATTTTGGCATCTTACACTGGAAACTTATGCCAAGGAAATACAAAGATACATACAAATACTGACAGGTTGTGGACAGCTCCACCTTTGTCTTGCTCAATCAAACACATGTTAAGTGAACAGCAACAAGATTGAGGTCCCAGCTTGCGTGGTTGAGGTTTCTAAGCCTATCGACTCACTCTGAGGCACGTATCATACACGTAAGAGTATGGCTGCTACGCAGGTAAGGCTTACACGTTGGACGCCGATCATTCTACTCATAAGATGTTGACATATTAGCTGAAAATGTTGTGAATTTGCATCTACTAACAGGTTGCAGCTATCTGATAGCAATCCTGATTCACATGGTCTTTTTTGTGGATGCATACTGGACAAAATATTTTTTTTTTGTCGTGTCTTTTTCTTCTGGTTCACCACCCACCCTTCTCTCTGAAGAGTAATGTTTCGTTGCTGCTTTAGCCATGGTCTTTTCCTTTCTCTTCACTGTGAACTTGTAAGCTCTGCTTTGATAAGTGTGGACTAGGGAGGACCAAATGCTACAGAGATGAAGCCATACATATGCATGTAAACACACACTATCATGGATTACTTTGCTTTCAGTCTCAGAAACAGATTAAAATGCCATCATCTGGTCAAACATGATGAAGTTTTCGTCAAGATTTGTTCTATTCTCTCTGACAAATGTCACTGGCATAGTCTTCTTCTCTTGCTGCTGGCTGTGTATTAGGTGGTGTTGCAGTTGAATTTTAATTACCTTAAATAGTGTATATAACACTCACTTGTGAATTTGAACTTAAAAAGACTTATTATTTATACAATAATGTACCGATCAACCGGATGTCTTAATATTGTTATTATAGATGGATTAACAAAGCTTCTTTTTTGTTATGTAGTTAGTCTGGCTTTTGGCTTTCCTCTGCCATAGTTACTTTAGGATAGTAAATGTGAATTAGTGTTTGATAATTTTTTGTATTAGAAATGCGATGTTACTTTAGGATAGTATTATTAGCATTTCAATATTTACTTGATGTCAATATAAATTTTTTAATTACCTTATGACATTATCTAATATTACAAAATTGTCAAAATGATTTAATTATTTACTTATTAATTTAAATACAAATATTAAAAATATTAGAAAGATAAATTTATCATAAAATATTTAATTTCACCAAATAATATTTATATTAATATATATTTAAAAAATAATTTTTTTCTCTATTATTTATAAAGCACTCAAAGCATTCTATGAGTATATGTTAACTCAATTATTTTTCTTCAATTACACATTAATTTTCTTGCTTCGGCCCCCACACTCCGCTTCCTCCCGATTGCTACTCCAACTCGTTCATGAGCTTAGTGGCGAGTTGAGTCGGGACGCAACACAAAGGCGAAGCGTATATACGACTTTAGATTAGGTGTAATTTTCCAGCCTCAAAATGGGAAGTTTGTGTTGATATATAAAAACATGTATAGCGTTTTGATGATAAATACGATATAGAGAATGCAACTCGAGACTCTCTTAATAATAATAATTCGCCAATACTTTTCAACCTTTGACTTAAGCACACCCATCCAAAAACATCATTTCAAAAGCATTTTAGAATCGAATCAGAAACTTAAAAATATTTTAAAACACTTAAAGTAATTTAAAATAATATGTAGTAAAAATCTAAAATGTTGAAATTAATAAAAAAACATGAAAACAAAACTTCATTGTTATAGAATATGATGAAAATGATAATATCGATCGACATGAAGAATATAAACCTTTATTTAGATTAAATAACATGTGACATTATCTAAAAAGTAATTATATTAATCTAACCTAAACTAAATTATTCAATGATATAAAAGAAAGAAATAGTTGGTTGGTGTCACATAATTGTCATGTTACCATATGCATAAAATTTCCCATTTTTTTAGTTATTAAAATATCATTCCATATATCTGATTTTTTTTATTATTAAACTCATTTATTTTTATTATACCAACTAATATATTCTACTCAAGAATGATGGTCAGATGGAAATGAAGAGGCGAAGGAGAGAGATGGATGGTTAACATAAATAAAAAGATGGCTAAAAGAGAGAAGTAATTGCATAAGAGATACTATTTTATTTCTCATATTAACCTTAATTTCAAGATTGACATAAATACTCTTTTATAAAATAATAAATTTGATTTAAGATAAAGATATTAAGTAATTTTAGCTTATTTATTTATTTTATAACAAATAAGCGATGAAGATAAGATTCGAGCTCACACCTTTATGATAAATTATCAAATATTTTACCAACTAAATTATGATTATTATTTATAAAATTAGATCGATTGGGTCAATAATCGATTATTATTTACAAAGTTAGATGAATAAAAACCTACTTTAAATAAAAAAAACCTGATCGAATGAAATTTGAAGAGTCAATCCTTTTACGATACAGGAGAATCTTATCCCCGATAAGTTACGTCGTTCTTGGTAGAGCTTTTACATCAGCTTCCCAAATCATGCTTCCAACCAAGATGGGTTTTATCTAATTTTAAACATCACGAAATCTGCCAAAAAATACAAAAACAAAAAAACAAATTGACACCAACAATATATGGAAACACGAAAAAAGCTACAGTAGAGTCCGACTCTAAATGGCAAACCTCACGGTAAACTTGGTAGGACAAAGAATTCTTGAAAATAAAAAATATTAAAATAAATTAGTTAATTATGTTAATTTAGAGACTTATTCTGCATGCATGCGAATATAGATAAATCAATTCAAAAGCATTATCGAACTTAAGTTCTACATGTATTTTTTTGGTATATAGATAACAATTATCTAACTACTACTCGATCGATCGCACCTCCCTCTCTTCCATAATCTCCACTTCATTCGCTCATCTATAATTTTATTCATCATATATAGTTTACCAATTTATAAATTTTCAAGACATACACATAAAAGATTATGTATTAATCTTGGCTTTGATTCCAACTCAACTTTTACTACTAATGGGAACAGATGATGTTAATTTTTCACCAATCCTAAAACTAACTAACTAAAATTTAATTTATCTACCAATGTTGACACTTAAAAGATACTGTAAAACCAAAATTCCATCTAACATTTTCCCTTATAGTTGTCAAAACTTGAAACCTATCATCATAATTATGGATTAAATTAAAAAAGATTGTTGGATTAGCTACTTGGATCAAGTGCAGATATGTCCCATTATGCAAAGGACAAAAAGAAACCTAATTCAAGATTCATAATGTGTTGGATTTAATGGGTCTACGCCCACTAATTGGATCCACTTTCTGTTTTAATTGATTTTCCAAGTCAATTTTCAGTTTCGCTACTCGAAATCTAAAAGGGCTTTCCTCACAAAATATTAAATTTTGGTAGAGTGTGAATTATGATGCACAAAACCGAGGTTTTTCCATTAAGAAAGTGATGATTAGTCTTCATGTTGTATTTTCTTAGCTTTTCATCTATGTATTATCAAAACTTTTGTGTTCCTCTTAAGACAGTGAGTGAGATCGATGTGGCATTATTAAGTAACCATCGAATGAATCGCTTAGGATTCAAAACTCTTAGATTCTTGGTCTCGCCCTCAAGCATAAGCCACGTACGTGCGATATACTCCGCAAGCTCCCTCTTTGCTTCCATCGATGGGAGAAGGGTCGCACAAACCCAAGTCCGAGGGGAGGGCCATGTGGACTCACGTGCTACCCACCACTCAGAATGAGTAAAAAGAAACCCTTATGATGGCCACTTTCGTGTCCTTTAATCCTTGTTTAGTGCACAATAATGCACCTCAGTACCCACAGGGTGTGTTGTTCTTGTCTCCTCTTCTTCCAACACCGTATGCATCTCAACAAGCCAACCCTAATCATGAGCCTCGATTCATTGGATCTAAAGGTCTCAAACAACTCATTTGATTCCCTTGACACCCTTAATCCTTCCTTCCATACCATAAAACTTCCAAGTCTCGAATATGCCTCCATAGAATAATGCCTGTCATCCCCGTCCCATCTTCCTTTACTTGGATCAGTTAGACTTCAACGATTGAGTGACGACGACGAACACATTAAAATTGTGATATCTTCAGAGTGTAGTTTTTTATGAGTGCTCCTTCTCTTTGGCCAAAAAGATAAAACCGAATTCCAAAGCTACTGATTGCACTGATTCAGGTTAGATGAGCATATTTTATTTCATCTTCACAGTAAAGTTGAAGGGAGATTGGAGTCATGGGGAGGCGTTTCTTTGTATGTCTCATCAGGAATGCACCTCGTTCTCGTCATATACATATATATATCAGTGAATCAGAGTGGTTTGTGTAAGAATGTCATGGTGTTAAACAAATCATCTTCTCTTATTTTGAGGTGCATTTCTTGTTGTTTGCTCCACAAGTCAGATACCAAACCACATTGTCAATCGTGAGTGAGTTGTTCATCTGACACACACGTTTGTACACTGAATTGACGAAGATGAAAGTCCTGATCCGGTGATCTGTCTTATGCTTGGAAAGAAAGAAAGAAAGAAGGGAATGCTCGTGATCACGCCGTCATTATGGACTTCTTTTCCTGCAAGTTTTGAACACGAAATAAATCTTTTATAGCTTCATCGTGTATATGGCAGATTCTGACGAGGTAATGTTAGTGTGTCTGTCCGAAATAATACTAGTGTCAAAAGATCTTTGCAGGTGGGCTATTTGGAATATTCTAGGTTTTGCAGTATCGATCCTTCTCTCTCTCTCAAACAATTCTACCAAGAAAGAAGCTACATTGGATTCCTTTTCTGTAAAGCAATCTTCACGTAGTTCATTTGGCGATGCATTGAAGGCAATCACGGACTTGACAAACGATTATAGACGTGAATATCATGCAGTCTCATAACGTGAAACGTTTAAATAGGTCAATGAGAGATTACATTCATATCTGCCTTCCTCTCTTTTCATTGAAAGCCACACAACGAAGCCTGTAAACGTTGAATGTCATTCACGGGTCAGTGCAGTGTCGACCTTGCGATAGCTCTAGATTAATTTGTAGCTGGATTACAAGTGAGAAATGCAAAGCTCTCCTATTTCTGAAATTGGGAAACCACTTTCTAATAAGATATAGTGCAACTTAGCTTTGGGTTGTCTCCTCGAAGACAGGTAGAATAATGCTATTATACCTCTCGATCACATCACTTGTACTCCACCACTCATCACAAGAAATGCCTGTCTCACTGACGCGATCAGGTCTGCAAACTCCGAAAAAAATAAAAATAAAAAACTCCTCCGAAGACCTATCAGAAACGAGCAAACTGTTGAGAGTAAACAAATCGCCGGAGAAATGAGTTGCTTACCCCGAACGAGGAGCGTGGAATACCTGTAAGCCATCACAGGGGAAGCATGATAATGGAGTTGTGTCCGTAAGTTGATGGCTACCGTGCCATGATGACAGCTTTAAGGGGAAATATATATTGAAGATGGCGTCACATTTACTGCAGGTGTTGCAGCCTCTCACGTGCGTGGGACCCCGCCATGATTGCTTACATCTTAACCCACAATAAAAATGGTGGTGTCCTCTGTATCCTTGGCATCGGCTTGAGAACCAGGCAAGAAGAAGAGTTCATGTGTTGCTGTCGAGGGGAGTGATAGAATGGATAAGCTTTGAGAGGCTCTTTATGGATGGATGCACAAGGGCACTGTGCTGGAGAGACCAAAAAGTTGCAGAGGGGAACAGTGGTAAAAGAATAGCATAGTTTGGCAGCGCAGTAGTGTTTTGGGGGACTAAAGCTGACGACTGATACAGAAAGAGTCCGTGCATGTGTGCAGAGCAGCTTCCAATAAAGGTTCTGTGCTGCTATGAATGAGCCTTCATTGCTCTCGTTGGATTTGGTTTGCTCGGATCTGATTCCAGTGATTACAGGTGCCAACGGTGTGCAGCTATACCTTCTCAGATTGCTGATCTTTATGGTCAACTTTGGACTGTTGTAATCTTTCTTGATTCACACTCTCAGCTCCAAACCACTTGAAGCGTAAGAACCGATGGATTGCAGAGAAGGAAGTTACAAGAACAATTTTGATTGCTTGTATAACTTTTCAGTCAAAATTACTGGCAGCTTTGTGAAGGAAAGTTTTTGGCCCACTGTGTCAGATACTGTGCCTGCTATTTCCTTTCTTTTCTTTCCTTTTTCTTATCTGAACTTTATTTTTATTACCAAAAGCTGGAAAATGAGATTCAGCTTCACTTGCCTTTCTTACACCATGTAATTTGAGTTTAGAGACAAAAAAAGAACATAACAGGAAGCTTGTACAAAACATCTGAAAGCACATACCAAACAATGACTAGGATTCATAAGATGAAAGAGGAAAAAGAAACTTAGACATCATCTAAGAACAGTATAGTAAGCACGTACAACAAAATTTCCATTCCATATGACATCTTTCTTCCCAAACTGTACAGTACTGATACCAGGAGACAACGAATTCGAATTCCCATCCCCCTTTCATCAGCAACTCAAGGCCTCATACTTCACCGGAATTGCCCTGTGCGAAAGCATGCTGCCAACCACGGCCATGTCACGGCAGAACACCCCTTGGAACACCGACGCTGCCGTTGCGGCTGCTGCCTTGTCTGTTCCCATACCGCATTCCTTCCCTCCTTCGTTCCGCTCGGTTTTCGGCGGCTTCTCGGTTGCTTGAATTGCTGCAATTGCGGCTGTGGCCGCTTCCTTGGCTCGCTGCTTCTCTGCCGCCTCCTCGTCCATCACCGCCGTCATAATGCTAGCATAACCCTTCTGCAACATCCTGTACAGGATCGACGCTGACATCCTTGCCTGATCCCGGATCGCTTCCAGATCCCGGTGGTCGTCTGTGAAATCTAAGCGGTCGACGAATGTCACTGCCTTTTCTGGTTTATGCTTCAGCGTCAACAACAAGTGTGCGCGCTCCAACTCCGGACGTGAGCACCCGCGCGGAACGCCGATCAGTGCGTAGTAATCCACGTTGTTTCCCTCGCCGGCCGCAATGCGGCCCCGCAGTCGTTGAATCCGCGCAATGAGAGCGCGGAGGTTGGCAGGAATGTCGCGGTACCGGAGATCGCGGTGGGGCCTCCACGGCGGACCGAGGAGCTTGCGGTCGCGGAGGATGGCATCGTAGAGGAGCTTCAAGTGCTCGAGGTCATGGAGGCAGTCCGGGAGGGCGCGGACCGCCTCGAAGAGGTCAGCTCGGGATCGGAGAGCAGGGATGGAGGACGGGTCGACAGAGAGAGCTCGGTTGCAATCGGCGATGGCCTCCGCAAGGCGGCCAGTGGCCCGGTACGCGGCGGCGCGGCCGATGAGGCAGCTGGCGGCGAAGCTTCCGGGAAGGCCACGGCGGCTGTCGAGGACCTTGGAGAAGTGACGGACGGCCTCGGCCGGAAGGCCGGCGTCAAGCGCAGCCACCGCGGCAGCGCGACGCCTGAGGATGAGTTTAATGTGAGAGAGGAGCTGGGAGGCCGACTCCAACTCCGATGGCGGCGGAGCCGCCATGCCGCCGTCCTCGCTGGCGAAGGAGGCGAAGCTGTCGTCCGACTGGCCGACGGACTCGCGGCGGAAGGCGGCAGACGCGAGGCGGCGGGCCGTTTGTAGGAGTACCATGGCGTCCTCCATCATCCCGAGGTGGCAACAAGCTTGGCCGAGCACCAAATACCTGACGGTCAGCAGTGCACAAACAGTGAGCCCAGAGCAGTAACCAGAACCAGAAAACTAGCCCGAAGACGGAAGACAAGCCTCCGGCTCGGTTTAATTGGACAGGATGGTTTAGTGACGGACAACATGCAATAGAAAGAGTCAGTGTCGAAAGGGACAAAGCTTTCAATTAGAAGCGACGCAATGGGTGACGTAAAATTACCTCTTTGGCCCTCATGTTTATAGAACTCTTAATGCCATTGCTTTTTCTTTGGAGGAGAAAATGGTCAAATCATTCTCCTTAATGAAACCTCTGTAATGGACTTTTACTAGGTTGATTTGACTATTAATGGCTCCATAATCTGATGCTTGAGCCTTATTATTGGGTCATTTATGAGCCTAACTTTGAGTAGTTACGAGTTAGACCAAGTCATCATCGGTACAAACTTCCTATTAACATAATTATATCTATAAAAAAACAATTAACCACTGTTTCATTACTCAAAAGACAGACAAGCAGAGTCCAACACCAATTGCTCAAGAAATTAAGCAGTCATGTGTCAAACAATGAGCTTGTTTGTTGTTGCCCTTTCTAATTAATGATGGCTCAATTAACCACAAGAGGGGAGAGAAATTTTAGGTTGTCCAATGAGTTTGTTCATGTTGACCTTCGCTAATTAGGGAGGGTGTAATCTTCGATGGAGGAGTTTGAAGAACGAGATTCCGGTTACCGATAGTTAACGTACCTCCACTGGCCTTCCCTGTCGGATCTCTTGGAGAGGCCGACCATGAGCCGGCGCTTCAGATCAGAGACGGAGAAGCACCGGAAGGAGCGGTCGCCGTCGGACCTCTCGCGGCCGGGGGAGAGGAGATTAACGCGCTCCCGGCTGAGCGGTGCGGAGGAGGCGACAGAGGAGCGATCGCCGGCAACGCCGAGAGAGGAGGACGAGTCGTCAATACCGCCGCCGCCTACCTTGTAGCTTGGAATGTAATCCTGAAGCATGTCCGCCACCTCACGGAAGCGGCGGAGGAAGAGGAGGGAGCGGGCCCGGAGCTCGAGCGCGGCCTCCAGGCGCGGGGAGTGTACGAGGGTGGCGTCGAGGAGGCCCACCGCCGCGGCGACATTGGACAGCTCTTGCGTCGCTATGAGAGACCGGGCTTCGCGGAGGTACTTGTCGACAACCTGAGTGGAGGTGGAAAACGAGTCAAAGATTAGATTTTGAAGCACGGGTTCGTCATGAAACACGGGAAAAGCGAGTCAGCGGCCATGAACAGAAAGAACAGCGAAGGAAAACAACAAGAGCGTGTTAATGGCGTTCCTCTTTGGTTTAATCTCCTGCACAGAGTTCCACCTCTGCTGAAAGGGAAACAGATGTAATGCATCAAAGAAAACGAAGTGGACATGCTTCTCGACTGTAGACAGAAATAGCAGAGGAAGTAAAAGCTCAAACCAAGACAGCATCTGCTTTGAATCAGAAACAGAGATATGGCCTCTGTTTCCTTCATAAATGTCAGGAGGAATAGCCGATCCAAGTATAACAGAGGATGTTTAGAGAAGAAAAGCATGTCTCAATGCTTGCTCTTCTAAGCATCGAACAACAAGAACACCGAAACCGAAAGCTCACTCCCAACGCACAAGAAAGCTAGAGGGACACCAAAGGCAGCACTGCATGCAGCAGCAGAACACCCACCTTCCTGTTGCTCAGCCACCAGTGCTTCTTCTCCGCGGCCAGAGAAGGTGAGCCCGCCGCCATTGCAGCATCAGCCTTTTCCCCTCTCCCACCCCAAAGATCTCAGCTTTCCCTGGTCTGAGCTGGGAAGGCTTGTTAAGGCCGAGGTCACGGGCAACAAATGCCCATTTAAACCCCGATGAAGGGCGAGGGGGAGGGGAAAAGATCACAGCTTTGACTGCCTCACGACCCCCCTCCTTTCCCTTTCAGAGCAAGCTTCGATCCTTCGACCTCTTCGCTGGCAAAGATGCCTCGCTCCTAATACTATAGCATAGCGTGGAAGAAGGAAAAAGAAATAGGAAAAAAGAGCAAAGAAGAGTTGTTATTCTCACTGACGGTAACCGCACCATCATCACGGGTTCAACTCTCGATGAAAAGAGGAGGACGCAAAAGTGGTGACCAGATCGCGACGGGTGAGTAAAATAAAGCTAAACCCCCCCTCGTCTCTGCCCTCATTTAATACCCAAAACTACCATGGAAATGCAGATCACGGCCGTTGGTTCAGTTAATCATCAGTATAGGGTTGCGATGAGTCTATTGGAAGAATCCCTGGGACCCATATCAACTCCAGCAAAGGAACCCATGTTTGACCAATCACGAGTCAGGTATGGGAGTGAGGTGAAATCAAACAAGTGGTAGTAAAAGAATTTTCCGATAAGTTAATGCATATGGAGAAGCGTATTTATGGAACATGGCTTGTTCCACAAGTTTCCTGCCTCTTATTTCCCCTTTTTATTTTTGGTATTTGTATAATGATTCCGTTTATTTTCTTTGTCTATGTGTCTTTAAGCTCAAAATCATCTTACTCAAGACTATATATTGCGTAAAAAAAAAAACAGATTACGATAAAAGAAAACCAAATGTACCCAAGTAGGGGTATAGTGATAATTGCGAGTGTGATAATGCTTGAGCCTTTGGTGACCAAGTTTAAACAGAGGTTTCCAATAGGAAGTCGCTGCTTTATTTCACAAATAAATAAAAATGTCATCGTGCGGCCCTATTGAGTTGCGCTTGCGGTTGGGTGGAATTGGTGTCATGCTGTTTTTGGAACCGAGAGACAGCTCTTGGGGTTACAACGGAGCTAATTAAATATTATCATTGTACTTTTGATTAGTATCTTGATTTTTAAATATAATAAATTAATATTAATTTTTTTATAGTTATCAAAGTAAAATATTTAATTTTATTTATTTTATCGGTTTTATCGACCGAAGATATAGCATGTAACAATGAATAGCACGAAAATGATGAAAAAAATTATTTTTAATATTTTAATTATATTTTTTTTGTTATGTTTTAATTAAAATTTCTTAGTTGCCTGTTATGATAGTGGCAGATGATGTCGTTGCTATATCGTGGGTAGCATAGCTTGCTCTTGGTAATAGTAGGGGTTGAGCCTCGAGGTCCTCGAGATGTTCTCCATATTGATTTACTTTAAGATTAAGGGGTTAAAAGTAGAGAAGGGGGTGCTCGAGCGTGCGATATATCTCAAGGAGTTCGAGGATAATGAGGAGCTCAACCTCGTCCATCTTCCACTTCGATATATTAATGCTTAGCTCACCTCTAACATAACTTGCTCTATCTATCGTGCCAACCTTGCTGATAACAATCTCGACCTACTACTTATAACAACCCCTCTTACAGACATAATATGTCTTCAACCTAAAACCACTACCCTTGTTAGAGTATCAAGTTGCTATTGTTGTGAACCCCACAATACTAACGATGGAAGAGGAGACGCAGGAGACAATCACGGATTTGATATAGATCGGAAGCTAGAGGTGGGTGGCCCCGTCACAATTCGGGCAACGACCGACCAAGCACTCACGGATTGTAAGTACTCACTAAATATACTAACAAGACATGTGGCCCTACTGTCGAGAATAGACTGCATCACCCATGACACAATAGCATCACCATCCATCATCACCATAACAATCGATTAAAAAATTTTAATTAAGATAACAAAAGAAAAAAAAATTGGAACGTTAAAATTATTTTTTCGCTCATCATTTTCATGTCATTTCTACACGTGTTATTACATATTATATCTTCCGTGAATAAAGTCAATAACATTAGCGTAAATGAGATTAAGTTTTTCATAAATATTTTAATATAATTTTTTTTAAATTTAAAAATATGAACAAAGATCTAACTATATTAGATATAGTCCGTAATCCATACAATTATGATGTTATGTCCCCTAATCCCATCTTAAAAGATGGGTAAAGTAAGAACGAAGAGTTCCTCAAATATCGTGCATCAGCATGGGGCCCATGCTATGGATGGTCCGAAGAAATGGGTCTTTGGTGATCGTTATTAATCCATAGAATTAATTAATCATAATTAATTATAATTAATTAATTAAATATCCTCTTTAATTATCATAATTAGTATCCTCAAATATCATAATTAACCATAAATATCGTAATTAATCATCAAATATCTTCAAACGACGAACTCGTCCCACCGTATGGGAGACAACCATTGGGCGTAATTAATCCATTATGGGGCCTATCAAAACAATGGGTCTATGGTGATCGTAGTCATAGTGACGAGGATCAAGTGTCCTAATTGTGTGAGCAAGCATTTAAAGATCGGTCCTAACACCAACCTCTTTAATTATATTGTTTCTATTCTCTTTTAATAAATTAGGTTGTTTAAGGACTATAATAAATTTTGTTAATGAATCTAAAGAATGTAATTTGTATTGAAAAGTTAGAACTTTAATCAAGAATGGGTCTAATTGCTAATCCTTTTCTTTTTCTTAATAAAAATCAATCCACAAGCTAGAATTGAAGCTTTGAAAACTACCTCATTTATGAAGCAACTTAGATAGAAAATCTCAACATTGACTGAGTTTATTTGTGAAGATTGCAATATACTCAATTGATAATAGAAAGAGAGGAGCTTTTACCAAACCAAGGATGAGGACAATTTGAATAGTTGGTTGTGACATAATTGCCAAATTTATATCAACAACATTTGATGCACACATGATTTACTCTTTACCTCTAAAACAAAAAAAAATCTAGTGGTAACAAAAATAAAGGAACACATACAGGAATGCAGTTACAGTGAACATCTGTTAATTTGATGATAGTTCATATATGTAACTTGATTTGCTCATTTATGGACAGCAATCCATACCAAAAAAAGAAAAAAAAACACTATGTTGGAATCAATTAAAGGCCTAAACATCACAAAATGACAAGCCACAAATCTTGTGGACATGAAGATGTCAACTATAGATTTCAACTCTTGATAAAGGTACTATGATCAAATCTTATCTTTATTACTTACCTTTTGTAAAATATATGTTTATCTAGATCTTACACAAGATGGGTCATTGTCATAGTTGTCTGCAAAATATAATAACTTTTTATATACTTGTTAGTTGGAGTTTGAACATTTATTGGCACATTCCACCCTAAAGTAGATATTGGCATGCTACAATTAGGGAGGCTTCTTCAACCAAGACTCCACTACTATGGCAAAAGACTGGTGGTGCAGTTAAAAGGTGCAACTAGGTGGGGGAATGCGGACAAGTGGAGCTGTTTGTAGATGGAAGCTAAATCTTAGTTGGATTCAACTGTCACACAGACGAAGATACATCAATGGAGTTCCAATCATAGATGTGGGGCTATCTCTTCTTTGACATCTAGCATGCAGAAAAAAGTTTTTGGTATTAAGCATGTCAATTTATTTACTGAACATGAGCTTCAGAGCAGGCAGTGTGAAAGATACCTGAGAAGCACGAAGGATTTAACCAAATAGATCGTGAATATCTAAATTAAATATAGCTAAATCCTCGCTGGATTCGACTGTCACACAAATGAATAAACTTCACTGGTTGTCCCAGGCTTAGATAGGGGACCTGTTTCTGGCATAATAGTGTTGTGAAGAAATTGTTTTAGTGATGATAAACATATTAACTTAATTCACTGAACAGATTATAGAGCATTGCGAAAGATCACTGAGAAGCTGTGCAGGCTGCAACAGGAATTCTTTATGTAGGAGACCTATCATGCACTGGATATCCAATAAAATGATCTGAAACACTTGCACTCTTTACATACAATACACCACAACTCAAACTGCAAGTGTCAGATTCTAAAATATGCATTTGGACTTTTTTTAAAAATATAAATAGGTCTCTAGAATGGACAAATACATCTTGACTAACTAAACTAGTTGATATCTTTGAAATTTATCAAATTAGATCTAATATATCATCACAATATCAATATCTTGGGTGTGAAGAAACACCTTTTAATATATTTAAGTCTTACAAAAAAAAAAAAACTTAAGTTCAGATATATAGTCTTGGATCTTCTGCTTATAAGTTGCAAAGATGTATCTTTATGAATAATATTTAATGCCTTTCAAGTTAATTTTATATGCCAGCGCTTTGTTTATGACTATCAATAGACAAAAGAGAGTTAAATCTCTCTGTATAGTCTTATAAATCAAGAAATAACCCCATTTTTTGAAACTTCAAAACTTGATTCTAATGCAATATCGGCTCAATCTTCTCAAGATCTTTATCACAAAGTTTCTATAAATCTTTTGCTCTATTATAGATATAAAAAAAAGGGTTTAAATGCAGTACCAGATTAACTTATTTGGTTACTTTGTCGTTTAGAAATCTCAATCCACTTATGAGGGATAGAATCCAGATAAAAATGGGAAGAATAATATTGTATTCAATTGGCTTGCTATATATCTAAACCCAAAAGACTACCAAGCGATTGAGTAATGAGACTCCTCTTCTTGTGTAAATGTTCATCTTCTTTGTTAATTCAGATCTCTGCGTAAGTTGAGTTGGATGGGAGAGTGAGGGAGAGGAATCATCAGTACGAGAATACATTTAGTTTATGCAGCCAGACTACTATCTTGTCATTCTGGTACTGAACATTCATGGAAATTGTTGTGCAATATGGCAGCCACAGTGGATGAGTCCCTGTAAAAGTAGAAGAAATCACCATGATCAGTACCTCAGATTTGAGCTGGTAACTTATCACCCTGTCCGTTCATCAGTGCCAGCTTTCTCAACCTCCTTCCAGTACTCCTTGTCCTCACTGCCTGAGGCCTCCCCACATGATCTGTGTGGCCGGCTACCCCCGCCTCACCTCTATCTACGAAACCAGCTCACAATCATTAGCACAGCCAATGACGCATCTTGCATGTTTGATTCAAGCAGTCTCACATGGTCTATCTGTATGCTCCCGTGCTTTCATGGGAATCGGATGGGGGGAACGCTTTCTCCCTCACTGCAACTCAGCCATGGTGTACTGCTCCAGCTGCTTAGCTTTGAAGACAGTGTGGTCCGGGATCATGTGAGACTTGTATGCTTGTCGAACCAGCAGCAATCAAGGTGGGGTTATGTGACAGTTGCAGCTCCGGCCGGATCACGTTAGGGCGGCCAATAGGCTCGAGGAGGTCACAGCACATGTCCGGAGGTAGAGAGGATCCTCGATCCAACTCTTATGGCTAGTTTCTGCTGCTTTTAGCTAGGATTTGTCGTTCAGGAAGCCTTTGCATGACAAAGGAAGGGATATTGTGCAGGGCAGTGGTGCTGATTAGACCTCGACCTTTGTTGCAGTCCATCATGTGAGGAGGTACTAAGAAATACCTACACCCCATTAATGTGGTCTTGATTGCAATGCTCGGGATCACTCAATTATTTGAGATGCTTGATGTGCTCCTGCGTCATACACTGGTTTGCAGCAACTCTTCTGGATAAGCACATCTCGCTTTGACAGGCATGTGCCTGCTAGGTTATCACAGTCTAAGTAAAAGCCACAGTGAAAGCACGGAGAAATCACTCTGGTGTCTTGGAATAGCATCATCGATCATACTTGCATTTGGATTAATCTGATGTACTTGGCTGCTGCAAAATCCAGTACATAATTGAATTGTCTCTTGTCCAGAGCTTGCTTCTAAACATTAAGGACAAGTAGTTCGGTTTGCTACTATTATCAAGGGGCCCTTGTTCTTTTTTTTCTCGCTCTACGATGGCATCGGATTCTGCAGAATCACATGATGAGAACCCTAATAGGGATCATGGGACCAAATGAGAACTCGACAGGCGTCCAAATTAAAGGAGTTCAGCTGCGAGTGTCCTGCCTTTCATGTGGGACTCACGTCTTTTCGAGATCATGTTTGATGTAGGATGATCGTGAAACAAAGACTAGTTGCCAAACTTATTAGTGCAAAAGCTAGGAGCGGAGCCAAAAGCGAAACGTTAGGAGTAGTCACCTGTGTGACCTCATGGCATGCATGCATGCATGCCCACCTTTCCAGCTCAATGCACGCCCCACCGAGTTACGAGTACTCTCTCTCTCTCTCTCTCTGATGATGGTGATGATAAAAACTTCATGTATATGAATGGCAAGTGCTGGCTGATGGTGGAGGATAATGACAAGGGGAAAGCAGCAAACGAGAAACATAAAGATGGCCTGGCTAGCAGAAAGGACACCACCATTATTGCTAGCTTTCAGTTGAGTGTACCATGCGAAGAGGAGAGGGTTGCCGTTAGTGGGGAGGCCCCAAGTGAAGAAGGGGAGGGGGCAGGTTGCTTCATCAAGTGCCGTCAAACAAGAGGAGCCTCGCTGCCGTAAGGCCAGGCCACATGACACACAAAGCCTCTCTTTGGATAAGGGTTTTGGCCGATCATCTTGTTTGCTAGCCAAGAGATGAGGGAGGGGTCTATTACGATGGGCTGTTCGCCTCCTGTGCTAACTGCTAAGGGAGAGGGTCACCCATATATATCCCAACCTCAGGAGCCCAGAGGACAGCTTGCGAGAATTATGTGTGTGGATGTCACTCATCATCTTCACATTGCACTGGTGTGGAAGAACTGTAAGAGCTGGAGCGAGAACATGTAAATATCAGGCATATTTTCTTTAGGATACACTGATTTCCTAATAAACTGGAAACTCCATGCTTTGGATATCTTTCAAAAGCAACTCCAGAACAAAAATAACAGCAAGCAGAAAGAGAGAAGATTCAAGAAGACGAACACCTCTATTTTATGGAATCACCTTCGTATTTCTTTGTTTCTCTTAATAAACGTTCTAATAAAAATTATTATTTAGTAAATGCTACATGTACTGGAACATAGATATATAATAGATAGTGGGCACTTTAAACATCGAGAAGAGGAAAGAAAGAAGAATGTAGACAAAAAGGATAGAATTTGATTCGATTTCACTTCTCCAAATCCAAATACATGCACCGATCCATGCATTGCACATACGACACGTTTGATATCCATAAATGTAAAACATTTGTGAAAAGAATCATATGCCGATGGAGCTTTGTGAGGATATAAACCCTCTGGTTAAATTACTTCGAAAACTCGAGTTAAAACTCTCGTTTGTCTATCTACTAAGGCTCTTTTGTGAATACACTTTCGGATATTAATACTATAGATCCGTATGTTTATCTCGATCGCATTAGATGAAGATTTTTTCCTAAATGTTGTAATTGATTTGGATCTCGATAACTTGCAATTATAGAAGGTGAAGTTCTTTCAATAATCTTGTAAGCTACATTTGTAATTACCATTACAAGCATACGAGGTGACCATTGATGCATAAGCTATGATTGGCTGCTTCGTTGAAGTCCATGAAATTGCATTCTCTCCCATAAAGAACACACAAATTTTTGATGGTTTATGTAATATAGTCATCAGTGATCAAAATGATCAGAAAAGAGATAATTTACTTGAACCGAATTATTAAGATTAATCTTCTATGTGAACGATCAATTTGTAGTACATATGTGGTATGTGGGAATATATGCAATTTATATTTGGATGGTTTAGAAATTACCTAACATTTTTACATAAAATTATTAGGGAATCAAAATTTTAAGTTATGATATTTATACTATTTAAGTAAATTTTTTTGGGTGGTATGTTAATTGGTTTTGGCCATGACTCATTTAAGTCCTTATGATTTACTTATGTTTAAAATAATCATACATTATAAAAAACATAACATATAAGTTCCTCCTATCAAGTCTGAATTAACAGAAGTTGGAATCTCCTTACGTGACATGCTGACTCATATAAATTATTAATATAATAATGTATATAATTTAAGTTTAAAAAATATTAAGATCCATTTTAGCCCATATGATTTTGGCCATATATCATATAAGTTATTATGGTTTACTCGTATCTAAAATAACTTATATATTTTCAAAAACATAACATATAAGCTCCTCCTGTCTAAGTTAATAAATATTAAAGTCTACTTATACGGTATACTAACTCACAATAAACCATTAATATAATGACATATATACTTTAAGTTTAAAAAATTATTAAGGTTCATCTTATCGAGGAAGAGAAAGTGACGAAAGCCATAGTGGTGGACAAAAGTAGAGAGACAGAGGTAGGAGAGGCTAGAGGTAGAGGTGAGGGAGAGTTGGACCACCATGTCGTAGGCGCGATGGGTGGAGACACAAGAGATGATGAAATAAAAGGTGATGGGATGAAAATGCTCAGGAGAAGAAAGATGGACCAAGAGACTACTGCATGCCTAGCATCGGACTAATTGACACATATCCACCTAAGGTATGACTGTAAGCTCTTGAGCTCATCGTCAATGTGGGAGAGGCTGCATGCGTATGACGTCTTGCTAGACAGCAACAACTCAATACTGCTACTAGTGGTCGTTTCCACGACGACGCTTCCTCTCGCCAATGATGATGGTCTAAGCTTTTTTAAAAAACTTTAATTACATATGTTATTATATTAATAATTTATTATGAGTCAACATGTCATAAATAAATTTTAACGTCTATTAATTCAGACTTGACGAGAATGACATATATATTATATTTTTTAAAATATAGAGATTATTTTAGATATAATTAAATCATAAGAGCTTAAGTGGTCAATGACTAAAATCACAAGAGATAAAATATATCTCAATCTTTTTTTAAACTTAAATTATATGTATCATTATATTAATAATTTATTATGAGTCAGCATGCTACATAAGCAGACTCATAAATTCATAAGGGGACTAAAATATATCTTAACCTAAAAAAAAAGTTACGATGACCGTGAACCAAATATGTAATTATATCTTTAAGTTTATGCACAAACACCGAGTCAATCTACATCTACGTACTCATAAGCTTATTAATACATGGAATGTTTAAGAAGAGGGGTGTGGTAGGAAATCATAAAATTTTGATCCGTCCCACCAGAACATTTGATCTTGTCAAAGTTGATTTGAATGAATGGCTGAGATTAAAAAAAAAAAAAAAAGTCTGTGCAATGAACATATCGCAGCTTTCTCACGTTCTTCCATGGTTGGAGGAGAGTAGCCTCAGCCCTCTGTCTACTATGGATTATAGCATGTAAAACCTCATGCTTATACTTTTTTGAGTGTACATGGCTTCATATTAGATAGGAATTTGAAAACACACATATATCCAGCTTGCTTAAACATAAGTTGCTGCATCATAACATAGTAGTATGATAGTTCTCATTTTCATTTTCACTGTTGGTGTTGCTTTGTTTTCCGCATCAAATTACATGGCGGCCCATCACCATATGTGCAAAAGAAGTTGGGATAGAGTTGAATTTTTGTTGATAGTACTATAAGTTCTTCTTATAATTTATTTTAGCCTTTCATATTTGCTCTATTTTGGTGATTCTTAGATAGAAAGTTAGATGTTCTACTACAGCAAGCGTGTTGTATCTATCTTGTGAAACACATTCATGGTTGAAGTGGAGCTCTGGTAAGAAAAGGAAACAAAAATTTAGATGATAGAGATTTTAATCCTCTCTTTTAATTAAGTTTTTTAATATTTTTAAATTTAATTTATTTTTATAATACGTTCCAAGTGATGTCTTCTTTTTAAAAAAATATCTTCAAACTGAGAAGCTTGATAAAAATATTCGTAGTTTGATTACCAAATTTGATATAGCTCAATGAAACTTTCTTCTCTTTGATTTGATCTCAAATGAAATGGAGACCAATATTGATATGCTTGCTTCCTACATGGAAGAGTAAGTTATTATTAGCTAATGTAATCACTGACTTGTTACCAACATTTATCCTTATAGCACACTTTTTCTTAACTCACTATATCTCTACTTGATCATAATAAATCTTATATATTTATAAAGCCATAGAGTTACAACATTCAATTTTTTTTATGGTTACATTTATACAATAAATTTTATTGTGTAACCTATCAAAATTACTATTTGTCCTTTATTTTCATAACCCACGAATCCTTCTTTAGCTTAACCTCTCTCTCTCTTGCCTCTTCAACTTCTAAAAGTTATAATTATTTTTATGCATGTGTTCATGAGAGAGATCTTAGTCCTCTCTTTTAATCAAGTTTATTTATCTTAACTAGCTCTACCTGGAATTCAGTGTGTAACTAAATGCTTGCAACAAATCTTATGTTGAAATAGCAAAATAGTTAGCAAAACACCATCCTCTATATACAATTGCAAGGAATTACTGATCAAAATAGCATCCTCTATGGTTAACAAATGTCATTGTTTAGATTTAATCTCAGTAGCAAGCCATCACTCATCCAAGAGCCTAGTTGACATGATACATTTCTTTGATATGGCTTGTTCCATCTCTTTGTTGCATTTTTGTAGCTTCCTGGTGTTCAGCATCAAAGACAATGACTAGAAGAATCCTTGATGCTTGAGTCAGAAATTTAAGATCTTTCTGAGTTTCTTAGTGGTGTACCAGCTGGTGATTAATTCTAACTTGATTAATTTTGACACTTCTTTAGACTAAGCACTATTTGGCTATGAATTTACTGAGTTATCATATATGATACACACTCTCTGCAGGCACCACTTACTCAGGGGGCAATTATGAGTTATATTGGTGCCAAGTGTATTGGTTCTGATAGAATGAAGTTGACAAGTATGTTATTTCTAGTCACAATATTAACATCATTATTGCTCCCACCCATCTTTCCAGTACACTGCTGCTAATTTGCAAAAAAGAAATCATACTTGGTCAATCTTGGAAGCCAATCTGAACAACGATAAAGGAAAAGAAATTATCTTATGGTAGGTGATGCTAATTTAAGTTTAAAATCTGAAGAAACGTAGCAAGCAGTGTCAATTATTCTTCTCAATGATTTTGCAAAGATGTTCTGTTCCAGTCCAACTAAGCTTCAATTTGAACAGGGGAATGGAGCAATCTAAGAAAGCTAAAGCTAAATGAAATAAGGTTGCTTGTACATCTAAATGTCAGTCAATCATTTTTAGATTCCACCAACATGAACAATGTTCATCAACAGTAGAGACTGGTTTGAGATACAAATAACAAAAGTAGAAGAGACCTTTAACATAATCTCCATGGCTTCTCACATGGATTTCTTTGACATGCTTCTTGCTCATTAGCTGTTAATCCTGTACAATTACATCAATTAGTAAATGGCGAGAATTAAACTACCAAATCAAGATTATTGAAAGATGCAAATAACAGAATTATGCTATCAAATGGAAGGTTACCTTTTGTACTCCTAACTCGATGTGCATGCAGGCTTTCGAGGTGGAAGTTGATGATGAGGTGTTCGCTGCAGCATAGACCATCAAAGTGAAATTATATGAAGAAAGATAACACTGAGCTGTAAATGGTTTGCCATCACTGGAAGTGGGATTTTGTTGTCTTTTAGTGATTCTTATTGAATGATAAGCAACTCATGAGTCGACCTACCTTTAACTTGGGCTTCAGGGATTCAGTTGCAGTTTTTGTCTTTGAACTTGTTCCTGCCTTTTAAATTGAAAAAAAAAAAAAAAAAAAAAGTGAGCTAAAGTTTGACATTTTATCACAGTACTTTCTTCTACATAATATTAAAAAAAAATGATTCTGATTATCAATGGATTAGCATCCTGTACCAAGATTTGCAATTTCGGTTATTGGACCGTGCCGGTCCATGGCTAAACCATATCGAAATGTACTGCAGTACTATTGATGGAGGGAGAGAAGAGGAAGATGAAGAAAAAAAAAATAAAAAAAGAAGGGGGAAGAGAAAAGGGAAGAGGAGGCAGAGGAGGAGGACAAGAAGGTGCCCCAAGCGGGTGGTGGACATGTTGACAGTGGTCAAACGATACTGAAAGGAAAAGAAGTGAGTCGGACTGGACTCGCAGATATGGTTTGCTCCATGTACCGGTTGGCGGTCAGACCAGTAAAAACCGATGAAACTATACTAACAATCAGTTTTGCGATCCATGTCCAATACATTGTATTTTACCCTTGGTTTCTACGAACAATTCACTGCCTTAGACAGACTTATCCCTATTAATTCTCTAAAAGCTTTTGCTGACATAAGGAACAGAAATGGTAGCTTACAGAGCATATTAACCCAATTTTTTCCTCCTATTATATCAGACTAGAATAAGTTCAAGGCATTTAAGGTAAATTCAAGAGGCTTACCATGCCAAGGACCCAGTCAGCAGAATCAAAGTAGGCTCTTTCATGGTCCTGTAACCAGAAAAAATAGAACAAATGACATGGATCAATTACTTCAACAAGTAGTCTTATCTGTTTTCAGCAAACAACTTCTCTTTTTCAGCAATCTACAAGTGGTTTCTGCAGTAGAAGTGTGATTTGCACCATCTGAATATAATGCTAGAAGACTTTTTTCTTGTCCTCATGATCCAGAATAAATGGCGGTGCTACTAAAACTATTTATGTGATCACAAAGTAAAGATGCTTATCCTTAAGTTTAAGTTTGGATGGAAACTAAATAAGTTCAAAGTATGCTGACCTTTGAAATCAGTTGCTTTTTAGGCACAATGCTTCCATACTTATTTTCCACCTTTACCTGGAATTAAGCAAATATCTGAATTCTTAGGAGCAAGTGATACACAATTGGAAAATGGAAACATATGTATTCTCTAATTAAAATATTTTATAAAAATGCAAATGTCTTTTTTCTCAATTCTCAGAAAAAAAAGATGTTATGTGCATAAGAAACAAGGAGTAGATAATTGTGACAAAAAAATTGATAGCATAACTGAACTGATGTAATGTTTATGGTCTTCATTGACAACTCCATATGATAGAGGTGGAAAATCTTAGTGGTCCATAGGTTCCTTTCACCCCAATAATTTGTCATGATCTGATTAGTATGTCTCACCTACCAAAAGCAAAAGAAAAGCAATAGCAAAAATCAAAACAGTGCCTACAGTGGATGTTTGGGCAGCTGAAGAAACTGCTGAAGTGAGTTCAAGGTCTAAAGGACTAAACTTTAATTCAGGGAAAACAGAAATCATTATACAGGAGTTGATTTCTCACTTTTATTTGATCCAAATAGACTTTTGTTTCAAGATAAACAAACAATTAATCAAAGAAAATTCTGAAATATTTTCCGACAGAGAGTAATTTTGCCTATGCAAGCTTGTGCCAAACCGAAGTTCATCCAAAGTCACCCGAAGAAGTCTTTGTATGTCTTTTAAATGAAAGAACCTGCATAAAAGGGTTAGTTTGTGTCCTTAATGCTGGAAGCGTTCCTCAAGAATCATTTTGAAGGGCAAAGATCAGATACTTAATTGGTTGATATGCATTGAGATAAATAAGACTGCAGTGCTGCTATATCTTTCTTGACGGTAATTCTACTTAAAATGGCCTGTTTAGCCAATGCCTACATTATAAACCATGTTCCATTCCATACACATAAATCTAAAGTATATTTTCCCTCTAAATCACTTGAAAAATTCACAAGAGTGAACCAGAAACCTGAAGATAAGTCAGACAATCCCTCTATCATCAATTGGAATTTAAACTGAACACTAACATCAATCCTTTAATTCTCTATTGCACATCCTCATCAAAGAATATTAACACGAGAGTGTATTGGTTTCCACGAAGCCGAAAGATTTTACCCTCCAAACCGGTGGAGTTCAAGAAAAACTTTCCTTTTTTCTTTGGAGGAACGAGAAAGATTTCTCCTACGTCCCAATCCAATTCACTAGAAACTTTAATCAAGAACAGAAAAGGTTTTAAATACAAAATAAACTTATATTAAGTGCTAGTTGTGTTGAGTGAGACCAACGAGTGTTTACCTCTTCACCTTGGGAGGCAACATTCCCCTCATTACAGCCTGCCATATCCCTTCCTTCTCTCTCTCTCTCTCTCTCTCTCTCTGCATAAAAAGGTTGGGCGATTTAGTGTTGACATCGTGAGACAAACGGAAGTAGAAACATACCCAGCCAGCTAACGACATCGATCTTACTTGGATTGATAGTAGAGCAATGAAATCTTGAAACAAGATGCAAGTGTTGGCCAAATGGGAGGATGAGTCCAACGAGAACACTTTGAGGCTTCAAGAAATAGTTGGAAAGAGATGAAGTGTGAAGACAAATGGACGCATAAGGAACATATTTAAGTTTTGCGGGTAGGAAGATTAAAGGAGAAGTTTGAGTTGGATGTGATAAATGGTGAGGGGAAAAATGACAAAATTGTGGGATCCCGTTGAAGTTTGTGGTTCTATAGTTAGCTCATGTCACTTTTGCTCACATTATCTCACACTCAGCCGACACCCCTTTCCACTCTCCCAACCTTTGGGTTTTATTTTATTGCCTTTGGATTTGCCTACTTTTATCTCACCTTTTTCTCCTCCCACATAGCCTATCTTTTGCATCGTCACTTTTCTTTTCTCTTTTGTCCCCCTTTATCGTTTAGCCTATTGAATATTCCTCTATATCCATTCTTGCGTGGACTAAATTTACTGTGGATAGCATCGAAGATATGGTCGCAAATGCATGAGGGTTATGAACATGACAGAATCTCTTGGATATCCTTTGTGTGCGACCATTTTAAAGCTAGCTAAGTTATTCTTTATGCTAATAAAGAGTTACTAATAATTGTCTTTCTGTCGATAAACTTTGTTTTAAGTGTCATAATTTAGGAAAAATTAACTAATTATATGATAAGGAGTGTCTATAGTGATGACATAAAAGGAGAATTTAAAGAAAACAAAAAAGAACAAGATGGTCATGGCTTATTTTTATTTTAGAGACAGATGATGGCAACTGATAATTGTATCTGACTGTCTTACCAATCAAAAGATGATTTGGCAATGTTGTATTAAGAAAACAAATCCAAAGGAATGAAAATTTTTGGCATATAATGGCAACAAGAAACAACTTGCAGATATTATAATAGAAGTAGCAACTAAAATCAACTCTTCTTTATTTGACATAAATAAAGAATGAAGTAATGCAAGCAGTTCAATCTCCAAAGAATCAGAAGAATTGAATTGATATTTTGCATGTTCTTATCAATTTATCTGGAACCAGTTCATTAAGAATTGAACTGATCTCATCATCACTTTGTTTAAGTTCTCATTAAAATTTATGCACCTGCTAGATTAAAAATAAGTTATTTCTACTTCCCTAGTAATAATTATATTTATCAATATATGTTGCGCCACTCACTTTATGAACACACACTTTCTATCAGGAAGAGAAATTACCAAAATCCATAATTAAACATTTACAGAAATAAAAAACGACCATTTGCAATATGTCTCTAGAAACTATATATTATAAAATAAAATTTTATTTAATAAAATTCATTTTTATGAAAATCCATTCTCCGGCGCAATCATTGTGTAAAAAACTATATATATATATATATATATATATATATATATATATATATATATATATATATATATATACTCGGAAAAAATATCTTTGATTTGATAAATTTCAGGAAAGAGCCTTAGTTTTTCAAAATAACAAAAGTAAACCGCCAACAATATTTCATATAATTGAAATCTTCTCTTTTTACCTTTTTAAAAAGAGAAGATTCAAAAGAATCAAATCAAATCATCTCTTTTTATCTAATCAAATCATATAATTGAATCAGTTCAACTAATTAAAACAAATAATTTTTATTGCTTTTGCCTCAAGATAACTAAAACATTATCCGACCCATGATTTAGAGTTATTTGTCTTAAAATTTAATGCCATTATCTTTACGAGGAGAAATACAAAATATAGATTGATCACACAAGTTTGAAATATTTTTTTGCATAAAAATAGTTGAATATGAGGTAGAGAAGATGAGTAAAATTAGTAAAAGATTATGATTGTATGATCAATTACTATGCTAAGAAAGTAAATATAGTTATCGATGCAATGAGTAGAAAGTCAACAAATTTAACCACTTTATTAACTGTTCAATCACCTCTCTGTACAAATTTGAATGTAAGATAATTCTTAAAAGTTTAATTAGAAGATTGGTAGCACCGTCACTACAACCAACCCTTTTAGGAAAATTAAAGGGTTACAAGTTAATGACCTTTATTTGAATCAATTAGAGTATAAGATTTTTGTACCTAGATCATACTAAAACAACTAAGATGTACAAGGATCTAAAAAATCAAAGAGATGTCATCCAATTTGTTCAAAAATATCTCACATATCAACAAATCATAATACAAGATTAGAAGTTATTATATATTGAAAGTGTAAGGTAGCATCACATATGCAGTGAAATAACAGAAAATAAAATTATAAATTTTCTACAGAAATAATTTAATAAAATTAAAAAAAATACGAATGTTTTGCTATCATCTAAGTGAATAAATTTAATATTTCTCCGACTCGTTAATCTATAAAAAAAATTAGTATCCTTATCTCCATTCACCAGCCAATGATATTTAGTCTTAACCCATCATTTCTAACAGATTTATATATTAAGAGCAATCATCTTGTTATAAAGACATGAGACAGAGCAATAAATAGCTTTGGATACCAAGCCAACAATTCCCAATTAAATCAATAATCTCATGATACCCCAGCCATATAGGTTCAAAATGAAATAACTTGACTTTATGATGATCTCCATTGCAATCTTTCACCTTAATGAGTAAATACTACTGATCATAAGCAATACGAGGTAAAATAAAATACAAAAGTATCCACAAATAAGACATTCTAAGAATCATTAATCAGAATCTATCTAAACGAGCAGCTATTATCTTTATCAAATTTATGATTACACTAAGTGAAACAAGGTCTCAACAAACCAGCATCTAAGAGACTAACATTAGAAATAAAATTTTACACATCACAACGTGCTACGAAGAGTAAGGACATATTATTTATATACTGAGTTGTTACTAATTACTTCATGACATATTATTTATATATTGAGTTAATATATGATCCTTTTGAATCCTCATTAATTTTTTTTAGAAAATTAAATTCTAATTATAAAAAAAAATATTGATAGAAACTTTGAGATCAAATCCTACTTTCACCGTTTACATTTATAAAAATATATTTTTTAAATATTTAAATCCTTCATAAATGTCCTATCACTCGTTTAATAAGATAACATTAATTACTAGTGATCATAGTTATTAATGAATTTAAAAACATTAATATTTAAAATATTTTTATCATTTTCATTGAATATTGGACTCCTTTCCTAAACTTAAATTTGTCTTAATTAGTCAAATGGAAGAATACTAATGTAAAGAGAAATACATAGTAGTCTTGAAAGAAATTAATGTCAAAATATACAGGGGTATCTATATATGTGAAATTATTCTGGAAGGATATATATATATATATACATATACATATACATATATATATACATATATATACATATACATATATACATATATACAATAATTATCTATATATACATGTATATATATATATATACATATAAATAGGTTCAATAATCATGTACTCGTTTTATGTCCCCGAAATTTGATATAGCAAATCCGGTGAACTATCCATCACATAAACCACGTTGGAATACCGAGAACCATGGCTTAGGTCCGACTCAGCACTTGCATGACGTTGCTGGAGTCACGTGGTGCCAGGAAACTGTACCGTGGGAATCTCCGTCGTCAAACGTCCCCGAGTCTCTCTTCCTCTCCTTTCCCAAGAGGGGCTCCTCCCTGGCACCTATTTTTTTTCTGCCTCGTATCGGTTACCAGCGTCGCCTGCCATCGTCTCTCCTCTCTCGCGATCGCGAGGGGTATTGGTGTTCTAATTCTCCGTCTCTCTCGCTTTGGCGCACTCCATGGAGGCTGGCGATTCTGGGTTGCTTGCCGGGGCGGAGATCCACGGCTTTCGTACTGTCGCAGGTTCGTTACCTCTTTTGGTCGAATTCTAGGGTTTGGTGGTCGAATTATTGACTCTTGGGTGTTCCCTCGAGCTTGATTACTCTTTTCTTTTTGCATTTTTTGTTTCACAAATTAGGCTAATCTTAGAAAACTTTCCAGCTACTGATAAAGATTGTGCTCTTTCATGTGGTTGGTGTTTGTGCGCAATGAATTAGTAATATGGAGATCCTGGCTTGAGTGCATTTTCTCTTGTTTGCTTCCGAGCTTTGTAGAATCAGTCTCGAGGAAAACTGTACTCAAAGCCCGGGATGATTGCGGTCTTTAGAATGTCGCTCTCCCTCCTGTCGAGATCAGATCATGGCTTAATTGGCAATGAGGATCTTATCGTTTTGTAGTCAAATTTCCATGTATATAATAACGCCTCCGATACTGCCATTGTTAATCTCTTTGCTCATCATTCTTCTTTTAGTCTTTTACGTTATTCTACAGTTTTTGTTTTATAGCCTTAATTCTTTTGGAAAATTTGTGGTCCAAACTACTATATATACTACATTTGCCAGACTTTGGCATATTCTATATGAATGATACTGCAAAGCATCAGCATCAGCATGAGGGTGATTTGTCATAATTGGACTGGTGCCCATTGACAACTGAACTCCATGAGATGGAAAACCCAGTAAACATAGAGAGAGACATCTTTTTGAAGTCACATTAACTACCTTGTTTATGTCCTAACCAAGATCTTTTCTTAAGCCCTTTTCTCATGAAAATATTCCTTGCTCAATAATTTTTAAGTATGACATGATTTGACATGAAAATATTCCAAGCTCTTCCCCATCTCAACATGGAGCTCGTTGGTGGTGGTTGCCGCCTGCCTTTCTGTTGCTTGCCGAACTCCACTGACCTCATTTCGGGTATTCATTTTCCTCGTGTTCCTCCGGTGCCTCCTTTTGATCCTTCCTCTTTCTCCCCTACCTCTTCATCCTTCTTCATCTTCCTTCACTCTCTCCTCTTCTTCCTTCCCCTTTGTCCTTCATCCTCTTTCTTCACTGCCTTCTCTTCTTTCTTCCTTTCCCTCCTTTCCTCTTCCTCTTCACTTTCTTCTTCCTCTTCGGTACATACAAGGTTCATTCTATGAAAAGTATATTTTATATATACTTTTGAGAAGTAGTAGATAAAATATGAAAGATAATTTACAAAAGCATAAACATGCACATAGAAAGATATTATCAATAAAAACTGCTGCTGTAGTAATTGTTACCATGCCAAATGCTACAAGATGTGATGTTAAATATATACTTATAAATTTAGAAATATACAAGAGGTCTTTCACGAGATTGCATACAAGTGCAAAAGTTTTCGAACAGAAACTCTCTTGAACTTATAGGACTTAACTCTCATTATTCCAAGTATTTTAAGGTTTGTATCTAGGTGGAAGGAAAACTGTAATGCTGAACTTGGGTAGAAACTCCTCTCCGTTCTTTCTTCAGCTTCCTTTTTATAGATAGTGGAGGATATTTTTGGATTTACTTTTTATTCAGTTTGTGAGTTCATCTCCTATTCTTTCGTGATGTCCTTTTGAAGGATTCACCATATTTGTTTTATATGATGAAGGGGATGTGTTGTTTCTTTCATGACTCATTTGAATGCTTAGCTGTTTATCAACTTTTATCAGAGAATAACCTGTCTTATTTGACTTTTATCAAGAATCTATCTTGTTTATATTTTATCAAGCTTATGATAATTTTGATAATAAATTAAGTACTAAAGATAATGAAAAAGATATATATGAAATTGCTAAAGCTAGGGAAAGAAAGTGTAAGGATTTAGGTAATATTAGATGCATTAAAATGAAGATCAAAGAATAATTGTTAATGATAATGAGATTCAAGAAAGATGAAAAAAATTTATTTTTATAAATTACTTAATGAATATTTCACATAGGACTTAGATTTAATAATAAATAATACTGATATATTTAATAATCATAGATTTATTCATTAAATTAGAGCTAATAAAAATAGATTTATTAAATAAGATGAAAATAACTAAGAGTGCAAGGCCTGATGGTATCCCTATTGAGGTCTGAAAAAGTTTATGGGACAAGGGAGCAGCTAGATTAACTAGCTTATCTAACAAAATCATGAGATTTGAAAAGATGCATGATGAATGAAGAAAGAGTTTTTCAATGTCAATTTACAAAAATACGGATAACATACAAAACTATTTAAATTTTAGAGAAATTAAAATGATGAGCCATACTATGAAAGTTTAGGAAAGACTTATCGAAAGTAGGAAAAGACTTAAGACAAATATTTTTGAAAATCAATTTGGTTTTATATCGAGAAGATCCACCATAGAAGCTATTTATTTATTAAAACTATTAATGAAAAAGTATAGGGAGAAAAAGAAAGATTTGCATATGGTTTTACTAACTTAGAGAAACCCTATGATAGAGTTCCTAGAGATTTATTACGATGAGTTTTAGAATAGAAAGACATATCCACTAATTATGTTTATGCTATTAAAGATATGTATGTTGATGTAGTTATTAGTGTTAGAACTATAAGGAGTGTGCTTAGTGAGTTTCCTATTAGCATAGGATTACACCAAGGATCTTCATTTAGTCTCTTCCACTTCACATTGATAATAGATAAACTTATTAGTCACTTATATGATAGATCTCCCTAGTGTATGTTATTTGCTGATGATAATCATGATATTGTCTTTATTGATGATATCTTAAGTGGAATTAATTATAAACTCGAGCTATAAAGCTAAGCCTTAGAAAATAAAGGTTTTAGATTAAGTAGGACTAAAACTGAATATATAAAATGCAATTTTAGTGATTCTAGAAATTGACAAGAGAATATAGTTAAATTGAATGGATAAGAAGTCCCTTTAAGTAAAAGCTTTAGGTATCTTGGATCGATTATTCGACAAGATGGAGAAATCAATGAAGAGATATTTAATAGGGTAAAAACAAGACGGTTAAAATGATGAGGGGCGTTAAGAGTCTTGTTTTTTTATTGGATACCTTTAAGATTAAAAGAAAAAAAATAAAACAATTGTGTGACCAATATTCTTTATGGATTTGAGTGTTGGATGGTTAAGAAAAAACATATTCAAAAAGTTTGTGTTATCGAGATGAGAATGTTGATATAGATGTATGGAATTAATAAGAAAGATAAGAAAAAAAATACTTTTATTCGTGAACAACTAGGTATCACTTCGATAAAGGATACGATGAGAGAAAATCGATTAAGATGGTATGAGCATGTGTTGAGGAGACCTCTGGATGTGGTAGTCATCAAAGGTGTAATAATGAATGTTAGTGGTATGATGAGAGATAAAGGAAGACTTAAAAAGACCCTAATAGAAACTATAAATAAAAATTGAAGTACTCTGAACTTAACAAAGCATATGACTTTTTACAGATCTCAATTGCAGCAAAAGATCTATATAGCCAACTCCAACGGCTTTATTGTTGTTGTTTTTGTCTTATATCCTGAGTAATCATCTTGATAAGAATATTATTTATTATCATCCTCTTTTGATAGTGAAAAATAGTTGTGTCTCCGGTCTTGTTCTAGTCTTGTTGACCCCTTTTCTTGTGAATGACTTATAGAACCTTTTTTCTAGTGTTTGACTAAAGCATGAAGTTCCTTTTTTGATAAAGATGTTGCTAACCATGGAGTCCCTTCCATGATTTTGAACATTGTTTTATAAACCTTTACCTATAAATCTTTTCAGATAAGGTAGGATTTTTGATTCTTATCTCCTCTATAACTTTCTCTTTAAGTTCAAAAATACTTCTGGTAGGTGCTTTGGGTAGCATTTTACTTGTAGAATGAATTTT
This sequence comes from Musa acuminata AAA Group, assembly GCF_036884655.1. Lineage (NCBI taxonomy): Eukaryota > Viridiplantae > Streptophyta > Magnoliopsida > Zingiberales > Musaceae > Musa > Musa acuminata. The sequence goes on along the minus strand of NC_088353.1, from coordinate 39,069,253 downwards.
GGATTAAATTTATCTCATCATTTTATGAATATTTTTCTGGTAAGAAATAAGAAAATACTCTTTGTTGATATTAAATTTCTATTTTACTATCCATGATAGATTTATTTCATAGTAGAATTACATGATCAAATATGGTTGTTTATGCAATTCTTTGTAAACATTTTATGGATTTTCTTTCGAAATTCTTTGTAAATATCAGCCAACATAGATAGTAGAACCATATAGGAGGGTCTTAGTTTTAATTTAAATAAAATAGGAACCAAGGATTTTAATTTCGTATGATCCTGCCCAGTACAGGCAGTACGTACCGGTCCGCCTGCAGACTAGTACACGGACCGCCTGCTACCGGGTGATATTAGCTTGGCTACGGCGAAGGAAGAAGAAGTGTCGAGGGACAACCTGGCTATGGCGAGGGAAGAAGTGTCGAGGGAGAAGAGGGAGAAGGCGCTCGAAGAAGAGGGAGAAGAAGAGGGAGAATTGGGAGAACCTCGATGCTTTCTGATCCGGCGCCACCCTCCCTCGATGATCCCGATCCAGGAGGTAACGGAGAGGCGACGGCTCGACGCCTTCTTCGTCGCGCCCTTCGCCCAAGGCCCAAAAATGCCTGCAGCCTTCGCCACGTTCTTCGCTGAAGGCTGGAGACATCTGTGGCCTTCGACGTCTTTGCCGAACGTCGTAGATGAGGAGAAGATCGCATTCTTCTCCTCGTCGCGTCGCACCGAAGGCTGGAGACGTCTGCGGCCTTCGACGTCTTCGTCGAATGCCACAGATGAGGAGAAGACTGCGTTCTTCTCCTCGTCGCGTCACGTCACGCCGAAGGCCGGAGACGTCTACGACCTTTGACGTCTTGGCCGAACGTCGCAGATGAGGAGAAGACCGTGTTCTTCTGCTCGTTGCGTTGCGCCGAAGGTCAGAGACATCTGTGGCCTTCGACGTCTTCGCCGAATGCCGCAGATGAGGAGAAGAAAAGGAGGAGACGTCACTGAGGCAACGTACGCCTCCTTTTTTTAAAATTTTTAATATTATATATATATATATATATATATATATATATATATATATATATATATATATATATATATATATATATATCGAGTGGTACACCTTGGTGTACTGTTCAAAATACCGGTACTGTATGAAATTAAAAACCTTACCAGTTACATATAAATTGATTATTTTGAATAAGCAAGGTATTAAAACATGCATTTTGATAATCCCAATAGTTGTATTTATGTCTTCATGGGATGTCTCGAGAAAAGGTTTGAATATATTAGGATTCTGAGCTATATTCCAATACTTTAATGTCAGAATTTTCACAGTGCATTTTGGATGAAGATTTGAATTGTTCTGATGGTAAATGTTTCATACTGTCAAACCATTTCCTACAAAAAAGATTCAACAAACTTTTTTTCCACTTCAATGAAGAACCATTTATTTGGACCTTATAAGCTATTTAGAGGACGGGTAGTTAGAAAAAAAATATTCTTCTAGCTAAAAAACCGAAAGATAAAAAACAAATAATAGCTCAAATAAAGATTTTTATTTGATGGAAGAAGTCTATTAAAAGATACAGTAAGGAAAAAAAAAGCAAACAAGTGATTCTTGATGACCTAATCAAAGAACTAAATAGTATTAAAAGGAACTGCAAACCTTAAAATAAAGAAAATAGTTACTTGAACTCAAGGAGGGACCTGAAAGGATTTTTGAACAAGACCTAGATGAAGACATTAATAAGCCCTTAGAAGAAGCCTTTGAGTTTATAAACACTATAGAAAAATATTATAATTAAAAATGACACAACAATGTTCTATATAAGCTAAAAGATGGGTTTCCGTTTAGACATAAAACCCTCAAAGTCTCGAAGCTGATGTAGATTGCATAAGAGGAGGACTCATTCTCTTAAATACCTCGAAAAATCTATCCTCAAGATTCATGCTGCGAATGGTGCTATTCTTAAAGTCAACTATAAACTCCCTAAGGTTCATGTTTGCTTTCAAGGACCTGACTTCTTGCTGACTTGTCTGCATTCTAGAATCACCTTTCTTCTCAACCCTAAGACCCTTTGCTCAGAAGGCATGTTTACCATAATTAATGATAAAGGAGTCATAAGATTTTGTACCAAACCTGTGCATCAGCCAAAGAAGCTATATCATACAAAGAAAACATTTATAAACAATTTAACAGCTAAGATAGGAAATACAAGGATATAAAAGACTCTTGATGATTCTATATTCCAAAATAGGATACAACAACTAAAAGAAAATTTTGAACAAGATATTTGCGGTGACCATCCTTTGGTGTTTCGGCACCGAAAAATGCAAGATGTTTCCTACCATATATATCTAATTTTGAAGAGCACCAGAAACTTAATATTTACTAAGGCCAGACCAGTACAGATGAATAAGTGATAACTAGAAATCTGCAAACATAAACTGTCTAACCTTTTAGACAAAGGACTTATCAGGAAATGTCCTCTCTAGAGTTGTGCTGCATTTTATGTAGAAAACACAGCCGAAAAAGAACTAGGGGTTCCTAGACTAATCATCAACTACAAGCCCTTAAATAAGGTTTTACAATGGATTAGACATCCTATTCCACATAAACAAGACCTTATTAGAAGAATCCAAGGATAATGAGGCCTTTCAGATTAAAAAATGCTCCTTCAGAATTTCAAAAAATCATGAAAGAAATCTTTCTTCCATATACTACCTTAATCATAGTTAATATTGATGATATTTTGATCCTCTCAAAAAATTTTGACCAGCATTGGAAAGTGGAAACTTCTTAATATTTTTTATAAAATCATCACAAAAATGATTTGGTGATATCCTTACAAATAAATATTTAATTTGTACTTTAGTAGGATATAAAATAAAGCTTAATCATAAATTCTGTTAGTAGAGTGATTCATTTCGTTGAAAGATTCACCAATGAGATGAAAGACAAAAGACAACTACATTGATTTCTTAGATGCATGAACTATATTTCTAATTTTTATCAAGATCTTGCTAAAGATAGAAAGATTCTCTCGGGCAGGCTAAAGAAGACTCCACAAGCTTGGAGCAATAGACATACTGAAGCAAAGAATCAAAGTTCAAGGTAAAAAGATTACCTTGCTTGTGAATCATAGACCCAAATGTATCTAAAGTAGTCAAAACAGATGAATCAGAAATAATAATATATAGGGGAATCCTTAAGGAGATCCTGAGCAACAAGTAAAATTTACTTTGGGAACATTATATGAAACACATAAAAGTTATTATACTATTATTCTATTAAAAAAGAGATACTTGTCATTGTCAAAGTGATCAGCAAATTTTAAGATAAATTTTTAAATGAATAGTTTCTTTTAAGAATATATTGCAAGGCCTCTAAAGATGTTTTACAAAACAATGTTGAAATCTTAGTATCTAATTCCCACTTCTCAACTCTTTTTCTTTTTGTTCTTTATTATTAATATTGGATAACTCTAATTGAATGATATCAGATCTGTCCCCTTAGATTTCATTTCGTTCATTTTGAAAAAATTATTTGGACACAAAACTTGCTTATGTTATTAATTTAACTTTTTTTTTATAATTGTTTTAATGCTTCATTTATACCCAAGTTCCCATTTTCTTCCCTCGATGATGGCTCAAATGACAGCATGACTGCCTTTCAACCAAAAATCTCAATGACTTGAAGGCAAGGAATTACATGTATGACCACCACTAATCTACCAAATATCATTACGGTTCTAGAGAATCTTATTTCCATATTTTAATGTCTTGCAAGAAGCTATCAAACTTGGAATGTGTGCAGAACTATGGACTTTCAAGTGGCAAACCATATTTAGAAAAATTCTATATGGTGTTCATTGCTAAAGCTTTTGACTGACCTGGTACCTAATGATCTTACATTTGTGAAGTTGTTTTGGACCTAAGGAATAAAATTTTTGTAGAATGATATTTTAGTTTGTTTGTAATGAAACCTCTTATGAATAATTGGTTTTTGCTTTTGTTTTTTGTATATATTATCAAACCAATATGTGTTCTCGACATCAACTTCTGTTACTAGAAATATTTGATTGTCCTATGCACTAACCACTGTTTTCAAAATTTTTCTTGTAGTTCTAGTGTTGTGCTTTTCCTGACTATGCTGCTTAAAATATTTTTATCTTTTTGGCTCTTTTGACAGATTTGGATATAGAGAAATTATTTGAAGATGCCTCAACAAGATGGTTTCGCCCCAATGAAGTCCATGCAATATTGTCGAACTACACTCTTTTTAAAATACAACCCCAACCTATTGATAATCCAACAAGTATACCAATGACTCTTAACCTTGTATCAAAAATTCCTTTATACATTTTGAAATGTGTTTTTCCTACTTGTTCTAACTTCTTTGAAGAATATTTGACTAATAAATTACAGGCATACCAATACTGTAACAACATTTTGACTGTTCTGTCATCTTCGTATATGTATATAGTTGTATAGTTTTCTGTTGAAATGTTCTCTATTTCCTAAATTGGAGTCAACTTAAGTATTTGTAGGGTCAGCAACTATGGAGTAATCACGTCTGAAAATTTTGGAGGGTAAAGATTTTAAGGAGACAATGTTCATTTTGGTCCTCTATTATCTGTCAACAGTTGCATTCATCCGCTTCTCATCATTGCAACATTTGTTGTTCAACACTATGCAACACAAAGAGTAAAGGGTTTAGGGAGAGGCAAGGATGTAAAGTAGCCTTTAGCCTTGCAACAGAATAACGATACGATGACAGAGAAGAGATGCTATGATAGTTGAGATTAACTTAAATCTATGATTATTTCATTTGCGTGGTTGCAAATTTCCAAAAAGAAAAATGAAAGAAATTTCTTGACCAGTTTCTGTAGGATCCAGTACTTTCACCTATGTGGTGAGTAGAGAAGCATTTGGAGGCCAAAAGTGCCATCACTATTTTTAAAGCTCTGAGCAAATATGTTTGGGTCTTTTTGCATTACACATATTTGATAGTTATTCATTACAATAATATTTTTATTATATAATTCATATATTTATCATATCATTAGAAATATCATAATTATTTTTCCAATGAACTATCTTTCAATGTTCGTAGTTATTATCTTTTATGCAATTTTTATTTTAGCATTTATATTTGGAATATTAGATATCTAATGGAATAGAGAAGTAAAAAAAATCTTTTGGCATTACTTTTTCTCTTTTCAAGTTTTTGTTTTTATAATTTCTGTGTTTCTTATAATTCTTATTGTCAAGTCAGTTTCTCGGTGGATCCAATATCATGAATCCAATCTAACTCAATCATATTTCCCGTGTGATGTCAGTCCCAGTTTTACAAATCTTTGTTTACTCGATGAAAGAGTGTAAACCATAAGGGCATGTGTGTATGTGAACTAGTGACATGAGAAATAAGGGTTGTGTGTACTGTAGGTAGTAGTGTTCAAAACTTAAAAACCATGTACTGTAGGTAGAAATTTCAGGGGCAAGAAGTTACTCAAAAGTTTGTAGGGTTCAAAACTTAAAAATATAGCCCATTACCCTTTCTTAGAAAAGCTACCACTAGTAGTCTATAGACCAGAGGCTACCATCATTCTAGCAAGCCTGAGTGTAAGGGTTCGATTGGCATGGTACAAGTAGTGGAATCTGAACCAATGCCAAAAGTGTCTGCATCACGGATATGGGGCCTTTCAAATGGCCCCAAATAAGTAAAATATCTGGTGATTTCTTGATAGTTAACATCTTAATATTTCTAATATCCTTACTAGGAAATTTTGGGTTTTCTCTCTTATGAGTTATATTCAATTTTCATAGCTGACATCATTTGCTGAATAAAATAGTTACATTTAGGTCTCTTAACTTCTTGATTGTCTTGAAATGTTATTTTTGTTTATCATGCAATTTTTTTTGGCTTGGGCTCAGCTATGATATTGACATCATTACTGCAGTGTCTTTCTATGATCTTTAAGGAAGTAAGCTTATGAAATCTATTACTTGTTAGCCACTATCAACTTTAGATGCTGATATCAGTACCTTTTATTTTCATCTATCTTAGGTGGCAGGGTATTGTTATTTGACCGTAAAATGCTGAGAAACTTCCGTAAAGATGGCCACAATTGGAAGAAGAAAAAGGATGGAAAGACAGTTCAAGAAGCTCATGAAAAACTGAAAGTTAGACTACATTTGATGCAAGGCTTTGATAATATTGTTTTCATGTACTTTGCTTGTGTTTGAGCATCCAACCTTTCCATTGATTTTTGATTTGTGATTGATTTCAAGATGTCTCGTAATTTGATTTTGATGATGCCATTTTTAAATAATAATGAAATTTCAAGTAGTCAATTAAACTATAGGACAGCATGGTTCTAAAATCTTGGAAAAGTACATGTATCATCTATTCTACATGTAAATTAAAGTTTCTAATATATGCTAAATACTCTTCAGTTTCCAAAATTTATAGCACTGTTTTATTACAAGCCTAATATAAATAGAAAAAGAAAGTTATAATTGTCGAAAGAGATGTAAACATGCAATAGTATTTATATTTAGTGCAGTCTTTCATTTTATTGCTAGATATTTGTGATGATTTATGGGCCTTCCAATTATCGGTCATTGGTCGAACCGGTAAATGCCGATCAATACATAACTATTTGATTGGTACCTAAATCCTTGAATAGCATAAAAGAACGTATCTAGTGCTCGAGGCTCCCACCAATGCAAGGTCTGGAGATGGTTAATGTACGCAGCTTTACCTTTAAATATTTAAAGAACTTGTTTCCGTGACTCGAACCCTAGTCTCCTAAGTCACTAAGGAGCAATCTTACTATTGTACTAAGACCCACCCTTACCTAAGTCCTTGAATGTACTTGCTAATTAATAACTGACCTTTTTCTTTAAAGAAAAACCTATTTGTGGATTGTCACAGTGTTGTTCCATATTGCTGCCTGTTATGTTCATTGGTAATGTTGTTTTGGCCTTCCTCATAATTTTTCATGATTATGTGGTGCCTTGTTCCCTTGAGAATCTCACTTTAAGATACTCTGGTGGTTCCATTTCTTTACCCTGCTGTTTCTATGTGACTAACTGTAGATTATGTAGCTTCTTTATTTTGTTTTATTCTCTTACATTTTCATCTTCATCTGTATAACTTGCTTTTATCATCATTCTTATGCACAATCTGAATATCAATACCTGACCCATGCAAAATCTCCACTCACTTGTGTATTGATCTATGTTACAGATCGGTAATGAAGATAGAATCCATGTTTATTATGCACGCAGCGAATATGATCCTAACTTCTACCGTAGGTGCTACTGGCTACTAGATAAGTATGTTCTGTTTATGTCCATCTTTCTAAATTTTGCTTTTGGTCAATAGCTATACCTTTCTCTGCAGCATGTTTTTCTTCTAGCCATTTTGGTGCTTGAATCTACTAGGACAAGGTGAACATATGTCCGCTGTCTGCACAAAGAGTCTTTTATTTGCTATAGGTGTTGCATGAGTATTTTCGTTCAAGTTCTTTTTGTCATTCATAATATTTTTTCTTTTTGTCATTCATAATATTTTCTCAAGTTTAAAACAGGTTTAGAAGGAATTTCTGAGTTCATGAGATGAGGCCAAGGCCGATTCTTATGTCCCACAAATCTAGATATTCTGAATTGCTACCAGACCCCTGAAGCATGAAAATTATGGCCTTTGTTATTGCTCTTATAGTTCTTATCCTGTAAAACCTGTATGAGGTTCCATTTCATGTTCGTTGTGTTAAAATTTGTGGTTCTGTTTCATGTACATGCATGGTGACTGGAAAAGTTTTGATTTAGAATCCAAGATTGTAATATGTAAGGTGTCGTTAATATGGAATCTTTCGATTAAATGATTTATTAAGTAGTTTGGGCAGGTCATTCCAGTTCTGCAGTTGTTTTAGACAGTGTGAGTGCATGACATGGGAAACCTGAAAAATACAATATGACCAGCATAACAGCATATTGCGATAGTGAGCAGCATAACAGCATATCAAGTTGATCTTTTGTTGATCTAAGGCTTCTTATGAACTCAAATTCCAATTTCATAATTTTTATAACTTCATTACATAAAATATATTTTTAAATTTTAATTGCTATTTTTGTACTTGTGCCTGGATATCCATTTTGTCTTCTTGTTGATATAAATTAGAGAGGAGAGTAAGAGACTAGTAGAGTAGTGAAGATGCATGTTTTTCATTCAAATCTAAAGTGTTTGATCCATTGACAAGCTCTACTATTTATAGGTGCTAGTCATAGGTGGCCAGCAAGCCAATTACGTGAGTGATGACACATGTGATTTGACACATAATCTTTTTGTTTATTATATTTTGGCATTTATTACTTTATATTGACTATTGCATATATACATGTATATATTGTGATGTCCTTGGATCTGTGCAATGAGAATCGGATCGTGATGAGATCACGATAATGAGATCGATTCGCCTTTAAACACATATCCTAAATAATCCCGGTCATAGGTTACTCGAGAGTGACATCGAGATAATTGGACAGATGGTGTGCTGTATACCCGTCCATATGATCGATGCAGCTGGTCTCATAGTTGCTCGTGTGGGGACACTAGGGATACAGTATATGTGCTTATTGGAAAATGAGTTTACTGATTGATCCGCTTACGGAATGCTGGATGGTTGATGATACCTTATTGTCAGACAGCGATTTCGTAGTCCTAGTGGTGTATCTAGTCCTTAGACTTGAGACATCAAGGGTGTCCTGTATGAGTGCTCCATTCTTTGATACTGGACTTATAGGTTTGGATGTCTCAAATCTTGTACAACCGATCATTTGGAGTGGTAGTCAACCTTACGAGGGCTATTGAGTATCGATAGAGAGGATCATCCACTCTCGGTGTCATGATAGGAATATCCCATGTGTTCTTGCTCAGACAAATCCCTTGTCAGGGTCATTCAGATTGAGAGAGAAAGAGTTCTCCGGGAGAATCCGATTAGAGTGAGATTCGAGTAGAAACCGTATGGGTCTGACAGCACCATGTCCGGTATACTATCTCTAAGATATTAGATGGATGAGGGACTATAGGTACATGGTAACTGAGGACAGATAGGTCTAATGGATTGGATTCCCCTATATCGTGTGGGGACTACGGTGTTGTGGCCTAGTACATCCGCAGTCGATGAGTCGAGTGAATTATTATGAAGATAATAATTCATTAAGCCAGAAGGAGTTCTGACAGGTATGACTCACGGCCAGCTCAATATTGGACCTAGAGGGTCACACACATATGGTAGGCACTGTGATGAGTAGAGGTACGTATATGAGATATCCACCGGAGCCCCTATCTTATTGAATATCCAATAAGCCCCTGAATTATTGGATCCTATGGATGAGATCCAATAAGAGCATATGAGAGATTATTGGATAGAGATCCACTAATCTAAGATGCTTGGGTAGTTGGATGCAGATCCAATACCCAATAGGGGAGGATCCATTAGGGTTTGACAGGGGACCTCTATAAATAGGAGGGATTTAGTGGTTCCAGAGGCTAGAGCCTTTGCTTGCCTCTCCTATTCTCCTCCCCCTCTCCACCTCAGAGCAGGCCTGGAGTTTTGAGAAGCGTCGTCGCAGCCCTGCTGTGTGAATCACCGCTAGAGAGGAGGGCACTTGACCTCCTTCACCCTCTCCTAGTGATTTGCGGGGATTCAGAGATATACAATCTCCCTAGGTAACACAATCTATTCTATACGCAGTTTTAAATTTTGTAAATTTTTGCGCATCAATCTTCGCACGACGACGAACATCTCTTTGGGAATAGGGGATTTTGTTTTCTGTTCTTCCGCTCCGCATGTGATGTCGCCCCCAAAAATTTCTCAACAATAGGGGTTTAGGAGCTTTAATACAGTTTCTAAGGTACCGAAACAATAAAGAGTGCATTTAATACAAAAGTGGAGTCTAAGGTTAGCACCTAAAAAGACTTTAATTTTTCATACAACTCTTAGAGTTTCTAGGCCAATTAATTGATGACTTTTTGTTGATTTCTTTAGGTAGAATAAACTTTTTTGAAATATTTTATAAAGCTAGATGGTTCTTTATCATTCTCCTATAGTGGAAAAGAATTCGATCTGGGAGAGTGATTTGCAAGGTTTTGGTCTAATCGGTCTAGTGCAAAGTCATAAAGTTCCTCTAAAGTAATCCAAGTGGTATCAAAAGTTGGACGATCACATCACTTAACAAGAAAGTGTTAAGTTATGCTAATAGTAGATGTAACAAGGCGGTCATCAAGAATGGCTAGTACGCTATCCCTGTGTTGTGAAAGAATCAATACTTCGGGAGGATTATCGCATATGGTAACTGTAGGGAAATCTAGGGGCGACATCACATGCGCAGCAGAAGAACAGAAAACAAAAACTCCAAATTTCCCAAAGAGGGGGTTCGTTATCCTGCGAAGATTGGCGAGCAAAACCCGCGAAACATAAATCCACATGAGAGATAATTGTGTTTTACCTAAGGAGATCGTATATCCTTAAATTCCTGCAAATCTGTAGGAGAGGATGAAGGAAGTCAAGCACTCTCCTCTCTAGCGGTGATTAACACAGTAGGGTTACAATGACACTCCTCAAATCTCCAGGCCTGCTATTTGAGGAGGAGAAGGGGAGAGGAGAATAGGAGGTGACAACCAAAAGAGTCTCTAGCTTATGAGCTTTTGGTTCCCTCCTATTTATAGAGGTCCCCTATCAACTTAACCCTAATGGATCTTTCCTTATTGGGTACTGGATCTCCTTTCAACTACCCAAGCCTCTTTTATTAATGGATCTCTATCCAATAATCTCTCATTGTCTCTTATTGGATCTCATCCATAGGATTAATAATTCAGGAGCTTATTGGATATCAAATAAGATAGGGGTTCTGGCGGATATCTTATATTCGAACCTCTACTCGTCGCAATGCCTATAATATGTGTGTGACCCTCTAGGACCAATATCGAGTTGGCCATGAGTCATACATGTCAGAACTCTTTCTAACTCAGTGAATTATTATCTCCATAATAATTCACTCGACTCATTGACTGCGAACGTACTAGACTACTACGCCGCAGTCCCCAGATGATCTGAGTCGATTTTATTGCTGCGACGCTTGTATTTATCAACAATCGATTCTTGTATAGCATGCATATATTCTTCCTATTCCTTGGCCTTCTTTTTAATTGCATTATCACTTGCTTGATGTCGCTTCTGTTGAAATAATTGATGAACCTCTGTTGGAACCTTTTTGTATTTTGGAACATCGGAATAGTTGCTGGCCAAATGTTGCGTCAGTCGAGTGATTTTTTCGCTCCGGTTGATGTAGTCACAATGAATGCACTGCCAATGATGACGATTCTCGTCCAAACGACGATATGATCCCAAGCATCATCATGTTCTTGTTTCTTTGGTGCCATGTATTTACAAAAAATTATCAAATTAACAAGCAGCAATTAGCCTTAATTTTCATCGAATTTGAAATAATAAGCTGCAATTAAATGTAATGAACCCTATTTTGCTATTATAAACGTGCCAATCATCCTAATAGATTTTAAATGCATAGAGTTGACCCAATATAGGTCAAAATATGATAAATCATCATTAAATCCACTAATCACATCATTAAAAAACTTAATTACTCTTTAATTAGCCCTATTTTACCACTTTAAATATGTCAAACATCCTAATAGGCATTACATATATAGAATTGATCTAATATTGATCAAATTACGATGCAATCATCTTTAAATTCACTAATCACAGCATTAGAAAACCTAAGTACCCCCTAATTAGTCATCTTTTATGACTATAAACATGTCAAAGTGCCTAATAGGCATTAAATACATAGAATTAACGTAATATTGGTTAAATCACAAAGAAATTATAATTAAATTCACTAATCACAGCATCAACTTATTTAATTACTCCCTAATTAGTCCTCTTTCACCACTATAAACATGTCAAACACCATAATACGGATAAAATACATTGAATTGACTCAATATGGGTCAAATTTCTATGAAATCAACATTAAAACCACTAATCACAGCAATACAAACCTTAATTGAAACTTAATTAAACCTCTTCTACCACGTAAACATGCATATCACTCTAATATGCATTAAATACAAAGATTTCATCAAATATGTGTCTAATTTTGATTAAATCAGCATTAAAAGCCTTAATTACTCCCTAATTAATCCTATTTTACCATCATAACATGTCAAACAACATAATAGACATTAACCACATAGAATCTAGAAAGAGAATACATACCTTTTGATTAGAGTGATCCTTCTCTAACTTAAGTGTTTAATTATCCCAAATGAGCCTCCCGAATTTGATCCAATCCATAAATCACAACTTTACTTGAGTTTAAGAGAGTGAAAATGCGAGAATGAGAGAGATGCGAGTGAGAATGAGTTTTGAGAGAGTTGAAGAGTTTGAGAGAGTGAATGGTGTTCAAAGAGGGGAGAAGAAAGGGTTTAAAAACCCTTTGAATTCAACGGTTAAATTGACCGTTGGAAATAGGTAATTCTCAGCCCTTTTATCATTATCAGTTGAAATCCGACCATTATCGACATGTACCCCTTTGATCAGTATCGATCAAAATTCGATCGTTACCTACTAGTACAGGTTGATAATACTTGAGTTTTGACTGTGTCGCCTGGTACAGGCCTTGTATCGCCTGATACGGGGTACCTAATACATAACCACTTGGTATAGAGCGGTCCACATGCCAATCACCTATTGGACCGATACGTACCACCTATACCATACTATGTCGAGCGATATAGTGAACCTTGGAACATTATGGGTTTTTGAAAATCATGTACTTGAGTTGGCATTTGATTGATTAAATACGATGTAGTTAGGACTTAGGATAGGCTCTCCCCAAAGATATTTACGAACTCCTGTAGTAAACATAATGGCTCGAGCTCTAATTGATTGTAATTTTTCCTTTCAGAAATTTCTTTTTGTTGCAGTGTATCTACGCAAGATGTTTGATTGATAATGCCCTTTTCCATTAGAAATTTATTAAGAATGGGTTTGAAGTACTCTTCTCCATTATCAGTTCTAAGGATTTGTATTTTGGCATGTAATTGGGTGTTGACCATGTTATAAAAGTTTTGAAACACATTTGTAGTCTCAAAATTTTCTTTTAACAAACATACCCAACAAACTCTAGTATGATCATCAATGAAGGTAATAAACTACCTAGTTCTAGTAATGTTTTCTGACTTTTGAAGGCCTCTAAATGTTACTGTGGATTAAATAAAAAGGTCGAGACTATTTGTATGGCTGTGAAGGGAACATGACATGATGTTTGGCAAGTTGGCAAATTTCACACTGAAATTTAGTGTTATTATTAAAAATAAAAGGAAACAACTTGTTCGAGTACATGAAACTAGGATGACCTAATTTATAGTGCCATAACATTATTTCTTTTTTATTAGAAAAGAAAGAGAAAATGCCTGCTTGAGCTTGTCGATCCAAGGAAGCATCACCTTTTAAGTAATAGAGTTGATCAACCTCTCTAGCACTCCCAATCATCCTCGCCGAGCATATATCCTGAAACTCACAATGAGATGGAAAGAATTTAGCCACACAATTTGAATCTTTGGTGAGTTTACTTATGGATGCAAAGTTATGAGATAGGTTAGCAACATCTAGAACAATTCTCATAAGTAGATTCTTTGAGAGAACAACAAAATCTTTTCCTGCAATTAGGGACAAAGATCCATCAGCAATACAAACTTTAAGGTTACCAGGACATGACATGGAGTATAGGAGAACATGTGAGAAAGGCTGGTCATATGATCACTAACACCTGAATCAACTGTCCAAAGTGCTTGGTTAGAGGAAATGTGGAGGGCAGTAGGAGTATTACCTTGCTTTACAAGAGAACATGTAGGAGATGGATTTGTGGTGGCCTAAGATTGGCTAAAAACTCCATACAGATGTTCTAGTTGTTCCTTATTGAAAAAAGGGTGTCTGGAAGCCTACTTAATTTCCTCCAACTTGAATCTCTGTGGTTGTCTGCATTGCTACAGTGTACTGGTGCACTGTACTGCTATTATAACAGTGTACTGCAACAGTAACTGTACTGTTGCAGCGCTGCAGTGCACTGTACTACTACAGTGATACAGTGCACTGCTACAGTCGGACCGGTAGCGAACGGTCCGCATACCGTTAGCCTATCGGACCGGTACGTACCGCCCATACCGGGCGGTACGATTCGGTATGGCAGACCTTGGGTCTAACTCAACCAATATACCTCGTAGATTATTGTAGTAATTTGTGACGCTTGATGTACCTTGCTTTGCCTTTTGAAATTTTCTTTTGATTTGGAAAATCGTGGAAATGAAACCTACTTTGGAGTAGGTTTTATTGACAGCACTCCAAATATCTCTAGCCATAGGAAGAAGGTACGTCTTGCTGATTTCTGGTTGGATGGAGTGAAGCAGCCACAATATCACCGTTGCATTCTCGATCTCCCAAGTTTCGTATGAAGCATCTTTCGAGGCTGGCGCATTTGCAGCCCATTCATATTTTTGAACTTCCCTTGACTCATTAAAGAAATCTTCATGGATTGAGATCACTCCATAAAATTTCTCCCATTTAGTTTAACGGTAGAGATCTGGAGGGTATGACTCTCAAATTGAAGGGAAGATTGAGTGTGAACAGCTTTAGGAAGATAGGAAACAAACTTAGGAGTTTTAGATATGGCTAGAAACAAAGAGAGTTGCTAGAGAGGACTTTTGGCAATGAAGGCTGAGTGAAAGAAATAAATATGCCATATGCAACAATCGACAGAGAGAAAAATCAAAACCTAACCTTGCTTTGATATCATGAACAGGACAACAGAAGGAGAGAATTTCACTTTTCTATATCGTTGCTTGTATACATGATGAAGTTCATATAATCAAACAAGAGCCAAAGAAAAAAGGAAAGAACTACCTAAATAGATCTAGGTGCTAATCTAGGAAATACACAGCTAGCAAATATAAACAAATGAGGTAATATAATTAGGAACGAATCAATAATTATATCCTAGTCTATCATACCAAATAAGGTAGTATGTCGAGAATCAAATCACAGCAGATCTTGACAGATCTCAACAAATCAAATCACAACAGATTTTGACAGATCTCAACAGATTAGTGTGGCAAACAACGACAGTGGGGAGATAGGCGGCGTTCGAATGGCAGCAGAGGTCCATGATTCAACACCCACCTAGTCGTACGAAGAAGAGGGTTCATGAATTGAATATATAACTTTAAGTTTCTTTACTTTCTTTAATGGGTCAGACTAGACTGTCTGAAATGGGGTGATCCATGTATCGATTCACACCAGGACTGGTACCGGTACGTAATGCCTATTTCATATTGGTCTGAGTGAGACGACATTCCATGGTTTAAAATTTTGAGTAGATGTACCAACACATGGCACGCCGACAGTCGGTCAGGGTTGATAAGGGTGGAGGAGAAACAAACGGGAAGAGGAGAAGGCGGAGAATCAGGCAACGGCAATGGGCTGTGGTGAATGCGATGGTGTTTATATCAGTTTGGGTGACAGTGAGAGAGAGGAGTTCAAAATAAATAAAACAAGCCAAACCCTAAGTGGGTTTACTGTCCGGTTTTAGAGGGTTACCATATGGAACCCTAGAACTGGACCTGGACTGCCCAAAAATAGACTGGCAAGCATTCGCCCGTTGTGTTTTTTGGTCCAAGCAGATTATTAAACCATCCTTTTCATGTTGGGTATAAAGATTTACATTTACTTTCATTGGAACAAACTAATTTAACTTTATATATTAGTTTTTTTTTTTCTTGCATCATAGATTAATTTAAGCCTTAAGTGTATTACAAGGAGTTCGTATGTATTAAGTCAATTTTTTATACTTGGAGCATTTTGTTATTTATATTATAGTACTTTAAATTTCTTCATGTTTTATGAAATTCATAATTATGATATGTGAATGCTTTAATTTGCAACTTTCCCTTTGGAATTATATCCAATAGACTACCTAAAACCAATATAGAGAATCATTTTTGGTTTAAAGTTCAAACTGTTATGTTTTAGAACAGTGCCAACTGACACAGTGTTGGATGTTTTGCTTATTCAGGAATTTGGAGCGCATTGTTCTTGTACATTATCGTCAAACATCAGAGGTTTTACCCTTTGAACCCTGTAGAAGCTCTGTATTAATTTTCATGTCTATCATATTGACATATGATAAAAAATTGACTTATGCATGTATTGCTCAATGCATAAATGCCAATTCAGGTGGTTGAGAAATAGGCAATTACTCATGGTTGAGGTGCCTATCTTGTGGCTCTTTTCATGCCTTCTTTGAGAGGCATAAAAATTTGGTTTGTCCATTCTTCCTGTGCATGGGAAGTAATGTGATCTTTCATCGCATGCTCTTGGACATTAAATACTGTGTAAAACCGGAATGAGGCTGTTTACTAATTATGTTTAAGCTAGATGGTATGAATATTTAAACAGGGACACCTTTTCCTGATTATTTTTTCAGCTAGATTGCAAGAATATTTAACCAGGGACTGAAATTTCAGAAGCACCTTATGTGATGGCTGGCAGCTGACCTTTTCATGTTGTTCTCACTTCTCATGTCAACTGAACATAGTGCCTATGTATCACAAAACACAAAAGAAAATAAAATCTGAAATAGGGTAAGATCTGTCGTAAACAAGGAAAACATTTTTCTTTGGTCACAATTGAATTGCAAGCTCCATCTTGGTCTTCTCTCCTATCTCCTCTTTGATGAGGTGAAATTGTACGGGAAACAACCATATAACATAAGCAATCACCCACTGATTCTCTATTACAAAACATTAAGACTGATGGATTTTATTAATGGACTAGTCTGGTTCAGTCCTTTCTAATTTAAAGGACTAGTCTGGTCCTTTTTAAGTTAATGAATACTTGGTCTGGGCCTCAAACATCCAATACATCCCTAAAGTCCTTCAAGTTTGGGTGCCAATAAAATGGTGTGCATAGCATGCCACCCATTTCAGTAAAAAGGCAATTCTCAGGCCGTGTATCTAGCCATGCTAGTTGTCAGATTTTTATCAAAATCTTAGCATACTCTAGGAATCAAAGAGCAAAATATTTCTCTTTGTCTAATGGTATTAAGAAAAGACAATTCTCTAGAACATTGAATTGAGAGTTAGAGTTGAATTGAATGACAAGAACCTTAGCAATAAGTCAAACCTTTTGATTTGGTAACTGGCCTACAAGTGATAAGATGCAGATTTGCTTAAAAAATCTAGTTATATTCAGATTTAAAATTCATTGATTGTTAATTTAGGTAATTAGTTAAGTTTTTGGGTTCGAAATTAGGTTCATCAGAATTTGTTTATGTATGCTAATTCAGCCACAACTTACAGGGTGATTTAGTAACCTTTTGTAGATGATAAAATTTTTCTGCACCTTAGGTGATTCAGTACCTTCTATCAGATTTCATCTTCTTCCTTTTAATGTGTTATATTTTGTAATACCCACTGTGAAGAACATCTTCTGATGTAGTATCTATGTTTTTCAATAAGTACATCCTTTAGTACATTCTCAGATGTGTGGTTTTTGAGTTTGTGTGTGATATTTTGTACCAACATTTATCAGCACTGGAGGTCAAGTTCAGCCAAGGGTGACAAACCCTTTTACACATTGTTGCAACGTTTTACACAAACCCCATGCCATTTTATGTCAGCTGGCCTGTATCATGGTTACAACAACCATCATGCCTGTGAAAATTGAATCCTTAACTATACGTAGATGCTTATGTCTGCATTAAACATACTTATAATGTAATGTAGTCTCTCTGCCTTCATATTCTTGGACTCCATTTTCTTTCTATATATCTAAATAGCGTTGGTTTTGAATGGTTTGTATGCGGCTCAAACACGTATTTTGGGTGATGGTTTCTCATAACCAGTTAACTCTAGCATAAACAAATGAAAATGATTTCCTAGACTGTCAGCATTTCTTGAAATTTCTGCTTCTCGATTGTGGTGACTTCTACATAAACTAATCAGGCTTATTTCTTTGTTGCTTTCCATTAAACTTTGTTTCAGATTTCGTTGCACAAATAACCCACTAGGTTGGACTTTCTAAAGTAACATCTTTTAAAATAGGTTTCAGTTAAAATCAATATCAGCCATCTGGGAATAATATCAGCATGGGGACTGTGCTAACAGACCATTTGATTGATTATGCCAGCCAGCGGTATTCTTTTTGTTATCTGTGCTGGCTAGCCAACACATACTGTTCAATCAAGTTACAGCTCTTGGAATGATGCTGAAAGTTGGTTCCTTGCATAAAATATTTTCTTTGATCTAAGTCTGTTTCCTTGTTTTGTTCATGACATCAGGATAATGTGTTTCAACATATTCCTGCATCAGTGGAATGTCCAGAGGCTTTATCCTTGAAGAACAGGTTGCACATTGATTCTCCGCCTACACCAATGCATTCAGCTAGTGGTTCTGCTCACTCGGAGGTGTTAGGATCTGCAGTTATTTCAGAGGAAATTAACTCTGGAGAATACCATGTCAGCTGCACTAGTGAGACAAAACCAGTCTACTGTCTGATCTGCCTTCTAAGACTGCCGTTATATAAATTGCTTACGAGCGTCGAGTACATGAACTTTTCTACAAACTAAGTTTACAATGATTTGTTGTATGCCATTTTTTTTCCAGCTTTTTCTTGATAATGCTTAGTCATAATGGATGATGTAAACCTCTTACAAAAATATTTAAAATTTGTTCAGTTAAAACCTCCTGAGAACAATGAAATTAATTTGAACTGAATGATCTGATCAAATGGAAGTATTAGTACTATCTATATAGAGATTTACAATAGCTTATAAACTTCCCATCAACCAAATGCAGTAGCTCATAAATTTCGTAGAAGTGTTGAATGCTTTAACTTTTTCTATAAACTTAGTTTCAAAGATTACTTTTGTTGTACGCCATTTCTTCTCATTTTTTCTTGATAGTGCTTGGTCATATTATCACATCAGAATGGATGGCATTACTGGTCCTTGTATTATTTCATTTGCTGTGCTTATAGTCTGTATGTTCCAAATCATTTCATATCACCTGCCCGTGGTGCCAGCTTAGAAGTTGATACAGTTTCATCAATATTCTAAATTTCTAATTGCCTTCCTGGAGATTTATATGTCCTCTTATGTTGCAGGTTCTGGAATATCAGGGCTAAATAATTCGACCGAATTTCAGAATCATGAGTTGAGTCTTCATGAGATCAATACATTGGAATGGGAAGAACTTGTTGGATCTAATGTACAAAATCGTGCAGCTATAAATAGAGATGGTAATGACATAAGTTAAAAAAGTTCTACATTATCCAAAAGTCTAATGATGGTTTATGTGGCAGGTGATGCTTCATCCTGTGACCAACAAAGGAGTGGGTTCAAAAACTCCATGAATAATGTGAGTAGTCTGTTGATTGGTATCAGGAGAAATGTAGGAAATTTTTTTTTACGTGATTATTTTTAGATAAAAGTTGTTTATACAATTACTCAAGTGAACTAATCATCAAGGATTTAAATCTCCATTTGATATGAGTGTTGGTGACATACCAGATCCGTTAAATACTAGTAATACACCGACCTGCACCATTTGATATCGTTTAATATAATTTAAAAAGATATAAATGAATTTTTTATACTGGTATCGAACTATATATTCTGAAATTGGTACTTGTTTGGGCCGGTAAATACTAGTTTGTGCCTTGTACTAATATGTACAATCAAGATGTGGAACCTTTGTTATCATAATGTGCTCAATGGACATAATGTCATGAAGGGATGTAGCCAACGTGTTTTCAACGCATGATTGTGGCACTCTTCGATTTTGTTTTTGTGTAGTTTTTCAATTTTTTTTGTATGTTTATCTTAGGTAGATCGTATGGGTTATGAAGTACTAATATCGACCATATTTTGCTTTATTGAAAGTGTTTTAATTTTTTTTCTTTCTTGTAAAACTCAAAAAAATGTTTTTTTACATAGCACAACCCTAAGTAGACAAAGCTCTATGGAAGAAACAAAAAGCAGTAAATAGTTGGTGGCACAACCCTGAATGAAATAGAAGCGCTAAAGAAAAAAAGGCTAAGTTGGAGTTGTAGACTCAACATTATCAACCAAGAGTTGATGGGGCTCTATAGAAGTGGAGAGTCGTTTGAGATGGTAGTGTATGCACAAGAAAGGTGAGAATCTCGATTGAATTTGCTGGAGATCCAAGTTGGAAGGTTCACGAATGACATAAAAGAATCTATGTAATACTTACGAGAGCAAATAAGGGAATTGATGGATCATGCGTCGGTGCTCATGCAAGCCATGCATGCGAGCGGAGCAATGTCTCGCGACCATCTCTTATCAAGAGTGAGAGCTCCCAAACCAAGAGTTATGTGGGTGCTTGGGATGTTAAGGAGTTAAAAATCTTTCTCTTTGATATAAATCAATACTTCATAGCTACCAACCCGAATTAGTAGACTCCAAGGCGTCGTTAGTGACGATGTCTCTCATCGATGATGCAAAACTATGGTGGCGCACACGTTGGGAGGAAATACAACAAGATTGCTGTAACATTGACACTTGAGAAGCCTTGAAGAGGGAATTGTGGACTTAGTTTATGTTAGAGAATAACAACTTCGCTAGACTTTTATAACTAAGGATTATGTGAAGCAGTTTTCAACCCTAATGTTAGACATCCGAGATATGTCTGAAAAGGACAAACTTTTCTACTTCCTCAATAGTCTAAAACCAAAGGCTTAGCAAGAGTTGCATCATTAGAATGTCTATGAGCTATAGATGATGGATAAAGAGTACAAATACTCGTCGGAGAATAAAATTTTGAAAGCTTTCAAAGGAAAGGTTGCACCTCTCGGAAGCATCGAAATAGCAATGAGCAAAGATATGCTCTAAAGCAATCTATTGTCCAATAGTTTATTTGAAAGGCCCTAGACCCACTTCGAAAATAATGCCAATGTGGATGGTCAACTAGATCTTTGACTTCTTCAATGAGTTCGAACTATCATTTCAATTTGCATCCTCGTGGAAAGGACTTCGGCAACTGATTTAGTGGCACACCAGTGTATTTTTTGAGTGTGTTTGTCTCGATGAACCCTTGCACTGTGTTAAGGCCTTCTGACTCCAATTGCATTGCTGTGGAATGAGTCATCTTTCCGCCTTGATTCCTTCATCACCATCATAGCTGAGTAAATGATTGTCCTTTGAAGCTCTCCATTTCCAATCCATCTGAGTAAATGCTTGTCCTTTGAGAAAGTCACAATCCATCTGAAAGAGAATTCATGAATATATGGTATTGCCTCCTACAAAAACTCTTAATCCAAGAGAAGCGGTATGAATTTGGTGATATAGCTTCGATCTCCAATCTGGTTGTCGACAACCTTTGAATCCAAAAGTAGGCTCCATCTCTGAATTTACTACCTTCATACGACTCGACCTCTTTGACAACTTTAATTCAAGACACTTTGCCCATCGGTCCACTTTCAAGTTGTGTATGATTCCTATATCCAGCGAGTCACTTTCTCATACAATTTGATGTCCACGAACATTAATAGGTTGTCATGTGTCTTCGCCTCTTTCGATGTTGCCTTTGATTACTTTCCCACTTACCTCATAGTGCATTCAATAATTACATCGCCCTAATGCGAGGCCATAGTGACAATCCTTCATCGTTGCTCGATTCCGCCCTAATGCAGGTTACAGTGCTACAGTGCGATCACTCACCGCGCCGGACAAAACTACCCCAAAATGGCTCCATTTTTCATGCCACGACTTGTTTTCTGCAGACTGCAGCGGCATGCAAAATGTCAACCATCTTAGCACCCTTGAACCCCCTGGGTGGTACAGGGCTGGATGGGGCTTCGGTATATTGTTGGGCGTTGAATAATTTTCACAAGTTCGCACGTTAACTTGACGGGAACTTGCCTTTGTGCTCGGCACCCGGTGAGCAGTTGTTCATGGACTTGCAACTATTCGTTCTACCTTCTAAAGTCCTTGTTTTCTCTTTCATCTCTTTTCTCTCTTGCACTAAAGGTGCTCGCTGAATTGCTTGTAAAGCTTCCCTCTTCGCGAGACGTTGGGACTTGTCCGTCGCTCATTTTCAATCTAATTAACTTTCTGTTTTACAGGTCCTTTGGGACATGTACGAGGTTGCAACTAGGCTGACCCTTTGCGGACGTATATGTCACAAGGGCGCCTCATGACTTAGGCAATCCTAGCTAAGTCCGAGGAGTTGGCGCAAGAGTGCTTCACGACTTAGGCATTTCTAGCTAAATTTGTAACTTTGCTGCAAGAGTGCCTTACGACTTAGGCAACTCCAGCTAAGTCCGTGACAGTACGCTACATCTCCTCGCCTTTGTTAAATCTTTAATCTTTTGCTTTAGTTGCAATGCTCCTCCCTTGGCTTCCAATTGTTCTCCGTCGCTGTTTTTAAGTAGTCAAACTTTGATCCGCTAATGTTGCTTCAACTCATTAGTGACTCTGACTCTAGTGTGGGGTCTGTTGAGTTGTACTGATCTTTGCTGGTTCCTATTGATTCGTTAGATGAAGAAAAAGACCTTTGTTGTGCATAAGTCTCTCAAATGTCTTGCGCCGCTTGAATTGGGTGGATGCTTGTTAGAGCTTTAATGAGCATCACCTTGCAGACTTTGAAGTTTTTGAGGTCTTTTATTTGTAAAATTTGCCCATTGATTCTCTTCTGCTTAGTTTGCTGCCTTCGAGTAGGTTTTCATCACTTCTGATTTCGATTGACATTCTGTTGGAACATGAAGCGGACAATCTACTCGATATAACCAATTACCATTGGGAAAGATTTGACAACTATTATCTATCGCTAAGTCTCCTCAAAGGGTCTTCAAACATATGTGGAGCTCCTCTACTGTATAACTAAGAGAACTAGGGTATTTTGTTTTGTCTATTCTCTCAAGAGTTAAGAAAGCTAAAAGATACTTGACATCGTCGGTCTCCTTGAGAGTTGTACTTCATGCATCAAGCCGGTTACTAGCCTTCATTTGCTCTTTGCTCACACTTCTGAAGCACCTGAAGTGTTTGTATTCCCTACGTTGAGTTGGCTACTACAATTTGCCTTCTCATTTTTATCAAACTTTTGGAATGCAAGAAGTTTTGTTCGAAAAGAGCAAAATTTTACCTCGACTTATTGTGAATCTCCGATAGTTTTGATCACCTCTGGGATTGTATCGCCTTCTACATCATTTTTGTCACCTACTCTTTTAAGCAGAAAGGGTATAGAACCACGTACTTCCTGCTCCATTCTTTGGTCGAGCACTCTTGCATTGACCCGAGATCCCCCATTTTTAGTGATCTTGGTGAGACGACTGTCGACATCAGTTTTATGAAGTTCCACCTCTTCCCTTCTGCCTTGTATTGGTACGTGGAGTTTGCCTCTGTATTCTCCATCTTCTCAGACCCTTTTCACGACCATGTGCTCTCCCTTTATGAGAGCAAGGGATTGATGATCAAGGCTTTTATCCGATGCAAAATTTAGTGCATGCGTGGAAGATCCATATCTGTGGTACTATGACATTCACTTATTGAATTCATAGCCCTTTTTATCGCGTGTTGCTCACCAAAGTGAAGCTCCTAGTAGCTCTCAATCTTACCTCCTTATGACCAAGTCCCTCACGAGACTTCTCTCATGTGGCGTATTTTCTCGAATTGTTCCACCATGATCTGTTGCACCATGTTGCCTCTTAGTGACATCTTCATTAGGTTTTAAGCTTTGTGGGATGAACTCGGACTGCGCTCTATCTATATATGGCCTTTGCAACTTTCTATTATGTTCGCTCCTTTGGCAATCAACCTTCGTCCACCTACTCTTGGGTCACACACAGACGAAGTGTCGCTCTAGGACAATCCGTCGCCTAGCAATTTTTGAAGTCCATCGATTTCACTAAAATTGGTGCGCCATTGTCTAGATCCTGGGCCCTTACCCTAAACACAATCTCCATTGCGCACAGCTTCCTTCGTGACAACTCGAATGGTAACATTGCAATATATTCTTTAAGAGTAATTGCCTTTGCATCCTCTTTCCCTGTGCCAAGGCCTTTTAACCCCAATTTTGCTTTCGCAAGTTGAGTCGTCTTAGTCCCTTAGTCAATTGCTTCGTTGTGATAAAATGCATGTGCCTCGAAGCTCCCTTCGACTTTGGTACCATGCAAGGTGAGTTTGTTCCATCAAAACGAGAAACCTATGGAATGATATGATCTCGCTCTTGTCTCTGCAAGAGTTTGTCCTTGATTTTTGTTCAAGGAAAGCTTCGCTCTTCCACTCTATGTTCCGTCTTATATGTTGATTCTCTTCATGTGTCTTGGGTACTTTCCCAAGCTTCACCTAACTTGCTACATTCCTCAGTTTGCATTGAGTTGATGGTGGCTCTCACGCCCACTATTCCACGGGTCAACCTTCTGTTGAGTCCAATCTCCATATCGGCTCTAAGAATGCTTTCGTTTGGTGTTGCCTTTGGTCGCTCCCCCACTTGATCTTGTAATGGTCTAATAATACATTACCTCGTGCGAGATCATATGATGACTCCTCATCCCTCACTCGGCCCATTAAGTTTTATGGAGCTGTTATCTTAAGGTACCCCCCTTAACATGTGTGGTTCGTTGCTCATGATTCTCCTTTTGGAGAACTGGAACTTATCCCTCATAGATATATGTTACGTTGGAGCAATTTTTCTCTTCGCATCCTTTCCTTATACTACTCCGCCTTGCTGAACAAACTATGCACTTGCTAGATTGCGGCTTCAATAATATAGCCCCCGCTGCACTCTTTAAGCCATAGCAACATGCTGAACCTACTACACACTATAGCCTCCTACAGACATATCTTTCCCATGCCAAAGATAAAGTTTTCCTGCCCCATGGTGCCGAGTTTCGATTGCCTTAGGATGGCCATAGATAGTCTATCGTCCGCATTAAGGTTTTGAATACCGTACTGTACCAATGTACCGAGCTTTGCTCGGTATGGTACGGTACGACATACTAAGCGGTATGCCTAAAATAGGCATAGAACCTTCCGAAAATACCTAAAAATAGAAAATAAAGTTAGGATAGAGTTTTTAAGTTAGAAATAAATATACATTTAGTATAGTTTAGGAAAACTTGTGTAAATTAGGTAAGAATAGTGTCACATATCTTTTTTGGGCTTTGAGGAGTAGGCTTGTGCAAGGTTCGCAATTTCGGTTCATTTCAGATCGTCCTTCTGTTAATATTGAATTATCTACAGAAAAATTATTTGAATTATTAGATTATTTTGTGTACAACTTAAACTTTAAGATTCAAATGAATAAAGTAATCACATGTGTAGATATACTTGATTCTACCATCAAAACGAACGATGGGCCTTCACGGGTGGTGGATCGGGGTCCTCGATCCTATATATTTGTACATCAATATGATATGTTTGTTAGACCCAATCCTGAAATTAATCCTATGACATAGTGTATTGATACACCGTATGTCATTGATTCATCAATATGGTGATGATTGTAGGTTGATTGTCATGAGTTTAAGAGAGTTTAAAAGATTGTGAGAGTAAAATGGATTGAAATAAGAGGGAAGAAAGGGTTTAAAAACCCTTGAGGAGGCCTCCAACGGTAATGTTACAACTGGTACCGGTCGGTTTCAACCGTTACTGCTCGGTACAACCCTATATCGCTCGATACGGGGCCAAATTGTTGGTATTGCCTGGTAGCGGGCAGTATGGTACAGTCTTGCAATCCTTGGTCCACATACAAGCTTTTGTATGAGTATTGAATTCTTCGAGTTAGTAATTCCCCTTACCTCTATGAGCTTTGTATAACTCTTTCAATTGCAGAGCACCGTCAAGTTTGGTTGCCAACGTAGCTCGAACATAGCTATCCCAAAATCACTTATAGTTTTTACTTGGGATCCTATAAGCAGACATTTCGGCAAACACTTGATAGACTGTATAAATTACAAATACAGACTTTGCAAGCTCTGGACGGTCGCGTGACAAAGGGTCCAAGAAGGTCCGTCACGGTCAGGAGTTCCCACAAGTGCTCATATGACATTGTTGCGGAATAAGACAACGAACTAATCCTAGATAACACCCCAAAGGCCCATTCAGCCATGTGCCACCCAAGTAGCTCCAGGGTGCTGTACTAGCTAATACTCTGCACCACTTTGCGAAGCTAGAAAACCCTCAAAATGATTGTCTGGATGGCTTGTTTTTAAGTTATTTTGTCTCTATGCGATGAGTGCATGCAACTTACATTTACAGGACTAATATTACCACAAAAGCTAACCAAAATAGGGTTGCCAAGCTTATTGTAAGCCCTCTACATGCTATGCAAAGTTTGAACAAAACCGAAAGACACAGACATACATAATCATTACATCGAATATCCTGTGTACATATTTATCCATGACAATATGGTACAAAGCGACATGTCTTTTGAGCACACCAAAATTGTGTCCTTGAAGGGAAAGCATCTCTGTCTGCAAATGGGCATGATCTCAAAATAATCCCAAAGGCATGATGAAAGCTATCAGATAAGTGCTCTACAAGTGCGAAACCCATCTTAGGTTTGAGCAGCACTTCCATAAGTGCAATCATGAAGAGTGGATGAAGTGAAATAACCAGTTTTGACCAAAGAGTATAACTTGACGAATTTGGGTGAAGCTAATCAAAGCAACCTAACTCTCTTCACCTATGCAATGAAACTCTGCATCAATGGGAAGTCCATTTAAAGTACTTAAATGACAACAACCATCAAGTCCTCACCTTTGGGTGATTGGGTATGCCGAAGGTAGTACATCCATGTACTATCCTCTATTCGAGTTACTTCAAAAATGGGGATAGTGTGGACCTACTTGGAGGAGATGGTAAAGAATCCAAAGACGCAAAGGGCAAACTTTGTGAAAGGCCACAAACTCTTGTGAAATAATGCTGGCAAAGCTCCAACCAGCAACATTCAATCTCTTGTAGGGTGACACTTCAAAAGGGCTTGAACGCAAGCATGAAGGCTCCTCTTGTTGACCAACATGAAGTGTTCAAAATCTGCCAACCTCCCCAATCGAACCTATTCAATGGCGAGTTAAAACAAGATGGGGTATCAAAGTCACTGACACATTAATAGAAGTCAAGAAGCATGTTGTAGCAAAAGATGATCAAGTTGTAGTATTCGCAAAGGCTTTGATGAGGGTGTTGAAGGAATAACTGGGGGAAAATTTCACAATGTGTTGAAGTCAATGTGTTTAACACGTCTGTGATGCTGTTTTATTTTGTTTTCTCATTGTTTTTTGGTGTTTCCACTTTCCACACATTTTCTCTTAGGCAGATTTTACAAAGCAATTACTACTATCGGTCCCACTTTACTTTGTTGAAATATCTTTTTTTATGTTTCTGTCTTGTTAAATTCAAAAATGTTTCTGCCTATGTGATGTCTTGTGTGGAGAAAATAGCCAAAATAGCCCTGTTCTTATATACCTAGGGTTGGCTGTAGCCTTGTGGTACAAAATGTCTGTTGTCTCATAATCGTAGATCCCTAGATGAACTCTCGATTGTATATTTGAGGGATGGTGCAACATCTTTAGTGTGTCCGCATTTTTATTAAAAAAAATGCTACATGAAGTGGTGAACATTAGCTCTACATCTGCCTTTGAAATGTCATTGAGTAGCGACCATTCAGCTCCTTTAAGAGAACTTTTTGTGCCTAATAAAATCTAGTTGCCTTTTGTTGCTTGTGATCTCGATTATCTTGCCTTTTTTGTCTGATAATAGTATGTTGTCCATGCATTAGCTTTTGTAACTTTTTTCTAGGCTGACGTACCACTTGCAGAAAAATACCACTTGGGTGCTGTATGCCCTAGGCAATCCAGCTAGGGACGTGACAGTAAGCTAGTGTCATTTAACTTTATATTTAAAAGCTTGACTTGCATGATTAATTTTGGGTTGCTAGGCCTTGGTTTCTTGGAGAAACTCTTACAAGTGTCCTTTCTGTGTGGATCAGATCGTGTTATTTCTCCAATCCTTCCAAGTGGAGACAAATTAATTACTTCTTAGTATCTATCCTTTATCAATTAGTTGGCATGAATTTCTCTATCTTCAATTACAAAATAATTTTAATAAAATACAGTTGTATCAATATTTTACTGCTTTTGGAAAATGCAACACTTTAAATGGATACCATACAATTGATTTTTCTGATAAGTTAAGCTACCATTCATCATAATTAGAGTATCCTATTTTTTTCAATAACTTTTATATAGTGAGTTTAGTCGCATGAATGAAAGAAGCTTGAAGTAAATAAAACCATTCCAAGGTTTTGATGTGCGACCTATCTAGGAAAACTGACCCTCTCAATGTGCAATAGGTAGTCACCATCTTGCTGCATGTTTGTCCACATTGAAGACATTTATAATTGTTTTGATTTCAAATCTCAGTTCATGCAAATCTTGATGTTCAAAAGTATGAATATTTTCTGTATCATCCCAATTTTACCAAATGTCTCATACTGAACAGGATCATATTAAATAGTATCTGAACGATATGACATGGGCATAATGCTGTAGAGCTATATAAGCTATAAAAAAATGTGTAAGATGCTGATATCCTTAATTTGGTAGTGTGGTTCAGTATTTTAAATTTGTTTATTTGTTCTTGCCTTCTTAATAGGATTAGAAAGGACAAAAATATGATGTGTCAATCATGAAGTGGAATATTTAATAAGGTCAATATCTAGTTCTGCCATTTCTAATGCCAATGAATGTCTCCTATGATAAGAATATTTTATAGAATTATAACCTATTATGATAATAGGGATTATAATATAAGATCTCTTCTGGTGAATCCTTAGCTTGCATATTTCAAAATACCTCTTGCCAACTTGTTTTTTCAACTTATCATAAAACTAGATATCATATTTTTCTTTCACTTTTAGTCTATTCCATTTCATGTAGTTTCAAGTGCTATACTTATCTTATTCTTAAGATGCTGATCCACTAACATCTTCTCTCTTACACCTGATATTTATGATACATAGAAAAAACCAAGTAGATGATAAGTAAATAATTGTATGCCTCTCAAGACTTTCTATGCTTCGTGTATTTCTGTGTGCAAGTTTGTTAAATAAATTGCTGATTTTGTTTATGCCACAGGGTTGCTTTCTTCCATCAAATGGTGTTGCTGCCGTATTATCTTCTCATTGTCCATCTAATGTTAAATCTGGTAATGACTGTGGTATTGACCAATCAAATGGTGGCTATCTTCAAGCAGCTAAAGATCAAGATATCACACCAGCGTCATTCAGGGCAGAGAATCTAACTCAAGTTGGAGAATTTGACATGAATGATATGGTTCTCAGCGAAAACACGACTACATGTACAAATGATATCCTTCTTGGTGAGAACAGTTTTGGAAGCTGGAACTACATAAATGATTATTCTCTTGGTTCATTAGATGATCGTCAGCTTCTGGCTTCAAGTTCAAGGGGTGATGAGGCTATGGCAACATCAATGGGAGATCATGTTTTCAATATAACTGAAATCTCGCCTGGGTGGTCTTATTCTACAGAGGAAACCAAGGTTTTTTTAATTATCTAGCACCTTTATTTTCAAGCACCTCTTTGCATCTGATCCCTTTCGCCCTTAAAAATTTTTAGATGACAAAGTTACCTACTCATAATGGCTAACTAGATAAATAAGTTATTTGATTTGATTGGACCAAGAATTTACAAAATATTCATTGGTACGTATCTACTAGAATTTACCAATCCAGTCAAGTACAGATATTGAAAAGTATAGCTTGATATATGTACATTTACCATTTGCTTTTAATTCTTTTGTTATTTGATATTGGATGATACATGGTGTACTACTTGGTTAACCGGCACTATACCAATTCGATAGGTTACCAAAACCTAAACTGGTTGATAAGTTCTTGGTTTGAACCAAGGAATGCAATTTTGATTATTGGACCTCCAGTCTATGGCCGAACTAGTATGGTTCTGATCCATTCTGGTGTATCATGTATTAGTATGTCGAAATGTACTATAGTTCTGTTGAGGTAGGGAGAGAAGGTTAGGAAGAAGGGGAAAAAAAGAAGAGGAAGAAGAATGAAGAAGAGGCTTGGAGGAGAAAGAAGTATACTAGTGTGGGTGGTGTGCTCCTAGGTAGTGGCAGGCAACAAGCATACAGGCTACCAGTGACGACCAATGAGTGACTCCTTGTGAGGAATCCATGTCATGAGCCAAGCCCTAGGATGAGAAAGAAAAAAAAGGTTTTGTATATAGTGAACCAGACTAGATCTAAGCTCCTTAATGTACTGGTCGATGATCGAACCAGTAAATTCTGACCAAACCATACCATATCACTCAGTTTTGCTATCCCTGGTTTCAACCATCAAATTAGTAGTTTAATAAAATATACCATTTTAATGCACATCAATATTTTTATGTTCGAACAAAAACTAATTATTTTAATCGATGTGGATTGTGAAGGTCAAGCAACCATCAATAGACAAAATATACTCTTAAAAAAAAGTAACAACCATTAGATCCTTATAACTATTTTATTTCTTATATTTTTTGTTCCATGAGATTATGTTACTTGAAAAGCAAAGTGGTCTGTGATGATGTGGACCAACTTCACTCACAACCATTGGATGATGTGGTATGTGAGAGGACCCACACAACAATTTTCTTCAAGGTGCAAATCCTTCATATTATAGCCACCATTCAATTAAAATATATAATTAAAAATATATTTTTTTAATTTTGTATGTCAGATACAAAAAGGGTCTATATATTGACCAAAAAATGTTGTCACTGATAATAACAGAAAGCCCCTGAAACTCTATGTTAGGTCACCGTCCGATTAAGCCACAAAAAGTTTGTTGTTATTGGTCAAAACTTGACTTCATAATGGCAGCATCGATATTTAATGGTATCTGAATCTAATCTATTGATGACACCATGAAGGGTATGACTTTATTTGGACTGATGAAGTGGGAGTTCTCCAGGACCTCTCAAATAAATTGTCGGATGATGGATTGTTTCAAAACTCATCTTTGCTTTTGATTATCTTGATGCTTTCTCGGGGCGATACCAGGTAAGTAATTATCAATGCAAAGCAAATAGCCAAAGAATCAGAATTAGTGGGGGCCCTGCAATAAGCAAATGGTAGTGGCCACATCGAAAAGCTGTAGTCTGAGTGACAGAAGATCAAATGGGAAATGCTTCCTGTGTCTATCAAATGATATGCATACATAGTTGATCGAATGAGGTGGGGCATTATGACAACTTTGAATCCAAGAGGGACTCGGTCACTAAAGAATTTAGTCAAGAAAGCATCGGACTAAAAGTTCTATTTTTCTATTGTTTTTTGGTTTTTTTCATACATTTTCTCATAGGTAGCTTGTATAAGGCAAGAAGTACTATCGTCAGCCCAATTTTGATTTGTTGTCAATGTTTTTGTTTTCTGTTTCTTCTACTTGTATTTAATCGCAAAAAGGGGAAAATCGTCAAAACCACCCTATTCTCTTGTGTGCCATTGGTTAATTTTTTGGCTGAAACATAAGCTCCCTCACCACCCTCGAACCTCTAGAGGACACCGGACCAAAAGTGGACATTGGGTCAAAAGTGCTAGGTGAACATTGGGCTTGCACTTGCCTTTGGGACAATCATTTAGCCCGTTTGCTAGAAAAAGTTGTTTAGTTTCAAAGACGAGTAGCGAACAAGTCTCGATGTCTCACCCATAAACACAACACTCAAGTAATTATGCAAACAGTTGTAGTGCAAATGGAAAATAAGGACTTTGGAAGGGAAAAGATAGCTGTAAGTCCGCAATGGTTGTTCCATCGGATGTTGGGGTATTAGTCAAGCCTATGCACACTTTGTTCACAAGCTTGTGTATCCAAATGGGGCCCAACACTACCCTAAAGCCTCATCTAGCTCTATTCCACCTGAGGTTTCCGAGGGTCTGAGATGGCTAACGTTGTGCACCACACTATTAGCTTGAGAAATTAGGCTACGACACCCAAAAACGAGATGGTTTTGACCTAGTATTATTGAGTTCGACGAACGATTGATGTGTAGCCTTACAAACTACCTAGGCTTACAAAGCTAAGGACAAAATGCAATGTCAAATAACTGTACAAGCAATCATAAGTAACGAATGGTCCATTTACGAAGGTGTTGCCGGCTCACGACGGTCGTCCATGATATTCTCCCCCTCTCAATCCATTGATCCCCTCATTGACAATTGCTGGTAGGCTTTGACATAGGGTGTCTTCTAGCTCTCAACTAGCTTTTGTTTGCTACTTCACCAAGTACTCGATTTACTTCGCTCCGCTGGGTAGCTTTGCCATGTGATCTGCTAGAATGACTTGAACTTGCTTTTCATAAGATGCTTGAGTGTTGTGGTCGAGTTGATACATTTTTTAAAGCATCTTGCAGATCCGAGTGGTAGGCTCTCAACTTGCGCACATGGAATACATTGTGAACCACATCGAAAGTTGCAACTTGTAAGAGACACTATTAAACTTGCCGATGATTGAGAAGGGATCTTCATATTTTTGCATCAGTCCTTTGTGCAGTTTTTACCTAAAGAACTGACAAGATGTTGGTTGGATCTTCACAAACACCAAGTCGCCAACTTTGAATTCTAGTGGTTGCCTTCCCAAATTTGCCCATTTCTTCATCTTCTTGACTGCCTCCTCCAAGTATGCCAATATTTGTATTTTGGTGTTATTCCTTTGCAAAGTGATGTCCTAATGGGCTACTTCCAATATAACCGATCGCCAACGCTCAAGAGCTTCACTCAATCTCATAGGTTGACACTCAAATAATGCTAGAGATATTGCTCTAGGTTTAAGCTTATTCGTTAAGTTTGGCCATTCGTTTAGGGGGTAGAGACTTGTGGAGAAGTATAACCTAGATCCTAACAACTTAAACCAGGGTCTGCCATACCGAGCCGTACCGCCCGGTACGAGCGGTACGTATCGGTCCGACAGGTTTTCGGTACGCGGATCGACTGTTACCGGTCCGAGGCACTATAGTACTGTAGCAGTGTAGCAGTGCTACAGTACTCGGTACACCCAGGTGTACCGCTCGGTATACCGTACCGTACTGGTACCAAGCCCAGGTCGAAATACCGGTACGGTACGGTATTGCGAACCTTGACTTAAACAACTCGGTTTGATTCCATTCCAAGAATTGTGCATCTCAATCAATGATAATATTGTGCGGAACTCCATAATATTTCTTCACATTCTTCATCATTAGCTTGGGTGCCTCTGATACTAAGTAGTGTAGGGGAGTAGCAACAAGTGTTGCATACTTCAAGCATAAGTATCGATCCAAGTCCCCTTATTGTAGGCAAGTTTGATATGAAGTCCAAGGAAATGCTCTCTAGTATAGGCAAGGGCTCTAAAAGACCCACCTGCTTTCATTGCTCCACCTTGTCTTGTTAACATATGAGTCACATCTGAAGATATTCCTCCACATCAGTCCTAGGCAAGTTTTGACTTTTCGTGCCGATCAGCCATGTCAGTTGACCAACGGCACGAAACGTACCACTCCATACCAGCATACCATGGGTCAATATGTCAGAGCGTGCCGATGGTCCTTAAAAAAACCTATAAAATCTTAAAAAATACCTGAACATTAGAAAAAGCATAAATTAGGTTTTTTAATTGGAACTAAATGTAAATTTAGTTTCATTTCATTAAACAATATATAAATAAAGAAGATGAAGGGATAGCGGATTTATTTTTATTTTTTTCGGATTTGAGGATACAATTCATCCCTCATCCCTGATCTTGGAAAGAAAGTTGGATTGTAATTATTGCTTGGCCTCTGCCTTCTTGTTGGATTGTATTCACCAACTCCAATTTTTTGCTAAAGGTATCGGCCATGATGTTTGCTTATCCGGGCTTGTACTCTATTACAATGTCAAATTCAACAAAAAAAAAGTCTTGCTATCATGCTTGCTTTGCAAAGAGCTTCTTCTGAGTCTAGAAGGTAGTGCCTCCACACTAGTAAATGATGCACAACCACTCTCATCTCCTTGTGCACAAGATATCATCACTCAATCTCATTGAACTTATAGGTCACGACTTCAAAGGCTTCCCATGGTTTGGTATTCTGAACACTAGTTCTTAGAACATAGTAGCCTTCAGATCTTGGAGTGTTGCTTCACAGTTTTTTGACCATTATCAAGGGTATCCCTTTACAACTCTATTAGTAAAGTTGCATGCTTTGAGTACCCTGAGATGAAGCGCTAATAATAGTTGACGAAACCAAATAAAGATCTAAACTAAAGCACCTTCTTTGATATTCGTCATTCCACCATAGCTTGCACCTTCGACTTGCCTATCCGAATTGACCCTCAACCAACTTAGTGCCCAAAGAATATAATTTTTATCTGTGCAAAGGAGCGCTTCTCTCTTTTCATAAACAAAGTAGTTTTTCGGAAAATCTTGAATGCGTATAATGGTGCTTGATATGCTCCTCGAGAGTTTGGTTATAAATGATAATATCATTTAGAGTTTATAATATTATCTAAATAGGTGACCAATCGAAGATGCTTGACATGCTCCTCGAGAGTTTGGTTGTAAACGACAATATCATCTAGATTGGTGACCATGAACTTGTCTAGGTACTTCTTAAATAGTTGGCTTGTTAGAGTGCAGAACATGGCTAGAGCGTTGGTGAAGCCAAAAGGCATCATTAAGAACTTGAACGCTTCGTACTTGGTCACACATATAGTCTTTTGGTTGTAAACAACAATATCATCTAGATTGGCGACCACGAACTTGTCTAGGTACTCCTTAAATAGTTGGTTTGTTAGAGTACAGAACATGGCTAGAGCTTTGGTGAAGCCAAAAGGCATCACTAAGAACTTGAACACTTCGTACTTGGTCACACATATAGTATTTTGTTGTATATGACAATATCATCTAGATTGGCGACCACGAACTTGTCCATGTACTCCTTAAATAGTTGATTTGTCAGAGTGCAGAACATGGCTAGAGCTTTGGTGAAGCCAAAAGACATCGCTAAGAACTTGAACTCTTCGTACTTTGTCACACATATAGTTTTTTGCTTTGTTGCCTTCAACTATCCACACCTGCTAATACCTCGATCAAAGGTCGAGTTATGAGAAGTACCTTGCCTTGTCCAATTGGTCAAATAAGTCTGCGGTCGAATAAGATACTCGTTCTTCATCATCACTTTATTGAGGGCTCATAGTTGATGTATAATCGGAGACTCACATCTTGTTTCCTTTATAAGAGGATTGGATTTCTAATTGGTGCTTTAGAACTCCAGATAAGACCTCTACTTAGTAGTTCACCTAACTTCTTATTGAGCTCTTCCAACTCAGGTGGGGACATACGGTATGAAGGTTTAACTGGAGGTTTCACTCTCGGCTCTAAGCTCAATGCAATGGTCCATGCCCCTATGTGGATGTTGTCTTCAGCAACTTGCATGGCGTAACATCTGCAAACTCCTTCAAAACGTTCACCACTGTAGCATCCTTCAAAATGTTCAAGATGCAATAGGCTCTTGAACGATCTCTAGTTTAAGTGACTTCAGCTTCACTATAGCCACAAATGTTTTCTCGCCTTTGCGTACCCCTTTCTTCAATTGTAGCATCGAAAATTGTTATGGGTCATTTGTTGCTCCTTGAGAAATCGAAACCACGCAGGAGTTGTAGCTATCTATTTGACATAAAGTTCAAGAATGACATTGACACCATCTTAACCAAATACATGAACTTCATCCTTAGGATGACTTGGAAATCATCTAGTGGCATTGTCATCATGTTGGTGCTTCCACTCTAAGTTCCAATCTTGATAGGAATGCCCTTCTCCAACCCAGAGATCAACTTGGCCTTCGAGTTTTTAGCCTTCATTCATCTTGGGCTTTTCTGTAGATTCATTCTAATTTGCCTTGCTTCACGATCAGCCATAAAGTTGTTGGTAGCAACCGTGTCCAATTGCATGGGTTGTTTGGCTATTGAGCTTGATGCACATCATCTCACTACTCCTTGCGTTAAGCAGCTTCTCCTCCACGACCACAAACTCATTTAATAAATGTATTACTACCATCCAAGGTCCTTGTGATTCCTCATCGTTGTTGCTACATTCTAAGCTGCTCGAACTAAGGGCGATAACCTTGCCCTTGTTCAACTTTGAGGGCTTTATTGATGTTGTCTGTGCATTGAATGTCTATTTTTGAGGGCACCCTCTTACCATGTGCAACCCTTCGTGCATGAAGCATCCACTAGTTTTAGAGGCTTTGCCTTTTAAACTCAAATCCTTTTGTGAACTTTTCCTCTTATATATAGTAGCAATCTCTTTCCCTTGGAATACTTGGTTGGTTTCTCGAAGACTACTACTTCACTAAGTCCTTCACGAAAACAAAGTCAATGAGCCTTTTTGTAGCTATGATTGCCCCCACTAGCTCG
This sequence comes from Musa acuminata AAA Group, assembly GCF_036884655.1. NCBI lineage: Eukaryota > Viridiplantae > Streptophyta > Magnoliopsida > Zingiberales > Musaceae > Musa > Musa acuminata. Next base: position 39,032,712 of record NC_088353.1, on the reverse strand, counting down.
GTGACTTTCCTTTGATGTAATTCCTATTGCGCCCACGACATCAAGCTATTGAGTGTTAAACAACTTGTTTATCTCAAACATGTCTTGTATGTCCAGCATTAATATTGAGAACTACATCATGTGGTCTCGCATGAAAGTGGTTTGCCAGAGTTGTCTCAGCCTTCGTCACACAATGAAGTCAATGTTCATGTGTTGAACTAAGTTTGCAACTCTCATTTCATGCCTTCCCATGTATCCACCCGACAATGACCTTGTTAGATCTCTTCCCAATGGGTACATCACTAGAGTTTTGCATCCCCATTCAAAACATGGTTGCGATCGACACTCTAGTCTCTTAGAATCGGACCTCGTTGTTTGGAAGTACTGCGCCATGTTGAATATAAAATTTTTTATTTCCTTTCCCTAACGCCACCTAGTAATGCGGCTTGGATGCCTTCAGATTTTGTGGCGGAGCAATGTAAGTATTGCCCCCTTTCTCCCATGAAGAGCTGTCATGATCCCCGTAATTCTTGCTATGAGATCCACCACAACCTTATAAATACTACATGGGCTCTTGGGTGTTCCATTAGTCCGTCAATTCGAGACTCCATTATGTTGATTTGAGATTCCTCTTTCCTCTTGCAAAATCTGTATCCCAAGGAACCATTGCTAGTATGTTACTCCAAGCACGTTTTGAGGACATTGAGACGAGTTTCTACTATTGCAAGCCTCTCCTTATGGTACTTTTGATTTTCTACAATCGACATTTTAGATTGTACATCCTCCGCTCGGAGAATTGCCAACCTTTTGCTCATCATTTTGGGTGTTGAGCTCCTCTTGAGCTATTCCAACAGCTTGAGATTGAGTTTGCACTTGTGATCCCCCATGGTTGGTTGGGGCAGCTACCCCTTAAGTAGTCTTGCTCAATTTTCCATGGTACTTCATCATAGCAAGTGTGCCAACTTTTATTGTTTCCTCGAATCACTTGTCTGCTATAATACAAATTACCTACGTCGAAAGGTACCCTTATGACATCCATTCGTAAAGGGTCAATTTAAATGTAATCTCACATAGGTCTCAAAGGACTTATAAATTAAGCAAGGATTTGAATACCATACTGTACCGCCCGGTACGGGTGGTACATACTAGTTTGCTAGCAGACCGGCACGCGGACCGCTCGGTATCAAGTATTTGGCCCTGTATCGAGCGATACGAGGCTATACCGAATGGTAACAGTGTTTCAATGGTCAATTTGAATGTTAGAGGCCTCCTCAAAGGTTTTTAAACCTTTTCCTCCCCCTTATTTCAATCCATTTCACTCGCACACTCTCTTAAACTCTCTCACAATCGCATTCAGCAGCTCGTTCGATCCAGAGACATGGTAGCAACATGGATAGTAATGCTTCGATTGATGATGGCGGAGACGTCGGGAAGTCATTGGTCCCGTTTACATAATTTGAGAGTGGTGCATGGACCGAGTAGTATTTTACATATGCTACTCAAGATTCAGATCATAGAATTCGACAAGGTACTGGTCAAGTTTATGCACGAAAGGGGAAGGGGAAGCCAGTGGATGATTTTTAGCAGATGCGATAGAGCCTACACGATGTAGACACAGAATGAAGCTCATCGTATTCACAACTGTCATATTTTGGAGAATCTTATGGCCAACGGTACTACGATATTAGTTGGTCATACTTCTCCGACCAATAGTATGATACGAAGCAACAGATCAATAGCGAAAGTAAATGTTCTGACATTTACTAATATTTGCCTTAAGAGTCGCCTCGGACACGTGATTTATGACGATCAACCCACGAGCATCACTGTATTGATGCACTAATAGCATACGGTGTATCAATACACTATGTCATGGGATTAATTCTAGGATTGGGTCCGACAAACATATCATATTGAAATACAGATACATAGGATCAAGGACCCCGATTCACCACCTATGGAGGCCCGTCGTTCGTTTTGGTGGTAAAATCAAGTATATCTACACATATGATTACTTAATTCATTTGAATCTTAAAGTTTAAGTTGTATACAAAATAATATATCAATTCAAATAATTTTTTATAGATAATTTAATATTAATTGCGAACCTTTTTCAACAGTGGGATGTCATCAATATCTCTTATCATTATGCTGGTATAATGTGCTTCAAATGGTATCCAAAATATATGCAGTTGCGTGCTCATCAGCTATTTGCATTTGTCAAAATTAGTCGTAACCTGAATTATATTCATCATTCACTATTATCATCAGATGTTTGATATAATTTACGTTATAAAATTCATCTAATGCATCAATGCTTCATAAAAAATGACCCTCATATAACAATATATGAATGACCTATTGATGCTCGTCCTGGTGGTTCCTGACCTGTTGTTACCCACAAGGGTCATATCATGAAGGTCATGTTACTTCTTCAAGGATTTTATGTGGATTTTCTCTACCTTTTTTATCAAGCCACCTCCACTTTTTGGAGGAGGAAGTTGTATCAAGGATTTATCCGAGGTCCGATACTGATTTGGGTAACCGATAGCGTGCATAGGCTATGTATCAAGCTACCTCCACTAACAAGGAGTTGGTTTCCTTGTTAGTGGGCTATGTATCGGCTTTATAGCAGATAGCATGCAACTTAACTTAAACTAGAACAAATCAGAAACAAGACATAATCATGAAAAATAAGCATGAGAACAAGATGTCAAGGCTTGCATTTACCTTGCAAGATAGAAAATCAAGCTTCTTTAAGAGAAATCTGCATCATCGCAAGAAAAAATGGCTGCAAATCAAGCTTTTATGAGAAAATTGAAGAAAGAGGGGAGCAAACTCTAGAAAGCAAAGAGAAAAATCAAGGAGGAGGATTGTTGGTAGGAAAAATGAGGTGAAATAGGTGGAAAATGGGTGGAAAATAAGTTGATAGGTCATTGGAAAGCAAAGGCAAGCTTACCATCCGATACACAATGTACCAGTATGAAGACTGATGGTACATGGTACAATAAGCTTACTGGGTGATACACCCAATGTGAATGTATAATGAACAGAATCTACCAGTCTACATATCGATCCATAGTCAGACCAACAAAATGCCAATTGGTATGGACCAATCTGACTGAGTTTTAAAATCTTGGTTATAAATATCTTGAATGTATTTTTCACAAAGGCAGATCGATGAAGATATTATCTATAAAGTTAAAGCAGAATGATTAAAGTGGATGGGTGTGTGATCACCATTTGCCTCTTATAATTAAAAGGAAATATTTATGATATTGTTGTAAGATCAATCATACTTTATGGATTATAATGTTGTAGTTAAAGAACAAACTTGTGAAAAGAAAGTTAGTATTGCTGAGGTTTAAGATGAATATGTGGGTTACCAGAAAAGATTAAATAAGCAATCATTACATTTGTGAATAACTAGGGAGAAAATTGTTGATTGAATATAAATGGGAGAAAATTGTTTATGATGAATTGGAGTTTAGATGTGTTCAATAGAAATTATAGAAATTACCTTATTTCGGGTGGTCCAATCTGGCCCCCTTTTTTATTAAAACATTAGTTTTGTTTTCTTTTCATTTTTTTTCTCTTATAAATGTCTTGATGCCTAGGGCTCATGGCTCATGACCATCAGTTGCCGCTCCTCCTCACCTATGGTGCATCTCCTCCTCTCTCCTCTCTGCTGCCTCCTCTTCCTCTCCCTCTTCCTCCTTCCTTTTCTTTCTTCTTTCTTCTTCCTCCCATTTATTCTCTAGCATAAAGGTACCACCATATATTTTGATGTATCGTGTGTCTGTACGTTGGAACGACACACCTTGTTTTCAAAATTGAAAACCTTGGTTAGTTCTTTTTTTTTCTCAAAATATTGTCAGAACCGGGTGGTACATAAGGTAGGTAATGGTATCAATTGATATGCCTGGTATGGTGACTATAACATGTGGTACTTCCTTTATGAATCAGTATTTACTGAAATCTCTTGATCTGTATTCTGGATTGCAGATGGGCTGGCAAATGTTGGTCCATATTGTCTGGTCCATTTGGTTTTTAAATTCCCAATTAAGAGGATATTTCCTTTGTTGAAACAAAACAGAAACAAGGAACCATGCGGTTACTGTTTCGCCTGGATGGGTATGTAAGGCTGGTACATACCAGTTGAGGGCAAACCAGGACACGGACAGCCTCAAATCGCTGGTCTGTATGTGGGTCAGGTGTTAAGCCTACCTGCAGATTTTTAGACCTCAAAGAGGTACATCAGTGTCTCTTTTGAGGTGGAAAAGAGGGTTGACAAGCCCTCTTTTCATTCCTGACATCTATATTTCCTTTCCCTTTCTGTGCACTCCTCTTTTCAGTCTTGAAGCCAGCCATCATGAACCCTCTTGCCCTTCCCTCCAGCTTTCTTCCCTTCCCCCATCTTGATTCTCTTCTCTAATCTTTTCCCTCCCACTCGAATCTCTTCCATATTCAACAAATTGTTGAAGAAGAAGTCTAATTTCTCAAGGATAATGTTCAAATCGAAGATCCATAGGGTGATCTCAAATTTGGTAAATCTTAATCCCTGTTTCTTGGCTTAATGACTCAATTCAGGGGCTTGATTTAAGATTTATGTTTGATTTACACTAAATTAGGACCTGATCCACATAGATCAAACCCAAAACCATGCCAGTCAAGGTTTGTTCTGCAAGGATCTAGGCTAGATCTAGATCCGGACTGATCTATGCTAGATTTGCTTGGTTTGGGGGTGTATCTTCATGGATCTAGGTTTCATTTCATTAAAAGTTAGATCTACTTGGATCTGACCTTGGATTTTTCAAATTCAGGCTAGATAACACCCATGAAGTAGGATTTTTTCAGGGTTTCAAATGCTCAAAACCCTTAAGGGTATTTGTCCGTGCCAACATACTGTGTGCCCAGCCCATACCAGAACCCAGACCACTCTGGTCAGGGACTGGCATGAGTACAGTATCCAAAACATTAGACCATGCAATGCAGTATTCTAGAAATATATCAAAATATTTGTGGTTGTTCATTAGGAAATGCTAATATATTGAGGGTTGATACTTTTAAAGATAGTGTCAATTTTATAGATGCAGCCTACCATGGGAAAATTGACTAGGTCATCTTTGAGTTCATTGGGCTTGTGAATGTTTAACTTTGTGATAAATATGCTGAATATTTGATAACCATGTCTCAAGCAAGATGCTAATCAAGTGTAGGATTATCTTGTATTCTGTTCTATATGGAAATGTATAGAAAATATATTTTCCGGTTTTATTCATTTTTGGTGGCTTATTTTCCTGAAGAAAAGAAAATTTTTCAGGTCGTGGTGGTTGGACATTTTTGTGAATCCAAGAAGCACCTAATGTCATCCAGCATCTATTGTGTAGTCGGTGAGATATGTGTCAAAGCTGAGATGGTTCAACCAGGTATCTATCGGTGCAAGGTGTCCCCACAGCCACCTGGTCTAGTTAATCTTTACTTGACAATGGATGGTCATACACCAGTTAGCCAAGTTTTGAGTTTTGATTATCGATGTTCACCAAATATTCAATTGGATGGTCAGATCTTTCCTTCTGAAGATGACAGAAACAAATTAAAGTGGGAAGATTACCAGGTGCAGAAGAGACTTGCTCATTTGCTCTTTGCTACCTCCAACAATACATCTATTTTATCTAGCAGGATACCATTGAAATCTCTCAATGAAGCAAAAAGATTTGCAATCCTCACCTCTTCATTGATTGAAAAAGATTGGACGAATTTTTTAAAATTGGATAGCACCAATAAGTTTTCATCTGCATCAACTAGAGAAAATTTACTTGAGCTGGTTTTAAGGAATAAGTTACAAGAGTGGCTTTTGGTAAAGGTAGCTGAAGGTTGTGAAACACCTGGCCATGACAGTCAAGGTCATGGAGTCATACATTTATGTGCTATTCTAAATTATGCATGGGCAGTTCGTCTATATTCCTTGTCAGGCTTGTCCTTGGACTTCCGAGATATTCATGGCTGGACAGCATTACATTGGGCTGCATATTGTGGAAGGTTTGTTATCTATACCTAACATGAAGAGTGTTTTGATGTTGTCTTTTCGTATACTTAGTTTTTTTTGTTCTTTCTTGTATATATACTTGACAGGAGAATTTAAAAGCCCCTACATGGTTTATATGATGGAAACTTGGTGTTTTGTTTGTAGAAGGTGATCTAAATACACTAGAAGCGTTTCAATTGAAAAAAATTGTTCTGTGGTATTCTGTAATATAGAATGTCATTTCATCTAGATTGGTACCTACCAATCTGAGTGTGAACCTGTGCACGGACCACACTGATTTCGGGCAGTCTAGTTTGACTTATTAAATAAATATTTATGGTTTAGTTTAGGGCTCGCATTTGTGAGCCTTCTTCGCGCCGAGCAACAAGCGTGAGCCCTCTTTACCCTCGAGCCACCCGTCGTGGCCCACCACCCGCCATGCGCTAACCAATTCGAGGTATGCTTCCTCCTCTTCCTCTTCCTCTTCCTCCACCTCTTCTTCCTTTCTCTTCCTCCTTCCTCTTCCTCCACCATGTCGTCTTCCTCCTTCCTCCTTCCTCTTCTCCTTCTTCCTCTTCAAATCACCGAGACATACCAGTGCACCATGTATCTAGTACCAATCAGTGCGTTCTGGTCCGGCCATGGACCAATACCTGAAATGATGATTCTTGGATAGTGTTTTAGTGCACAAACGTTGGCAACAAACCTAGAGTTCTCATATAACAGTCTCTTTGACCCTCATACTCAACGTAGATGAGTCATTTAGATGCTTATCTATCAAGTATATACCGTGCTTGTTGCTTATGCCTTAGGACTTTCAACTGATCCAATTTTGACCTGAAAGCCTGTATGATTTCTTGAGAAATATCTGTATATTTGGTCTTTATACAAAATTCATCATTAAATGATAATTCAGCATTCTTATTCTTCCACCATGGTCAACATAGTTGCCGTATGTGTACCAGTTACCGATGCAGTATGCCAGTATGGATCCGGTCCTCAAAATTAAAAATATTGGTCTTTATGCATTATTCCATCTAATCTTGCAATCCTTGGACAGAAACATTGTTTTGCCTGGTAGGGTAAAGAATTATTTTTTGCTCTTTATACAATAAGTTTGATTCCTTGTGTTATTATGCAACACATGGTCATTTCATCTTGTCATGCTTAGCACAAATACTTGAAGAATCAATAAAAATTCTTTAGTTCCTAGTTCATGTATGGTATTTCTTTGGACTAAATGAAGACTCTTAATGTCTTGCACTGGTGTTCAATTAATATGATTGTAGTTAATTGGTATTTATTTTGACCAAATGATGAAGACTCTTAATGTCTCACACTGGTGTTCAATATCCATGTTTATTGTCTATTAACGTGCCTTTAATTTTGTAATTCTTTAAATGCTTTTTTAGATATATTATTACACTATTACCCATTTCTAAAGTACCACTATCTAAAGTACCTAATGAGAGGGCGTTCTTGAATGGTTGATGATTTGGTTGACCTTTCAGAAAGAGGAAGTATTCATCTGTCATGGATCATAATGTTTCTTATAGTTTGTTTTTCGTATAGACCTTAGCAAGTCATACTCGAATTCTAAGTTCTTTCAGCTCATTCCGTTTAGGAAAAATATTATTCATGGGTGCATACTGTTGGTGATTCTCTGTTGAATGCACTTTGTTCTTCTAGTAATAATATGCAAATAATGTATTACAAGTACATGGAACCATGATGAAGTATGATATCAACATACTGAGTAGTATTTACTAGTCGGAGCCATACCATTAGAATACTTATCGTTCTCTAGTAATTTGGTACTTAAATATTTTGATATCTTTTCACTGATGTCCCATGATATACCATATTATACTGATGTGCTGTACTAGTCCAACAGTGTCCTGGAATATACACCCTTGATTCAGATATGGTCTAACTTAGTCCTCCATTTGAGTTGTCAAAATCATGATTTAACTTCAGTTCAAGAAAATTTTACTGATAAATTCTCATTCAAATGGTGTATGTAATTCTACCCTCAGGAATGGAATCTCAAATCTATTTTACTTAGTAATTAGTATAGAGTTCCCAAGAGCTATCAATTTGCTGACAATGAACTGCAAACATATTGGTGTTCAACTCTTTGATCAGTAGCTGTTACTAATTTCAGTTTCAGTAATCTGATGGTATTCTACTGGTCCACGATCGGACCAGTAAATACTGATCAGTACGATCCATACTGACTGCAATATGAGACAATGGGATATAAGTAACCAATATGTGAAACCGTGGTCATTGCAATGACATATAAGTAACCAGCTAATTCTGCATTGTCCTGCTCCTGAAGGTTTATTTATCAACCTAAACATAAATTCAACTGTCCATAAATTCACTTTCTTCAAATCCATCTATAGAAATATTTGGCATCCTGCATTTAAAATGGCATAAGAAAGAAAATAATGGAACATCTAGCATGTTATAAGATTCATGGTTCTTAGTATTCATACAATGGAATCCTTAATATTGTCAGATGTATGATCCAACATGCAAGGAATGTCATCTTGTAACACCTGACTGTATCTGTCGCTGATTTCCCGTCGAATACATACTGGTGTTCTGAAAAAAGGGCCAACAAATGGCTAAAAAAAAAAAAAACTATTTTTAGGGTTTTCCCCTGAATTCTTTGTATATAAATTATATTTAGATAAGAATAAAATGTATCTAAACCACAAATGAATATAAATATTATGTTGTAAGGATGAAAAATTATCTTTGTCTTTTCGGATCCATTAAGGAATGGCTATCACATGGTCCTTCAAAAAGGAACAACTTTGCCACACTGTCCTCTTTTGAAGGAAGTTGTTTCTGATTATCTTGTATCACATTAAAAAAATTTGTTATGTTGGATTAGGTGTCAAAACTTTAAGATTGGAGACAAATTCCATCAAATCCTGATTTACAATCCCTCATCCAAATCAAGAAGTTAATTTCATTGATTAGAAAGATTAAACAAATGAGAGTGTGAGAATGAGTGAGAATGAGAGTTAGAGAATGTGAGTGTAAGAGGGAGGGGAGGAAGATTTAAATGGCCAAACAGTGCCCAACGATCAAATTGACCATTGAGACCTGAATATTGATGGGTATGGTCGAAATCCAACCATTACCAACTCTTATCATTCGGTACTGGTCAAGTTTCGACCTTATAAGGCATATACCGCCTGGTACATCCCCTTGCAGCATACTGCCCGAGAACAGGCTGGTCCACGTATCGGTCAGCTAGTGGTCTGGGACATACTGTCCATTTCATACTTATCAGCCAGTATGTCAAACCATGCCGACATGTTCAGTATCTTGCTGTCCCATATTCCCAAAGACAAGTTGTATTTATTTCTTTTATTTATCAAAGAATCATGCTGTCCCATATTCCCAAGGATCAATTATAGTGGATTTACTTAAAAGCAAGTTATGTCACTAAGTTGCTAGTCCCAGCGTACTAACATTTAAACTTGTTTTATTAGACATGAGTGTGATTTGGCAGTCTCATACAAATTCAGAAGCACATGCAAGATGTATTTGAGATTCTTAATAGGTTCTTTAGGTACTTGCTAATGCATGATACACTTTCTCTGCATATTGCCTCTCCTATTCCAGGTTTCTTTCCCACTCCATGTTACTAAGATTATCAACAACATATGTGGAAATTGTTCATTCAGGGAAAAAATGGTCGCTACACTTTTGTCTGCCGGAGCAAATCCTAGCTTGGTTACAGATCCTACTTCTGAAACCCGTGGGGGATGCATTGCTGCTGATCTGGCATCAAAACAAGGTTATGAAGGCTTGGCAGCATATCTTGCAGAGAAAGGACTAACTGCACATTTTCAGGCTATGACATTGTCTGGGAATATAACTAAACATGGAATGCCTACAACAAATACCTTAGCTGACTCCGAAAATGTGTACCCTCACAAATTTAGTGAGCAAGAACTTTGCCTGAAAGAATCATTAGCTGCATACAGGAATGCTGCTGATGCAGCAGATCATATACAATCGGCAATAAGGGAGCGTGCTCTAAAGCTACAAACTAAAGCAGTCCAGTTGGTCAAACCTGAGATGGAAGCATCCCAGATAGTTGCGGCTCTGAAGATTCAGCATGCCTTCCGCAACCATAACAGATGGAAGTTGATGAAGGCTGCTGCACGAATACAAAGTCATTTCCACACCTGGAAAATCCGGAGGGATTTTGTCAACATGCGTAAAAAAGCTATCAAGATTCAAGTAAGATGTGTTTATAGACTTCCCCTTTCTTGTGAATTTTGCCAACCACTTCCTGACTATAAAAGCAAAAACAAGTTTTTGTTTGCAGGACAAATCTGTTAAAATTGCTCTCTAGTTATAGTAATTCTTTGCTCTCGTTATCTAGTAGATTTATTTTATGTTCACTGTTTGCAAGTTTATCTTTTGGAGGTGACAAACCTGTTATGTTATTTTGGTGTTTCAGCTACAAAAGCCTTGTTCAATTGAATTTTGGATGTTGTATGATTCTCTTAACCAGTTTAATAATAATACCTAAACAGGCTGCATTTCGAGGTCATCGAGTGAGGAAGCAATACCGCAAAATTGTTTGGTCAGTCGGAGTACTTGAGAAAGCACTACTTCGTTGGCGGTTGAAGAGAAAAGGTTTACGTGGCGTTCAAGTCAAAACCACAAAAACAATGAATATGACACCGGAAAGTACCGGAGAGGAGGAATTTTATCGAATTAGTAGGGTGCAAGCTGAAGAACGGATGCAGAGATCAGTCGTACGGGTTCAAGCGATGTTTCGTTCATATCGAGCACAGCAAGAATATCGAAGGATGAAAATGGCACATGAGCAAGCAAAGGTGACTTTTTTTTTTTTTTCTCACTAAACCATACCTGATTTGCTACAAAAACCTAAAAAAGCATATGAGCACCAGCACTGACAATTCTGGGGATAGCCATGTCCATCTTGCCAACTTGCGATTAAAGAAAGGAACCTGTCTCCTATAAACCAAAAGCCTACCCTCTTACATCTGTGATCGCCAACATGGCTGAACCAGGAGCTGTCTTTGGCTGCAAATGGTTGATGTGTTGTGCAATTCCTGACAATTTTAATCTTCTCTAGATTGAAAGGAACTTCAAGTTAAATGCATGAAACTACATAATCCAATTTCAGCATAGTGCCCATATCTCAGTACACCAAAAAAAATTTGGTTCCAGAGCCAAAGGGAAATACGTATCATGCTTCATACCACAATTGATATAATAGCAAATAATGTGGTTAGTCAAAAAGAAGTTTTGGTTGCTTCAATGCTACTTCATTGTTTTTCATTAAACTTTGCTTTTTGATCCTGCAGCTGGAGTTCTGTGACATGGGTCAACTTCAGTAGTATTTTCTGAGTCTCCAAGAACAGAAGCTTTCACAACTTAAAATCTTGATTCTGTATGGATAAATAGGTGTATATAGATTTTTTTTTTTCTGTACCAGTCAAAGTGGAAACTAGCGTTGTTCCTTCTGATTAAGCTATCTGAACCATTGAAACTTGCATGAAATTTCTGCTCCTGTACATGGTGATTGAAAGAGCTCTGCCATCGGCTGTGAAGATTGAAGGTCACAGCAGAAGCAGATTTTTGGTGTTACCTAATTGGGCGGTGTCGTGATATGCTGTAACAGAGTGTTCTCAACTCCCAAGTTGATAGCATCAATGTATGTTAGCCTACACAATATATTATTTTATTTGTTAAGATATCCTGTTTTATTATTCTAATCCATAAATGTCTCACCACTGTCAAAACCATTGTACCATCTATTGTTATCGACAATTGTTTTATCATTTGAACCTAGACATGTGTTGATGTGATTGAGAAAGGACCCAGGTGGGTGTGATATCTGCCCTAAGTTGCGAAGAATTATCCTTTGAAGTATAAAGTTGGTCATATAATAATAGAGTTCATTTATAGATCGATCGGCCCGGACACTAAATAGTTTTGTTTGTTTGTCACAGGTCGAGTCGGTTCGGATTTGGGTCTTCTCTAATCTGACCTCACTTTCCCATCTCAATACAACGCAACTCTATCAGACTTTGCATGATAGACACGTCAGTGTTGGCAACCATCAACTCTTATCAATCAATCGATGTATCTTAGAGCAACCAGTGAGGCACCTTCTTCTCCATGCTCTTCTCCACTATGGTGCCCAGAGTTGGCGCCCACCTTTTGCTCGAGAACTGCCTCGAGAACTCCGGCCGCTCCGAGGACGGCCATCCCTCCACCCCTTCCATCTTCGCCCCCACATCCTCCCCCCTCGAATCTTCCTCCTGCTTCCTCTCCGCCGCCGCCTTCTTGCCTTTCTCCTCCGCCGGTGCCTCCGTGCGCGCTCCGAGCACCCTCAGGAACGGCGCCGCCGACGCTGACCGCTGCTTCAGTCTCAACCGGCTCGCCAATGCCAGGACCCGGCGGGCCTCGTCGGCTGACAAGCGGGCGGCCTTCCCTCTGGCCACGGGGAGCATCACGTAGACCTTGTCGGGCTCCAGCATGTAGTCGGCGGGAAGCGGCGCTGCCTTGGAGTTGCCCGCGGACAGCGACCGCACGTCGACCACGAACTGGTGGGGGTGCTCCAGCATGAGCTCCGCCACCAGCGTTGGGTGGTCGAACTCGTGGACCGTGCCGTCGGAGAGCACGACCTTGCCGTCAAAGCCATCGGCAGCTTGGCAGGAGAGCAGGTTCCCCATAACAGAAGAAGAAGAAGAAGAAGAAGCCGCGGCTAAGTAAATGCAGCAGAGAGAGAGAGAGAGAGAGGAGGTGTTATTGGTCTTAGAGTAGGCACGGAATGTGAACGCAGTGTTCCCCTTCTTCGCCTACTAATTTGCAGGGCCCTTTAACACAATTACTACACGCAGTCGTTGAAGAATGGTTCGAGAGTGTCCTTCCGATCAGACAGCATCCGCCAAATTCACCAAAGAATCTAGTGCCAACCGTGCTTGAAGATCCAATAAGCCTTGCTTGTCAGCCAATGGTTGGAACAGATTCACGGTTCGTACAAGGCACAGGCGCCAATTCATCGCCTACAGTCTCATGACATTAAAAGGTTTCGCTAACCTGCTCCTTGCAGTGTTTAATTTTAGCCCTTGACGCTCCGGACTCGAATACGAACCAAAGCCCTTTCCCGGCCACTAGGGAACTCGCACGCGTCCCCTGTTTCATGCGGGACCCCCGTAACATCCAGTAGAAAAAGGGTGTCTTGCGGATGACTCGAGGGGGTCTTCTTGTGAATGAAATGGGTTCGGAGAAGCCTCTCCACTGTTAGTCAAAATGTGTGACCCGTGAATGGTGGGGCGAGTCGTGGTTTAATTAGAGGGCAAGTGGGAGCAGAGGAGAAGACCGTGCCCGCGATAGAGAGTGGGTGGGCAGGACAAGTGACGTTCTAACCTTGGTTCTGTTGAGACCCACGGGCCTATTAATTCTTGATGATGATTGGATCATGAGAATCTCAACTTAGATTAGAACATTGAAAAAAGCAAGCTGTTAGTTATTGTACTCTTTTTTTTTTTTTTACTTTCGAAGTCATCTCGAATTGGATACCCACAGGAAAAACCATGAGAAGAGTGGTTTAAACTAGATATTGATGGATTTTAGTTTTTACTGTAATTTTATTTTATATAAATTCTCTCATGTATATATATACACACACGCATTGACGTTTGTAATTTACTAAAACTTCTATACTTATATAGATGTGAACTACCTCTTGACTTTGTAATTTTAGGATGCTACATGGATGCATGAATGACCCCAAGTATGTGCATAAAATAATTTTAAAATAGTTTATTTTTGTTAAAATTTTTCATGATGAAATATTATGATATTGGAATAACATAAATGTTGATAAGGATATTCACAAGATTATGATGAGTCGTATGAAAACAGCTATATTTACGGGAGAAAAAATATTATAAGTCTCACATTATAATCTAATTTATTAATTATACATAAATGTCACCTGTAAAAAGGGGAAAAGGATTTCTCTTATAATGATTGATTGATGATTTGTTTGCTACGACTAATTGTTTCCATGTCTCCATCGATAGCGATCGAAGGAGATGCATATAAATGCGTATCTTACATGATGTTATAATTAGGTAAAGAGTGCTTTCTTTTCCTTTCAAAGGGTGAGAAGTTGAAGATAGTGTGTCTAAAGAAGTAGAAGAGTGACATGGTTAAAGTATCATACTCGTTTTGATGGCTGCGAATCATGCGTACAAAAACAAATTTTGAAGTTGAAAATGATCTTATAAGCTTTGGCTTTGATCTTTGCAAGCACAAAATATTTTTTGTTTTCCTTTTTTTATGCTTTTGTGTTAATGTGTAGCCATTCAACTTAGTGCCAAATAGGTTCAAAATTTAGATTCCAAAAATGTTTCATGAGATTTAACAATGTTCAATTTCATCTTAAGATAAAAACAATTTATGAATATGAGGTACTTGTTAGATTATATGGCCTTATAAATAGACAAATCCTATTAAAGACTTCAAAATAATATAAACACATAATAAATTAATATACGAATATGCAAATAAGTAGGTACATATATATTGATACATGAGAGATTATATATCTCTTCGCATCTCCTCTTAGTTGTGTGAACTAGTTAGTGAGAGTTTATAGATCTTTTCTCATTTCTGTTTGTCCTTAAATCCATCAATCATAGTGGTCCCGTGAAAGATACGAAAAGAAAAGAATATGAGTCTAGTTCTCTTTGCATACTACAAATCTTGGATTCAACGATGGTGTGCTTATAAATCAGATAAATACCTTATGAGCAACATCCAAATATAACGCATCATAATCTTTAGATATATTATTATTTGATTTCATATTTTTGACATTAAAGTCCTCCGCTTAATAATAGCGTATCATGGTTTTTATGCTTATAATTGATATTAGAGTTATGGTTTTGAAATCAAATACTTTAGATCTATTTGTTAACACCTTTTACTGATGAAAAGGTGTTAATCAGTTTTTATTTGTGATACATGAACGATTCATTGATATTATCGTTATGTTTTTCTATCCAATCCTTCTTGCTTGTTGGCAATGTAAGATTTCTCTTAATGGACCACTATTAATAGCTTATTATCGATGATAGTATTATTAAAAATAATGGCTTCCAGCAATCGCCTACCCAATCAACCATTGCAAACGACCTCTTGAATTTATAATTTTATAATATATGAATGCTACATGGATGCATGAACGATCTCTTGACTTTGTAATTTTACTATGAATGGTATATAGATGCATGAACGACCCCAAGTATTTGCATAAAATAATTTTAAAATAGTTTATTTTTGTTAAAATTTTCATGATGAAGTATCATGATATTGGAATATTATGGGAGATAAAATATTATAAGTCTCACATTATAATCTAATTTATTAATTATATATAAATTTCACGAGGGGAAAAAGATTTCTCTTCTAATGATTGATTGATGAGTTGTTTGCTACAACTAATTATTGATAGTGATTGAAGGAGATGCATATAAATGCATATGTTACATAATGTTATAATAAGGTAAAGAGTGTTTTCTTTTCCTTTCAAAAGAGTGACACCCGAAAATAGTATATCTAAAAAAAAAAAATAGAAGAGTGATATGATTAATATTGATGGTATACAATCGCTATGACTCATATTACTAGTTAGATTTAAGATAGTATTATTATATTTATTAGCTTATTTCTTTTAAATTCGTATGCATATAAATTATTTTTTAAAATTTAAATTTAGTTAGACAAAATTATTTTTAAATAAATTTTATTTTATTTATTTTTATTTTAAAATTATGTATCTTACTAATTAATGGGCCAAGTAAAAGAATATTATATTATGTGGTCTTATCTAATTTGGTAAAATATATTATGAATATGATTGAATTCTAATTATAGTTATTAGCTAACAAAAAGGAAGCACAATCATAATAAGATTCCTTAAGAGATGACGTTGATAAAAGGAACTTTTCTAATTACTTATCTTAGGCCCTATGCTATCGCTTATAAATAAATAAGACATTCTATGAATTTAAAAATAATATAAAGACATAATAATTGAATATGTGGATATACGAATATACGGGTACATGAATGTATAGATATGTGACATGATTGAGATATTATAGATCTTCTCTTATCTCTCTTTAGTCATGTTAATTAGTCAATGAGAGATTATAGATCTTTTTTCATATTTTTTTTCCTAAATCTACAAATCATAATGTTCCTTTGAAGGATATAACGAGAGGAAAAAACAAGTTAAGTTCTTCTTACATATTGATATTACTATATATCTTAGATTTGACGATGGTGTGGTTACATATTAGATAAAAGCTTTTGAGCAACATCCAAAGATAATCTTTAGATATATTGTTATTTAATTTTAGATTTTTGATATTAAATTCTTTCGCTTAATAATAATAGCACATCATGATTTTTATAGTTATAGTACTAACCATATGATAGTTAAATAATATAGATGTACTTCAATTAAGGGTATGAAGAATCGGATCTCATGCCACAGATATAGACATAATATCAAATGATCAATGTCATGCTAAAGAAGGATAAGTCTATATACCATAGGGTAGAATAATATATCAAAATATTTAATAATATATCAAAAATACATTTTGACATGTCGAAGGCTTGATTGAATTATTGATGCCTTGGTTGAAGTCAAACTAGACTATAGTTGGGCTCTAGATTGGTTAAAGTCATGTTACCTCGAATGTGACAACTATTGAGTCATATATGGGCTGCAATTAAGTCTTTACTAGGCCAACATATGGCTTAATGGCAGTTGCCCAGGCCAAACTTAGGTGGAGGTGGTGTTATTGCCTAAATTGATGACAACATTTCATATTATTAGCGGTAATACCACTTTGAATAGTGGTAATACCGTTGATACCTTTATTTTAGAAATTTTTATCATTCTCACGAATTAACTAGTAATACCACTTTGTATATATATATATATATATATATATATATATTAAGACCTCCTATAAAAGATTTGAAATATGGTATTTACAAGGATATATCTATACAACTCTCGATTCTACGAATCTCTTATCTCTGTACTAATTTAGGAACTGATAGGTATGTGTTCGATTTTTGTAGGCTCCATATCGAGCTTAATCATTTTCTAAATGCCAAGTTTGTAATAGTTACTAACAAGACCAAGATTGAGTTTAAATCTAGACACGCAGACGGCGTCGAACATGACCTCCATTTGCTCGTCCGAGAGAGAGATATAGAGGAAGGAGAGCGTCGAACTCAGAGGAAGGAGATGAGAAAGCGGATGCTAATGCGGGTTGACCGCGGAGTGGACTGAGCCATCATGTACGTGGTAACGTTCACAGCCGTTAAGAACAAGTTGGAAGTCTGCGAGAGTGAGGATGAAGTCTCAGATGGACATGAGAAAACAAGTTGGAAGTTTGCAGGAGCGAGGATGAATTCTCAGATGGATATAAGAAGAAGGTGGAATTTGTCGGAGGATAGACTTTGTCAGTTGACCTGCTTATCATTCTAACTGATATGACATTAAGATTAAATTACAGATTGTGTTGCTTATCATATTTAGGCATAGTAGTAATTACGAATAATGGTTAATTCTTTGTTACAAATAATGTGAGCCCAAATTTTTATTTTCACACAAAACTAATGAATAATGCAAACAATTATAGAAAATTTAAAAAAAAAACTTAGAGGAAATTTTGTCAGTATTATCCCTC
Source organism: Musa acuminata AAA Group (assembly GCF_036884655.1). Taxonomy (NCBI): domain Eukaryota; kingdom Viridiplantae; phylum Streptophyta; class Magnoliopsida; order Zingiberales; family Musaceae; genus Musa; species Musa acuminata. The sequence goes on along the minus strand of NC_088353.1, from coordinate 39,014,910 downwards.
TTAAGAAGATGATTATGGAGTGATTTGACTAACCTCATTCGGTAAATCAAACAGTAAATAAATAAAAATATAATAGAGGAAAAAATTACAAAAGAGTCGAGATTGTTTGGTTATTTTTGGGCCGAATAGATTAAAGTTGTTTAGGACTCTATTTATAGAGCCTAAAAGTCCCTCAAAGGTTATTATGAAAGGGTATTTGTCCAACGATCATGTACATTCATATATAACCACAAAAAAAATAATTTTTATAAACAAATTAAAATTTAAAATTAAATCCAACGTAAAGGATATTGCATATATACACCCCGTAAATGTATTTACTTGTGAATAATTCACGAAGAATTTGAGTTTATAATTTGGATTACTTAGAATACTAATATATAAATATATATATATATATATATATATATATATATATATATATTTATATATATATATATATATATATATATATTTATATACATTATTTTTTTCAGCATGACGATAGCTGTCTGATTGGTGTCAAATCCCAGTGGGTCTCATATCTGTTGGCCCACCGTCGGTTGGCCACGTAGGCTCTAAGAAAATTTCAAGTGTTTTTGGGTAAAAAAAAAAATCATATCATTTGTGTATAAATTGAACCAAATTGGGAAAATAAGAAAAAAGTATTTTATGGGCTGATTTAATTAAAAATAAGTTATGTAATAACCAAAAAAGTATAAAATGATCATTTAGGGTTTCATTAGACATATCCTTTCATAAATAATTTGATAAATTGAGTTACATTATCTTCGAATGAGTTTATAATACCCAAAAGATGATAAAATCCCTATTAAAAAATAAAGTAATTCGGGAACTCAAATATTATTTTGCTTCGAAAACTTCAATAAATATTGCCTCATTTATTCCAAATGAAGTTGGCCCAAAAAAAGGGATCATTTAGGGCTTTATTTGATATATACAAGTTTTTAAATAGAGCTACAATTTTTTTTTTACTCCCAAAAATTTAAATAACCTTGTATCATATATTTCAAGTGTTTTTTTGGCCAAAAATAAACCTTCCCATTTGTGTATAAATTGATTGAAATTGAAAAAAAAAAAGAGTCTTTTAAGGGATTTAATTAAAAATAAGTCATTTAATGGTCAAAAAGTAGTAAATGGTCATTTAAGGCTTATTATGCATATCTATATTTTTGTTTTAACAAAATGATAATATATTATAATATATTATCAATCTTTAATAACTAGGCTAGTTAATATCTTTTATATCTAAAGTTTCATAAATATTTTGATAAATTTAAAATAAAAAGGAGTTGAGTTATATTATCTTTGAATGAAGTTATACTATTTTTTAATAGTACTTCAAAGATGGTGAAACCTATTTGAAAACAATATAACTCAGCACTTTGTCCCCTCTCGTTTTTTTCAAATAATTTTTAACAAGGTATGCAATACCATATTGTATCGATGTTTCGAGGTTGGCTCGATACAGTAAAGTACCGATGTACCAAGCGGTACACCATGACATATCGAATAATTATATATATATTTTTTATTACTATAGCATTGTAGCACTGCTATGGTATATCACTATAGCACTGTAGCATTATTATAATGTAATACTATAGCACTGTAATGATACTGGACGGTCCGTGTATCGATATGTCGTCGGACCGGTACGTACCACCCGTACCAGGCGGTATCATTCAATATTGTATATCATAGTTTCTAACAAAAAAAAATCTTATCATTTGTGTATAAATTTGACAAAATTATAAAATAAAAAAAGTCAACCCTTTTAGGGCTAAATTAATTAAAAATGGTTCATATAAGGCTAACAAATTTAAAACAATGGCCATTTAGGGTTTCATTAGGTATATCAAAGGTTTCATAAAGATTTTAAAATTTTCATAATAAAAAACATGAATTAAACTATTTTTAAATAAGGTTATACTATTTTTTAATAGGTATCACAAACATTGAAACTCAACCCAAAAACAATATAACCGAGGGCCCCACTTTGTTTTTCCTCCCAAATAGTTAAGAAACCTTGCATCATATATTTCAAGTGGTTTTTGGCCACAAAAAAGAAAACCTTCTCATTTGTGTATAAATTGACCAAAAAAAAAAAAAAAAAATTCAGCATTTTAAATGCCGATGTAATTAAAAAAGATCATTTAAATACCCAAAACTAGAAAGAACTATTATTTAAGGCTTCATTGGACATATCTAAGGTTTAATGAATATTTTGACAAATTTGAGACAGGGATCCTATTCAAACATAACATAACTTAGAGACTCAAATATGTATCATAAAAGAAATTGAGGATTAGTATTAAGGGAGTGCCATTGTGAAGATGAAACAACTTAGGGTTGTATGCAATGAGGTTTCTTATTTCTCAGTGTATCTTATCTTATTTCTAGAAATATCATACCAATATGTATTAAATTATAAAACAATCCTATTCATAAATTTAAATCTTATAAAATTGTATAAAGATATATCATCTTAAGATATCTTTTTACTTAAGAAATAAGTGTCGTATCTTGGTCTAAGACTAAAAAATAAATCTCAAAATAGATAATTTCAAGTTACTCATAAAGCTCTAAGTGGGAAGGATGCCTATATATATATATATATATATATATATATATATATATATATATATATATATATATATATATATATGTATATATATATATGTATATGTATATATATATATGTATATGTATATATATATGTATATATATATATATGTATATATATATATATATGTATATATATATATATATATATGTATATATATATATATATATATCAAAATCATGAAATTAATGATGACGTCGATGGTGTGAATTCTTAAGACTTGAATTATTATTACCCTTATCCTTCTACTGAATCACAATTTATGATCGTGGAGACCTTTTCAAGATCTTATATCTAAATCTAGTCATTATCTTTTTCTTGTGATATAATTTATGTTTGATAATCACTTTTTTTTTTTATTACTTTTACGACTTGGTGGACCTGCACATTATCTTTGATTCTTTTATAATATCATAATTTATTTTTCTTTATTACTTGGATGATAGTGATGTAGGTCATTTATGAGCTCATTAAATCCCCACCAGCCATGAGTGATGCGATCTTTCCATGCAATTTGGGCTTCCAACATATTTATTATTTCATTTTATCTCTTTAATTGTATCGTTATTATTTTCTAGCCTCGTGTTTGATTGATTATAATATTTTTTTTATTTTCTCCTCTTGAAGTGTTATCATATAATCCCACTGGATTTATAATAAAACTATTATTCCAATTATAATGTTTGTTGACTACTCAATTTAGTGGTTTGGTCGAGTCTTTAAGTTACTTTGTGGTGTTCTTCTTGTCATAGCAATACAAGGCGGCATATTGATCGATCTCCGATTGAAGATGAGAGACTCTCTGGATAAGTGAAGTGATTTGAGCAGCTTGTTGATTCTTGTTTTCGGCACCAAAACAAAGTCGACGAGCTTGGTGAATTGGTATTCAATCGAGAACATCGTTATCGATGGTCCATTATTATTATTTTGAATGTGTTTTTTATCCCATAAATGATTCATGTCTTATATATTAATGAACAAAATCGTTCACTCTTGGTGGAGACAATTAAAATATATCTATAAAAAAAAGCCACATATATATTAGTATTAAAATGAGTATAGAATTCATGACTATTATTACTATAAGGTTTAAAGAAAGATCATCTCAGTATATAATATAAAAAGGAGGAGAACGTCATATGCTAGCTAGCATTGAGACAACACAATCAATACACACAATCTTATCTTACTTCTTCTTCTCGAAGGGAAGGGAAGGGAAGAAACTGTGTAAATTTTGTATCATCGATCACTTTCATCTTCGTTTTATTTATTATTGACCATGAAATTTCTAGTGGGAATTTGTTTGATGTGCCTAATAATTCTACGGAAGCCGGTTATGAATGATAAGGTTTCCCTGGACCCTGCTCCGGCCAATACAGGGTAACTTCGACGCTTGTTCGCCGACCCTACTAAAACCCAAAGGCCTCACGTCATGGCATGTACGACGAGAAATATCCAGCGAAGGGCATACGCAGCACCATCATCTCTCAACACATCCTTTGTTTTGCTTAAATTATTGTGTTGTCAAGTCTACTTGCGTGTGAGCGAGAGAGAGAGAGAGAGAGAGAAAGAGGGAGATGGAATCCCCTTGTGCTTCTACGTGTCTATGTAGAATCTGCTACGAAGAGGAGGAACGGAGCTCCACGAGTATGGAATCCCCCTGTGCTTGTTCTGGAACTGTAAAGGTACCAACTTTCTGATGGTTTTCCTCCTGTTGTTCGGTTTCCTTTGCGAATTCGGAATAAAGGTTCGTTCTTTACCTGTTGTGAGACTGATTCGATTTTTGCCCTTTTTCCAGTTTGCTCACAGAGAATGCATTCAGAGGTGGTGCGATGAGAAAGGAAGCAACGTTTGTGAGATTTGCCTTCAGGTTACAAACCGACAAAAAGATAATAATGATTATTATTACGACCTCCTTCGATTGAACCATACAAAGATGTCCTCCGTCATGAAAATTTGAGTTATAAAGTGGGGATTAATTTGTCTTATTTTTGGATTGGTGAGAAGAAAGATGGGTTTTGGAAATTTTATTTTCCTTCATGTGTTTCTGTGTCCTTGGCTATATTTATACATAGGCTAGATTTTTTATTTTTCCCCAATTTGTTTTTATATATAAGAAATCAGGCCCTGTTTCATATAAATTGTGTACATCAATATCTTGTGAAAGTAAATCTTTTCCAAATTATTGTTGATAACTTTTGATTTTTAATTGGCCGCGAATGTGATCGGCTTTTAATGATGGCTTGATTTCGAAACTATCTGCTTTCCCAAATTCTCATGTGTTATATCTTTTTCCTGATTTCAATTCTACTTCAATTTTGTTATAAAAGAGGAAATTCGAAGTCTTTTCTCTTTTGTTGTTGCCAAAATTTTAGGATTTATGGATTAACAGGTTTGGAGAGTTAGCTAAGGAGTCATATGCACTTCCACAATCATATTTGCATCCTTTATTTCACAAAGACAGGATGTAGTTCATAGACTTTGGCATCCCTTAGCTAACTCATTTTGATTTTTTCCTTTAGTTTCGAACAACTTGCTGCAAAATCTTTCAAATTGTCAAGACTTCCAAATCTTCATTTTGAAGATTCTGTTGCAGATATTTAAACCAGGCTATACTGTTCCTGAAAAGAAGTCCTTGGTGAATGTGGTGGTCATCAGGTAACTTCAGCTTCCTCTCTCTTTCTCTCTTTTGCTTTAGTTAATTTACATAAGAAATCCATCAGTAAATAAATTCTAGTAATTTTCGAGTGTGTTTATCGCCTATTACGTGAAGTCCAATCAGGTTGCCAAATCCTACATAGACTTCAATTCTTTCTTCGAAATGACGATGATCGAAATGGCTATGGACATAATGTATGTGACTGTGCTGCTTGCAGCGTTTGTAGATCTATGAGGTGGATGTGTTACCCTGTTCTTCCAGTATCGTGAGGGGATCTTGTTAATTCTGCGTTCGATACATAATAGTAAACAAGAATCGAGCTGCGATGCTAACAAGCTTTGAACTGTTCCAGAGGAAGCATGGAGGTTGACAGGATAGATTTTGATCCAGAAAACCCAGCATTAATCAATGTAGCTGATTATGCAGTAGGATCAGATTACGACGTGTTCCCCTGGATCTAATAGAAGACAGCTTCTCACCATAGCATGTTTGCCTGTCACGGTAAGCAATTTACAAAATGTCTTATAGTTTCTCATGAGTATAAATTTTGTCATAGAAATCGATTCTTTTCAATTTTGCAATTCACAATCTTGTCGCTATAAAATTTTAAAATGTTGTCAGAGAAATCAATCGTTTCACTGTAAATACAACTATGTTGTTTGACTGGGAGTTTTAGCGGAGTGATTAGTTCAACTATCAGAAGTGATTAGTTTATGCACTGTCATCAAGATTATAGTAATGGTTATGACAGCACTTGAAACCTATGATGATATCATGAAATTATGATGCATCAGCAGCTACCTTCATGTGATTTAGTGTAATTACATTCATTATGCTTATGGATAAGAATGTCAAATAGCTTTCATGTTATGATGAGATTATGGTGGTTATGAAAGTTGTTTAACATGCAGTTTTAGTTGCCTAATATGAAATTATAATATAATCGCCTCTTACCGAGTTTATCTACTTAGCAATCTCTCCTTAATCTTCCAGGTGATGGACAGACTCCTGTAGATGCTGATGGAAATTAAAAGCATTACGATGAGTATCAGGGAAACATGTGATCGTCATTTGTCATGATTTATCTAGACCATGTGAACTCTTTGTATATATCATATGGTCTCTATGTTTTGAGCAATAATATTTGCATGATATGAGAATGTAACTCGTTACACTCAAGTATTGTCAACTTGTGAGATGTTTCATTTGTGTGAGTAGATTTGGGACCACCTCCAAAACTGATTAGGGTGACATATTTAGCTTGTGATAATAGACTCTTGAACTAGTCTTGAACTCTATCGAGTGCTTTGTCAACTAGCACCATTTGGTGTCTCTCCTCTAATCTTTTATAATCAATAAAAATGAAAACTTCAAGGTACTTAATAGGTTAGCTTCCCTCGTGCACCCACATGGTTTGACCTATCCTATTCTTTTCATGATTGAAGCATCTAGGATAGAAAAATATCTCTTATTTATCTATGTTGATATGTATATTAGTTAATTTACTATATGCATCAAAAATATCCTTAAGAGATCGATAAGATTTTGTATTATTCTCAAAAGCAACCAGCAAGTCATCGGCAAACATAAGATGAGATATTGTAACTCTATGAATATTTATAGTAGAGAAAGTTGTTCATAGTCTCTTTAAATAGGTTACTAAGGATTCGTCCAATAAATATAAATAAATAAGAGACATATGGTCCCCTTATCTAATACCATATTGACTTTTAAACCACATAAATCCAATTAACAAAAAGTTTTGCAAAGTTTATTCTAGTAAAAATTGAAGTTATGACCAACTAAATTATTTAATTATAGGCTTTAGAGATGTCCTTCTTAAGCAAAGCCAACGGGGTCTGGGATTTAAAAATCATATGTATCAATTCATTAGAAATTAAAATACTATCATGGATGTTCTTATCTGAAACAAAGGCCGATTGGGTATGATTAATTAACTCAGAAAGGAGGGGTTTTATCCTATTAGCATGCATTTTGGAAAGAATTCTATATAGGATTTTACATATGGCAATTGGCCTAAATTCTTCCATCTTAGAACTATCACCTTTCTTAGGAATGAAGACTAAGTAGGTCCTTCCCCAAGAGATAGAATGTTTGATAGTGTCCTACAATGCCAAATATAATTTGACATTAAATCCATCTAATCTGAAACTTTTCTCTTTCCTGATTTGCTATAAAGTATTTAAAATTTCCTCCAAGGTAAGTGTATTAAGAAGGAACTTAGCTTGTACATCATCAATCTGCTTGGGCTGAGAATATTGGATCTAGCTTCTTTAGAGATTTTTACATCCTTCAGCTTGCATGTGAGTCTTCAACAAAATAATCATAGTTAACTTAAGTCTTCTCATCAGGGAGAATAAGTGTTCACCGCTACTCTGTTTTCTCATCCCATATAATTTTATGATGGATAATTTATAAGAAGCATATAATAGATTTCATTTCCATCTCTCGTGGTCTCATCCGAACTTCTTCTAAGATCATTTCTTTTTTTCTTATTGTGGTGTCGAATATTGTTTAAGAAAGTTTTAAGACATTCTTAGACATCTTCTCACGTAGCTTTGGGTCTTTCGTCTTCCTCCCTCTTGGTCCATTCTGGCTTAACCTCTTTTAAAATGAAGTAATCAACTTATGTCTCTCCCATGACTATGGCTTCTTGAAAAGCTCTTGCTAGTTTGTCCACTAGCCCATCATAGAAGATGTCTTTGGCCCTCTTCTGTACCTTAGATATATTCTCCAATAATCCCCTATGCTAGCTAGATTTGAAGACAAAAGGAGCATCACCCAGTTCCACCTTTGACCTACAACTCATCATCTCTTATAGATCGAAGCATCGCGAAGGGATTAGTTAAATAGAGGTATAAACCTATTAGGGTTATCCTCTCCCTTAGCCTCTATTGATCCTTTTCCGGAATAAGACTAGAGTGGAGAATGGAGTACACATGAAACCTGATCCTACTTCATAATTCTCATTGCTCTCTTATCCCAAGGAGATGGATGGATTTTTCCCTCTATTCTTCTAGGAAATCATCCCTCCTTAGTCTGACCCTTTGGTATAACTTAAGTGGGACTTTATCACCTCGACACTATCCCAACTACTATTGGATCACCATCGTTTATAGTAACCCCTCTTCTTGAGAAAAAGAACTCAAATGATGAATCTTGGACCATTGCTTAGGAGCAAGTCAGGATCTAATTCCATTCCAATGATGCACCAGATTGGTCACTCCTAACACATTAGCCTCCATGATTTGATTCAAGTCCTCTCCCATCCACATTGATTCTTTCCCCTTAGCTTGACCAACCACGTCAGCTTTTGTGTACCTAGGCTTAGGCCTCCTCTGCACTCCTACCCATGACCTGTAAAGCATATCATCATCACCCGGAGCTAGTTGTGTAATGGTTAGTGCCAAAGCACTTTCACAACTTGATGTCTTGTTTCCTATCTTTTCATACTTAAAATAAATGCTAGGCAAGATCTCATAAGGAATAGATTAGAAAATTTATGTTTTTCCCCCACTTGAATCCAAATACCTTATAACATTAGAGTGCTAAAATGTAATAGAATACACATTTAGGCAAAACTTGCCCTTGAATCAGGTTAGCATCACTCGATCTAATTTCAAAAACTTACTAATTTTAGATAATATATGGATTAAAAAGTTAGGTTATAATAGTTGTAATAGAAGTGTTGCAATTGAAACTATAAAAAGGGTTTCCATGAGACTAATGTGAAAGGTTGACGTTACAGGAAGATGTGATTTATTGTTTCCACATAGTGAAATTAAAAGTAAAAAATAATCCTTCGACTATGTCCACTATAAAACAATCAATCGGTAACCCCCGGGGGAGAACCAATTTAAGAAATTTCAGATAAAACATCTTACCTAAGAACTTATCATATAATCTAGTTTATCACTTCTTGTATGCTAGTGGAATCTCTCTAGCGTCGATCTCCACATGTAGTGTTGCATCATTCCGAATCCTATTGAGTTTCTTCTCCATCACTTGATTTGGTTCTCTCCCTTATCTTTGGCTTTTTTGAAAAAATTCATCCAACATATATGACTTATCAAAATAGGATCCAAATTAACTCTGAAACTTCCTAAATCACCCGAGGAGAAGCCTCGGGTTGATTCCCTCCTATTTAGGTTTGACCTCCCATAAGATTCCAAAGTATGATTGAAAATAATCGATATGAGTTATTGTGGAGGACATCTTCATCTCCCTACTTAAGTCGAGATGTACAGGTGCTTATTTTAATTAAGTGTTAATGAAATTTAAATAATTATAAAAATAAGAGGTAAAAATGATGATAAAGTGTTAATAAAGTTTAAATAATTATGAGAATAAGAGGCAAAAATGGTGTGCCTCATCCATTTACTAGAGATGAAGAGCAAAAAGATCAACAAATTCTCAGTTACTTTGATGATAACTAACATATTTCTGAGTTTACTTTTAACCTAGCAAGAGAGATCAAAACCTGCAATAGGTATTTGATAAGCACTGAACAAAAAGAAACAGCTCAACATGCATTGTGGGGCATGACAAGCTAACATGATGCACATCATTTGGAATCCACTGTTTAACTTTTTTGTACCATTCGTCGTACTTTGTTCTCACACTTTGTTTGTCATAAGCTTAATAAAACTCTAAAGCAAGGCCCACATTTTTCATTCCTTCACTCCCATCACCATAGGAAGCTGATCAGGCCAACAAAGAAGATAAGCATGAAGAGCCACAACAAAAGATAAGAAGGTGAGTCATCGAAGAGCTGTTTGATTCCTTTCATGCCCTTCCTTCACTTGTAGCTTTCAGAGACCTACATTTCACATTCTGCCAGCAGAGGAAATGCACATGCATGCACATTCTGCATTCATTGTGTCTCACTATCGCATGAGAACTTCTCCTAATTTTTCTGGACTTGCCACCATATTTTTCCAATGAGAATTGGAATCCATCAATACCAAACAGAGAGGTTGAGCATACTAAAGGAACGCTTGTTGAGTTCTTGCAGGCCTTGAACATGACAAAGAAATGTTGGACAAATTTATTGTAAAAGATATCTGTACATTAGCCTCAATAGAAGAAAATAATAATAAAATAAAGTGCAGTGGATTACACAGTGATGCCAATGTTAAACGAAGATCTACCTTAATAAATTACAAATGCTTTGTCAGCTTCCAACTACTGTGTTTGGTTGGCTTCCATTCATGCTTCTTGCTGGCCTTGTGGAATTATTTTACAGCTTCTCCCAGATGCTAATTACCCTTTCATGCAGAATTAGGGCTGTGCCATTACAGCCAAGAGCTTTAATGGTGTCACTACCAACAGCAGTTCGAGTGATTGGAAGCTGTACTGTCTTCAAAGGTCTGGCTGATAGTATTTTCTGCCAGAAATCAGACACTGCTCATGTTTGTTAAAGTGTAGAATTTGATAAAAAAATCAACAAAATATAAGATAATATAAGAGAAAGGATGAGTTGCCAAAAATAGTTCTTGGGTTTCACTTTTTCCCAAATAGCATTCCTGTTTTTTCCACAAAGTATCTTTTTGCAAAATCAATTTTCTATTTGATTTAGACAGAAATTGATAATTTTATAGATCTTCTATTTGACACAAAAAGGGTGAAAAATCTTCACCTAGAATTCAATATGTAAGAGGCCAATTTGGATGAAATTTGATTTGTGGACTCTAAAGGTAAATCAATTTTTGTGGGTAGAGTTAGAAAATAATTCTCAAAATTAAGTTAGTTGCATGATTTAAAAAAAAAAAAAAGTATATCATGCAGAAATCAATATGTAAGAGGTCACTTTCGATAAAATTGGAATGATAAAAACATAATCTTTTAGAAATAATGTCACATACAAAACAAAACTTTTAGGAAGTCAATTTGGGTGATGTTATATTGAGATGTGTGAGACCATTGGGAAATTTTGATGACTGTAGCATCAGTAAAAAAATTTCTTTTCATCCCATTTAAAATTGATGACAGTATGCAAAAGAAAAACAAAAGCAATTTATTTGGTTTAATCTCGAGTTTCTTATCTCCAAATCTTTCGTGTCTCAGCATCCACATGAATCCAAGCATGTTGTTTTCCATTCCATGACATCAAACAGTGGTACCCCAGATGTCTCTTCACCTCTAGAATCATGCACACCCAATAAAATCCATGTCATTTTTAGGGAGAGATATGGTGCTGTTAATCACTTAATTGGTCAGTTTTCTTTGTAATCGGCTGTTTAAGTAATACTAATTTTCTTTTGGATAGAAAATAAGAATAAGAATGCAACCATTTAGGCTTATAGAGCTGAACAATCTAAGGACAGGTTTTGTTGTAGATTTGCTGTCAAGGTCAAAGTTTCAAAGGTCAAACTGCCATGCCACCACGTAGACTCAACAAAGCTGCCTACAGAGGAGAAACCGTGTCTTCTTAGTTGGTCCAACTATTCTCGCAACGCCTTTATGGACACGCTCGCCATTTCCTGACGCTGGCATGGCATCCCGTGTCCATTATACCTTGCTTATTTAAGAGAGAGAGAGAGAGAGAGGGGGGGGGGGATTGGAAGAGAGATAGAGAGATGGAAATTGGAGACAGACAGGAAACTAGATTGGTCATAGATGATGGGTGGGCTATATCGTCATCTTCTTCTTCATCTTTTCCTCCTTTTGCTTCCACAAGCCTGTGCAGAATTTGCCATGAAGAGGAGGAAGAGAGCTCCACGAGCATGGAATCCCCTTGCGCTTGTTCTGGGACGCTGAAGGTAATCGATTTCTGAATGGCTTTGATCTTTGTTGTTCGTTTGTCTGGTTATGATGCTGAATTGGTGTTTCCCTGTTCCAGTTTGCTCACAGAGAATGCATTCAGAGGTGGTGTGATGAGAAGGGAAGCAACGTTTGTGAAATTTGCCTTCAGGTTAGAGAAACATTCAAGAAGAGAACACGAATTAAAAGAAAACAAACATATAATCAAGTACTTAAGACTGGTTTTAAGGACCTTCTTTCTCTCTTTATCCCTTGTAATCTCACTGTGCATTAAGCCCTTTTGAGATTTTTATTTTGTTTCTCAGTTTGTTCTGTCTTAAAAGTTTCTAATTGGTTTAGACAGCCTTAATGCTTCTGTAACTTTGTTTCTGAAACCTAAAAATTCCCATATGTCTCACAGGTTATATCTTTTTGCTGACTTCAAAATTGCTGATAGCTCTATTCTTAAGAATTTGCTGAAGAAAAAGATATTCTAATCCTTTTCATTTATATGATTGCTGAAGTATATGTAAAGCAAGTCATCTTTTTTCTGACTTAAAAATTACTGAATTCTCTATTCTAAGAATTTGCTGAAGAAAAAGATATTCTAATGCTTTTCATAGCTTATCTTTTATATGATTGCTGAAGTTTGAAGTTTTATGTGATCTTCCCCATCTTATTTAACTCCCTTGTGTTGAAGCACTACTTAAGAGGAAGTTTTAGTTCACAGACTTTCAATTCCTCAAAGTTATCCATCCAGACTTGTCTTTGAGATGAAGTTTCATGTAACTTGACTTGCAAAACTTCCAAATTCTCAAACCCTTTCCTCTCTCAATCAAACTTCTTGTGAATTCCCTCACAGATATTTGAACCAGGCTATACCTTTCCTGAGAAGAAGGCAAAACTGGATGTGGCAGTGACCATCAGGTAACTTAAACTTCTTACCCTAAGCTAATTAATCTTAGATACTAAAACCACATTATCCACAACATTATATCGGTAGGCCCAAGAATTTGAACTCTTCCCTGGAATGGAGAGTGTCAGCTCAATTATACAACAAAGCTCAATCATACATTTGATTTTTCTAGTCCAAGTCATGGATATGGTGGGACCAAACATAAAAGATTACTCCATTTCAATCTCATAGTTTCTTCATTGTTAGCAATACAAGATTCAAAATCCGATACTAACAATCTGCGACTGTGCCAGAGGAAGCTTGGAGATCCCCAGACCAAATTATGATCCTGAAAACCAAGGATTCGTCACTGCAAGTGATGATGCAGCAGGCGCAAACTATCCAGAGTGCTCTGCCGCATCAAGTAGAAGTGTCTCGTGCTGTCGATATGTGGCTATCGTGGTAAGTGATCTTAATTCGATAAAAGAAAAGATGCCTTACGGTCTAGAAGTTGATCCTCATCCATAATGTCTCACGTATCGAACCGAAACAGAAGATTGAAAGTTTAGCTTCTCATGAATATGATTTCAGCTCATAGCATCTGATCCTTATCCGTTGTGTGTAAAATTTATGCATGCAGTTTACAATTATGTTGCTGATCAGGCATTTCATCACAGTGACAACAGTCGGAGCTGATCAATTTCCATTCAGCATTGCTACGGTGAGTACTAATTTTGGTTCATGATCACTAATACTATAGCTAAGCTGTGCATTTAACTTCGATTCGACATAGTTTACATGTTAATGTGAGTGAAAATTTCGTGCAGGTGTTTCTGCTAAGAGCTAGTGGAATTATACTTCCCTTCTATTTAGTAATGCAGTTCATATCGGCAGTTCAGCTGGCACAGCGGCAGTATCAGATCGAGCAGCTCCATGTAAGCCATTTCCAATACCTTATACTTAGCATGTCATTTTACATCTGTTTATTAACTAAATGAGTTTTGTTCTTGGAAAATGGTATTTGATTTTGAACAGAGAAGAATTAATTCTGGTGGATTGGAGGAAGAGGATGAGATCGAACACCACCCAATCAGATCATGATAATGACTGTTTATGATGTTTAGTCTGAAACCACATATTTATTCTTCACTTATTTATCTCTTTTCTTGTTCATTCTGATACCCTTCTTTCTTTATTTCACCAAACCATTACAAGGGAGAGAGAGAGAGAGAGAGAGAGAGAGAGAGAAGCTCTGTCCATTTGTATATATGTGCTCCAAATGAAAGACCGACCACATGGTCTTCAAAGCTGTACCTTCCATTCTACCTTACAACAAAAGGTCATTTACTTGAAGGTCTCCATCTTGAAGCTCTGTGATGCTTTGATACGAACCCGACTGCTGAATTGAGATCATTTCTCAAATAAAAAGATAATCATAGAATTCGAATCAATTGGTAACAAATTGCAGAACATCAAAAGAAATGTCACCATTAGCTTCTGCAACAGTAGACACTTCTGCTGGAAGTCTACAGATGTTGCAATGGTGAAGAACCGGTTTGCTTGTCATTCGGCTACGGCACCACACATGAAACCGAGTCAAGCACTCGATATGAATCTGACTCAGCCTGCCAAAATGGTTAAGTCATCTCAATGGATTGTGGATCCATATCAAAGTCTCTAGCCATAATGACAGTTCACTAGTAAAAAGGTATGTAATGCAGTGGATGGATGGAGCACTGGAAAAGGCCTCCTAACACTAAGAATTTACCAAGGAGATTCTTCCAATCGCTTTTATAGATATAAGTATTAAGTTGGTGATGTTTATCTCAATTTGAGTCCCACATGTATGTACAAATGCTTAGTGATCTCACCTTCACCACCTTACTTTGATCCACATGGAAGCTCAATCATGAGTCAATAGCTAATAGAATTCAAGAGCAAATGTTACCATAGTCTCAACTTCAATATTCTTAGAACATGGTTTGCAGTACCGAACTGTATCGTCCGATACGGACGGTACGTACCGATCCGATAGGTTGTTGGTATGCGGACCGCCTGTTATCGGTCCGAGTGCACTGTAGCACTATAGTAGAACTATAGAACTCGGCACACCTGAGTAAACCGCTCGGTATACCTGGGTGTATCGCTCGGTATACCGTACCGTATCGATACCGAGTCCAGGTCGAAACACCAGTACGGTACGATATTACGAACCTTGCTTAGAACTGAAAATGGGGTTTATGGAGTTGAGACAACAATATTTAGGATAAGCAACAACAAATTAGAAAACAAAAAAAGAGGAAGGAGCCTAAATTCCAACATTGGAATGCATGGGAAGAATTGGAGAAAACATATGATCAAGCATTAGCAAACCAAAATACCAAAGAAAGTCTTTGCCAAAGAAAAGCTGTAATATTGTAAATTGTCTTAAATTTTATTTCAATCTTAATGTCAATCACAAGGTAGAGCAGTGTGCTCTCCCATGCCAATAAACCAATACACAATAAACCAAGAAATTACATTGTGTGTTTGTCATTAAGAAAGCAAAAACAACATCAACAGGGTGGTATGCTTACAAAGTGAATAAACTACCATGAAAGGACTAATTCCAGCGTGTACAAATGGTAGAGCTGGTCATGGCAATTTTATTTAGTGCTAATCTTTCTATCATCATTCGATCCGGCCCGATAGGATATCTCACTCTACCTTTATTATTCTTATTTACTGGATTTCAAAAGATTACAAAAATCATAGAGATACATACATTTACGCAAATGGGTAAACTAAATTACACAATTAAAAAATTATCTTTTCCAAATTAGAAAACTAATCTACACAAAATCAAGAAACTAATATACTACCAGTGACATCCATATTGTTTTTAAGGCGGTCTCATCAACTCTTTTCAAAAGCGTTTGGTTAACATGAATTAAGATTGACCATTAACTTATACATGGAGAATAACATTAGGAATTCTGTATGATCACAGGTGATATGGTCAATATTCTCCACAGGTATAAAAGGTTTCTCAGAACACTACATCTAAGAATATATAATTATCACCAAACATCCCAAGTTCCGTATAAGGAACTTATGACGAAGTTCATACGATAAAAGAAACTGGATCTGATACTCGTCAACCTTCTATCGTGTAACAGAATACCGGTAGAAGATAAGATTTCTCCAAATTTCTCTATTAAAGCTAAAGTTACTTCAATAAAGCTTCTTCACTTCTTCCTTTTATCTTCTATTATTTTCATAGTATCAGAACAAGAAATTGAGATTGTCCCAAAAGACAGTTTATAACTTTTATTGCGAAGACAAACATCGTAATGATTGACAGTGCTATTGATTTTCAAGTTAGGAAGAGAATAACAAGAAAGTAATTTTTGCTGGATAAAAGGGGAGGGATGATCAAGACGACGATGCCATATATCAACCGGAGTTGCGATTAAAGAGTGAGCAGTAGGAAGGGTAATTTGCGAAGCGGATGGCCACTCATAAATATTGTCTTTGTTTTGGCCCTGGACCAAGGATGCCCCCGTGCTCAAATCCTTGACAAGAAAAAAGTTAGGAAAGAATTCAATTGAGGTATTATTTTGTTTACAGAATTGAGAAACAGAAATGAGGTTTCTTTTAATGTTAGGTGCACACAGAACATCATCAAGTGTAAAAATTATGGTAAGTGAACTAAGCGTTGAGGAACCAGAATGAGTAATAGGAATTCTTTTACTGTCACCGATGATGATATCTTCATTTCCATCATAGTTGTTGTGGATGGACAAGTTTTGAAGATCAGAGGTGATGTGATGAGAGGCGCCCGAGTCCACAATCCAATTAGGTTAGGTAAGAGTTGGAGTAGTCATGAAATTCGCCTGAGGCCACTGTGATGGAGTAGGGAGTCTGGGGCGAGATCGATAGACTTTCGTAGAGTGTTCGACTTTATCACATAGTTGGCAAACGACTCGTTGGTGGCTTGTGAAGTCAGGACGCGACGGCTGAAGATTATGAAAGTTACCACCTTGATATGGATAAGGGGGAGGCAACCTAGCCAAATCGTTGTTGACGTGCTTTGGTTGCTCTTCCTCTTGGATTTTTTATTGACCTGAGCTGTAATAGGTGGTCCGGGCAACCTATCATCACGCTTCAAGTATATCTCATAATCGATCAACTTATCATAAAGTTCTTCGAATGATATTGGTGAGTCACATGTCCGAAGTGGTGCTGTCAGTTCTTTGTACTCGCCTCCTATGCCATTGAGGGTATGGATTAGGACTTCTTCATCACTGAGAGAATGACCTATCAAAGTTAAATCATCGATGATAATTTTGATATGTTGTAGATAATCAGCAATAGTACTTCCCTCTTGTTTCGTTTTCATCAGATTGGAGAGAAGTTCGAGCATGCAACTACGCGAGCGATTTGCCAAAGTTGTTTGTAACTTGCACCATGCTTCTATAGCAGTCATACATGAGGATATCAGCGGGGCAATGGATCCAGCAACGGAAGCTTGAATAGCTTGGAGGATGAGGCGATCTTGACGTAACCATAGTTTGTGGGCTGGATTTGGCACAGGGCTGGGTTCACCTGGGATGTTGATCATTTCAGGTGGACACTGGAGATATCAGCGGGGCAATGGATCCAGCAACGGAAGCTTGAATAGCTTGGAGGATGAGGCGATCTTGACGTAACTATAGTTTGTGGGCTGGATTTGGCACAGGGCTGGGTTCACCTGGGATGTTGATCATTTCAGGTGGACACTGGAGAGAACCATCAATGTAACCTAGGAGATCATAGCCAAATAGAAGATTAGAAAGTTGTGCTCGCCAAGATGCTAGTTGCCACCTTTGGATAATTTGAAGAGAATAAGTGCTACAGAAGCTTGAATACATTAGTCCCTCTCCTATTTATAGGGATAAGGAGAGAGAATTTTCCTCAACAGAATAGAGGATTTCCCTCAACAGAATATAGAAATTTCCTTGAAAATCTTATCTTCTATCAAATATATCATATTTATAAGATTTCTCCAACTATATGAGAAAATCTTTTTATTCTATTAAGAGAAATCCTATATTCTGTTGAGAAAAATTTTCTTTCCTAATCCTATAAATAGGAGAGGGATATGTTAATGTATTAAAGCTAAAGTTATTAATAAAGTTTTTTTATTTTATTATTATTATTATTATTATTATTTTTGGAAGAAGACTGCCGCTGCAGCGAAATTGTTGTTCCAGCGGAGATTGTTGCTTCAGCGAAGATTGCTGCGGCAGCGAAGACTGCTGCTGAAGACTGCAGCTGCTGCAGCTGCTACAGATTGCTGCGGCTGCAGCAATGTTAAAGAAATCTGCAGCGACGAAGGCGTCGAAGCTCATGGCGGCGTTGATGACGATCGATCGCCGCAAGTCGGGCTTGATCCGGTAATGAAAGAAGACGAGGTGGAAGAAGGGGAGACAGAACGCGCGGCAGCAGGGAGGATGAGGCCGAGCTTCGGCAGGGCAAGGGGAGGATCCTCAGCAGGCGAGGACTTCGTTTCCCTGAACCGCTCCTCCTGCGGGATCCCTGAGGGTTTCGAGGGTTTCAAAACAACACCAATGTGGCATCTACCAGAGGAACCGAGTTGACAGCACCGACGACGATGGAAGACAGCCACACTGCAAGGAGTGCACCGCCCCCATGCAAGAAGACTGTGGACTTGTTCTCAATGAAATCCCACAATCATTGCAATGCCGAGGATTTAGGAGACGATGACATGATTTAAAGACACGTTTAGACATACTTTCTCTTTTAGTCCGCCAGGAGCTCATCGGTTTGAGCAGGTGTGACGGGCGAGCGATGGACGAGCAGATGAGGTGGGCGAGCGGCAGACGACAGGTGCGACGAGAGAGCACGATCAACGGCAGGTGCGACAGGTGACGAGCGAGCAGGTTGAAAAGTGTAGGAGAAGAGGAAAACAACGTTTGGAGTCATGAGAACCAATGCAATCGTCACACGTCATCTATCTGACATGGCGACGCATGGTTTGAACAGGGCCGGGCCGGGTCGGGTCGGGTGCAACCAGAGTTGCTTAATTTCACTCTATTCGATGCATCAAAGCAGGATTTGTTGGACTAATAATTTCGGTATCGATTTGTGTTCATCAATTTATCCGGAGAAAATGGGCTGAGTTGCAGAGAAACTGGCAACAAGAGATCTTTGTGATGATCTCTTTTGTTAGATTCATCAAAGTCAAATTCAAGAACATGAAACAGTATAGGGTTCATCAAGACATGTCCGAGTTCTTTCTTATACCACCAAGTTCTGTAGAACAGCTGGTGTCGAAGAACAGTTGAGCAAAGAGTTGACAAAAACTGTTGCATCGGTTCGCTACTGCAAACGAGACTTGATCTTTCTGCTGGAATGCTTCTATTCATGCTTTCCGGCGACCAGAATCTGGACCTAATTGTAAAGCAAGATGACTAATCATGAGCCATCCTAGTGAACTGAGATGGAAACCATAGATCATCCTGTTTACGTTGTCTAAGGAATGATTCTACCCCTTCATTCAAGGATAAGATCGAGATTTCAAGGCACTATCATAGGGAGGTTTATCAGGAGCACAAAAGTTAACAGTAAAATAAAAATATATATCATATGGAAAAGTAAAGAGAAAATTTTATTTTCTTTAATGCAGTATCATTGAGTAAGGACCCTAATTGGGTCTAAAAGTAACGAATTTACACTAACAAGTAATTATAAGCTGTGTTTATACCTAGTTACCCCAAATTAGGTTTATAATTGACAAAATAATCATAATTGGGCTCTATATAATTATAATTGATAAAATAATCCTAAATTAGATAGAATGGCACTAATCACACAATTAACAAGTTGTGTTTGTCTACAAACTCCCAGGCACTAAAAGTAAGAGATTTATCCTTATAGTGCCTAATTAAATATAAAATAAAATTAAACATCATTAATTTAATACAAATAAGATAATATGAAGCTAATGAGTAGCAAATCATGTCAAAAGCTAACTAAAAGTAGAATAATTACACTAATTCGGCCTAAATTTAAATTATTGGTACTAATCACCCAATAGAAGCACTAATCACCCAAGGTCACCCTTAATTGAGAAAGAGAAGGAAGTGAATGAGTGAGAAAGTGACTTTGGAAGTTGTGAGAGTGAGAGAGGGTGAAAGAGGGTTAATCAATTTCAAAGTGGTCCAATGGTCAAATTGACCATTAGATTATGATGAATCACAACTATAAATTGTCAGTCAAAATTCGATCATTAGTACATGCTCATAATGATAAAATTTTAATCTTTTTATTCAGTATGAAGCTTATATCATTTGCTTTACATGTTGATAATAATTAAATTTTGATCTTTTTGCCTAGTACGAAGATCATATCGCATACTCGATATGGAACAATCTACATCTTGATCATCTTTTAGACCAATATGTTCCACTCATGTCAGATCAATACGTATTTATTTGTACCAGACTACTATACATCGGATGGTACATCAACTTTTTTTTGCCAACTCTTGTTGCCTCTTTACTATTAGGATTAGTATAATAGCATGACAATAAGAGGGGATGAATTAATATTAATGCAAACTTAAGGTACTTATAAATTTCAATCAAGAAAAAATATAAGTATTGAATATTAATTCAACCAAGAAATAAGCACGAATAAGAGAGAAAATAAAGACAGAAAAATTGATTTTATAGTAGTTTGATCGTTTCGACTTCCCTTCCGTAAAACTCCCTGGATTTATAACCTATGTTCTACTTCACTAATGCTAACATTCTTGGGCAGAAGCAACTGGTAGAGTATATTATAAGCCTTAGTTCTTGTTTGTAGAGTTCGAGGTCAAGTATCAAATAGAATGTAAGAATTTTTTGTTGCTAGATCAGTTCGACTCCCAATTCCTCGTTGGAGGTTTATCGACTTTATCTTTCCTTCAATTAGTGAAAATCAATTACCTTTCTTCATCATTTTTAAGGCTTAAGAATGGACCGTACACTTAACAATACTCTCAAGATTTTATAAGAATCTTGCACCATCTAAGCTTAGTAACTCAATTAAAAAATAAAGAAAGTGAAAGGAACTTAAGGCTCTCGAAGAGATTTTGTAAAAGCTCAAAATGGATGCACACCAATCATATCTAAAGTTGGGTATTTATAGCTCCCAAAAGAGCCCAAGCAAATAAGAGCGGTGTTACTGTCAGGTGATACTACTGTTGACATCCTTGAAACGGCATCAATGGTGTTTTTGAGTGGACAAAAATGCTCTGTATTTGGTTAGCTGCAATATGTTTGATATGTACTGGCTGCAGGCCTCATTTTCAGTACACCATGATTCCATAACTCTTCAAAACTTGCTGGTTCAAGATGGATCCATCTATGATGAGATTTCTTCGTCTCTCTGATGAGGTTGTTGCCTCCACTTAGCACATGTAAGCATGCTTCTTTTTATTTTTCCATGTCTTCTCTGTGAGGGAATGGTCTATTTGAAATTTCTATCATGATGGTTATTTCTTTTCTGGTTAGTGATGTGACGCATTCTTTAGCAAACTTTGCTTGATCAATATTCGTTTGTCAGTGTTGGGGATTTCATTTCCCATATAATTTTTGTGACAATTTTAATTCTCTTATTCTAGCTACAATAGTAGAATAAAGAGATTTTACTTTTCTGGAAAAAAAAGAGTTTGGTTGATGAACTTGAATAATGAAAATTTGAGCATTTATTGCCAAGTTTAGAAATCGATACAGTGCTAGTAATATATTAGGTTTCGATAAATGAAACTTGAAGATATACAGTGCTTCAATTTTGATACAATGAACTTCTTTATAATAATACATAATACGTTGATGTGCTTCAAACTTCTTCATGGTTCATTGGAAGGATGAATAAGTTCAATTCCAACATCATCGTGTCGAACTTTACCATTGCATCATCACGTTATTCGTATTTATTTCCTTCGCTTATAATTCTGGATGCAACACGACAAGAAAGTAGGAATGCATGTGTATAAGTGTCACAGTGATGAATGAATCATGCTCTAAGCATAGCTACACATCCCGAACTGGCAGAAGCAACCCTTCGTGCACCTCTTGTTGCAGCCACCGCAGTTCTTGGGGTCATACATCACGTTGACGCAGCTGCCGCCGCAGCACGTTTGGCCGAACCAGCACTTCTTCCCGCACTGCCCGCAGTTCTGGTTGTCGGTCATCACGTTCACGCACTGTTTCCTGCAGCAGTCGGGGCCGGGGCTGCCGCTGGCGCGACAAAACCGAGGGACATTGTCGCAGGTCATCGAGCCTCTCGGATGGTACTGCGGGAACAAGGAGTCGATCCCCCGGGACAATAAAGGCGGTGTTGCTGCTGCTGTCGAGCGCTCGTCGGATTCCGCAGAGGAAACGGGGAGGGAAAGAGATGTGGTCAAGGCCATGGCGCATGCCACGACGAAGAAGAACCTCATTGTCATTCTTACGTGGTGCAACAGGAGAGGTTTAAGGGAGAAGGCTGGTTGAGGTTTGAGTGTAGACGACGATATGGTTATGGGAGGGAGACGGGATGCATGATGGGTATTTATAAACGGACGTGGTGAGAGATCAACGAGTTGAAAGGTTGGTCAATTGTGTACATTATTCATGGCTATATATTTCATTATATATTTCCAAACACCAATTAATCGAGTCACTAAACAATCATTTTCCTCATTTCGTTCAAATGCCTGTTCAGTTGATTTGATTCACAGTATTAAACCACGATTTGCACACGGCCGTGAAGATTCCAAATAATGAGCGTGCCCGCCGCCGCTCACTCGGCCACGTAGGCCGAGAGAAAAGTCGACGCTGGATGCATCAGTTTGGCGTCAAGAGGCCAAGTTGGCGAGTTGTTGACTATTTGTGGCCCATGCACAAGCGAATTCCTAATAATGTTGACCTAAAGGCGTGGACCATTCAATACATCGGGTGTTTCCAATTCAAATACCAATGTCAGCATCCTCTGGTGCACGGGACGACAGGGAATTTGTGCTGGAATTATACCGAATTCTTGATTCCGTTTGGGATACATTAGGCCAATGCCAAACTATTTTTGTCACCTTTTGAATAGCCGAGCGTGTGTTACGGGGGTGTTCAATGCTGTGGATCGCAGTGCGAGAAGATGGACAAGTGAAAACAGTAATAGAGAGTTATTGATGACGATATCTTCCTTCTACAATATATCGCCTATTGTCCTTAATGAGATATGAACTGTGTATCAATGGCCATGACATTGTGCTTAGTTCAAAGCTGTTCTTTTGTATAATATGTGATTAGGAAGAATCGAAGAAGCCGAACTGTCTTAGACTACATAGATAGAGAGAGATACCATCTACGTCGACTTTTCATATAAGTCCAGCTTTCCAGGGGACAAAAGTCATCGTCCTCAAGAATAAAGATAAGAAGTAATACATTATAAACTTTGTTTTGATGCGCTTTTCATGCATTGCATATGGAAAATTTGTGTCTTAGGTCTTGCCACCGAATAATTTGTATATCAAGTTCACAACCATTTCCTTCCTTCGTCAGCTTCTATAGTGCAAGAAACTCGCTGCTTTCCACTCATGTATATCTGTAATAGTGTCATTTCGTTAGGTAGAGATGATAAGGGATTTTAAGATCTTGAGAATTTCTCGTAAAAAATAAAAAATAGTTCTACACCCATAGTCAATCAATCAATTTGATAACGATGACGTATCAATTAAGTGTGCCACACTATCATAGCATCTAAGTGACTATTTTATTTCTCGTGAAAATGTATAGTACTTCAAGTTACTGAATTGGACTTTCAATAGGCCTAATTTAATCTTGATTCAAGCTCATTCGACTCTTAATTAAGTTGGTACAAAGTTGGTACAATTACACTCAAAATTAATTCAATTAAAACCTAAACTAATTAGATCATGATGCAAACAAATACAAACATAAATCCTATATTATCTGGTATGTCATAGGTTCATTCGGTATTTCGTCTGAACTCCTAACGTGTCATGCTTTCCTTTGACGTATTGTTTGATCCGACATGTTGACCTCCTGTAACATCTGATCTTAGCATAATATCCGATATTTCTAACCCGATGCCCGATCTCTGACATGATCCACTCTTGCCCAACATTTAATTCTCCTATTTCAATTGATTTATCTTTCCATGATCGATGTTAGTCATATATCACTTTTCTTAAACACTTATTAGATCATAAACTCATTAATTGATTTCATCATCAAAGTTCAGGATTCAACAGAATATATACCACCTTCTCCGTACATCTATATGATAGTCCATTATTAACATTGGTGTGAATTAAGATGAATATTGATAAATTACATTCATAGATACTCGATACCATTATTTGTGAAAGTATACATATTGTAATATTTCTTATATCCGGAGCAGACTCTCCAAATTGTAGTCATCACTAGCTTAAAAAAGATATAAATTATATTTTATTAGCATAATAAATCAATGATGACAATTTCAATTTACAATCAAAGATCAGTATATAACTTTTCCTTCATACGATCCATACTATAACAATATAATATGACTACATTACGGAGAATAAGTTGATGCTTTCTTAAAATAGTCGGTTCTCCATAATAGCTTTAGCTATTTCTAGGAGTTAATAAATTACATAGCGCATGCAACAGATAGTCCTAAGACTTTACCAATATTGAATAGCAAGATTAATGTAATATACTACAAGACAGATATTTTTCCAATATTGTAACTTACAAATATTGATTATTTATATTATAAGTGACTATGAATTTTAATATACTTGTATTATGAAGATCTTGGTCCATATGGGATTGGGTCATGCATTCGATGATTCATAAATATTGATTAGACTTTTATACATCGTATAATACTTTCTTTACCTTCTCCTTACATATGTCTAAGGTAGGAAACCGTGAACGCTTTTTCATATCAATCTTATAGATGATAGCATAGAGTTGTTTGACTACTATTATAGTTTCAATGACAAAATCTAAAAATCCTAATAATAGAATTGTCTTCTCTAAATGAGTTTTAGACCATTCTGATGATATGGTCATTTCCTTTAGATCATATCTCTTTTGTTGAATGGACTTTAAAGCATTAAAGTTTATTATGAGTTGAATAGTGTTAAGTTGAAGTATCTTTCAATTTGTATACTTTTGCATCGAGTGCACATAACGATGGATGTGGATAAACTTTATTATAGATTGTGCCCTTGCCATACTTTTTTTTTTTTTTTTTTTTGATTAAAGTTAACTTACTAATATCTTTCATCATTAGGTCTATGTAATAAGTACACGTGGAGTCGAAAGAATACTTTCTCTTCGCTCTATCAATTATAACTCAAGCCTTCTTAAAATTTACTCGATTATCGATAACAATTTACATGATGTATCATGACTTGATCTCTTCTACCACAGTGCCCAATTTTGTCTAAAGCATTCATGGTCTTGTGAAAGATTATCCTTTTATTGTAATACACTATATGAGGGAGTCGATAATGCTTATTCTAATTAGTCTGATCCAATTGCTATACCTAAGTGTCACCCCATACAAATCCCATCACTTCTTGAATGATCTAGTTTATTTTTTAAGTTTTACCTCCTTTTCATCCAAATAAATATTATGTATCTCCTTCGTGATAGGAGGTTAGATGCCTATACTAATCTTTTGAATCGATGACATTATGCTATGATAACATAGACCTTCAGTTCTATGTGGTGGAATCCTAAAGATTAAATCACTTTGTTGGCTTGACCAATATCCCATTTCTTTTTGTTTATGTATGCATCATGAATCCTTGTTTGCTTATTTTGTTGATTGTGGTAGATAAACTTATGGATTAATATTGATAACTTTAGGTGTTGATCTCTTCCCTAAGGCCTATAACAAAACCTCATATGGCACCTTGCCTTAAACTGCCATTCTTGCTAAACTAAGGATAGCCAATTGGCTGTCGCACTCCTCCCTAGTCGCTATGGCCCAAACCACTATCATCGTCATGCTCCCATCTTAAACCTATCCATCAATGTCTCGTGGCCTCATATATGTATTAATGTTTCAATGATGACAGATAATAGTTATAAGGTTTAGGTTGACATCATCGTAACCCCCGTATTAATTATAGTTGGGTTCTTGCGTAGCCTACCTATATTCTTCTAGTTGGTTGACCTTCTTTTGGACTCCATTATACTTTGCTTTTTGTAACTTTTTGTAAATTGCTCTATGAACCTCCATTAGAACTTTGGTGCATTTTGTGACAACAGTATACATGTAAATAAATTGTTGCTGTAGTCGTATGATTTATCCACCTCAATGTAATCACAATGTGTTTATACCTAGTTACCCCAAATTAGGCTTACAATTGACAAAATAATCATAATTGGGCTCTAAATAATCATAATTGATAAAATAATCCTAAATTAGCTAGAATGACACTAGTCACAAAATTATCTAATTACTCCCAATGGCACTAAAAGTAAGAGATTTATCCTAATAGTGCCTAATTAAATATAAAATGAAATTAAACATCATTAATTAATACAAAGCAGCTAATATGAAGCTAATAAGGTGCAAATCATGTCAAAAGCTAACTAAAAGTAGAATAGTTACATGAATTCGCCTAAATTTAAATTATTGAAACTAATCACCGAATAGAAGCACTAATCACGCAAGGTAACCCTTAGTTGAGAAAGAGAGTGATAAGATGTGAGAAGAAGGAAGTGAACGAGTGAGAAAGATAGTTTGGAAGCTGTGAGAGTGAAAGTGGGTTTAAATCAAGTTTCAAAGTGGTCCAATGGTCAAATTGACCATTTGACCAGGATGAATCATATTAATCCATGTTAATCAAAATTTGACCATTATCGATTGGTTTAGATCAGTAATGATAAAATTTCAATCTTTTCGCTTGGTACAAAGCTTATATCTCCGCTTGATATGGGGTAGTATATACTAGTTGATAATGGTCAAATTTTGATTTTTTCGGTTAGTACTAAGCGCGCATCACCCACTTGATATGGGGTAATTCATATATTGGTCATTTTTTGGACCAGTAGATATTGTCTATATTAGATCGATATATATTTGCTTGTATCAAACTGATATATATCAATAGTACATCGATCCTTTTGCCAACTCAACTTGTCTCTATACTATTAGGATCAATATGATAGTGTGACACTAAGAGAGGGTGAATTAGTACTAATGCAGGGAACTTTGAAATTTTGATCAAGAAAAAAAGATAAGTATTGAATATTAATTCAATTAAGAAATAGGTACGAATAAGAGAGCAACTAAAGATAGAGAGATAAATCAATTTCATAGTGGTTCAATCTTCTTGACCTATATCGACTCTCAATTCTTAGTCCCTTGAGACTATCAGCTTTCATTTTAGATATTTATTCCAATTGATGATAATTAATGATCATTTATACTTTTTCCATTTTAAGGTTTAGAAGAAAACCTTACACTTAATACTCTCAGGAATCATACACCTTCTAAACTTAGTAAATCAATTTAAAAAATCAAGAAGGCTGTAGAAGAAGATTTCAACACTATAAAAGCATAAGATGGATGCACTCTAGTCATACCTAAAGTTGGGTATCTATAGCCCCCAAAGAGCTAAAAAAATGCGATTCATTGGAAGGATGAATAAGTTCAATTCCAACAACATCATGTCGAACTTAATCATTACATCATCACGTTATTCGTATTTATTTCTTTCGCTTATAATTCTGAATGCAACAAATGCAACAGACCAACTGAATAGAATAGAATACAGCACGACAAGAAAGTAGAAATGCAAGTGTATAAGTGTCACAGTGATGAATGAATCATGCTCTAAGCATAGCTACACATCCCGAACTGGCAGAAGCAACCCTTCGTGCACCTCTTGTTGCAGCCACCGCAGTTCTTGGGGTCATACATCACGTTGACGCAGCTGCCGCCGCAGCACGCTTGGCCGAACCAGCACTTCTTCCCGCACTGCCCGCAGTTCTGGTTGTCGGTCATCACGTTCACGCACTGTTTCCTGCAGCAGTCGGGGCCGGGGCTGCCGCTGGCGCGACAAACCCGAGGGACATTGTCGCAGGTCATCGAGCCTCTCGGATGGTACTGCGGGAACAAGGAGTCGATCCCCCGGGACAATAAAGGCGGTGTTGCTGCTGCTGTCGAGCGCTCGTCAGATTCCACAGAGGAAACGGGGAGGGCAAGAGATGTGGTCAAGGCCAAGGCGCATGCCACGACGATGAAGAACCTCATTGTCATTCTTACGTGGTGCAACAGGAGAGGTTTAAGGGAGAAGGCTGGTTGAGGTTTGAGTGTAGACGACGATATGGTTATGGGAGGGAGACGGGATGCATGATGGGTATTTATAAAGGGACGTGGTGAGAGATCAACGAGTTGAAAGGTTGGTCAATTGTGTACATTATTCATGGCTATGTATTTCATTATATATTTCCAAACACCAATTAATCGAGTCACTAAACAATCATTTTCCTCATTTCGTTCAAATGCCTGTTCAGTTGATTTGATTCACAGTATTAAACCACGATTTGCACACGGCCGTGAAGATTCCAAATAATGAGCGTGCCCGCCGCCGCTCACTCGGCCACGTAGGCCGAGAGAAAAGTCGACGCTGGATGCATCAGTTTGGCGTCAAGAGGCCAAGTTGGCGAGTTGTTGACTATTTGTGGCCCATGCACAAGCGAATTCCTAATAATGTTGACCTAAAGGCGTGGACCATTCAATACATCGGGTGTTTCCAATTCAAATACCAATGTCAGCATCCTCTGGTGCACGGGACGACAGGGAATTTGTGCTGGAATTATACCGAATTCTTGATTCCGTTTGGGATACATTAGGCCAATGCCAAACTATTTTTGTCACCTTTTGAATAGCCGAGCGTGTGTTACGGGGGTGTTCAATGCTGTGGATCGCAGTGCGAGAAGATGGACAAGTGAAAACAGTAATAGAGACAGTTATTGATGACGATATCTTCCTTCTACAATATATCGCCTATTGTCCTTAATGAGATATGAACTGTGTATCAATGGCCATGACATTGTGCTTAGTTCAAAGCTGTTCTTTTGTATAATATGTGATTAGAAAGAATCGAAGAAGCCGAACTGTCTTAGACTTCATAGATAGAGAGAGATACCATCTACGTCGACTTTTCAGATAAGTCCAGCTTTCCAGGGGACAAAAGTCACCGTCCTCAAGAATAGAGATAAGAAGTAATACATTATAAACTTTGTTTTGATGCGCTTTTCATACATTGCATATGGAAAATTTGTGTCTTAGGTCTTGCCACCGAATAATTTGTATATTAAGTTCACAACCATTTCCTTCTTTCGTCAGCTTCTATAGTGCAAGAAACTCGCTGCTTTCCACTCGTGTATATCTCTAATAGTGTCATTTCGTTAGGTAGAGATGATAAGGGATTTTAAGATCTTGAGAATTTCTCGTAAAAAATAAAAAATAGTTCTACACCCATAGTCAATCAATCAATTTGATAACGATGAAGTATCAATGAAGTGTGCCACACTATCGTAGCATCTAAGTGACTATTTTATTTCTCGTTAAAACATACATACAATACTTTTTACTGGATTGGTCTTTCAATAGACCTAATTTAGTCGTGATTCAGCTCATTTCATTGGACTCTTAATTAAGTTGGTACAGTTACACTCAAAATCAACTCAATTAAAACCTAAGCTACTTAGATCATGATACAAACAAATACAAACATGAATCCTATATTATCCGTTATGTCATTGGTTAATTCGGTACTTCGTCTGAACTCCTAGCGTGTCATGCTTTCCTTTGACGTATTGTCCGATCTAATATGTTGACTTCCTGTAATATCTGATCTTAGCGTAATGTCCGATCTTTTCGGCCCGATACCCGATCTATGATATGATCCACTCTTGCCCATTATTTGATTCGCCTACTTCAATCGATTTATCTTTTCATGATCGAAGTTAGTCTTATATCACTTTTCTTAAACACTTATTAGATCATAAACTCATTAATTAATTTCATCATCAAAATTCAGGATTCAATAGAATACATACAACCTTCTCCAAACGTTTATATGATAGTTCATTATTAACATTAGTGTGAATTAAGATGAATATTTATAAATTACATTCATAGATACTTGACATTTTTATTTGTGAAAGTATACATATCGTAATATTTCTTATATTGGGAGCAGACTCTCCAAATTGTAGCCATCGCTAGGCTAAAAAAGATATAAATCATATTTTATTAACATAATAAATCAATGATGACAATTTCAATTTACAATCAAAGATCAGTATAAAACTTTTTTCTTGATAAGATCCATACTATAACAATAAGATATGGCTACATCACGGAGAATAAGTTGATACTTTCTTAAAATAGTCGGTTCTCCATAATAGCTTTAGTTATTTCTAGGAGTTAATAAATTACATAGCACATGCAACAGATCTGATCGAGTCCTAGGACTATACCAATATTGAATAGCAAGATTAATGTAATATACTACGAGACTGATGATTTTGCCAATATTGTAATTTACAAATATTGATTATTTATATTATAAGTGACTATGAATTTTAATACTTGTATTATGAAGATCTTTGTCCATATGGGATTGGGCCATGCATTCGATGATTCATAAATACTGATTAAACTTTTACTCATCGTATAATACTTTCTTTACCTTCTCCCTACATATGTCTAAGGTAGGAAATCGTGGACGCTTCTTCGTATTGATCTTATAGATGATAGCATAGAGTTGTTTGACTACTATTATCGTTTCAATGACAAAATTCAAAAATCCTAATAATAGAATTGTCTTCTCTAAATGAGTTTATGATATGATCATTTCCTTTTAGATCATGTCTCTTTTGTTGAATGGACTTTAAAGCATTAAAGTTTATTGTGAATTGAATAATGTCAGGTTAAAGTATCTCTCAATTTGTATACTTTTGCGTCAAGTGCACAAAATGATAGATGTGGATAAACTTCATTATAGATTGTGCCCTTGCCATACTTTTTTTTTTACTAAAGTTAACATACTAATATCTTTAGTCATTAGGTCCATGCACTAAGTACACGTGGAGTCTAAAGAATACTTTCTCTTCGCTCTATTAATTATAACTCAAGCTTCTTAAAATTTACTCAATTATCGATCATAATTTACATGATGTACCATAACTTGATCTCCTCTACCACGGTGCCTAATTTTATCTAAAGCATTCATGGTCTTGTGAAAGACTACCCTTTTATTGCAATACACTACATTAGAGAGTCGATAATGCTCATTCTAATTAGTCTGATCCAATTGCCACACCTAAATGTCACCCCAGACAAATCCCATCACTTCTTGAATGATCTAGTTTATTTTTTAAGTTTTGCCTCCTCCTCATCCAAATAAATATTGTGTATCTCCTTCATTATAGGAGGTTGGATGCCAATACTAATCTTTTGAATCGATAACATGATAATATAGACCTTCAGTTGTATGTGGTGGAATGATTAAATCACTTTGTAAACTTGACCAATATCCTATTTCTTTTTGTTTATGTATGCATCATGAATCCTTGTTTGCTTTTTTTGTCGATTGTGGTAGATAAACTTACGGATCAATATTGACAACTTTAGGTGTTGATCTCTTGCCTAAGGCCTATAACAAAACCTCATATGGCACATTGCCATAGACTGCCAATCTTGCTAAACTAAGGAGAGCCAATTGGCTATCTCATGTTGGCACTCCTCCCTAGTCCCTATGGCCCAAACCCACTACCACCATCATGCTCCCATCTTAAACCTGTCCATCAATGTTTCATGGCCTCATATGTATTGATGTTTTAATGATGAAAGATAATAGTTGTAAGGTTTAGGTTGACATCATCATAACCCTCATATTGATTATAGTTGGGTTCTTGCGCAGCCTACCTATATTCTTCTTGTTAGTTGACCTTCTTTTGGACTCCATTGGAACTTTGTGGTGCATTTTGTGAATAAAATGTTGCTTTAGTCGTATTATTTATCCACCTCGATCAATGTAATCACAATGTGTTTATATCTAGTTACCCCAAATTAGGCTTACAATTGACAAAATAATCATAATTGGACTCTAGATAATCATAATTGATAAAATAATCCTAAATTATATAGAATGACACTAATCACATAATTATCTAATTACTCCCAACTGGCACTAAAAGTAAGAGATTTATCCTAATAGTGCCTAATTAAATATAAAATGAAATTAAACATCATTAATTAATATAAAGCAGCTAATATGAAGCTAATAAGGTGCAAATCATGTCAAAAGCTAACTAAAAGAAGAATAATTACATGAATTCTGCCTAAATTCAAATTATTGAAACTAATCACCCAATAGAAGCACTAATCACGCAAGGTAACCCTTGGTTGAGAAAGGGAGTGATAAGATGTGAGAAGGAAGTGAATGAGTGAGAAAGATAGTTTGGAAGCTGTGAGAGGGAGAGAGGGTGAAAGTGGGTTTAAATCTAGTTTCAAAGTGGTCCAATGGTAAAATTGACCATTTGACTAGGATGAATCATATTAATCCATATCAATCAAAATTTGACTATTATCGATGGGTTTAGATCAGTAATGATAAAATTTCAATTTTTTCACTTGGTACAAAGCTCGTATCTTTGCTTAATATGGGTAGTACGTACTAGTTGATACTGGTCAAATTTTGATTTTTTCGCTTAGTGCGAAGCGCTCATTGCCCACTTAATATGGGGCAATCCATATATTGGTCATTTTTTGGACCAGTAGATATCGTCTATATTAGATCGATATATATTTGCCTGTATCAAACTGGTATATATCAGATAGTACATCAACCCTTTTGCCAACTCAACTTGCCTCTATACTATTAGGATCAATATGATAGTGTGACACTAAGAGGGGGTGAATTAGTACTAATGCAAGCTCAGGGAACTTTGGAATTTTGATCAAGAAAAAAGATAAGTATTGAATATTAATTCAACTAAGAAATAGGTACGAATATTAAATCAATTTTATAGTGGTTCAATCTTCTTGACGTATGTCGACTCTCGATTATTACTCACTTGAGGCAATCGGCTTTCATTATAGATATTTATTCCAATTGGTGATAATTAATGATCCTTTATACTTTTTTTATTTTAAGGTTTAGAAGAGAACCTTACACTTAATACTCTCAAGAATCTTACACCTTCTAAACTTAGTAAATCAATTTAAAAAATCAAGAAGGTAAAAGGAACTAAAGGCTGTAGAAGAAGATTTCAACACTATAAAAGCTTAAGATGGATGCACTCTAGTCATACCTAAAGTTGGGTATCTATAGCCCCCAAAGAGCTAAAAGAATGCGATTCATTGGAAGGATGAATAAGTTCAATTCCAACATCATCATGTCGAACTTTACCATTACATCAGCACGGTATTCGTATTTATTTCCTTCGCTTATAATTCTGGATGCAACACGACAAGAAAGTAGGAATGCATGTGTATAAGTGTCACAGTGATGAATGAATCATGCTCTAAGCATAGCTACACATCCCGAACTGGCAGAAGCAACCCTTCGTGCACCTCTTGTTGCAGCCACCGCAGTTCTTGGGGTCATACATCACGTTGACGCACCTGCCGCCGCAGCACGCTTGGCCGAACCAGCACTTCTTCCCGCACTGCCCGCAGTTCTGGTTGTCGGTCATCACGTTCACGCACTGTTTCCTGCAGCAGTCGGGGCCGGGGCTGCCGCTGGCGCGACAAACCCGAGGGACATTGTCGCAGGTCATCGAGCCTCTCGGATGGTACTGCGGGAACAAGGAGTAGATCCCCCGGGACAATAAAGGCGGTGTTGCTGCTACTGTCGAGCGCTCGTCCGATTCCGAAGAGGAAACGGGGAGGGCAAGAGATGTGGTCAAGGCCATGGCGCATGCCACGACGAAGAAGAACCTCATTGTCATTCTTCCGTGGTGCAACAGAAGAGGTTCAAGGGAGAAGGCTGGTTGAGGTTTGAGTGTAGACGACGATCTGGTTATGGGAGGGAGACGGGATGCATGATGGGTATTTATAAAGGGACGTGGTGAGAGATCAACGAGTTGAAAGGTTGGTCAATTGTGTACATTATTCATGGCTATATATTTCATTATATATTTCCAAACACCAATTAATCGAGTCACTAAACAATCATTTTCCTCATATTGTTCAAATGCCTGTCCAGTTGATTTGATTCACAGTATTCAACCACGATTAGCACACGGCCGTGAAGATTCCAAATAATGAGCGTGCCCGCCGCCGCTCACTCGGCCACGTAGGCCGAGAGAAAAGTCGACGCTGGATGCATCAGTTTGGCGTCAAGAAGCCAAGTTGGCGAGTTGTTGACTATTTGTGGCCCATGCACAAGTGAATTCCTAATAATGTTGACCTAAATGCATGGAACATTCGATACATCGGGTGTTTCCAAGTCAAAGACCAATGCCAGCATCCTCTGGTGCACGGGACGACAGGGAATTTGTGCTGGAATTATACCGAATTCTTGATTCCGTTTGGGATACATTAGGCCATTGCCAAACTAGTATTCTTGTCACCTTTTGAATAGCCGAGCGTGTGTTCGGGGGTGTTCAATGCTGTGGATCGCAGTGCGACAGGAAGTGTAAGTGCAAACATTAATTGAGAAAGAGTATTGATGACGATATCTTCCTTCTACTATATCGCCTATTGTCCTTGATGAGATATGAACTGTGTATCAATGGCCATGACATTGTGCTTAGTTAAAAGCTATTCTTTGGTATAATATGTGATTAGGAAGAATCGAAGAAGCCGAACTGTCTTAGACTGCATAGATAGAGAGAGATACCATCTGTTAGTGTAAACAACTTTATGTCGTGGCCTCGGGGCCGTCGCGATTTGGTTGGGGGTCCGAATGACGGGGATTGTACGGCGTTCTTCGAGATTGCCCTGGCGGTCTGTTATGGAGGTTTGGTCAGGACGTCTTGTCGGGAGGACAGCTTTGCCGCATCACCGGGAGGAAGCGACCCCGTCCTTGTACCTGCACACTGGTCGGGTCGGCGGTTCGGCCCGACTCCTCCGACGATCAAGTTAATGGATGTGGAGAGGATTTCGAATGAAGAGAGCTTCGTGTGTGTTGGTTCCCCCCTTTCTCCTTTTGGGACTCGGGGGTATTTATAGGTAAGTTTAAGGTTACCTGACAGGCTTGTCGATGGGGGTAGGATCGTACCTCTGATGGCGTCTGATATGGTCGTTGGCGTTGCATGGAGAACCGAACTGTCGTAGGGTATGGGCGAACCTCGGTCATCGTGTTCCTCTGCCTCGGTCAAGCATGCCAGGTCAGACAACGATGGGATCGTTGGCTGAGAGCGGTTGACATTGGCGCATGTCGAGTCGACGTTAAAGCCCACTTCCTCGGGCTGTGTGTCGTCCAAGCATGGCTGATGTCATGGCGCATCATGTTGCTGCTAGTCATAGGTGCCCAGTAAGCCAATCACGTGAGTGATGGCACGTGTGACTTGATACAGAATCTTTTTGCTTATTATATTTTGGCGTATATCACTTTATAACTATTGCATATGTGCATATATATATTGTGATGTCCTTGGATTTGTACAATGAGAATCGGATCGTGATGAGATCACGATAATGAGATTGATTCACCTTTAAACACATATCCTAAATAATCCCGGTCATAGGTTACTCGAGAGGGATATCGTGATAACCGGATAGACTGGTGTGCTGTATACCCGTCCATATGATGGATGCAGCTGGTCTCATAGCTGCTCGTGTAGGGACACTAGGGATACAGTACAGGTGCTCAATGGAGAATGAGTTCACTGATTGATCCGCTTACGGAATGCTGGATGGTTGATGATGCCTTATTATCAGACAGTGATTCCGTAGTCCTAGTGGTGTATCTGGTCCTTAGACTTGAGACACCAAGGATGTCCTATATGAGTTTTCCAATCTTTGATACCAGACTTATAGGTTTGACTGTCCCAGATCTAGTACAGCTGGTCATTGGGAGTGGTAGTCGACCTTACGAGGGCTATTGAGTTTCGATAGAGGATCATCCTCTCGGCGTCATGAGAGGAATATCTCATGTGTTCTTGCTCAGACAAATCCCTGACCAGGGTCATTCGGGTTGAGAGAGAAAGAGTTCTCTAGGAGAATCCGATTAGAGCGAGACTCGAGTAGAAACCGTATGAGTCTAACAGCACCATGCTCAATATACGGTCTCTGGGATATTAGATGGATGAGGGACTATAGGTACATGGTAACTGAGGACAGACAGGTCCAATGGATTGGATTCCCCTGTATCGTCTGGGGACTACGGCGTAGTGGCCTAGTACTTCCGTAGTCGATGAGTCAAGTGAATTATTACAGAGATAATAATTCACTGAGTTAGAAGGAGTTCTGATAAGTATGACTCATGACCAGCTCGATATTGGGCCTAGAGGGTCACACACATATGGTAGGTATTGCGATGAGTAGAGGTTCGGATATAAGATATCCGACGGAGCCCTTGTCTTATTGGATGCAGATCCAATACCCACTAGGGGAGGACCCATTAGGGTTTGACAGGGGACCTCTATAAATAGGAGGGATTCAGAGCCTCATAGGCTAGAGCCTTTGCTTGCCTTTCCTATTCTCCTCTTCCTCTCCACCTTAGATCAGGCCTAGAGTTTTTTAGGAGCGTCGTCGCAACCTTACTGTGTGGATCACCGCTAGAGAGGAGGATACTTGACCTCCTTTACCCTCTTCTAAGCATCTGTAAGGAAATAGGGATATACGATCTCCCTAGGTAACACAACCTACTTTATACGCAGTTTTAAGTTTCGCAGATTTTGCGTACCAATCTTCGTACGACGACGAACATCTTTTTGGGAATCGGGGATTTTGTTTTCTTGTTCTTCCGCTGCGTATGTGATGTGTCACCC
Source organism: Musa acuminata AAA Group (assembly GCF_036884655.1). Classification (NCBI taxonomy): domain Eukaryota; kingdom Viridiplantae; phylum Streptophyta; class Magnoliopsida; order Zingiberales; family Musaceae; genus Musa; species Musa acuminata. The sequence continues at coordinate 38,977,969 of NC_088353.1, read as the reverse complement.
CCATGATTTCCCAACAGTTGCCATTTTTTCCCTTATCATATTCCCCCCCGAAAGGAGCTATGCCTCGGTTGTTGTGCGAAATGGAGTCCGATGTATGGCTTCTGACTTTAGGTGGGCTGGCCGCGCGGATGTGGTTTCGAGGACCATGACTTTAGGTTGGCTGGCCGCGCAGGTGTGGCCTCGGGCAACATGAGGCTGAGAACCACGATGCAGGCGGGCAGGCCGTGCAGGTGTGGTCTCGGAACCGCGGAGCCGAGGAGCACAACGCAAGCGGGCAGGCCGCGCAAGTGTGGTCTCAGGAGCACGGAGCCGAGGAGCACAACGCAGGCAGGTAGGCCATGCAGGTGTGGTCTCGGGTAGCACGTGGCCAAGGAGCACGACGCATGCGGGCAGGCCGCACAGGTGTGGTCTCGGGCAGTACGCGACCGAGAAGCACGACGCAAGCGGGCAGACCACGCAGGTATTGTCTCGGGAGCGCGGAGCTGAGAAGCACGACGCAGGCAGGTAGGCCCGAGAAGCAACGTGTGCTGCTTTTCCTCCTTGCCTACTCAGTGGTAGCGGGGGTCGAAAACTATTGTGTTTGATTTCCTTTCTGAGGGGGAGCTGGTTGCTTTTGCTACACGCTTTTGGGCGTCGTGATCAAGGTGTTAGGGTGTTGCCGCTTCAACGGGGTTGCCACGTTAGGCTTTCATTAAGGCAGGGCATCTTTTGGCATTTTTGACGTGACGTGACGGTTACGCACGTGCGCGGGTGGGCTGCCACCCTTTCTCGGGAGGCGAAGGGGCGCTGGTTCTAGCAGGAGATCTCCTTTAAATAGTGGATGCCCGGCTTCGCTTTTATCTTTTGTCGCTGAGTCTCCTTCTTCAGGTCTTACCGTCCCCTTTCCAGTTTTCTTCCCCGCTTCCTAGGTTGTCCTCCCTTTCCTCGTAGCTCTTCCCTGTTAAGGTCAGTTGAGATGTCGTCCTCTTTTCTCTCTCCTTCTTCCCCTTCCTGTGTAGACGAGGGGGGACGTCCTCCGACGTCTCCCGTGGAATCCTCTGCCGGGGAGGCGGCGCGGGCCCTGGAGGCCTTGATGTGGCCGCACGACCATGACTCCACTGTGAGTGGGTCACTGCTGGGGTGACTCCGGGAGCACTATAGTATCCCGGAGGACCATATCCTTAGTGCCCCTGAGCTGGGACAACGGGCGTATGACCCGGTTCCGCAGGGTTTCGCACTGACCTTAGATGCCCTGGAGGCAGGTCTGCGCTTTCCCCTTCACCCCCTCATCATGTCTTGTATCTCCTTCCGGCGAATTTCATCGTCCCAAGTGGCGCCGAACTCCTGGCGCTACCTGGTGGTGTTCTTAGGGGAATGCCACTACGCCAACATCACCCCCACCCTCAACATGTTTCGTTCTTGTTATTGCCTCTCCAAGGGGCTCGGGGGATATTTTCTATCCACCCGGGCGGGGTTCCAAGTTGGGGGGGGCCCTTCTAACAACAAAGGGTGGAAGGAGAGATTTTTTTACATTAGTCGAGCAAGGGATCGGGGTTTCGGAGTTTGGTGGTCCGCAAAGGCGATCGATAATACCATTCTGAGCCTGAGCGAGGCAGAGCGCCGAGATCTGGGGAGGCTCAAAGAGGTTCTCCCCAGCTCCCAAGTCCTCCGGAGCATGACCGAGCAGTGGCTGGTCGAGGCGGGCCTCAGTCCGACGCCTCGAGGTACGTTAGTAGCGCTCAGTTCGAACATGCCAGGGCTTAATCTTAGTGCTGACACGCTTTTCCTGTTTCTTGCAGAGATGGTGAATCTCCGATCACTCCTAGGCGGTCAGGCGTCGCCGACTCCGCCTCCAACGACGTCGGCCGACCCACTGCCCGGCTCGGAGAGCGCCCCGCTGGAGGTCGAGGCCGAGCACCCTCGGAAGAAGGCGAAGGCGAAGGCAGCGGCTCCCACGGGGGGTGAAGCGGGTCCCTGTCGAGGCGAGGCCGGGTCCAATCAGCAGGTGGCTAGGAAGGGCCCTCACCCTCCCAGCGTGCGCGACCTATGCCAACTAACCACTAGTGACAAGGAGTTGTTCCTAGCGCGGGTGGTGGGCGAGATCCCGATCGAGGAGGCAGGTGATCCCATGGTTGCCCGCTGGGGAGGTCTGTCCCGAGGGGACAAGGTGTGGGCCGGAGGTGACTCCTCTGTGACGTTTCTCCGAGGGGCACTACATCCCGATATGGCTCGGGATTTGTACACCCAGCCCTCAGGGGCTCTCCTCGATAAGTCCGCCAAGTCCTTGGTCTGGGTAAGTGTTTCTCCTCCTACCTCGGGGCTGCTCCCCTGTCGTTGTTATTCCTGATCCGACTTCTTTCTTACAGGGTCTCCATTATGCGACGGCCCTAATGGACAAAGTGCGCGACGCCGGCCGGGTCATCGAGGACCTCATTAGGCGCAATGCCGAGCTCCGTCGTCAGGTCGAGGAGGCACGAGCCGGAGCCGGGCCGGAGGCCATGGTGGCTGTTGGGAAGCGCATGGCAGAAGCGGAGGCGGAGGCGGCTCGCCTCAAGTCGGAGCTCGAGGCATCCAAGAGCATGAATAATGACCTCCAAAAAACCATAAGGCTGGAGCGGTCCGAGCTTCGTTTGTTGAAGATGGAGGCGGGCACCCTCAGCAAAAAACTAGAGGTGAAGGCGGCTTCCGAGGCGCTTGCCAAGGAGGCTCGTCTTCAACACGAGAAGGACAAAGAATTGATCGCGACTTACAAGAAGTCCGAGGGGTTCAAACTCGGGTTGACGCTTACGGGGCGGGTTTCTTTTGAATATGGATATCAGATCGCTACAACCCGCTTCCATGCGCGCCACCTAGGCCTCGAGGTGGAGGATCCCTTCACCTCCCATCCCGAGGATCTTGAGGTGGATATGCCCAAGGACATTCCCTTCGATGACCGGTCGGAGCCCCCACAGGAATGAGAGGAGTATTTTTTTCTCCAAGGTGCTGGTCGGTCTGTTGGTCGGGGTCAAGTCCTGTAGGTCGGGGTTGGGTCTTGTAGGTCGGGGGTCAAGTCCTATAAGTCGGGGTTGGGTCTTGTAATTGCCCTAGTTTTCCTTAATGAAAAATCCTTTCTTTTGCATATTGCCCGTCCTTCGCTTTCTCATACGAAAATTTTTTAAGATTCTGGACATTCCATGTCCTTGGCATGGAGCAGCCGTCCATTGTCGTGAGTCGGTATGTGGTTGGTCGGACTATCTCGATGACCCGATAAGGTCCTTCCCATTTGGGGGCCAGCTTCCCCCTCGCTCGGGTCGGGTCGGTTACCTCAGTTTTGCGTAGGACCAGGTCGTTCAACTTAATTGGTTGGGGTCGTACCTTCCGGTTGTAGACACTTGCGATAGCGCTCTTGTAGGAGAGGGTCTTTAGGTGTGCGTCGGCGCGCCGCTCTTCGAGCATGTCAAGGCCGGCTCGATGTCCTTCGCTGGTGGTTCCCTCGTTGTAGTTTCCTGTCCGAAGGGTGGGAATAACTATCTCGGGTGGCAGGACAGCTTCGGTCCCGAACGCGAGGCTGTAGGGAGACTCTTCGGTCGCGGCTTTGGGGGTGGTGCGTAAGGACCACAAGACGCTCGGGAGTTCATCCGTCCAACCTGATCGGGCTACGGACACCCTTCTTTTGAGCCCGTCTAGAATGGAGCGGTTGGTTACCTCCGCTAGCCCGTTCGCTTGGGGGTAAGCTACCGAGCTGAACTTCAGCTGGATCCCATGGCTTGCGTAGAACTCCTGGAACCTCCTACTGGCAAACTGAGGCCCGTTGTCTGTGATGATAGTTCTGGGCACGCCGAACCGAGTCACCAGGTTCCTCCACACGAACTTCTCTACTTGTCGCTCCGTGATCGTTGCCAGTGGTTCGGCCTCAACCCATTTGGTGAAGTAGTCTACCCCTACGATGATATATCTTTGCTGTCCCGAGGCTGGCGGGAAAGGTCCGAGCAGGTCTAGACCCCACTGTGTGAACGGCCATGCGCAATAGACGGGGGTGAGCGGGACCGCGGGCTATCGGGGGGTGCAGGCGTGCTCCTGGCATGAATTGCACCGTTGTACGTAAGCCTTCGTGTCTCAGCACATGGTCGGCCAGTAGTACCCTTGGCGAAGTAACTTGTGCGCTAGGGTTCGTCCACCGATGTGCTCTCCGCATACTCCTTCGTGGACCTCGACCAGCACCATCCGAGATTCATTGGGTTCCAAGCACCGTAGGAGGGGGTATGTGAAGGACCGCTTGTTAAAGCCGTCCGCCCACCTCGGAGTTCCACGCATGCGTATGGCGCAGGTGTCGAGCCGTAGCCTCGTCGGGGGGAAGAGTCCCGTCCCGCTTGAAGCGTAGCATTTCTTGTACCCACGTAATTGGCACGCCACCCGTGGTCACAGCTGCGATTTCGATGGCACGGGCAGGGAGCTCCTCGACCTCGGGTCGGGCTTCGAGGGCCGGCTTCGACGCCAGCTTAGCTAGCGCGTCGGCTCGCTCATTCTCTCCCCTTGGGACATTAGATAATGTAAAATGAGGGAACTTGGTGGTCAAGTTCTTTACCTGTGCTAGGTACTTCGCCATGGTTGGGTCCCGCGCCTCGTATCCGGCACTGAGTTGCTCGGCTACCAGCTGCGAGTCGGTGAGGACATGTATGGCGACCACTTGCATTTCGAGGGCCAACTTGAGTCCTGCTAGGAGTGCCTCGTATTCTGCCTCGTTGTTAGTGGCTTGGAACCCGAAGTGGAGGGAGCGCTCGAACGAGCGCCCGTCGGGGGCTAGCAGCACCTACCCTGCGCCGACGCCCTTTGAGTTGGCCGATCCGTCCACTTGCAGAACCCATGCTTCAGGAGGTTGCTCGGGATTCATGTCCTCGATCTGGGTCAATTCTGCGATGAAGTCGGCTACCGACTGGGCTTTGATAGCGGTTCTCGGCACGTATCGTACGTCATGCTCGCCGAGCTCCACCGCCCATTTGAGAAGACGTCCTGCAACATCAAATTTAGACAAGACCTGCCGTAGTGGTTGGTCGGTGACGACCTCCACTAGGTGAGCCTGGAAGTAGGGGCACAGCTTTCGGGCTGATAACACAAGTGCCAGCGCCAGTTTCTCAATCGGTGGGTACCGTTCTTCGGGCCCATTTAGGACATGGCTGACGTAGTAGACCGGTAGCGGTTCACCAGAGTTTTCTTTGATCAGGACAGAATTGACTGCATGCTGGGAGGCAAACAGGTAGAGGCCGTGCTTCTCCCTGGGAGAGACTGAGGCAAGCCGGGGAAGGCTGGCCAAATATTGCTTTATTTGTTTGAAGGCTTCCTCACATTCTGTCGTCCATTGAAAATTCTTCGGGTTCTTCAGCGCCCTGAAGAAGGGGAGGCAGCGATCGCCCGATCAAGCGAGGAAACGAGACATGGCGACGAGTCTCCCATTAAGGCACTGCAGGTCTTTGATCGTCTGAGGCGACTACATGTTAATGATTGCCTGGACCTTCTCTGAGTTGGCGTCAATTCCCCTTTCGTGTATGATGAACCCGAGGAACTTTCCCGAGGTGACACCGAAAGCACACTTTGCAAGGTTGAGCCGCATGCCAAACTTGCGCAGCGTGGCAAATGCCTTGGCCAGGTCGGCAAGGTGAGCTTCGGCCTTTTGGCTTTTTACGATCATGTCATCAACATAAACTTCCATGTTCCGCCCAATCTGGTGGTCAAACATCTTGTTCATTGTTCTCTGGTATGTAGCCCCAGCGTTTTTTAATTCGAAAGGCATGACCTTATAAAAGTATACCCCTTGATCGGTGAGAAAGACCGTATGCTCTTGGTCTTCAGGCGCCATTCTGATCTGGTTGTATCCCGAGAAGGCATTCATAAACGAGAGGCGGGCGTGTCCGGCCGTCGCGTCGACCTTCGGGAGGGGGTAACAATCCTTTGGGCATGCATCGTTGAGACTGGTGTAATCAACGCACATCCTCCAGCTTCCATTGGGTTTCTTTACGAGGACTACATTGGATAGCCATCGTGGGTATCTGACTTCTTCTATGAAGCCTGCCGCTAGGAGTCGACCCACTTCTTCTCGTACGATGAGTTGCTGATCAGGGGCTTGCCGTCTGGGTTTTTGCTTTGCAGGGCGAGCGTCGGGTGAAATATTGAGGTGATGTTGTGCGACCTCCGGGTCGACGCCTGTCATGTCAAATGGCGACCAGGCGAAGACGTCGGCATTTTCCTATAGGAAGCTGACGAGCTGCCTTCGTTCCTGCTCGGGTAGCTCCGACCCGATTTTTATTGTCTGATCTGGCCGACCTTCTAGCAGCGGCAGGTCGACAGTGGATCCCCTCGGCTCGGGATGGGGGGTTGGTTTCTTCGCCTCCCGAGGATCCTCCAACGGTGGTTCGATCCTTGCTTTTTTGTGCAGCGAGACGACTGTCAAGTAGCAGTGCTTGGATTCTCGGGGGCTTCCCGTGACCTCCCCAACCCCAGCGTGAGTCGGGAACTTCACAGTTTGGTAGTAAGTTGAGACGACGACTCTGACTTTGTTGAGGGTCGGGCGACCGAGGATAGCGTTGTATGCAGTCGGGAGATCGACCACTAAGAAAGTGGTCATCACCGTCTTTGACCTTGGTGGGGCTCCTAAGGTCATGGGCAAAGTGATAGCCCCCAGCGGTGAGATCGAATCACCGGTGAATTCAGTGAGCGCCGATCACATCAGCTTCATATTTTCTCTAGACAAGCCGAGCTTCTGGAAAGCATCGAAGTAAAGTATATCGGCCGAGCTTCCGGTGTCAACCATGATCCTCCTTACTTGCGCATTGGTGATCCTGGCCGAGATCACAAGCGTATCGTCATGCTCGGATTATTCGGATGCGCCGGTCGGGAAAGTAACCTCGGGCTCGGGCCCGTGCCCGGGGGCTTCGGCCGAGGCGGCTCGGGCGTATGCCTTTCTTCCGGTCATGGAGCTCCCGCCAGATACGGGGCCGCCAACTATTACGTCAATGTGTTGCTCGATGGGACCCTCTGGGCGCGACGAAAGTTCCTTGTCTGACCGCAGGTACTGGCCGAGATGCCCTCTGCGAATAAGCTCCTCGATCAGCCTTTTCAATTCGCGACACTGTTTAGTGTCGTGCCCGTGCTGCCGGTGGAAGCGGTAGTATTTTGTCCGGTCTGCAAGTTCTCATGGGTTCCTCATTGGGTGGGGATCTTTGAGTAGTCCCCTTTCCCTTATGTGGAGAAATATTTCTGTTCGGGATGAATTCAAGGTGGGGAGAGGGGACCTTGGTGTCGACGGGTCGGATCTGTCCAACCTACACCGGGATGCGGCGGATTGTTGCTGCCGGGACGGCTTCAACTTGCGCCTCTTGTGCTCTTCACACCTCCTGGCCATCCATGTCTCTGCAGCGACGAACTGGCTCGCTCGTTGCAGCATCTCGGGCACCGTCGTGGGGGGTCACTCCACGAGAGACCAAAAGAACCTGGAAGGCCGCAGGCCTATCATTAACACCTGCATCAACAGAGAGGGGTGAGCGTCTGACAGCCCCCGAATTTGCGTCGTAAAGCGATTCACAAAATGGGAGAGAGGCTCGTCCTCCCTTTGGTTGAGTCAGAGGAGCAACGCCACGGACGACTTTGGTCGAGCATAGGCCAGGAAGTTGAGCTCGAAGTCCCTGGCGAGCTGGTTAAAGGAGGTGATGGTCTCGGTCTTTAGGCTGCTGTACCACGCGCGGGCCGATCCCCTCAAAGTCATTGGGAACGCCCTGCACATCAAGGCGTCAGAAGTCCCATATAGCGTCATTTGAGCGCGAAAAGCGGCTACATGGTCCGCTGGGTCAGTGGCGCCATCATAGGCATCCAACGAAGGGAGCCGAAAGTGTGATGGGATCGCTTGATCTTGTATTTCGGGCGCGAACGGGGACCCTTGGTGTCCGTTCACCCCGAGCTCTCCCTTTGTCCTGCGAACCTCCTGCTGTACTTCATCGAGTCGTTGGCTAACAAGGCGCAATTGGACTCGCAGGGCATCTGTTGAATCCACAGGCAGCGCCTCGGGCACCGGGTGAGTCGTTGGTTCCGTCGTTCCTTGGTTCTTGGGTTGGGCTGACTGGTTTCAGGGGGAAGTGGGGAGCTCGAGAAGTGGTGTGTGAATCCGGGCGGGGGGCTCCCGCTGTTGCAAAGGCTGGGTCACATGTGGGGGCATTGGATGGGAGACGAGCGGGATGATAGTTTGGACCACGCCCGTCAAAGCTCGGACTTGATGAGCGAGGTCGTGAAAGGCTTCGAGCGATACGGGCGGCGGGCCGGCGGGGGTGCCGTCGAGTGGCGACAAACTCAGATCGTTGAATAATCGCCAATAGCGCTCCGATATCATGGCGGGACGCTTGTCTCAGGGTTCATCAAGCGGGGGGTGTTCCACCGGGGTGCTGATCGGGCGTGACCCGATAGCTGTGGGTTCGTTAGAGTGGGTCTGCTGATCGCTTGACATTCGGACGACCCTCCTTCTAGCGCTAATCTGTTAGTGTAAGTCCACTTTGCATGGGGACAAAAGTCATCGTCAATAGAGAAAATATGTAATACATTATAAACTTTGTTTTCATGCGCTTTTCATGCATTGTATATGGAAAATTTGTGTCTTAGGTCTTGCCACTGAATAATTTGTATATCAAGTTCACAATCATTTCCTTCCTTCGTCAGCTTCTATAGTGCAAGAAGCTCGCTGCTTTCCATTCATATATATCTCTAATAGTGTCATTTCGGTAGGTAGAGATGATAAGGGTTTTCACGATCTAGAGAATTTCTTGTAAAAGATAAAGAGAAGATCTACACCCATAGTCAATCGATCAATTCGATAACAATGACTTATCAATTAAGTAGCATCTAACTAACTAGTTTATTTCTTATTAAAACACTAAGGGAACTTCGCTAGGTAAGTTCTATGATGTTGAATCGTCAAAGTCTTTGTGGATGTACCCCTGGTCAAGGTTTTACATAAAATATTTGAACTGAGATCAAGATGACCAAACCTTTTCGAGTCTCAGAGAATTTCCGCCTCGACTAGGTTGTCTAAATAGTCCAAGTATGTAATATCTCATTAGTCCCACATCGGAAGTGGGGAATGTGTATGATTAGCTTATAAGGGCCTGATGAGTATACTACGTTAACGCCCGCTTAAGCATTTTGGTCCGTGGTTGCAGGACCAAAATGGAATTGTTGGCCAGTTAGCTCATCAGACTCGAGTCGTGATATTTGGTATCAGAGCCGACCTAGCATTTGGGCAAGGTGAGAGGGCTCGAGTAGGAAAGGGCTACCCGTGGATGGAGTCATTCGTGATATTTGGTATCAGAGCCGACCTAGCATTTGGGCAAGGTGAGAGGGCTCGAGTAGGAAAGGGCTACCCGTGGACGGCGTGGAGCCACCACTGAGTTAATCCTCACATGCACAAGCTAATTGAGTTGAGGATAATGTAATATCCCATTAGTCCCACATCGGAAGTGGGGAATGTGTATGATTAGCTTATAAGGGTCTGATGAGTGTACTACGTTAACGCCCGCTTAAGCATTTTGGTCCATGGTTGCAGGACCAAAATGGAGTTGTTGGTCAGGCAGGTCAGTTAGCTCATCATCGGGTCGTGACAAAGTAGAACCTTTCTACTTCGACTCTTTTATATCTCCAAGGTGAATCCCTTCCCTACCTCCGAATGTGATAACGTTGGATCGGATCAATTTCATCGCGATGAGTTGATGATTAAGATTGACCATATAAGATATAAATTAATCTATCTATTTTTCTAGGGCTAGATGACATGCAACACAAAATGTCATGTGATATGAACAACAGTAAAAGAATTTGGAAAGTAGTAATTAAAACTTCTCCTGATTTCCAATTGTAAAAGTAATTAAAAACCGGTGTGAATCTTGTTGAAACCTAACATGCAATCATATATAGTAAGAACAAATTGTAATACTACATGTGCGGGTTGTGATTTCTTGTCATTTACAAAAATATCTTAAATATGTTAGTTACTGTCATAAATTTTCATAAATACAACAAGTGTTGTTAGAAATATAAGAAAAAATTAAAAGGCCATCAATTGTAATTGCTAATTTAGAGGATTATAAATATAATTTTATATGCTTTAAGAATAATTTCTATCTAAAATTTCATATAAATTCAAAGAATTATTCAAAATCCCATAAAACAATAAATAATCTGAATTACATCAGTAGTAGTACTTATCCATCTTTTGTATTCTAGTATATATGGCTTAACTTTCAAATTCTATATTAGTTGTTAGAGCATATTATGGTTGTCCGATTCAAGAGTTGAGTCAGATCCAACTGGTTCTTCTACAATCCAATCTTTTAAAATTTTGCATCATTGGATTAGTACTGAATCCTCCAAATTATGTCAAGGATGCTCTCAACAAATATCCTTCTGAAGGTCAAGTTAGTAGCTAGACAAGTCAAATTGAAAGCTAATTTTCCTAGAATGTACTTAGGGGCTCCTTTTTTATAATGATCACTTGGAGCCATTATGCTCGTTTATTACATAATTGGTCAATAATAGAGGGCATGAGATTTTGTCAAAACCATCACCACTTAGTTATAAACTCAAGATTAGGTAATCATCTCCATGTGTCACTCATCGAACAAATTGCTTCATAAATCAATTGTTTCAGGTCTAAGTTGTAGGAAGCTACTAGTGAGAAAATTTGAGTGGATTCGACATGATATGACAGTTGGGCATGTGTCATACCCACCCATTGACAAATTGACATAGCACGTTTATCACATGCCTTGTGCCCCTGATGAAGATTGTGATATATTCAATGTAATCTTCATGATGATCCAAATGACCACTATGCTGAGCGGATCACACCACATGTCCCATAGTGCTTGCAATGACACCACACACACCACTACCATTGTTGCACTTCGAGAGACAAACAAGTGGACAAGTATTGGAATTGTCAACCTTGGATCCAATAAATAATGGTATTTGGCCACTACTACTCTTCACTTTTACCTTTTAACTCAAACACTTCTAAATAATCGACTTGAATGTTCTTCTTCAATATATTCAAGGTATAAGATATTATCCTTATCTTGTTTCAACAACTTGAACTCAGTTATCAATTCTATCACCACCCTTGATATTGGTGATAGAAAATTTATCCTTAGATGAAGCCGAGTCGATCGTGCTAATGTAGACTACCCCTTTGGGGGAGAATACATCATGTGCTTTGGCTCCACCCTACGATTCAAACTCGGTGATGTCGACCTCCAACTTAGAGATTCTTTGAGGGCTTCTATCATATTCCGGTCGAGTTCAAGCTAGTGCCTGCTCAGTTGGGTAATCAACCCTATCCATCACATCATATGCTTTGCACAAGCTTGGTGCTTTCTTGCAACATTTGTTAGTGAATACACAAGGATACACATTATCCGACCCTCCTATTAGCCTACTATAGTCCATGTTTAAAGGGGTTGGCTTATTTCCTCTTAGCTAAGCTTGATTGTATGGTTGTTAGAGATTCGACCGTGTGCAAGGGTTGGAAGAAGAGATACTTTTTTATTTCTTCAAGGAATAAGTGGCCAATCAACCTGAATTGGTCTACCCATAAAATTTTCAACATCGTCCCAAGGATGCATGGGTCAAAAAAGAGACAATTTTACTAACTATCTCTAGCCCTATCCAAGTCCATCGCCATCTTCCATACGAGTGAACAATGGCTCATTGATACAAGATTAAGTTTGGCTCCTTAGGGTAAGTAATTGGGGGTGTAGCTTTTAAGTTGTTGGTCAGGCTATCTAACCCTCTCCTTTATTTTGTTGATATAGATATTCAAGATAGAATTCCTAGAATTGTCACCTAATGCTAAGGAGCATGCATCTAGTAAATCATCCACTAAGGCAAAACTTTATAGGTGCATAGAAAAAAAGAGGTCGACAAGGAGCATTATCAGCCAGTGAATGAGGGCAAGGGGCTATTAGGCTCTCAAGCAAAGTAGAAGTGCTTGCCACCACTATTGTCATTGTCACATAGCTAGAGGAGGCATGAAGACAAGGCATGATAAGTTGGGGGAGCTTCTTAGAGATTGAATTCAACTTCCTCGGGGAGCTAGCATGAGGCTCAGTGATAAGAGCCCCTTTAAGAGTAGTAGTTTATCCCATCCTCCTAGATGTCTTTTGGAGAGTTAGGAGAGATAACCCCGACAACTCATGGTGGCCCATTGATTATAACAATTCTGGATTTCTTACCAATTTGGCAATCTCCCTATTATTTTGCATTGGTGGTGGGCTGGTCACTAAATGACGATGGGTGGATATGCACCCCTGTCTAGCACATGACTAATGTTTGTCGGCCATGAGAGGTTTCAAGTGAGGCCACCTCCTAGAATCAATCCCTTTCTCACCTAGCCCTAGCAAGGGTCTCTATTTAGGACTCACCATGGACCTCCTCACTAACGACCACAAACAACTTGTCATGGTAGATATATGCATTCCTCAAACCACCTCATCCTTTATCATTTGTTCTGACTTGTGGTCGATGGATACAACATTAATTGCTCATAATATCTATCTTGGATCAAGCTTGAGACTCAATGACTGCCATGGGCAGACTTCTTCAAGAGGTGGCAGCCCTTAAGGAGCAGGACAATGTTATCACCGCACAATCGTTGACGAAGGAAGAGTCAGCCCAAATTCAAACCAAGCTCAACAAGGTGAATCACGAGCTCAAGGTCGATACTGCCTTCTTAAGGAAATGAGAGGAGGTGGCGAAGACAACAATGAAGGCTGAGGTGACCTAGGAGTACAATTGGGCCCTAGATTCCGAAGCTCAGGTGGAGCATCTCGGGTGGGAGAACTACACTCATGGTTGATTGGAAGGATGAATAAGTTCAATTCCAACATCATCACGTCAAGCTTAATAATTACCACATCATGTTATTCGTATTTCTTTCCTTCGCTTATAATTCTGAATGCAACAAATGCAACAGACCAACTGAATAGAATAGAATACAGCACGATAAGAAAGTAGAAAGGACTTAGGACAAACTAAGCATCATCTTAAATCTATCTCTATAGATCTAAATCCTCAAAATATAGGATGATTTTCCTAAGTCCTTTTATAGAGGAGTGTCTATATAACTAAGCATTTATTATGAATAACATTCATACATCATTCCTAATGATCTGGATGTCATCGAAATATAACACAAAAAATGTGATAGCGCTCTCATTTACCTTCTTGTATACACAAGGCTCATCTTTATTCTGAATGAAGTCATAAGCTTTTCTTTATCTCTACGAGTCTTTCCGACACTTAGCACATGTGAGCATGCTCCCCCTTTGTCTTCTCTGTGAGGAATGGTCTATTTGAAATTTCTATCATGATGGTTGTTTCTTTTCCTACATATGCTATACATATTTACTATATATACAACAATATATCATACTTAGTTTCGTGACTTGCATTAAGTTCTATAATTTTGAAGTAGTGAATGCTGGTTAGTGATGTGACACATTCTTTAGCTAACTTTGCTCGATCAAGATTCGTTTGTCAGTCTTAGGGATTTGATTTCCCATCTAATTTTTGCAAAAAATTTAATTCTCTTATTCTTGCTACAATAGTAGAATAAAGAGTTTTTATTTTTCTGGAAAAAAAAGGTTGGTTAGTGAACTTGAATAATGAAATTTCAAGCATTTATTGCCAAGTTTAGAAATTGATAGAGTGCTAGTAATATATTAGGTTTTGATATATGAAACTTGAAGATATATGAATCACATGTCGAAGGGATAGGGAGAGTGATAGAGCAAGAAAGAAAGAATGTATTATTATTTGACTCAAATTATCCTGACTACAACCCAAACTCTATGATCTCATAACCCAATATTTGGAGTTTGTATAGCCCCATTGATACATCAAATTTAATATGTTCAATGTGAATATCTTTTCTCTAAGTGATTTTTCAACTTCCAAGAATTAATATTTAGTTTGGTTCATTCTCCTATAGGGTTTTTAATGTGCTTCACCTTTTGAGAACTTCTTTATAATAATACCTTGATGTGCTTCAAACTTCTTCATGGTTGATTGGAAGGATGAATAAGTTCAATTCCAACATCATCATGTCAAGCTTAATCATTACATCATCACGTTATTCGTATTTATTTCCTTCGCTTATAATTCTGAATGCAACAAATACAACAGACCAACTGAATAGAATAGAATACAGCACGACAAGAAAGTAGAAATGCAAGTGTATAGGTGTCACAGTGATGAATGAATCATGCTCTAAGCATAGCTACACATCCCGAACTGGCAGAAGCAACCCTTCGTGCACCTCTTGTCGCAGCCACCGCAGTTGTTGGGGTCATACATCACGTTGACGCAGCTGCCGCCGCAGCACGATTGGCCGAACCAGCACTTTTTCCCGCACTCCCCGCAGTTCTGGTTGTCGGTCATCACGTCCACGCATTGTTTCCTGCAGCAGTGGTGGCCGGCGCGACAAACTCTAGGGAACTTGTCGCAGGTCATCGAGCCTCTCGGTTTGTGATGCCTAAGCGAGGAGTAGATCCCCAGGGACAATGAAGACGGTGCTGCTGCTGCTGTCGAGCGCTCGTCCGATTCCGCAGAGGAAACGGGGAAGGCAAGAGATGTGGTCAAGGCCATGGCGCATGCCACGACGAAGAAGAACCTCATTGTCATTCTTACGTGGTGCAACTGACGAGGTTTAAGGGAGAAGGCTGGTTGAGGTTTGAGTGTAGACGACGATCTGGTTATGGGAGGGAGACGGGATGCATGATGGGTATTTATAAAGGGACGTGGTGAGAGATCAACGAGTTGAAAGGTTGGTCAATTGTGTACATTATTCATGGCTATATATTTCCAAACACCAATTAATCGAGTCACTAAACAATCATTTTCCTCATATTGTTCAAATGCCTGTCAAGTTGATTTGATTCACAGTATTAAACCACGATTAGCACACGGCCGTGAAGATTCCAAATAATGAGCGTGCCCGCCGCCGCTCACTCGGCCACGTAGGCCGACAGAAAAGTCGACGCTGGATGAATCAGTTTGGCGTCAAGAAGCCAAGTTGGCGAGTTGTTGACTATTTGTGGCCCATGCACAAGTGAATTCCTAATAATGTTGACCAAAAGGCGTGGAACATTCGATACATCGGGTGTTTCCAAGTCAAAGACCAATGTCAGCATCCTCTGGTGCACGGGACGACAGGGAATTTGTGCTGGAATTATACCGAATTCTTGATTCCGTTTGGGATACATTAGGCCAATGCCAAACTAGTATTCTTGTCACCTTTTGAATAGCCGAGCGTGTGTTACGGGGGTGTTCAATGCTGTGGATCGCAGTGCGAGAGGAAGTGTAAGTGCAAACATTAATTGAGAAAGAGTTTTTTATGACGATATCTTCCTTCTACTATATCGCCTATTGTCCTTGATGAGATATGAACTGTGTATCAATGGCCATGACATTGTGCTTAGTTCAAAGCTGTTCTTTGGTATAATATGTGATTAGGAAGAATCGAAGAAGCCGAACTGTCTTAGACTGCATAGATAGAGAGAGATACCATCTACGTCGACTTTTCAGATAAGTCCACTTTGCATGGGGACAAAAGTCATCGTCAATAGAGAAAATATGTAATACATTATAAACTTTGTTTTCATGCGCTTTTCATGCATTGCATATGGAAAATTTGTGTCTTAGGTCTTGCCACCGAATAATTTGTATATCAAGTTCACAATCGTTTCCTTCCTTCGTCAGCTTCTATAGTGCAAGAAGCTCGCTGCTTTCCATTCATATATATCTCTAATAGTGTCATTTGGGTTGGTAGAGATGATAAGGGTTTTCACGATCTAGAGAATTTCTTGTAAAAAATAAAGAGAAGATCTACACCCATAGTCAATCGATCAATTCGATAACGATGACTTATCAATTAAGTAGCATCTAACTAACTAGTTTATTTCTTATTAAAACACTAAGGGAACTTCATTAGGTAAGATCTTTGATGTTGAATTCTCAGATGATGGGGATATAAAACGGAATAACCTTTGTATATGAACAAATACTAGCAGGCCATGGTACGCAGTGGAATTAAATGAAATTACAATCAAATAGAACACCAAGATATACGTGAAAAACCCCTCTAATATGAAGGGTAAAAACCATGAGGTAAACTAGAGATAATCCACTATGAGAATAATGAATATACAAATCTCAATCTCTTGCCCTAAACCCTAACAACAATCATAAGAGAACAAATGGGATATAAGGATCACGTTACTGTCCACGATATCTAAAACCTTCCCAAGTAATCACAGCAAAAGTCTACTGTAGATTTGATTTAACCTGAGATGTGAACACTGTTAGATGATTGAGAATAACCTCTCTGCGTTGTCCTTATTTTCTTCCATTTCTTTCTCTTCATTTTCTGCCTTGTTTTCCTCATTTTGTTTGGAATCCCGTAGTTGTTTTCTTCTCCCACATTGCTGCCCTATTTATGCCTTTTTCTGCCTCTAAAATGCAGCCACCACACCCCCTCTAATGTTAATTAGGGTTAGGTTAAGAGGGGGTGAGCTGTGGGCTGCACAAGCCCACTATGGGCTGAATTTGTAGGTTGCCAGCCCAACAACCTCCCCTTTCAGCCCATAACAGAGGCTGTCCCATGACTCCTCAATATGAAGCCATGCTGACCAGCTGTCGGCATATCTCCTGTCTTTCTTTTGGTAAAGTTTTTGTCAACATGTCTACTCTGTTGTCATCTATGTGAATTTTCTGAAGTTATAACTACTTCTCTTCAAACACATTTCGAATCCAGTGGTATCTGATATCTATATGCTTTGACTTGGAATGAAATATTGGGTTCTTACATAAATGGATGGTACTCTAGCTGTCACAATGTACCACATAATTTTTCTGTTTCAGCCCCAATTCTTGTAGGAATTCTTTCATCCATAACATTTCTTTGCATACCTCTATAGCAGCAATATATTCTGCTTCTGTGGTGGATAGAGCAATACACCTTTGCAACCTAGATTGCCATGACACAACTCCCCTGTAAAAGTATGTACATAACCTGAAGTAGACTTTTTCGTATCTATATCTCTTGCCATATCTGCATCTGTGTAACCTGTCAACACATGTGGTCCACCTCCAAAGCTTAAACAAACCTTAGAGTTCCCTCTGAAATATCTAAAAATCCACTTCACTACTGCCCAGTGCGCTTTGCTTGGATTTGCAAGAAATCTACTAGTAACACCAACTGCATATGCGATGTTTGGCCTCGTACATACCATTGTATACATTAAACTTCCAACTGTTGAAGCATAAAGAACCTTTTGCGTTTTCTCTTTCTCTTAATCACTTGATGGACTCTGTTCTGAGCACAACTTGAAGTGACCTACAAGAGGAGAACCAACTAGTTTTGCATTGCTCATACTGAATTTTTTTCAATACCTTCTCGATGTATTTCTCCTGTGATAACCAAATCTTCTTATTTTTCCTGTCACGGGAAATCTGCATACCTAGTATTTGCTTTGCTGGCCCCATGTCCTTCATTGCAAAAGACTCAGCTCCTTCTTCAATCTATCAAATTTAGACATATCTTTTCCAAGAATAAGCATATCATCAACATAAAGTAAGAGAATAATAAAATCCTCACCAAACCATTTGATGTACACATAATGATCTGAAGTCGTTATTTTGTATCAATTTTCTATCATAAATGAATCAAACTTTCTATACCACTGTCTTAGAGCTTGCTTTAGCCCATACAAGCTCTTCTTCAATTTGCAGACAAAGTTCTCTTTACCTTTGACTTTGAAGCCTTCTGGTTGCTCCATATAAATTTCCTCCTCCAAATCTCCATGAAGGAAAGCTGTCTTCACATCTAACTACTCAACCTCCAAGTCCTGGCTAATAGCAATACCAAGAGCAACACGAATAGAAGACATTTTAACAACAGAAGAAAAAATCTCTTCAAAGTCACTACTTTTCTTTTGACAAAAGCCTTTCACAACCAATCTAGCTTTGTACTTTGGTTGAGAACAATATTCTTAAGTCTTCAACCCGAAAACTCACTTGTTCTTCAAGGCCTTCATTCTATTTGGTAGTAGCACCAAATCATAAGTGTGGTTCTTTTGAAGAGCATCCATCTCTTCCTGCATAGCAACTAACCACTTATCTTTCTACTCACTTTCAACTGCTTCCTGGTAACTCTCTGGTTCACCTGCATCAGTAAGCATCACATACTTATATATAGAGTATCTTCTAAAAGGTTGACGTTGTCTAGAAGATCTTCTCAACTGAGGTTATGTGGGAAGTTGCTCTCCAACTTCTTCTTTCTCAACATGTCCTGCAGGTACCTCAACATCAGGCTCTACACTATCTTCCTGTACATCTCCTCCATCACTCTTATATACTGGAGGAGTAATTGGGTCACAATCTGCTAATCCTTCTGCAGAAGTATTGGCTGGTGCTTTCTTCTTCAAATCTTCAAAAGTTTGATCCTCAAAGAATACTACATCTCTGCTTCTAAACAAACACCTTCTGCTTTTCTGGATCCCAAAGCCTGTAACCAAAATGATCATGTGAGTAGCCAAGAAAAATATATTGTTTAGACTTACCATCCAACTTGGACCTCTCATTATCTGGAATATATGCAAATGCACGACAATCAAACACTCTCAAATGCTTGTAAGAAACATCTTTCTCTGACCATACATGCTCTGCAACATCACCATCTAGGGTTGTATATGGTGATAAGTTGATCACATCAACTGTAGTCCTCAAAGCTTCATCCTAAAACTTTTTGGGTAGCTTGGCCTGTGAAAGCATACATCTGATCTTTTCCATGATAGTGTGGTTCATCCTCTCTGCAATTGCATTATGCTGAGGTGTACCAGGAACTGTCATCTCATGTTGGATCACATGTGACCTGCAATAGTCATTAAACAATCCTGTATACTAACCACCATTATCTAATCTTATGCATTTCAATTTCCTTTCTGTCTCCCTTTCAACCCTAGCATGAAACTCTTTGAAGACATTAATCACCTGATCTTTAGTCTTGAAAACATAAGCCCAAACTTTCCTGGAAAAATCATCTATAAAAGTGACAAAATAAAGTGCACCACTTATACCAAGGACATCAACAGATCCACCAGGAGTTTTTGTCCTCAAAGGACCATATACATCTGTATAAACACGATCTAAGGCATGCATTTTTCTAGACAAAATAGGACTAGGAAACGAATCTCTATATTGTTTACTAGCCAAACAATCAACACAAGGGTTTAGATGTATACCTTTGAGGTCTGGTAATACCTCTCTCTTGGAAAGAGCTTGCAGCCCCTTCTCGCTTATGTGTCCCAATCGCTTATGCCACAACTCCATGCTGAAGTCTTTTTCTGTAGTATTTAACTGCTCACCATAAGCTTTAGCCTACAACTTGTACAAAGTATGATATTTCTTTCCATTAGCTATAACAAAAGAACCCTTACTGAGCTTCCATTGCCCTTTATGAAATCTGTTATCATAGTTTTCATCATCTAGCCTTCCAACTGAAATTAGATTCAGCCTCAAGTCAACCACATGCCTCACATCCTTAAGTACCAACTTGCAGCTAAGGTTGGTCTTTAAATGGATATCACCAATGCCTATGATGTCTGTTGTGGCATAGTTGCTAATCTTGACAACACCAAAATTTTCAAACCTGTATGTAGCAAAAAACTTCCTCCGTGGTGTAGCATGATAAAAGCACCTGTGTCAATCACCCACTTAAGATCCTGACACACACAAGAAAAAATATCATCAGAAGGAGATAAAATCAAATAATCACCACCCTGCATTGTAGCTGTGATATTATCTTTTGACTCTATAGACTCCACTTCATTTTCCTTTTTCTTGCTCTACTTAGGTTGCTTACATTGATTCTTGTAATGTCCTTTCTCACCACAATTATAGCAAACAATATCTTTTCTTGATCTTGACTTGCTTCTACCCATGCGTGAACTGCTTCTAGACTTTGACCTTCCTCTGTTCTCTGAGATAAGTGCCTGTAAATCATTCTAAGATGTTGCTAAACTCTTTCTTCTCAACTCCTCATTCAATAAACTGTTTGTTACTTGACTCATTGTGACAACACCATCTGGCGCAGAATTACTAAGGGAAACTACTAGTGTCTCCCAACTTTCTTGTAATGAACTGAGAAGTAACAATGCCTGCAACTCATCATCAATAGACATTTTCATAGAGGATAACTGGTTAGTAATACTTTGCATTTCATTCAAATGTTCAGCAATAGAAGCACCCTCTTTATATTTTAGGTTCACAAGTTTTCTGATCAAAAAAGCTTTGTTGCCAGTAGTTTTTCTTTCATAGAGACTTTTCAACTTTTTCCAAAGAGAATATATAGAAATTTCAGTAGAAACATGGCGAAAGACACTTCCATCAAGCTACTATCGAATAAATCCAATTGTTTTTCGATCTAATCTCTTCCACTCATCATCTGTTATAGTTATGAGTTTTGCACTATCCCCCTGCAAAGGTCCATACAAATCTTTGCAATACAAGAGATCTTCCATTATTGGCTTCTATATCATCCAATTGTTTCCATTTAAACTAATCATGCAAGAAACATTACTGGCCTCCATGTTCAAATACAAAATTAAATCACCAAAACCCTTGCTCTGATACTAGTTGATGGGGATATAAAACGGAATAACCTTTGTATATGAATAATTACTAGCAGGCCATGATATGTAGTGGGAACTAAATGAAATCACAATCAAATAGAACACCAAGATATACGTGGAAAACCCCTCTAATATGAAGGGTAAAAATCACGGGACAAACTAGGGATAATCCACCATGAGAATTATGAATATATAAATCTCAATCTCTTGCCCTAAACCCTAGCAACAATCACAAGAGAACAACTGAGATACAAAGATCACGTCACTGTCCACAATATCTAAAACCTCTCCAAGTAATCACAGCAAGGGTCTACTGTAGATTTGATCTAACCTGAGATGAGAACACTGCTAGATGATTGAGAATAGCCTCTCTGCGTTGTCCTTATCTTCTTCCCTTTCTTTCTCTTCCTTTTCTGTCTTGTTTTTCTCCTTTTCTTTAGAATCCCGTGGTTGTTTTCTTCTCCCACTTTGCTGCCCTATTTATGCTTTTTTTTGCCTCCAAAACGCAGCCACCACATCCCCCCTAATGTTAATTAGAGTTAGGTTAAGAGGGGGTGGGCTGAATTTGTGGACTGCCAGCCCAACATCAGAGTCTTAGTGGATGTACCCCTGTTCAAGGTTTTACATAAAATATTTGAACTGAGATCAAGATGATCAAACCTTTTCGAGTCTCAGAGAATTTCCACCTCGACTAGGTTGTCTAAATAGTCCAAGTAGAACCCTTCTACTTTGACTCTTGGATCATATCTCCAAGGTGAATCCCTTCCCTACCTCCGAATGTGATAATGTTGGATCGGATCAATTTCATCGCGATGAGTTGATGACTAAGATTGACCATATAAGATATAAATTAATCTATCTAATTTTTAGGGCTAGATGGCATGCAACACGACATGTCATGTGATATGAACAACAGTAAAAGAATTTGGAAAGTAGTAATTAAAACTTCTCCTGATTTCCAATGTTAAAAGGAATTAAAAACGGGTGTGAATCTTGTTGAAACCTAACATGCAATCATATATAGTAAGAACAAATTGTAAAATTATATGTGCGGGTTGTGATTTTTTGTCATTTACAAAAATATCTTAAATATGTTAGTTACTGTCATAAATTTTCATAAATACAACAAGTGTTGTTAGAAATATAAGAAAAAATTAAAAGGCCATCAATTGTAATTACTACTTTAGAGGATTATAAATATAATTTTATATGCTTTAAGAATAATTTTTATCTAAAATTTCATATAAATTCAAAGAATTATTCAAAATCTCAAAAAAAAAAAAAAATCTGAATTACGTCAGTAGTAGTACTTATCCATCTTTTGTATTATCTTTTAAAGAATTATGTGAAGCTTTTGGGATCCAACTAATGGTTAGGCTAAGGTCACCAATCAAGCAATCCGGAAGGCTTGCAAAAAGGAGTTATGGGAGTAAAGGTCACTTGGGTGAATGAATTGCCTAGTATTCTATGGAGCTATCATACAACCCCTAAGGTCCCTATAAAAGAATCACCCTTTTGTCTATCCTATGGGACGAATGCAGTACTCCCAACCGAGATGTTCTTTTAATCGAATGAACCCAATACTTCTTTGAAGAGGATTCGGAGGTGGGGCTCCAAGCAAGCTTGGACCTAATTTATGAGGTTAGATCTCGGGCACACTTCTAAAACTTAGCTTACAAAAGATTAATCACCAAAACCTTCAATGCAAAGGTTTTCCCTCAGCAGGTCTTAAGAAAGGTTAAGGTCAACAACTCAATTCATACCAAGAGCAAGCTAGTGCCAACCTAAGAAGGGCCATATTAGATTTTTGCGAAAGTCCAACCACGAACCTACCGACTCCAAACTCTCATCGGATCAAACATCCGTAGGACTTGACATATTTCCCACCCCAAAAAATATTTATCATAACTTTATAATTTTTTGTTGCAATAGTGAAGATTTGTTATGACATTACACATTTGAAAAGTTTTATTTAATACAAGTAATTACATTATACCTGAAAGCCCTTATATGCAAAAGGGGATTCTCGACGGCTACAAAAAGGAAAAGAAAAGTAAGTAAGAACATAAAATCAAAAAGCTTAACCCCCTATTCTAAAATCTCAACATCTTCTTCCTCGGTTGTTGGATCAATGTGTGAGGCATCACGTGGTGACTCAAACACTTCATTCCTTGGAGACGGAATGGGTAGGTCCTTGATGGCCTCGACATCCATGGTGTCAAGCATTGGCTCTATGAGACCCAATAAGGCTACCTCAATGAGCCCCCCTCCTTCAGCTTCTCTCTCAACGTAAACCATTATTTCACTTTGGTTGTTAATATTGTTGGAGCTGACCATGGTAATCTTATTGTTGGCAAAGTGCCTCTCACTAGGTTCCTCAGGGAGCTCGACATTAGATTGGTCATGCTTGACTCTGGATTTTGCTAGATTATAGCTGAAGATGAAGGAGCTTTGATGGCTAGATCATAACCGAAGGTGAAGGAGTTTTGTCCCAACCTTACTAATCCCTTCATGAAACTTTCAAAAGCCTTATACTTCTCCACCCCACATGACTCAACATCCTCTTCTCAAGAGCCAACTTCTTGCAACTACTGAACTATGGCTTTGTTTATGTGGTGGAGATTGCCAACTTTCGTTTGTAAAGTGTAGTTCTTCCACTTGAGATGCTCCACCTCTACCTTCATCATTGTCTTTGCCACCTCCTCTCATTTCCACAAGAAGATAGTCTCGACCTTAAGCTCATGCTCCACCTTGTTGAGCTTGGTTCAAATTTGGGCCGACTCTTCCTTCGTCGACAATTGTGCCATGACAACATTGTCCCGCTCCTTCTTGAGGGCTGCACCTCTTGAAGAAGTTTGCCCATGGCAGTCATTAAGTCTCAAGCTCGATCCAAGATAGACGTTATGAGCAATTAATGTTGCATCCATCGACCACAAGTCAGAACAAATGATAAAGGATGAGGTGGTTTGAGGAATGCATATATCTACTATGACAAGATCTTTGTGGCCGTCAGCGAGGAGGTCCATGGTGAGTCTCAAATAGAGACTCTTGCTAGGGCTAGGTGCAAAAGGGATTGATTCTAAGAGGTGGCCTTTCTTAAAACCTCCCATGGTTGAGTAACATCAATCACGTGCTAGTCAAGGGCTCATATCCGCCCATCGTTGTTTAGTGACCAGCCCACCACCAACACAAAATGATATGAAGATTGCCAAATTGGTAGGAAATCTAGAATTGTTATAGTCAATGAGCCACCATGGGTTGTCGGGGTTATCTCTCCTAACTCTCTAAGAGACATCTAGGAGAATGGGGCAAACTACTACTCTCAAAGGGCTCTTCTCACTGAGCCTCACGCTGGCTCCCCGAATAAGGGAAATTCAATATCTAAGAAGCTCTCCCAACTTAGCATGCCTTGTCTTCATGAATCTTTTAGCTCGGCGACAATGATGATAGTGGTGGCAAGCACTTCTACTTTGCTTGAGAGCCTAATGTCCCCTTGCCCTTATTCACTGGTCGATAATGCTTATTGTCAACCTCTTTTTTTCTATGCATTTATAAAGTTTTGCCTTAGTGGATGACTTGCAAGATGCATGCTCCTTAGTATCAGGTGATGATTCTAGGAATTCTATCTTGAATATCCATATCAACAAAAGAAAGGAGAGGGTTAGATAGCCCGACCAACAACTCAAAAGCTACACCCCCAGCTACTTACCCTAAGGAGCGAGACTTAATCATGCATCAATGAGCCATTATTCACTCATATGGAAGATGGCGATGGACTTAGGCATGGCTAGAGATAGTTAGCAAAATAGTCTCTCTTTCGACTCATGCATCCTCGAGGCAACGTTGAAAATTTTATGGGTAGACCAATTCAAGTGATTGCCCATTTATTCCTTTGAAGAAATAAAAAAGTATCTCTTCTTTCAACCCTTTCACAAGGTCGAATCTCTAACAACCATACAATCAAGTTGAGCTAAGAGAAAGTAAGCCAACCCCTTTAAACATGGACTACAGTAGGCTAATAGGAGGGTCAATGTCAGGGTGATGCATATCCTTGTATATTCACTAACAAATATTGCAAGAAAGCACCAAGCTCGTGCAAAGCATGTGATGTGATGCATAGGGTTGATCACCTAACTAAGTAGGCACTAACTTGAACTCAGCCATAATGTGGTAGAAGCCCTCAATGAATCTCTAATTCGAAGGCAGACACCACCGAGTTTGAATTGTTGGATTCCAAGATCGAGGGTGCAACCAAAGCACATGATGTATTCACCCCCCGAATGGCAACCTATATTGATGTGGTCAACTCAGCTTCATTTAAGGATAAATTTTCTGTCACCAATATCAAGGGTAGTGATAGAATCGATAACCTATCTGAGTCTAAGTTGCTAAAATAGGAGAAGGATGATATCTTAAACCTTGAATCTATTGGAAGAGAACGTTTGAGTCGATTGTTAAGGAGTGTTTGAGTTGAAGGTAGAAGTGAAGAGTAATAGTTGCCAAAGGCCATTATTTATTGGATCCAAGCGTAACAATTCCACCAACTGTCCCCTTGTTTATCTCTCAAAGTGCAATAATAGTAGTGGGGTGTATGGTGTCAGTGCAAGTACCCTAGGACACGTAGTGTGATTTGCTCAGTATAGTGGTCATTTGGATCATTATGAAGATTGCATTGAATCTACCACAATCTTCATTAGGGGCACAAGGAATGTGATAAACATGCCATGTCGATTTGTCAACGGGTGGGTACGACACGTGCCCAACTGTCAGATCATGTCGAATCAACTTAGACCTGAAACAATTGATTTTTGAAGCCATTTGTTCGATGAGTGATATGTAGAGATGATTACCTAATCTCGAATTCATTACTAGGTGGTGATGGTTTTGACAAAATCTCATACCCTCTATTATTGCACCAATTATGCAATAAATGGAAATAATGGCTCCAAGTGACCGTTATAAAAAGGAGCCTCCAAGTACATTCTAGGGACATTAGCTTTTTAATCTAACTTGTCTAATTAACTACTAACTTGACCTTCAGATATTTGTCGAGAGTATCCTTCACATAATTTGCAAGATTCAATACTAATCCGACGAAGC
This sequence comes from Musa acuminata AAA Group, assembly GCF_036884655.1. Taxonomy (NCBI): domain Eukaryota; kingdom Viridiplantae; phylum Streptophyta; class Magnoliopsida; order Zingiberales; family Musaceae; genus Musa; species Musa acuminata. The sequence goes on along the minus strand of NC_088353.1, from coordinate 38,952,191 downwards.
AAAATTTTAAAAGATTAGCTCCTAGAAGAACCAAGTTCGATCTGACTCAACTCTTGAGTCAAACAACCATAATATGCTCTGAGAACCAATGTAGAATTTGAAAGTTAAGCCATATATACTAGTATCCATTTAAAAGAGAATACAAAAGATGGACAAGTACTATTGCTAGATAATTTAGATTATTTATTATCTTTTAGGATTTTGAATAATTCTTTGAATTTATAGGAAATTTTAGATAGAAATTATTCTTAAAGCATATAAAATTATATTTATAATCCTCTAAAATAGAAATTACAATTGATGGCCTTTTAATTTTTTCTTATATTACTACCAACACTTGTATTTATGAAAATTTATGACATTAACTAACATATTTAAGATATTTTTGTAAATGACAATAAAATCACAACTTGCACATATAATTTTACAATTTGTTCTTACTATATATGATAGCATGTTAGGTTTCAACAAGATTCACACTGGTTCTTAATTCCTTTTAACATTGGAAATCTGGAGAAGTTTTACTTACTACTTTCCAAATTCTTTTACTGTTTTTTATATCACATGACATGTCGTGTTGCATGCCATCTAGCCCTAAAAAAATAGATAGAATAATTTATATCTTATATGGTCAATCTTAGTCATCAACTCATCGCGATAAATTTGATTCGATCTAACAATATCACATTCGGAGGTAGGGAAGGGTTTCACCTTGGAGATATGATCCAAGAGTCAAAGTAGAAGGGTTCTACTTGGACTAGTTAGACAACCTAGTCAAGGTGGAAATTCTCTGAGACTCGAAAAGGTTTGGTCATCTTGATCTCAGTTCAAATATTTATGTAAAACCTTGACCAGGGGTACATCCACTAAGACTTTGAGAATTCAACATCAAAGATCTTACCTAGCGAAGTTCCCTTAGTGTTTTAATAAGAAATAAACTAGTTAGTTAGATGCTACTTAATTGATAAGTCATCGTTATCGAATTGATCGATTGACTATGGGTGTAGATCTTCTCTTTATTTTTTACAAGAAATTCTCTAGATCGTGAAAACCCTTATCATCTCTACCAACCCAAATGACACTATTAGAGATATATATGAATGGAAAGCAGCGAGCTTCTTGCACTATAGAAGCTGACGAAGGAAGGAAACGATTGTGAACTTGATATACAAATTATTCGGTGGCAAGACCTAAGACACAAATTTTCCATATGCAATGCATGAAAAGCGCATGAAAACAAAGTTTATAATGTATTACATATTTTCTCTATTGACGATGACTTTTGTCCCCATGCAAAGTGGACTTATCTGAAAAGTCGACGTAGATGGTATCTCTCTCTATCTATGCAGTCTAAGACAGTTCGGCTTCTTCGATTCTTCCTAATCACATATTATACCAAAGAACAGCTTTGAACTAAGCACAATGTCATGGCCATTGATACACAGTTCATATCTCATCAAGGACAATAGGCGATATAGTAGAAGGAAGATATCGTCATAAAAAACTCTTTCTCAATTAATGTTTGCACTTACACTTCCTCTCGCACTGCGATCCACAGCATTGAACACCCCCGTAACACACGCTCGGCTATTCAAAAGGTGACAAGAATACTAGTTTGGCATTGGCCTAATGTATCCCAAACGGAATCAAGAATTCGGTATAATTCCAGCACAAATTCCCTGTCGTCCCGTGCACCAGAGGATGCTGACATTGGTCTTTGACTTGGAAACACCCGATGTATCGAATGTTCCACGCCTTTTGGTCAACATTATTAGGAATTCACTTGTGCATGGGCCACAAATAGTCAACAACTCGCCAACTTGGCTTCTTGACGCCAAACTGATTCATCCAGCGTCGACTTTTCTGTCGGCCTACGTGGCCGAGTGAGCGGCGGCGGGCACGCTCATTATTTGGAATCTTCACGGCCGTGTGCTAATCGTGGTTTAATACTGTGAATCAAATCAACTTGACAGGCATTTGAACAATATGAGGAAAATGATTGTTTAGTGACTCGATTAATTGGTGTTTGGAAATATATAGCCATGAATAATGTACACAATTGACCAACCTTTCAACTCGTTGATCTCTCACCACGTCCCTTTATAAATACCCATCATGCATCCCGTCTCCCTCCCATAACCAGATCGTCGTCTACACTCAAACCTCAACCAGCCTTCTCCCTTAAACCTCGTCAGTTGCACCACGTAAGAATGACAATGAGGTTCTTCTTCGTCGTGGCATGCGCCATGGCCTTGACCACATCTCTTGCCTTCCCCGTTTCCTCTGCGGAATCGGACGAGCGCTCGACAGCAGCAGCAGCACCGTCTTCATTGTCCCTGGGGATCTACTCCTCGCTTAGGCATCACAAACCGAGAGGCTCGATGACCTGCGACAAGTTCCCTAGAGTTTGTCGCGCCGGCCACCACTGCTGCAGGAAACAATGCGTGGACGTGATGACCGACAACCAGAACTGCGGGGAGTGCGGGAAAAAGTGCTGGTTCGGCCAATCGTGCTGCGGCGGCAGCTGCGTCAACGTGATGTATGACCCCAACAACTGCGGTGGCTGCGACAAGAGGTGCACGAAGGGTTGCTTCTGCCAGTTCGGGATGTGTAGCTATGCTTAGAGCATGATTCATTCATCACTGTGACACCTATACACTTGCATTTCTACTTTCTTGTCGTGCTGTATTCTATTCTATTCAGTTGGTCTGTTGTATTTGTTGCATTCAGAATTATAAGCGAAGGAAATAAATACGAATAACGTGATGATGTAATGATTAAGCTTGACATGATGATGTTGGAATTGAACTTATTCATCCTTCCAATCAACCATGAAGAAGTTTGAAGCACATCAAGGTATTATTATAAAGAAGTTCTCAAAAGGTGAAGCACATTAAAAACCCTATAGGAGAATGAACCAAACTAAATATTAATTCTTGGAAGTTGAAAAATCACTTAGAGAAAAGATATTCACATTGAACATATTAAATTTGATGTATCAATGGGGCTATACAAACTCCAAATATTGGGTTATGAGATCATAGAGTTTGGGTTGTAGTCAGGATAATTTGAGTCAAATAATAATACATTCTTTCTTTCTTGCTCTATCACTCTCCCTATCCCTTCGACATGTGATTCATATATCTTCAAGTTTCATATATCAAAACCTAATATATTACTAGCACTCTATCAATTTCTAAACTTGGCAATAAATGCTTGAAATTTCATTATTCAAGTTCACTAACCAACCTTTTTTTTCCAGAAAAATAAAAACTCTTTATTCTACTATTGTAGCAAGAATAAGAGAATTAAATTTTTTGCAAAAATTAGATGGGAAATCAAATCCCTAAGACTGACAAACGAATCTTGATCGAGCAAAGTTAGCTAAAGAATGTGTCACATCACTAACCAGCATTCACTACTTCAAAATTATAGAACTTAATGCAAGTCACGAAACTAAGTATGATATATTGTTGTATATATAGTAAATATGTATAGCATATGTAGGAAAAGAAACAACCATCATGATAGAAATTTCAAATAGACCATTCCCTCACAGAGAAGACATGCAAAAGAAAAGGGAGCATGCTCACATGTGCTGAGTGGTGGAAACACCCTCATCATAAAGACAAAGAAAACCTCATCATAGATGGATCCATCTTGAACCAGCAAGTTTTGAAAGCATCTCTTGGTCACCGAGATCTCAAACTTCACATTAATCTTATACTCTGAGTGAATAATCTATTGAACAATTATTATTCTCAAAAATTAATTTATATCTACTGACTATCAAACATAAAATAAAAATAATATTTTTGATAATCGAAGGAACAAAATAACATGTAACCAATGTAATAATAGCTCCACCAAGTAGGTGTGGGGTGACCTGGCCAATAACTATTACAGTAATTTTTACTTCATTGTCCATCTTAAGGTTTATCTCGTCTTTTGCTAATCTCCTAAGTCTTACTAGAACCTACAATAAATTATAAATATGATAAGTACTATTAGTATTTAATACCCATTTGTTATCATAAGAGTCTGACAAATGTATAGGGTGACCTTGCCAATAGCTATTATAGTAACTTTTGCTCCATTGCTCATCTTGAGGTCCATCGCGCCTCTAGCCAATCTCCTATATCTTACCAGAACTTATAACGAATTACAAATATGATAAGTACTACCGGTGTCCAATACCCATGTATTATCATAAAAGTCTGACAAATGAAGATTGATCATGAATGTACCTGAAACTTCTTCAAGCTTCTATTTCACTCTCTTTGTAAGGTACTCTTTGTAGTTCCTCTTTAAGTGTCAATATTTACCGTAGTGGAAGTACTGGCCTTTGCCCTTTGTCTTATCTTTCTTAGCAATCTTTACTTTCCCTAGTTTGCCTATACCCTTGCCCTTCTTAAGGGACTTTTCTACCTTTCTTTTCTTTCTATTCTCACTCGTATAGAGAACTAGTTTTTCTTTCTTGATAGTGCTCTTTGCCTCCCTCAACATATTGAGGAGCTTAGGAAGCGTCATCTCAACCTTGTTCATATTAAAATTCATTATAAACTGTGAAAAGAAGTTTGATAGGGACTAAAACACAAGATCCATACATATGTTATCCTCTAAGACCATTCCTATTCTTGTGAAAAGAAATCTCGAGAGTCATGGACCGCAACCTAATGTGGTAAGGCCTAAGTCAGTCACCTAATCACTCACATCAAGATTTATATGTGCAGTGGCGCATCTCCATGCCTTGTGATTGTCCATCTCATCATTATCAGTTTCATCGACATCTTAGCGCATCTCCATACATCGCGATCGTTCGTCTCGACCTCATGGGTCCCACTATCGCTTTTACACTCTTGCTGCGCCTCATCGTGTGATTACAACTTAATCATAGGCATGCAAGCCCAACAATAAATGAGAAAAATATAGACTCATAAGCCTCAATAATAATAATAATCATATCACATGGTCCATGATCATTCGTCCACATTATACATCACATGTACAAACCATCATCATGTTGGACTACTAGATAATAATAATAATTAATTAAACCTTTTAATTAACTAATATTTTTCTGAAATTAGGGATATATAAGAAATTTTTTGAATTATGAAGGGTATTTTGGTAATTTGGATAGAATATAGAATTTTTGAAATTATGAGGGGAAAAACTATCTTCTGCCTAGAAAACCCTACTGCCCTCTTACACTTGCTACCTTGCGGCTGTCGCCACCTTGCTGTTTGCGACCACTATGGGCGGGCACCCCTGTGGGCATCGTTGCCACTATGGGCATTATCGCCCCTATGGGCATTACTATCCCTACGGGTGGTTTTGCCTATGGGTGTAGTGCCCACAAGTGGTGCTACGCCCCCTCGGTGGGCAAACGCCCCTATGAGTACCATTATTGGCAGCCTGCTAAGGCATGCCAACGGTAGCCAATTGCCTGCACGCAGATGGCCAAGGTTGCAAGCAACGTTTGGCCACTTATGCATGGGCAGCAATAGTTGTTGTCCTTTCTCGCCTTTGGCGTCAACGATCTTGACGAAAAAATTCATCCTAAAACATAACACATGCAGTTTAAAATAATTATTTTGCACAAACAACCTAGCTCTAATACCACTATAGGAAAATCTAGAGGCGACATCATATGCATAGCGGAAGAACAAAAAATAAAAAAATTAAAATTTATAAAAAAGATGTTCGTCATCGTACGAAGATTGGTATGCAAAAATCCATGAAACTTAAATCTATGTGTGAGATAATTATGTTTTACTTAGGGAGATTATATATCCTTGAATCCCTATAGATCTGTAGAAGATGATGAAGGAAGTCAAGTGCCCACCTCTCTAGTAGTGATCCATAGTAAGGCTACAACGACATTTCTCAAATCTCCACACTTACTATCCGAGGAGGAGAATGGGACAAGAGAATAGAAGGTGGCAACCAAGAAAACCTTCGGCATTTGGGTGTTTGGTTCCCTCCTATTTATAGAGGCCCTCTATCAACTTAACCCTAATGGATCCTACCTTATTGGGTATTGGATCTCTATCCAATAATCTCTTATTGGCTCTTATTGGATCTCATTCATAAGATCCAATAATTCAAGGGCTTATTGGAATTCAATAAGATAGGGGCTCCGGCGGATATCTCATATCCAAACCTATACTCGTCGCAATACCTACAATATGTGTGTGACCCTCTAGGCTCAATATCGAGCTGGTCGTGAGTCATACCTGTCAGAACTCCTTTTGGCTTAGTGAATTATAATCCCCATAATAATTCACTTGACTTATCGATTACGGACATACTAGGCCACTACGCCATAGCCTCCAAACGATGAATCTGATCATTTGGACATATTTGTGCTCAATTACCATGTACTTATAATCCCTTATCTATCTAATATCTTAGAGACCGTATACCAGATATGGTGCTGTCAAACCCATAGGATTCTACTCGAGTCTCGCTCTAATCGATTTCTCTCAAAGAACTCTTTTTCTCTAAATCTGAATGACCATGGCTAGGGATTTGTTTGAGTAAGAACATATGAGATATTCCTATCATGACATTAAGAGTTGATGATCCTCTATCGACACTCAATAGCCCTCGCAAGGTTGACTGCCACTCTCGATGACCGATTGTACTAGATTTAGAACTTCCAAACATATAAGTCCAGTATCAAAGAGTGGAGTACTCATATAGGACATCTTTGGTGTCTCAAGTCTAAGGATCAGGTACACTATTGGGACAATATAATCATTGTCTAACAATGAGGTATCATTAATCATCAAACATTCCATGAGCGGATCAATCAATGAACTCATTTTCCAATAAGTACATGTATTGTATCCATAGTGTCCCCACACGAGCAACTATAAGACCAACTATCTCCAACATATAGACGGGTATATAATACACTAGTTTGTCTGGTCATCTCGATGTCCCTCTCAATTAACCTATGACCATGATTATTTAGTGTTTATATTTAAAGGTAAATCGATCTCATTATCATAATCTCGTCATAATCTGATTCTCATTGCACTGATTCATAAACATCATTATATATATATATATATATATATATATATATATATATATATATATATATATATATATATATATATATATATATATATATATAACAATCATTATAAAGTGATAAAATATCAAATAATATAATAAGAAAAAAAAAATGTGTATCATGTCACACATGTCATCACTAATATGATTAACTTGTAAGACACCTATGACTAGTAGAGAATATGAGGTGGTAGTTAAAAACGAACCTAGTCTATGGCTTTGGTTCCCTCCTAGAGGCTCTCTATCAACTTAATCATAATGGATCCTACCATATTGGGTATTGAATATTCATCCAACTACTCAAGCCTCTTAGATTAGTAGGTTTCTACCCAATAATCTTTTATTGACTCTTATTGGATCTCATTCATAGGATCTAATAATTCAAAGGTTTATTGGATATCCAATAAGATAGAGGCTTCAATGGATATCTCATGTCTGAACCTCTACTTATCACAACACCTGTCATATATGTGTGACCCTCTAGGCTCAATATCGAGCTGGTCATAAAGCATACATGTTAGAACTCCTTATGGCTTAGTGAATCATTATCTCCATAATAATTCACTCGACTCATCGACTATGAACATACTAGGCAACTATGCCGTAGTTCCCAAACGATACAGGGGAATCTAATCCATTGAACTTATCTGTCCTCAATTACCATACATCTATAGTCCCTCATCCATCAAATATCTCATAGACCATATACCGGGCATGGTGGTGTCAGGTCCATACGGTTTCTACTCAAGTCTCGCTCTAATCGAATTCTCCCGGAAAACTCTTTTTCCCTTAATCCGAATGACCCTGGCCAAAGATTTACCTAAGCAAGAATATATAAGATATTTTTCTCATGATACTAAGAGTGAACGATCTTTTATCGACACTCAATAGCCCTCGTAAGGTTAGTTGTCACTCTCAATAACCAACTATAATATATCTGAACTTCTAGACCTATAAGTCTGATATCAAAGAGTGAAGTACTCATATATGATATCATTGGCATCTCAAGTCTAAAGACTAGATATGCCACTAAGACGACAGAATCGTTGTTTGATAGTAAGGTATCATCAACCATCCAACATTTCGTAAGCAAATCAATCAATGAACTCATTTTCCAATGAACATCTGTACTATATCTCTAGTGTCCTCACATAAGTAGTTATGAGACCAATTGACTCCATCATATGAATGGGTATACAGTATACCAGTTTGTTCGATTATCATAATGACCCTCTTGAGTAACCTATGATCGAGATTATTTATGGTATATGTTTAAAGATGAATTAGTCTTATTATCATGATCTCATCACGATCCGATTCTAATTGTACATATCTTTAGGCATCACAATATATGTATGCAACAAGTAATATAAAGTAAAAAAAATCATAATAATAATAAGCAAAAAGACTATATGTCATGTCACATATGTCATCACTCACGTAATTTATTTACATGACACCTATGACTAACAGCTTACCCTTTATATGCTGTCATGCTCAGGCTCGCCCTTTGTGTACTATCACGCTATCACACCTAACCTCATTAATCCCTTGTGCATCGATCACACTGCCATACTCGGAGGTATTAACCTATCGCGCTATTGCACTTGGCATCATCGGTCCCTTATGCATTGCTATCACAACACCATACCTTTCCATCGTGCCACCATACCTCGCTATATCATCCCAAGTTCACTATGCTGCTCATCTCAAGAAGTACAGAGGCATATGTTATGACAAAAATGGCGTGACTGATCATATGCTAACATTACCATTCGATGCCCGATACCTCACCTCCATGTGGTCGAGTCACCTAGTCAATGCATGGAAGCTATTTTAGCGATCTTTTATACTATATTAACCTCATATAACCGTATCCCACAAGTGCTAGCCATAGAATGAGTACGAACAATCTTCATAGCCCAACATTGGTCGAGAACGATTCTAACTAATGTAACAAACGAGTATAATGGCTCAGCACTGATGAAGATGATTATAACTGTTTCTTATGTTTATGTTACTATACTAATAGTGTAACAACCCTCCAAGGCACCCACTATAAAAAAAAAGGATACATGAACTAATCTTAAGTTCAACTTGTCTGACTAAATTTCCCAATGCAAGTTTGTAGTGTTCGAATGTCCTACTCAACAAACTTTACCTTGCGATTAGCTTGACCAAGAATCAAATTAGATTTGAGTCAACTTTCAACTCGGATAGTCAAAATCTACTATAACATAGTTATGTCTTCATCATTCTCAATAGATTTTTCCAACAAATGATACACGAAGAAAAAAAATATTTTTTCATAATCAAATACTTAAAAATTGATCTATCAAACGTTACAATGTTTAGAAGGTCAGCTTTGAACTAATCATTAGGATTTATTCCAATGAAAATATTGAGCTATTAACATTGTACGATCGGACCACATAATCTAAAATACTTAAGATCATATTAATGATCGAAACTCCATCCAGTCCTAAAGACAATTGCATCCCCTCTCCCATTCCAATATCGCTTGTTTTGAGAAGGACTACGTAGTCATGGACAATGTGCATCTGCACTTTGACCTTTTTTTTTCTTTGACCCTCTTTTTCACCTATGTTCTTTTCATTGTGTTCGTGTCAAATATCTTGAAAGTGGATTGTTGAATTTTCACCGTAGCTTCCCTAAACAAAAAAATTGCAGTCAAATTCAATGTTCTATTTAAAACTTTGGTGGCATCAATACCATTGGCTGCATATTTTGAGTAGTAAATAAATTCAAATTCCATTAAACTGAAGAGAAAGATACATCGGAAATAACAAAGAACATGAGTTGCAGAATGAATACTCTTTGCATTCTCCTTATCATATATTTCCAGAGCTGGCTTTGCCAGAAAATGTGAAGCTTGACTTGCTCTCCTCACGAGATGAGATTATTATATCATCACCAAACTTCATCGTTCCTTGCACGACTCTATAATCCACCAAGCAAGCTGCAACAACAAAAAAAAGTGCAGAAAAACTTGCAAGTGATAAATTTTTTGAAATGGGTGACCAAAAATCTAAATTGTAGGAAAGATTCTGATGAATATTAAAACTCTAACGCCCCTTTCATATGCAGACCAACTTGAAAAATATAATTAAGCATATGCTCCAAGTCGATCGGAGAAAAAAGTTATTTTGTAAATGTTAATTGAATATCAAATGAAATAAAAAAAGAGAAATACATTATTCAAATTCACAACCTGCTCTTTAATCATGCGACAATAAAGTTATTGATTCAGTAATTATAGGACCCAAAAGATTCATTTGTTAGAGAAGAACCCAATATGTATAAACTCTAACAATGTGCTTTTATTCTTCGTTCTGGATTGTTAGAACTTGGTAGTTTATGTGAGACAGCAGAATTTTTTTCTCATATACTCGCTATTGATGATCTTATTTATCTCTAAAATATTGCTTGTGTTTGCCCTACAAATGAAAGTATTTAATATTTTGGATTTTTTTTGGAAAGCAAATAATCTAACAAATGGAAGAGGTGGATGACGATTGAAGCCTTAGTATAAATTTAATAACTTGATATTTAAAGACACTAATACAAGACTCAGAATTTGGCATGACTTATTGATCTATTGGAGGATAAAGAATGGAACAAGAGGAGGGAATTATCTGTTCAATTTCTATTTGGTGAAATACTTGATGTAATTGCTGTACGAAAATACTTACCTATCGGACTGAAGGATGTTTGGAAAGGACATTTGACTACATCAAAGAAGTATTTGATCAAGAATTCAACAACTGTGGGATTTAGAACACATTTCTGTATTGATATGGCAAGGATCAACCATTGAAAACCTGTGAACTCCAAACCCATCACCACTGCCATCCACCCACCAAAGATTCCCAGTCAAATCCAACAGCTCGTGTCTGCTGGATTTGCCCGCAGATTTCATACCTTCCCAGCTGTCACTAGTCGGCTGGTTTTTGAACGCGCTTCCTGCACACCGCGGGTTTCCTCCAATCAAACCGTGCCAGCACACAACGCACTGATCTCTACCCGCAAGAAGTCATCGCCCACGTTTTAGGTCACCAAAACCACGTCCCGGAATGCGCCTCTCATCCTCTATAAATCGCCCATTCCGCCAGATTCGAAACCTTCTTTTCTTCATTTCGTCGAAGCATTGGTGGGCTTGGCTTTGTTTTCCTTTCCAGCTAAGTATTCTTTGTCTTCTTTCTTCCCCCTCTCTCTCACTCGGCCCTTTTTCTTCCACAAATCTTTGGTTGGTCCCTTTTGGGGTACAAATCCGGTTCCAAAATCCGATCTTTCAAGGTTGGTTTTGTTTCTTGGTTGTGATAATCCAGATCTGACTCGCAAAATCTGATCTTTGGGATCCTCCCTTTTCAGCTGCTCTTTCGATCTCTTCACTAAGGTTCATGTTCTTGATGTTCTTCCCTCGAATACTGTCGAAAACCGTAATCCAGCTTTTATGAATCTCGCTACTCTCAGCGTCTGCTTCCTCCACTCCTTCTCTGTGGTCCTTCTCTATTGGTTCTATGTGATCTCATAAACTCGTTCTGATTGCTTGATCCATTAACGTCGAGAAAGAGGCATCTTTTTCTTTTCCTGTTCAATCCAAATTCGAGTAGCTTAGAATCAGAGATCCAGCGAGGAACAAGGATATGTCTTCTTCCTTTCCCGTCCGCCGAACTTCGAGTTCCGAAGGAGACTCGCAGCCGATGATCGACGTGAGGAAGAGAAAGCGGATGCTCTCGAACAGGGAGTCAGCGAGGAGATCGAGGATAAAGAAGCAGCAGCAATTGGATGATCTGATAAACCAGGAGGCGCAGCTCAAGAGCCAAAACAGTCAGATCGCAGTGCAGATCAATCTGGTAACAGAGCAGTACAACAAAGTGGAATCTGAGAATGCTGTGCTGGGGGCTCAGCTGAGAGAACTGACCGAGAGGCTGCAATCGGTGAACTCGGTGCTCCATTTCATTGAGGAGTTCAGCGGGATGGCCATGGACATACCCGAGATACCAGACCCTCTCCTGATGCCATGGAAGCTTCCTGGCATGGCACAGCCAGTCATAGCCAATTCTAACATAGTCCGATTCTGAAACTTCATTGTTGTGCAATATCTACCTTGCTTTGCTGCTTGTGTTCTGGTTTTGTTGAGTTGCATGTAAAATCAGTATGTGTTTTCGTGTCCAAGTCAGTGGGTGATATGTGTGCATGTGCTTGTTGTAACACGATCTTTGGGTAAATGTCCTAATTATTCCAGTTGAATACTTACTGCGTGTCTCTGAAGAAACTATAAAGGTGTGGTAGATCTTGAAATATGCACAAAATGATTTCTTCATTGGTTAGCATTGAAGCCCAAGCTTGTTGCTAGCATGCAATGACTCTTAAATGGCTTCGGTTCCATGTTTTGCATCTAATCTTAGGATAAATAATCTGAAACCTGATTGTGATATAGTAGTAGCGGACATCCTGACCTGGTGCTGAATAGGTTGAGACTTATGTGACCTTCAGGGAGAAATCTCATCCCTGACAAGTGCAGTCATGCATTGGATTCTTATGTAAACATCACAACCTTTTAATCAGTAGTGGTTCAAATTATATGAGTAGCTTCTTGTCAACATGTTCAATGAAGAAGATTATACACATGCAGATTGTTCAGTTGATTTTATTCAAGCCTTGCAATAGTTCAGTGTTGCAGGATGCTTTCCTTGGAGCACGTAACTTATTTCATATGGTCGCTAGTTATTCTTTATACAGACTTAGTAATATTTCTTGGGGAGATTAATTACGGTCAGCTCCGGATAATAAATCAAATGTATTAGGCTTGTTATAATCTTGCAAAAAATGTTCATTAAAGTTGGAAGGTAAATCTAGAATTGCATATGAAACTTTTGTAGAGTGCCAAAGATGTTGGACTTCAATTGAATTTAGGCTGCTACTTTGTAGAGTGCCAAAGATGTTGGACTTCAATTGAATTTAGGCTGCTACGTAGTGCTTGTTTCTATCTTTCTTGAGTTGTTTTATCAAACACTATTCTCTTATTATTAAGGATCAAGGTTTATTTTAACCCATCTCTTAAGCTCTTATAGTTTACTTGTATCTAAAATAATTTTTATATTTTAAAAAACATAGTATATAAATCGCTCTCATCAAGTCTGATTTAATAGATATTAGAGTCTACTTACGTGATATGTTGACTCACAATAAGGCACTAATATATTGACATGTGTAATTTAGGATTAAGGTCTATTTTAACCCTTATGGTTTTGGCCATAGAGCTCCTAAGTCCTTATGGTTTACTCGTATATAAAATAATATTTATATTTTTTTAAAAATGTAACTAAATTAACAAACATTAAAATCTATTTATATGATATATTTATTTACAATAAATTATTAATATAATGACACATATAATTTAAGCTTAAAAAAAAATAAGACCTCCATTGATGCTAGGAGAGGTATCATGGAAGTGACTATCAATAACAACACCGAACCGTTGTTGCCTAGTAGGGCATCAGAAGCTCCTGAGCTCATCATTAGTATAAGAGAGGCTACGTGCGTATGATGCCCTGCTAAGCAGTAGTGGCTCGGTGCTGCTGTTGGTGGTCGCTTCCACGATGACGTCTTCTCCTATCATTGATGGAGGTCTTAGTTTTTTTAAACTTAAATTTATGTGTAATTATATTAATAATTTATTATAAGTCAACATCTCATGTAAGCAAACTCTAACGTCTAACTTAGACTTGACAAAAGGAGTTTATATGTTATATTTTTGAAAATATATAGGTTATTTTAAACACGAGGAAACTATAAAAGCTTAAGATATCCATGATCAAAATTACAATGGATAAAATGAATCTTAACCTTAAATTAGATATGTTATTATATTAATGACTTATTATGAATCATCATATCATATTTTAACCTTTGTTAACCCGGACTTGATTTATTATAAGTGTGTAAGAGCTTATATGCTATGCTTTTTTTAACTTACGAGTTATTTTATATGATTTAATGATCCATCGTTAAAATAATAAGGATTAAAATAAACTTTTAGCTCTATTATTAAAGTAATTATATGGACCTATATAAAGCTTGAATAGACCAGAAGATATTTCATTAAGTAATGAGAAATCACTAACCAATATTAATTATGTTAGATCCTCATGTGAAGTTATATTAGGGGTCAATGAACAAGATCCTTGATTTATTTTCTAGTAGATGGCGTGCTATTCTGCAATTAATTAATGGAGATCAGAGCTTGGCTGTATTTGTTTCTAAAAAACTGTTCACTCAACTAGAAGAAGTCTAGAGATTTGGCATTAGGTGGTTGAGATCACACCAATAGCATCATGCTTGTTTACCCAAAAATAATAATCTAAAATTGTTCTGATGCCTAAAATTATAATATAGTGATGCCAAAATTGCATTATGTTAAATATAGATGGTAAGAAATGTTAAGTGGAATTTCTCTTGGAATCAATTTAATAGTTTCAAAGATGACCAACATGCTTCGTTTGGCTTGAAACCCTTGCTCTTGTTTAGGCTGCAGTTGAGCTTGTTACTAAGATGAAATTTTAGATGGGATTGTGAGTTCTGTAAAACCATCTTTTATGGTATAAAATCACTAGCACCTTGGAACATTATGAAGGATATAATTAATTCATTAATTGTTATTTAATAATTATTCATCATGTATTAATTTGATATTATCTTTATAAAAGAATATTATTATTTGCAATATATTTTTACTATGTCTAATCTTATTTAAATTTTTTTAATATTTTTAAATGGATGGAAATATTCTTCTCCTCTTCTTCCTAATTGACGGTCAGTCGACCCTCATTGTCTTTTTCTTCTTTCTCGATGAACAACGACCTCAAAGGAATAATGATTGTGATCGAACATAAGGGGAGGAGTGTCAACGTCAATAGGGAGTAATGAACAAGATCGATAGAGAGTGTGAAATTATGAAAAAAAAAAGGATAAATTTTATAATATTGATATGTAGATAATAAAATAATATATATATTTTTTAAGAATTATGAATAATAAGGAGATTATCAATACTAAAAAAGAACCACAAATAAATAAGCTTCTTACGACAAGATCAATGTAAAAGAAGTAACAATATTATGACTTATTATTGTTGTTGGGAATAAAAGCATGGCTAATGAAGAACTATTCAATCATAAAGGCATTAGATAGATAAAAGCTACAAGTCACGTTGACCATGTTTATTATCATGATAAAAATCTCAAGCCACCACTGTTACTTTGTTTAAATGCTTAAATGTGGAATGCTCTAATAGAGAACTGTATACTAAACCTCGTAAAGAATAAGATCTTTTGCATGCTTGACACCTCACGTACTTGTATTCATGTATTTGTCGACTAAGTTGATAGTTAATACCTATGCCCTCACAACATGACATGCGTGTAGTAATGCTCTACAAATAACATCCACCCCAACCCTTTGTGACTGCTGAAAAGGAAAAATATGCTCAATAATTCCATTTAATGGTATCTTCTTAGCGAACAAAGGAGTTAATATGTTTTCACCACTTGACGATACATACTGACGTGTGTTGGTGCAACGCAAGTAATACCATAAGATACAATGTGAAAAATATAAATATATGTCTTAGATTTAAATTTTTAAATGGAATAAAATTAACAAAAAAGTAAAATAATATTGGAGCAAAACATCTGGTTCTAAACTTTTCAAGCCATGCTTATAATAAAAACTTCCTGATTGATTCTACCTCTTGGGCTCGAGTCTGGTAAATGAAGGGGAGTGTTAAGAATAAAACTACGTAAATCATGTGTCATCTACTAGCTTAGATTGAATGACATTAATCACATATTTAAGATGGTAGTCCCAACGTTTGTGACACCATCGATAAAATGCCTTCGGTTACTCAAAGATTTTTGAATGAACTTATAGTGTTCTTCAATATTATAAATCTATTCAGAAAACTACAATAGACTTTGGTTAGTTTAAATTCTCGCCAACTTTAAATATTATAAACATATTTTTGAATGATATTTCATAAAATTGTTTATTTGGAATTTTATAAATGATTTTTTTATTAAAAAGATTTATTTTATTTTAGTATATTTCAAAATAAAGGACTATAAATCCTCATTTTTTCACTTAATCTTAAATTTAGGTCTATATATTTTAGAAAAACCTCATAACATTTATGTTTATTTGTTTAAAAAATATAATAAAAAGTGTGAGATAATATCAAGTTACAATGTTTTAGTTTAGAAACAAAAAACATTGTATCCCCACCAATCTCAATTGTCAATTTTATTATGCATTTTGAATTTGTCAAATTATTTATTTGAGGGTTTTCGATGAAAATTAGGATTATTTTGGCATATAATAAAGGATGATAATTCCTCGTTTTTTCACTTTGCTTTAAATTTATGTCTATATATTTTAGAAAAGCTTATAGTATATATGTTTATTTACTAAATAAAAATAAAAAATAGTGAAACATTGCCAAGTTATGATTTTTTTTGTTATCAAGAAATAATATTATGATTTTATTCAAGAACATTATAAGAACCTTAAGTAGTTTAAATTCATATTATTATAAATTACCAACTTTATTAAAATGATCTATATAAGAGTTTGAGCGGGTTTGAATGAAATTAAAAGATTTTGATATATTTAAAATAATGAAAAATATTTTTTTTTATTTTTCTCCATATAATCTTAAATTGATGTATATATCTTTGTGTTTATTTATCATGGAAGAATGACAAGAAAAACAAAGGGAGTGATCTTTAGGGAATCCCTATTTTAGGCTTTATTTGAATAGTGCCCCTATTTTCAAAATTCTTATCGTACCTTTTAAAATACTTAAAATGCCTTACTATCATAAAATAACTTTTCCGACTGAAACTCTACCAGTTGAATCAATCTATTACTGGAACAGATAATTACAGTATTTTCATAATGTTTTTTACTTCACCAGATCGATAGTGTTCATGAATATATCTATAATGTCTTAGTTCAGAAACAAAGAAAAATATTATATCCATATTCAATTAGTTTACATTTTTATTAATCTTAATTTTTCAATTTACTATACATTTTTAGGTTTCGTAAAATGATTTATTTGAGAAATTTTGAAAGATTTTGGATGAAAATCAACATTATTTTGGTATATTTCACAAGAAAAATATAAATCCTTTTTTTCCACTTAATCACAAATTTTGGTTTATATTTTTTGAAAAATATTATAAATTTTACATTTATTTATTATAAAAATAATAATAAAAGGGTGAGATAATAGCCAGATATAATATTTTTCTGTTATTGAACGAAAACATAATGACTCTATTTAAATAATAATAATAATAATTATTATTATTATTATCGTCATATTCTTCTTCTTGCTATGATGAAAGGATGCTTCATCTTCTTGTTTTAATTTGTTAATTTCTAATGCATGCGTCGGCATTGAAATCATACAACATATGTTTTCCACTTGGCATACGTCATCTCACCCTCGCTTTCCAGAAGGGCCTACAATATTCCTTTCCGTCTCCTCGACCCAGTCGTTGGAGTGACGCGCCGGCGACGAATCGCAGCTTGCTTCAGGTCCCAACGCTCAAATTTAATGAACCGCAGGCTCAAAGAAACCCTCGCTACCTGCGAGCTCGAATTGCATCGAGTTCGGGCCGGGTGGGATCGGGGTTGTAGCTCGCCCCGGCGACGACGATGGATCTCCACAGCCCGCGGATCCGGCTCCTGTTACTCGTAGGTGGTCTCATCGCTCTCAGCATGGCAGGTCTGCGTTGATTCCATCTCTTTTATCTTGTTTTTATGCTCGATTTATGTGTTCCCCCTTCCATGTCTTGAATATAAGCTTCTGTGGCTTGTTGGCTTTTCTCCTTTTGATTGGACATGAGGCCCCGCAAGACGTAGCCCCGTTGGCGGTCGTTGCCTCCAGATTCTTGATAGCATTTCGTCTTCAAGGGGTGGAGATCACCGCCATTTCTTCCCCTGGGGAAGAGGTGTGAGGGTAGGTAGATAGAAGGAAATTACAGATAAGAGATCAAAATACTTCTTTCCCTAACCTAAGGTCATGAAAGGTCAGCCAGGAACCCGTCTCTCCCTGATCTCTTTAGAATGCAGGGGCACAAACACTTCACTATCTCACTTGATTCTGTCACTTGAAACGTAAGAAGATTTCGTCTCTTGCGGTCATATGCAGCAAGTAACCTATGTTAGTGATCATCTAGTGCATATATTGTGTTGTAAATGTTGCTTGTAGCAGTGCTCTTTTGGTTCCTTATTGTTGGAGTGAAGAACCTCCTTAAGCCGACTTAATCCGAAATCAATGGCCAAGTAAGAATGGCATATATAGATAAGTGACACGAAACCAACCTTTAAGAAAGTGATGCAACTCGAGCGGCTTTTGACCTGGTTGGTAGTCGACCCAGATTAGACTCTTGGGGCTGAGGTCTGAAACCCCTGCCCATGGGCTAACTTAACCCGGTAGTATCCTTCAAACCTTTTAAAATCATAGTTTAAAAGGCCGTGTTGGACTAGTATGTACCAACTGTATTTATAGGTCTGGTCAAGCATAGATATCAAACATGTACCATTATTACTGTTAAAGTCCCCTTAACTGTTCAAGCTTTTGGCATTTCTAGTTACCAATCATATCTTTAAAATTACATCATAGCATGTCATGAGTTCGAATTTTATATCCGCATCTTTCACAGTTCTTAATTAAAATTATTCGGGCACTGCCCATTCTCATTTAAGCTTGCGTCTCGGGCTTTGTTCATATGTCAAGCTTAACCATCTTGCTCGTGAGAGGATATGTTAAAGCATACATTGTATCCTTTCCTAACAGCTTAAGTATTTGGGATTTCTGGTTACCCAAGTGAAATCAGCAGGTACATGTTGATATACCATTCAGTATCTCTGCACCATATTGGTTCGATAGTTTATTGAAATTAATATTGTATTAGTATTTAAAATGATGATTAAAATATTGCATTTCATGTAAAACTTTAGCTTCATTTTGTTGTGCGCCACAATTGAGATTTGCCTACATTATAGTTGTGCAGGTGAAGAGTTCCAAGAATGACGATTGCTTGTTGTTTTTTATAAATAACATTTTGGATATTAGTTGCTTTCCTCATGTATTGTATTGGGCTGCCCTTTTAGGACATCAGTGGTTCTAAACCGATTCTCAATTAGCACATTGCTATATATATAATGTTAGAGCTAGCTCTAGGAAATATACCAAAGGATAATTTAGCAACCCAATAAAGACAATAAAGCAGAAATAATAAAAGCGACAAGAATACCAGATTTACGTGGTTTGATCAATTGACCTACATCCACGGACGAAGGATAAGCAAATCACTACTATAAAAGAGGGACTATTACTAATGCCTTAGAAAGATGTTCCTAGGCCATAAAACACGAAACTACTAAACAAGAAAAGCCTAAAGCAAACAATTAAGTTTTCTTGTGGTGCATCTGACTTTAAAGCCCAGACCCTTATTTATAGTTCTAATAGGAAATAACAAGTTTGATTTTCCTGATGTGGGACTATGTGGGACTTGCCAAACTAACAAATCTCCATATTGGCATGTCTCAACATTAACAATTAACAAAACTTGCACCTTCTTCACAAAAGCCCCAACGGGCAATCACCAACAATGAACACCAACCAAGTCCAAGCATTGCCTGAACTTGTAAACCAGAAGAGGCTTTGTAAGTATATCAGCTGGATTGTCTTTCGTATGAATTTTCTTACTCGAAGGCGGCTTCATAAGATCCCAAGTTCTATTCCGATGGAGAGATTCAATTTCTTCATTCATCGCAATCAACCACTTAGCGGAATTATCACAAGAAACTACATTTGAGTAGGTAGTAGGCTCACCAACTTCACTTGTTTCTTCTGTAACAGACAAAGCATATGCAACTAAATTTGCATATCTTTGTGGTGGTCGAATATCTCCCCGTGGTCTATTCTTGGCTATGAAATATTGTTCTTCCTCTAGATCATCTTCGTTATTAGACTCGGAATCATCTACTGGCATTCTTTGAGTAGAAGAGTTCAACTTAAAAGAATCTGAACTACCAATCTCAAGCTCCACCTGCTTCTACGCACTATCATTTGTACAACTAGTAGATTCCTCTTTGGAAGATAACATAGATAATTCATCAAAAGTAACATCTCTATTGATTATAAATTTTGGAGATTTTGGATCAGAACACCATAATCTGTATCCTTTCACCCCAGAAGCATACCCAAGGAAAATGTACTTTTTCGCTTGTGGTTCTAATTTTCCTTCATTTACATGCATGTATGCTGGACATCCAAAAAAATTTAAATTAAAATAATCAGTAGGAGTACCTGATCAAACTTCTTCCGGAGTTTTAAAGTTAAGTGCTGCAGAAGGAGCGCGGTTGACAACGTAACAGGCCATATTAATCGCCTCTGCCCAAAAGTCCTTTGTCAACCCTACATTTGAGATCATATACCTTGCTCTCTCCAAGAGTGTTCTGTTCATACGTTCGGCCACACCATTTTGTTGGTGCGTCATTATAACAGTGCGATGCCGAACAATTCCTTCATTTTTGCAGAATTCATCAAAGTCACATTCACAAAATTTCATGTTATTATCTGTTCGAAACCGCTTAATCTGTTTACCTGTTTCCTTCTCAATCAAAGTCTTCCATTGTTTAAAGGTTAGAAAAATATCATTTTTATGCTTCAAAAAATAAACTCAAACTTTCCTGGAATAACCGTCAATAAAAGTTAATATATACCTGGCACCACCTTTAGACTGAGCATGAGCTGGACCCCAAAGGTCTGAATGAATATAGTCAAGAATACCTTTTGTTTTGTGAACTACTGGAGAATTGAAGCTGACTCTTTTCTGCTTTCTAAAAATGCAGTGTTCACAAAAATCCAGTGGCCCAGTACTTTGTCCGCAAAGAAGACCTTTTTTGCTTAATATACTCAAACTTTTTTCACTCATA
Organism: Musa acuminata AAA Group; assembly: GCF_036884655.1. Taxonomy (NCBI): domain Eukaryota; kingdom Viridiplantae; phylum Streptophyta; class Magnoliopsida; order Zingiberales; family Musaceae; genus Musa; species Musa acuminata. The sequence goes on along the minus strand of NC_088353.1, from coordinate 38,931,065 downwards.
TGACCCAAACGCATATCCCATAATTTGGTGATGTCAGAATTAGACAATGATGATGACGAGATTGCAACTGAGCCTGTGACGGTTGTTCCCTGCAAAATATACAACCTACCAGACCTACAAGCTTTCATAACAACAAGAGCACTTTTGTAAACTTTTATAACACCACCTTCAGCTGCGTATTTACACCCAAGAGCTTCTAGGGTGTTTAAAGAGATGAGATTCTTTTTTAAATCAGGAACATGTCTAACATTAGTGAGCGTCCTCACAGTACCATCATGCATTTTAATTCGGATTGTGCCTCTACCAACAACATTACACATGACATTATTGCCCATCAAAACAATTCCACCATTACAAGATTCATATATGGAAAACAAATCTCTATTAGGACACATGTGATAAGAACAACCCGAATCTAAAATTCATTCATTTTTAGACCTCGTCCTGTCGTCAGTAGCAAAGAAAATATTTTCAACATTCTCATCAGGTGCTACACTAGCTTCAGCGGACTCAGTAATTTTCTCAATAATTTTTTCCTTTTGCTTTAATTTATTTTTCAATTTAAAGCAATCAACCTTAATGTGTGACACGGGAGTTTCTAATTTGCTACAATCTGTTCATATGGACTATATTGATAATATGATATTTTTTTCAGCCAATAATATTGCCACATAATCTTTAACTCAGCCTACTCAGATAAGACAGCTCATCAGCATATTTCCTGCACAAAGGAATACATTAATGGATTTGGTTGGCAGCTGTAAAGCTGTATCATGGTGCTTTTCTTCATGGCTAAGGAATACATTAATGGAGTTGGTTGGCAGTTGTAAAGCACTTAATTTCGAAATTCCCCATGCATGAAGGGTTGTTTCATGCACTAGTATTTATTTTAAGGTTTAGGGCTTAGAAAGGACTTTAGAAACTGATGATATCTGGGAAGAAGCTCTCTTAGAGAACCCCCTTAAACTCTGTATCTCTTGGATGCGTCCTTGAGTGGTGAGTCTTTTATTTTCTAGTTCTGTATCCTCGTTTAATTTCCATTGGGTGGTGAACTTTCTGTATCCCATTGTGATTTTAAACTTGGTGGTGAGCTACTTTTCGTTTTTATCAAAGTTGTTTCGTTAGTGGTTCCGGTATCAGTTCGTTCCTTGTCTACTGTGACGTTTTCTATCTGAAAAACAAATTATTCCATCGGTGTTATTTAGAATTCTATTCTGCGTTTTACTCTCACCGGTATTAGTTTGGTATCAGAGCTAAAGGCTAGAGATCATGGCAAGGCGGAATGGAAAAGATGTAGTTGGTGAAGGTAGCGACCATGAAGATGACGCTGAGTCGTTGAGGCTGCAGCTACGAAAATTACTGCATAGCCTACAAGAAAACAATGAAATAATCGACGAACTTCAAAGTAGACATAACCAGCATGAAAATGACGCTCGGGAGTTTACTTCTGATGATGATACACCTCCTCTTCCAAGGGAGTCGAGAAGATGTCGGAAAAGAAATGGAGTCCAAGACGAGTGACAGAATAAATATAACCCCAGATTCGATATTCCAGAATTTGAAGGTAAAATAAATGTTGATGACTTTATTGATTGGCTTAATATAGTAGAAAGAATTTTCGATTTTCATGAACCACTAGAACAAAAAAAGGTCAAACTTGTGGCATTCAAACTCAGGCGGAATGCATCTTTTTGGTCGGAAAATCTGAAGAAACAAAGAGAATGTGAGGGGAAGAATAAGATCGTTACATGGGAAAAAATGAAAAGGGAGCTGAAGAGAAAATATTTACCTCATAATTATAAGCGAGATCTTTCTCAAAATACATGATTTCAAGCAAAAAGATCTTAGTGTGGAGGAGTACACTGCAGAATTCGATAATTTGATGTTAAAAGGAGAGCTTGTGGAACCGAAAGAACAAACAATTGCAAGATACTTAGGAGGTTTGAAGTATGACATTGCTAAAGTTGTTCAGCTACAGCAATATTGGTCTTTAAATGATGTGAGCAAGCTGGCATTAAAAGTTGAAAAGCAACAGAAGTTTGAAAAGAGTTTTCGGTACGGCTCAAAAGAAGGCTATACAAAAGGAGGAAGTTCCAAGCCTACTGTCCAAAGCAAGGTGATATCGAAGGTGCAGGAAAAGGGTGAAGAATCTGCTGGCAGCAAAAAAACACCTAATTCTTCTACCCCAAGTGGCCGAAAATGCTTCAAATGTCATGGTTTTGGGCATATTGCTTCAGATTGTCCAAATAGGAGGATTGTAACTTTGGTTGAAGATCATAGTGATGGAGGAGAAGATGAAGCTGAGGACGAACCAAAATACGATGATGATGAGGAAGAGATTACTTATGCTGATCATGGTTTGTCTATTGTATTGCAACGTAGTTTACAAGTGTCCTATGTGGCTGACGATGAAAGTTGGGTGAGGAAAAATGTGTTTCACACTAAATGCACTTCTCTTGGCAAGGTGTGCTTGGTGATCATCGACAGTGGCAGCTTTGAGAATGTGGTTTCTTTGGAGATGGTACAGAAGCTAAAGTTGGATACCATCCCTTATCTACATCCATACCAATTATGTTGGCTGCAAAAAGGAAATGACATCAATGTAACTAAAAGATGTTTAGTTTCATTTTCTATTGGCAAGTATTATAAAGATGAAGTATGGTGTGATGTTGCTCCTGTGGATGCTTGTCACTTGCTGTTCGGAAGACCTTGGCATTATGATTGAAGGGTATTGTATGACAGCTGCAAACATACTTATTCTTTTAAGGTGAATAAAAAGAAGATTATTTTAGCTCCATTACAACCATCCGAAATCAGTACACCAAAGAAGAAAGTTAGCGCTTTTATATCCTATGGTGAATGCAAAGATGAATTAGACAAGGGAGGTCATGTTATAGCTTTAGTAGTAGTTGAGGAAAATGAACAACACAAGGAGACACCAGTAATCATGAAACAAATGCTGGAAGAGTTTGAAGATGTTATACCAGAAGAGATTCCACATAGCCTTCCACCCTTGAGAGATATCCAACATCACATTGATCTTATTCCGGGGGCTGTTCTACCTAATAAGGCAGCATATAGAATGAGTCCCAAGGTGCATGAAGAACTTCAAAGGCAAGTTTATGAATTGGTTAAAAAAGGGTTAATCCGGGAGAGCATGAGTCCTTGTGCGGTTCCAGTCTTGTTAGTGCCTAAGAAGGATGGTTCTTGGAGAATGTGCGTGGACAGTCGCACCATCAACAAAATCACAGTGGACTATCGCTTTCCTATTCCAAGGTTAGATGATTTACTTGATCAATTGTGTGGTGCTTGTATTTTCTCAAAAATTGATTTGAGAAGTGGCTATCACTAAATAAGAATGATGCCCGGAGATAAGTGGAAAACAACATTTAAAACTAGAAAAGGTTTATATGAATGGTTGGTTATGCCATTTGGGCTATCTAATGCTCCTAGCACCTTCATGAGATTTATGAATCACATACTTAAGCCATGCATTGGAATATTTGTTGTAGTTTATTTTGACGATATATTGGTGTACAGCAAGAGCGAAAAGGAGCGCATATGAATCATCTGAAAGAGATCTTTCTTATTTTGAGGCATAAAAAACTTTATGCTAATTTAAAGAAGTGTGATTTTTTTACTTCTAGTGTGGTGTTTTTGGGGTATGTTGTTTCAAAAGAAGGAATCATGATGGATCAAAGTAAGGTAGAGGCTATTCTCAGTTGGCCAACACCTGCTTCATTACATGATGTGAGGAGTTTCCATGGCTTAACTTCGTTTTTCAGAAGATTTATCAAGGGTTTCAGCTCTATTGTCGCTCCAATCACCGAATGTCTGAAATGTGACAAATTCAAATGGACCAGTGAAGCTAATGATGCTTTTGAGCTTTTGAAAAGAAAAGTGACTGAAGCTCCTATCTTAGTTCTACCAAATTTTGATAATGTGTTTGAAGTTGAATGTGATGCATCTAATGTGGGAATTGGTGTTGTTTGAGCCAAGACGGAAAGCCCCTTGCATTTTTTAATGAAAAGCTGAATGATACGAGAAAGAAATACTCTACTTATGATAAGGAGTTTTATGCAATTTATCGAGCTTTGTCTCATTAGAGTCAATACCTTCTTGCCAAGCCATTTGTTCTATATTTTGATCATGAGGCATTAAAGTTCATTAATCACCAGCAAAAGCTAAACAAGAGGCATGCAGCTTGGGTGGAGTTTTTACAATCTTACAACTTTACAATCAAACACAAATCTGGTGTTCAAAATGTAGTTGCTGACGTATTGAGTAGAAAGCATTCTTTATTATTAGCAATGGAAGTCAAAGTGGTTGGATTTGAAACATTCAAATATCTATATGAGAACAATGTGGATTTCGGCTCGATATGGCAGAATTGTAAATCAGGTTCCTTTCAACAATTTTTTATCTGTGATGGTTTTCTTTTTTCGAGCTAATGCTTTGTGTGTTCCATCTTGTTCTTTTTTCGAGCTAATGCTTTGTGTGTTCCATTAAAGCCTTATATATGAAAAGGACAATAGAGAATCGTCTATACTTGAAGTAGAGTTTGTATATACTTCGGATGACTGAAGGTACATCTATGCTCTCACATCTTGATATATTTGATTATTTAGTTATGGATTTGGAGAATATAGATGCGAAAATTAATGACGAGGATAAGACCCTGTTACTTTTGTGTTCTCTTCCCCAATCCTTCAAGTATTTCCGTGATACTATGAATTATAGAAAAGAAACAATTTCGTATCAGGAAATTAAATCTATACTAAAATCTAAGGAGCAGATAGACAGGGATATCACTGGGGAAAGTAGAGGGAATCAAGTTGAGGGTCTGGTTGTCAGGGGGAGAACAGATAAAACGGAATTTGACAGTAGTAGATCTAAAGCTAGATCTAAATCCAGACATAGAAATTTGGAGTGCAGATATTGTCATAAAATATGGCACATTAATACCGGTGAGGGTAAAACGCAGAATAGAATTCCAAATAACATTGATGGAATAATTTGTTTTTCAGATAGAAAACGTCACAGTAGATAAGGAACGAACTGATATCGGAAGCACTAACGAAACAACTTTGATAAAAACGAAAAGTAGCTCACTACAAGTTTAAAATCGCAATGGGATACTGAAAGTTTACCACCCAACGGAAATTAAACGAGGATACAGAACTAGAAAATAAAAGACTCACCACTCAAGGACGCATCCAAGAGATACAGAGTTTAAGAGGGTTCTCTGAGAGAGCTTCTTCTCATATATCATCAATTTTTAAAGTTCTTTCTAAGCCCTAAACCCCAAAATAAATATTAGTGCATGAAACAACCCTTCATGCATAGGGAATTTCGAAATTAAGTACTTTACAGTTGTCAACCAACTCCATTAATATATTCCATAACCATGAAGAAAAGCACCATGATATAGCTTTACAGCTGCCAACCAACTCCATTAATGTATTCCTTTGTGCAGGGAATATGTTGATGAATTGTCTTATCTGAAGATCATGTGACAATATTATTGGCTGAAAAAAATATCATATTATCAGCATAGTCGATATGAACAGATTATAGCAAATTAGAAACTCCCGTGTCAATCTCCCCTTGTTCAAAAAGACTTGTCCTCAAGTCATTATTTGTTTCGTTATCATGATTATAAAAAAGATTTAAATCAGCCACATTAAATGTTGGGGATGCTCTGTAATCTTTAGGTAGTTCAATCTCATAAGCATTTTTGCCAATTTTCTTAAGCACCTTGAATGGATCATCAGCCTTTGGTTTCAGTTTTCCAAATTTGTCCGGCAGAAACCTCTCCTTCCTTAGATGAATCCAGACCAAATCACCTGCATTAAACTCCACATGTTTTCTATGTTTGTTAGCAGCTTGCATGTACCTCTCATTTTGTTTCTCAATGGTTGCTTTCACACCCTCATGCAGCTTCTTTATCTGCTTAGCTCTTTCATCAACATCTCCACTAAATTGCTTTGTTGTAGAATGAGGGATTAAGTCCAAAGGACCAGCAGGATTAGCACCATAAACTACCTCAAAAGGACTCTTACCAATACTATGATGCATAGAGCGATTGTAGGCAAACTCAATTTGTGGAAGAATGATATCCCACTGCTTAATATTCTTGCCAACATAGCTTCTAAGCAAATTTCCCAAGCTTCTGTTTGTTACCTCAGTTTGCCCATCGGTTTGTGGATGATGCGAGCTGTTGAAATTCAAAGAAGTACCCAGCTTCCTCCAAAGAGTTCTCCAAAAATGACTAACAAATTTTGAATCTCTATCTGACATCATAGTTCTTGGAATACTATGCAATTTAACAATCTCCTTAAAATATAAATTAGCAATATGAGATGCATCATTCGATTTATTGCATGGAACAAAGTGAGACATTTTTTAAAATCTGTCAACAACAACCATGATAGAATCCTTGTTCCTTTGAGTTCTTGGCAGTCCCAAAACAAAATCAAGACTCATATCCTCCCATGGAGTATTTGGCACTGGCAATGGAGTGTACAAACCAGAATTTTGACTTCTTGTTTTTGCCAAATGACACAATCGGCATTGCTTCACATGTCTATCCACATCTCTGAACATTTTAGTCCAGTAGAAATTTGATTGAACAAGAGCTAGAGTCTTGTCCCTACCGAAATGTCCTCTGAACATTTTAAGTTTGTCCCACATGCTCTTAGCCGTAGTCTTCGTAGCTACCTCCCGTAAAACCTCGTCAGAGAGATTTAGAATAATGCTTGATCGAGCCTTCTTATCCATACCTGTAAGATCTTCTTTTGACGTACCATCTGGAATGTTCTCAGCTCCCTATAGTGTCAAATCAACTTTGTCTTGAACCAGAATGGCCTCCATCTTGAGTTGTCACATGTCGAAGTTGACATTTTTGTCGAATTTCTCGACAACGATCTTTGTTATTGTCATCGTTGCCCAAAGATCTTGAAACCAGGCTCTGATACCAGTTTGTTAGAGCTAGCCCAAGGAAATTTACCAAAGGATAATTTGGCAACCCAATAAAGACAATAAAGTAGAAATAATAAAAGCGACAAGAACACCAGATTTACGTGGTTCGGTCAATTGACCTATATCCACAGACGAATGATGAGCAAATCACTACTATAAAAGAGGGATTATTACAAATGTCTTAGGAAGATGTTCCTAGGCCATAAAACATGAAACTACTAAACAAGAAAAGCCTCAAGCAAACAATTAGGTTTTCTTGTGGTGCATCTGACTTCAAAGCCCATACCCTTATTTATAGTTTAAACAGGAGATACCAAACTTGATTTTTCTGATGTGGGTCTTGCCAAACTAACATATAACATAAGCTATCATTAAACACTTCAACATCTGAGATATTGATAAAAATACTTTTGAGATTCAATCCTAATGATCCACATTGATCAAAACCACAAACCCATAGATTCAAATTAGATCGAGACGAATAATTATAGCAGTACAGTAGGAGGATAAGAGGGTGAACCTTGGTATTACAATAAAGTTACTCCACTATGACTAGGATGACTAGGACTTGGGTCACAGAAACAACCTATGTTCTTGTAGGGGCAAGGCTACACTCCTGTGTTGGTGGGAACTTGGTACATTGGCTTTATCATTTTATTATATTATTTTGGTAAGATTGTAATTGGCTTAAAGACAGAATGGTAAAGTGCGTGTGTAAGAGAAAGAGAAGGGGAGGGAACACATATATTAATTGTCATGACTGGACTTGATAAGTTCATTGGCCTGGTAATTTGGATATGATGGACCCAGAACCATGAGCCTTCAAATGCTTTAACCTTAGTTGTTGGTGATAGACCCATTTAGTTTATATACCATTCCAACCTATCGTCAATTTTTGATACGAGGATATTATTATGTCATAGACTGATAGGCCCACTAGCCTTGGTAATTTAGATTCAATGGGCCTAAATCCCTTAGGCATGAACTATTTAAGCATAGTTATCTGTAGGTGGCTAACCTCTTCTCCACTTCTGATGTGAGATTAATCAAAGCATTAAAATCCCTACCAGTTAATGACTTAATCTCCTCATCAGGGAATAACAAAATTACACAATTTCAGAACAATTGCTTTTGTAGGTAGCATCCAAGGACTTAAAAGACCAGCGGTAGTTTATGTAATGATGTGCTCCTTACACCATGTACATGTCGGTCTTTTTATTTTGATCCACTCATCAATGGCCTTTCATTCCCAAGATAGCACATGCCTTTTGATAACAATTAGCATGACTTGACTCAATAGGCCCACTAGCCTAGTAACTTGAATGTGATCAGCTTCGAACCTTGAAGCTCAAATTCTTAAAATCAAGTTATTAAATGTTGTACCATCGACCCTTAATCACCATCATAATGCTACTCTTACTTTGGATGTGGAACCAATCCATGCAACACATTTATAGACACCCTTTAGTTAATTTTTAATTTTCACCAATCAAGAATTACATAATAAAAAAGAATGTGTTTCTATTCAAATTGATTGAAAAATTGAAACTTAACCTAAAATGGCTGGTATCTCCATAAACTAACAAATTTGTGGAAACTGCTGAAATTTTTTAAAATTGCAGAAACTAGCAACATGAAATTCTTTGCTGGGGGAGTATCTAAAATTTAAATCAATTCTGAACATGTTTACAAGTTAATGCCGCTGTATAATGACGTTTGTGTGAATAACATTAATCCTTGTGTAGTTGAAAAGATGCAACTCACTCTTTGACTTGGTTTATTAATTGCAACATCTGTAACTGTTTTCATGTAAATAATTGAGTCAATTACTATGGTGTATGATTGGCCATCGCGTAGGACATTTTATACAAAAATTGCTTCTTTCTCTCCTGTTTTTAGGACCCATTTTGTGTGCCTAGTAGGAGAGATGTAAGCATAAGGACGGTGGTGGATTTCTCTCCATCTCAGCTTCTCATTTTCTGGATGACTAACCTATTTGTTTAATTGGTCTTCTGTTCTAGCCTGGCATTGGCTATCAAATACTCCTTATATCTAGGAGTTATTAACATAATATGTTGGTAAAAAGAACAGTCAAATCCCTAACATTGAACTTCAGCACTTTTTAATTTGTTGCAACAAGCCGCTATTACATTTTGTGGTCTTATAGCTTTAGGTCATAAATATAATAAAAAATTTAGCCTAAAACTCTTGGGCTTGGTTTACTGTGATCTGTCAAATTTGAAAATACTAGAAATGGAAGGTTCATGATACATGTGTTTCATCAGCTAAAGTTTTGAGTCTAGTAGCAGCTAATGAAAATGATTGCAGAGACTAAGACATTGGTGGTACACGGGGAATTATGAGATCTTCATTTTCTAGGAACTCAGATTTAGTAATATTGTAAAACTTTAGCAATTTACCGCCAATTTCCAACTATATAAGTCTTAAGAGTCAGTCAGAATTGGACTCTTCTTGAACAATACTAATTATGTCGTACTAGAATCTGCTGATACTGTGAAGTACGTTGAAAAGATTCTAAAAAATAAAGCAAGATTCCTCATTTTGTTGACTTGGCTTTAATTGCTAAGTGTCTATTTTATCTATGGGATACCTGACTTGCAATTTCCTAATGTCTAAATGATTCTTGCTCGTATTTGTTTTAAATCAGAATACTACATCATCAGTTAAGGATTAGATGATTGGATTCTCCTATTGCTAACAAGTAACTAACACTAACATTTCTGAGCTATGTTGTTTATGGGCCATTCAACATAAGTTATTGAGCAGGTCGCCTAGATTCTGACATATGGTATCAAATCATTTATGCAAGACAAGTGGTCCTGGAGAATTCATACAAGGCCTTTTATTGTGGATTATACAACAAGATGACAACTATCTTAAGAGCTTCAAGGATAAAATTTGTCCATGTTAGTCCCTGATGAGAATGTCAGGAGTAAATAGAGAAAAAAAATGGCAGCCGAACATCAGTGGGGAAGCGACAGATCCTAATTATTCAAAGATGGGAAAAGATTAAAATTTATATATGATTTGATTTGCTAATTACTAACAATTTGGGTTTGAGTATTCTTGAGGCATGGTAGATAACACATGTTCTATACTTTTTTTTTTTTCGCTGTAATAGAAACTTTATTAACTCAAATCTGGAGTACAAAAGATATCCTTCTCATCAAAGGAAATAAGCATGGAAAGATCAGAATGGAAACTTTCTTTCCACGAAAAAGTGGACTTGGAAGTTATAGCAAAATTAGCCAGTCAGTTAGCGGACATATAATCTCCCTATAGGTGTGTTTGAAAGAAATAGATAAGGTAAGAACAATGTGTTGAATGTCTCGGATGTGATTAGCAATTTGCCAAGGAGGTGTAGCACTGTTAACAGCCTCAATCACAACACTGGAGTCAGATTCAACTTGAACACTAGTAGAACCAGCATTCCTTGCAGCCTTTAGTCTATCCAGGCCAGTGCTTCACATACATGTTCCATACACATTGTTTGGCCAATTGGCTTCTTGGTTATGACAGTAAATCCATCTTTCTTAAGTTATCTCTGATCTATGTTTCATATCATTGTAGATTTATTGCATTGCTTCAGAACCAGCAAAAAAAGCTCTATAGAAATACTTTTCGCGTTGTTAACTCTATAACTATAATATCTTCCATGATATCTTTTGCTTCATATGTGGTCAAGTGTTGCATAGACATATCTCTATTGCCAGTCATTGTACTGCTATTGCAGCGGAGAAATTCAGGGAATTTGTTGGAGAAGAAGCTGCATCCAAAAGTGGGAAGTTCACATTTTTGAATTGTTTTGACATGGGATCTGGGAGTCTTTCCTGTGTAGTCAAAGAGGGTGTCAAACTCTATGCTTACAACATCCGAAGTGCACATGTTGAAAGAATAAGACAACGAGAAACAGAGATTGCTCTGACTGAAGCTTTGACGGAAGGTCTGACCACAAGCATGGCTGCAAAGAAGGCTCAGAAAGCTGGCACAAAAGCTGCAAAGGAGGCTTCCAGGCAAGCCAAGCGCATTACAGGTCCACTCATATCATCAGGGTGGGACTTCTTTGAAGCCTTATACTTTGGAGGAACCTTGGCAGAGGGCTTCCTCAGAGGTACCGGCACTTTATTTGGGGCCTATGCAGTTGGTTACCATGGTGAGCAGAGACTGGGAAGATTGGGTTATCTTATGGGAAGTCATCTTGGTAGCTGGATTGGAGGAAGGATAGGATTGATGGTATATGATGTCGTAAATGGATTAGATTACTTGCTTCATTCTGTCCAACCAGAAGAAAATACAAGTTTTTTCACTGATACTGGGGGTTCTGGCTCTGATGATGCATATAACACAGGAAAAGATATCGTGTATCAGAGCGCTAGTGAACTAAATGGTTATTATGAAAGTGAATGAAAATTCTGAAGATTCTGAAACTTGGAGACTCTTTTGAAACAAGTGGTACTGTTATATTGTAGTTATCGGTGTCATGGGTATATCATATAGTTCTGCATTATGCTTTATCTTACTGAACATACCTGTTGATGAAGTAATGAACACCATTAACTGTGGGGTCCATTGATACAAGAGTTTCCTGTTGCTATTGAAAATTTATTTCTTTAAGCTGGTGACAGCGTTGACAGGAACACTCCACTGTGAGTGTTCTCTTATTCAGGTCATCTGTTGTGTTTTGTACTGACAATGCAATGTTTGACTATTTTTTTTTGTTTTTCCGGTGGTGCATGGGTTACTTTTGATTCAAAGGACTCTACTGATTAGGATAACCATTTGCTTGTGTCATATTTCTCTTCCAAATGGAATTTATTCCCTAGGCCTCGAGATGATAACATAGATTCAAGTTTGAGTGAGAGTTTTTCTTGATCTTGTCTTTTGTCTCTAAATTAATTAAGATTCACCAGCTTTCTCCTCAATCCTTCCTGAGTTTATGTTAAATTCACGCGGAACTTTGATGCTACTTTTGTAGATGGTTTAGTCTTCATCAAGATTTCATTTCGAGCTCTGGTTGTGCTAAATTTGTTGTGAAGTCTCCATTTTTCTTCTGCTGACGATTGTGACTGGTGTACCAATTGCTTAATTCTACTTGAACTTTGGTGTAATCAATCAACAAGAAGAAGAACAACAACAACCAACTATAATGTGTTTCAATTATTTAGGATCCTGAATTGATTGGTGTACCCAGCAAGATCAGATTTTTCCTATCATTGAATTCTACAAATCAGGAATATGGTATACTGTGTTCTTGTGGTTCCGGCTTCGTCCCCATCGAAAATATATTGCCTCTTGATGATTTGCAATAGCCATCGGAATCTTAGCCACTGCTTTCGATTGGTATGATGACAATAGCAGGAAAAGAAGTCGTCAATGATCACATCTCCCAATCCCTGCGTCGAGTAGTCGCGTTAGAAGATAGTGGCCAAAATTGACTAAATCAGGTGCAGCATCACCCACCATCCGTGTCACATATTCCAAAGCCCAGAGTGTCGACATCCCATTGAGGCATCTCCAATGAGTGCCCAACATCACACAGAGGTTTGAGTCAAAAAGATGATGGTGTTCATGAGAAGGAGCAAGTGCAGTGCAATGAGTTTTTTACTTTCGTTGATGATACGAATTTTTGTGACATGATATGTCTTTTCTTAAATCATATTTAGGAGCCAACAGTAGCCTTTCCTAAAGTGATCATCAATGAGGATTAGGAATTTGGTGGCAAATTGACTCCAATTGCCTCACCATAGAGTTGGCCCATGAGAACCAGGCTATGTAATTAACCATCATATCCAACATATCTCGAAGTAACCTTTTCTCTGTGAGCTTTCTAATGGCTATGTAATTAACTTGGATGCATAAATCCTGTTTAGAAAGGGTTTCGGAGCACTATTTTTCTGAATCATATGAACATCAACCCATGATGATGTTAATATCCTATGCAATACAAACACAGAAAAGTGGAGTTGAGTTTCTGCGTCAGCCATGATCATGGATCGACTTTAGATTCGCTTTTAACAAGTTAATTGATAGTTAACGACATCATTAACCATCACTTCCCAACTTATTTAAGAATTGAAAGAATCAAAATCTGTGGATGACAAGATCTCATAGCTACATACCTACCTCTGTGTCGATATTATCATTAGATACTGTTTAGATCGATTGTCCTAAAAAGATGTAAGATCCGGAAAGGATTAATATATATATGTTGTTTTACTCCTACAAACAAAAAGATACTCGATGCTTTGCCAGGGAATACACCTGACTTGAAATGCTCTTTCATCACTATGTGCTCATCGGCAACCTTGTTTATTCACAGAAAAACTGGCAGCTCTGAGTGCGTGTGCCTTCTCCCGTAACCCTCTTTCTTCCATTTTTCTGATACCACGTGATGGTGATCATAAAAGCTTTTGTTCACCAGAATATGATCAACTACACATCTTTCAAAATCCAACTTGGTGGAGCGTAGCACATGTTCAGCATCTCTACATCTGGAGAGCTCAAAGTTACTTGGCCATGTCAAATCACTGCATTGCCTAAGCAGTAGTTTGCAGGCATACAGAGACATGAATAACCTGAATCTATCCATCCATTTACGTAGGTAATCAAGGGGTCGTCAAATGGTACAAAAGAATGGAGGTGTAAACAAACAGAAACCTCAGCTGATGCTTAGGGGCTTTGTGCTGTGTGAATGCTGCGATAAATGTGGGGATTAAGAAACCCAACAAAAAATTATGTTGACACTAATTGCGTTGTATAAATTGCGTGAGAAACTTTATTCTATGAACCAATCAAGATTACAAAGAATCATAAGCTAATTGCAAGCCTCCATACTTACCAATTGGTCGTATTCATTTACATTGTTTAGGATCGAGCGCTGTCTCAATATTACTACCCACTCAAAATCAACCATTGGATGTGTGACCTAATGCATCTAAATCGCCTGTAAAAAGTGGTCAGTTGTAAAAAGAGTTCAATATTGAAGGTGTTGACTGGTAAAGGCATTGTTAGTTTATTGTAAGGTTTTAGATTAGTATTTTAGTTTTACTATTTACCCTTTCTAGAAAATGCAGATTTGAGATGTGATGTATAAAGAGGACAAACAAAGTGGGCACAGTTGGAGGACCATCTCTTTCCCATCCATCCATATTTGATGGTTCCACAAGGTGTTGCCCCCACAGTCCACAGCCATATCTACACTCCCACCTCCTCCCTCACAGGGCTTGTGGAAGAGGTGTGCCTGCCTTGGTCTTGCCTTCTTGGTCACCAACTTTGCCTAACATGGGGAACGAAGAAGAGCTGCTTGTCCAAAGGATCTCAGAGATCTGTGACAGCATCTCAAAGCTCCCCAGCCTGAGCCCATCCGAGGAAGTGGACAATCTCTTCACTGAACTGGTCCACTTATGCATCCCTGTGATCCCCATAGAGGTGGTCAAGCTGAGCTCGGAGGTGCAGGCCATGAGATCCAAGCTCATCAAGCTCTGTGGCGAGGCTGAAGGCCTCTTGGAGAGCCACTACTCCGATGTGCTGACTTCTTTCGACAATCCTCTCGACCATTTGAGTCTCTTTCCTTACTACTCCAACTATCTCAAGTTGAGCCATTTGGAGTACTCCCTGCTGTCGAGGTACGTGGCAAGCCCGCCGGCCAGGGTGGCGTTCGTCGGCTCCGGCCCTCTGCCGCTAAGCTCCGTCGTGCTGGCCGCGCGCCACATGCAGGAGGCGGAGCTCCACAACTACGATCTGGACGCGACGGCCAACGCCCGGGCCCGTCGCCTGGTACAGGGCGACCCCGGCATGGCGGCTCGCATGGCGTTCCACACCGAGGACGTCCTCGCCGTGACCCACGCGCTGCGGGGCTATGACGTGGTTTTCCTGGCGGCGCTGGTGGGGATCGGCCACGACGACAAGATCCGCGTGGTGGACCACCTTGCGCGCCACATGGCCCCCGGTGCCCTCCTGGTGGCGCGAAGCGCCCACGGCGCTCGGGCCTTCCTGTACCCGGTGGTGGAGCCGGCGGACCTGAAAGGCTTCGAGGTGCTCACGGTGCACCACCCCGCCGACGAGGTCATCAACTCGGTGATCGTCGCTAGGAAGCCGCAAGGCGGCCATGCAGCCTGCGCGACGGCAGTGGTGAGGCCCTGCAAGTACTGTGAGATGATGCAGGGCTTCCATCACTTTGGCCATGGAACCATGATGGAGGAGGTTGCACTGGAAGAGCTTCCCTCCTGAGAGAAGCCTTTCTCCACCTAAAGAAAGCACTGAAGTCCAGTGCATCTCTAACTGTTCTTACGTGAGATGGCGTACGTACTGCTACCTCTTCTTGGTTTGCTTTCGATTCATCAGGGAATAAGTGGCAATTTCCTCCTTGCTTGTCAGGTGTGGACTAAGCTTTCATTTCGACTTCCCATTTAGTTTGTGACTCAACGTCTGCTTATCACTGTTAGCGATCAGTAAAGATAAGATTTTATGGCTTTTCATTACATCCATTTGCTTGCTCTAAGAAACCATCAGAGTTGTGATCGGAGAACAGAAACAATTAGTATAGATGAAGAGAACCTAAATGAACACCGTTCTCTTCTGACGTCAAGATAAATTATAGAAAGATAGATGACAGGTAGCGTGTGGTTTTTATTGTCTTCGATCCTCCCAAGAGGATCCTCATCTGAATGCTGTTGCACCTTTTATGTGATGCCATCTCGCACTTCCAGAAACATGTACTGTTCTTCCAAGGATGATGCAAGAAATCAATATTGGCCTCAAACAATCACGAGAATATTAGCAGAAACAGTCGATCGTGACTCATCTACATGACAAGCTTTGGTCCATATGTTATAGGTGTGTTCCTCCACGGTTGTTACAGTGAGCGTGCAGATTGACTCCTTTGATTTATTGTCACTCCATCACACCCATGCACAGCTGTGTTCCTCCATTTCAGGCTGGAAGCATATTATGACTTGATCTTGTCTCATTCCATTAGGTTCAAATGAAGCAATTACTCTGATATAGTAGGTGGTCAATTCTTGCCTTGGAAGCTTTTGGGAGAGCCAGAATTTTCTTTCTACTATGTACACCTCATTCTGTGTTGAGGTTATACAACCAACAAGTGTCGTATCATAAATATTAGGATAAATATTTTTAATCAATTTTTTCTATCTTGAAATGTGATCATTATTATTTTTCAACCATTAAAATGATAACTTTATTATTTCATAGGAACTATGAAATTTGGTTGAAAATAATTTTACTGAGTATAACCAATAGAATCCCAACATCATTGATGATAAAAAAATTAAATGAATAAAAATGTATATAAATATGTAATAGCCTTCTACATGCCACAGCAAATAATAGATTAGTCAATATTTTCTCGAATCATATCAGCATTAACATTATGTTTGAAAAATCCTAAAAAGTATGTTTAAAGGTACAAATAAGATAAAATTTTTAAGGTTTTAAATTATTTAACATGAGTTTGAAACTCTTACGATGAAAGATTCTAAGCCTATCAATTTTTTTTTTTTCTCAAGAGTCTCTTCTATTGTAAACTAAATGAGATCTTTTGATCAAAAAATTAAAAAAAAAATCAAACAGTAGTAGAATTTTTTTTTAAGAAATCTATCTCCAAATTTTGATATGAAATCTATTGTTATAGAAAAATCTAAAAATAAAAGCACCTTGTTTATTGATGTATTAATGGGCTTATTATTGACTCATAAACAAAAAGTTGATTTTTAGATGGAACTTCATAGATCAAAAATAAAAGCACCATGAATGATTTGATACTTGAGAAACAGAACAAGAATAATCTGATGAGAATCAAAGGAACTTCAACAAGGTAATAAAGAAACTCATTAATAATTTAATTATAAAAAAATTAAACATATTAAAAATATTATTAATAATTAAAAAAATTTAAAAGTTTCTTTCGTTACAAAAAAATATGATCATCTTGAAAAAGATTATTAGAACAAAAATCAAGCAAATGATCATGATAAAAATCATATAAAAGATTTAAAAAAATTTTGTGGCCTATGATGATAAATGTTTAAAAATTGTTTGATTTTTATATTGTGGATGTAATAATAATATAAGTTTATTTCAAAAGTGTGATGTTTTGATCAAGTCTGTATTGCAAACTGAAAATAACAGTTAGATGGAAGGAAAAGAAATGAGTATTGTAAATATCAAATCTGATAAAAAATATATCAATGATACAATGTTTATTCCTAGATTAAAATAAAATATCACTAGTATAAGGTAATTGATGAGAAAATTTTATTATGTTATTTTTTAGATGAATAATATTTGATTTGTGATAAAAAAAATTAATAGCAATTATGAGAATGATAAAAAAAAATGATGTTTTCTTTATTGTTTTCTGATTTTTCCTATCATGCACTCACTACTACTTGTCACTATGGCATAAACGAATATAATCATATGAATTATGGTGAACTAGAACAATTAAATCAAAAGAATATGATAGTTAGTTTATCAAAAAAATCAAAAGAATAAAGATAGTATTTATGAATCTTGTGTTTTTGAAAAATAATATAGAAATTCTTTTCACACAAGTCATTATTAGAGACCTAAAGAACAACTCATACAGTAAAAATAAATATTTTTTATTTATAAATAATTGCACAAGAATGAGGTGAGTATACTTTCTTAAAGTAATAACTAAAGCTTTTTTAATTTTTAAAAATATTTAAAGCTTAATTAAACAAGAAAAATTAATTGTTTTATTAAAACTCTAGGCACTGATAAAGGGGCTAAATTCACTTCTAAAATTCTTTTCACTTTTTGCAACAAACTATGTATTATTCATAGGGAATTGAGCATAAGTTACACCCTTAGCAAAATGGAGCAGTAGAGCACAAAAATCAAGTTGTGAGTACAATAGCGTATTTGCTAAATCGCTTTTCCATCAAGATAATTTGGTAAAACACAATCAAGTATGGTTTTACAAAAAGCATGATATGACTCATTGGAAGGTATAGGTTGTGTTGCTTATTTTCATGTTTTTATTAAAAAAAACTTAATGACAAAAATATTAAATGCATATTTATGAGCTATAATAATGAAACAAAAACTTTTAGAATATATGATCCTACAATTAAAAATAATAATCATTCGTCGTGATGTTATTTTTAGTGAAGATAAACTTTGAATTATAATATAATTAAAATTCTTATAAAATTACTATAAATATAGGAGAAGAAGTTAATAAGATATATAATACATTATCTATTATTAATACCCTATCTCCTCGTATTTCAAAGATTATAATGATTCTAAAGTACCTCTGTAAATATATTAGTCTAATGAGTTTGAATATTATACTTTGTGATGGTGTCATGAGTACCGTCAAGTAATGAGTCGATATAGTTGGTCCACTACCGAAAGTGCAGGCTTATCCAGGTGTCTTTTTCTAGCTGACATGGGAGACTTAGTGAGGTGAGATCGCTTATCGATCGAAAACCGTTCTGTTGGTGAGGACCCAATTCAAGATGACCACATAGGCGAACTAGGATCTTCCTGGTTGCAAGGTTTTTCCTTGGGATTGGATCACCCGAGTGTCCTCGGGTATAGGGTTGTCTCGTGGGGTCGTCTTTTGACTATTAGCGATTCTACATGACAGGTCGATACGATCTCTTTGATGCCTAAGTCAGTGAAAGGGAGAAGACAACCGTGTAAGGACAAAATGTTCTAATATCAATGAAAATGAAGACAACCATGTCTACCCTCGTGTGATTGTACATATTGATGTAAAGTACACAAATATATAAGGATCAAAGTTCAGGATAAGATTATAAGGATGCTTAAACAATTCTAAGATACTTATTTAGAGACCATTTGTCTTTCAGAAATAACCAAAATCAGAATCAGTGCAAAAGTGAAAAACAAACTACGTGAAAAGGGGATAGACATTTCCTACCATAACTTCAGTCACTAGATGAAAGGAAAACAAAACATATCATTTTAAGTTATTCTTATCTTAACATAATATATTTATTTGGCGTAAATCCTAGGGGGGGCACTCTTCCACTGGAGAATAAGAAATTGCACTTACAAATAGTCTTCTTGTTCTTTAACAAATAATAACTCAGCACCCAAATATCTGCAAGTGATACTATTATTTATGTAGTGAAAAAAAATACTTAGCAAGGAAAGAAAATTCACATGTATTTTAATATATGCTCATGAGGATTGAAGAGAAAGGGTTGTCAATTTTGGCACACCTTTATTAGCAAGAGGTGGAACTCGTTGCAATAAACTCATCAAAGCGCTGAGCCTTATCCCTCGAGCTCGCAATAATCTCCTTCGCAACATCATTGATCATCAGAGGCAAAAACTTCTCCATTCGATCAAAATCTTCTTCTTCTTCTTCTTCTTCTTCATCCCTTGCTCCTTGCTGGTTCTTCCCATTTTCCACCTTCCTCACTTTCCACTATTACATTCCCCTTTTCAACTGCTTCGGAAGCTTGAACGGCTTCTGAATCAGCAACGTGAACTGAAGTAGATTCCTTCATTTCCTGTTCGTCCTCGGAAACCTTAGCAGCAGTATACCTCGTCACATGCCTTCTTCCCCTCACCCTCCCCTTTGCCTCTACGACTTCCGTCACCTCTTCTCCTACGCTCTCTTCCACAGCCGGGGGTTCCGAGACCGCTTCTTTTTCTGGAACTGCAGGAGCAGCAACAGCAACAGAAGCAGAAGCATCAACCTTCCCCCTCGGCCTTCCCTTCCCCCTTTGACCACCCCCTCCCTCTGCACGAACCACTTCTTCTTCCTCCACAACCGGAAGAGGAGGCGCACCCTTCCGCGGTCGCCCCATTCTCCGGCTCATCCCGCTCCTCTCCTTGTCATCATCGTCATAAACAAAATCGAGCCTTTCCGCCGCGAGGATCTTAATGCCAATGACCGTGGCCTCGCCGATCTTAACGGTGTCGCCGTCGGAGAGCGGGAAGGGGGCGGAGGGCGGGATCTTGCGGTCGTTGACGAGGGTGCCGTTGGAGGTGTCGAGGTCGGACACAGCCCAACGGGAGGCGTCGTGGAGGAACCGGAATACGAGGTGCTTCTGGGAGGCGCCGGGCGAGGTTATTGCCCTTGACGACGAGGCCGACACGGGCGACGGCGCCGGCCTTGCACTCGATGGTCTCGCCCTTCCTCGGGCCCTTCTCCATTTGGAGCCGAAACCCCACGCCCTAATCCGTCGAGGAAGGGGAGGAGGGAGGCGGGGTTTCCTCTACCTTTCAGAATTATAATGTCAGTTTGCATACACCAAACACGCAATCGAATCAGTTAGTCAAATGACAGCAGTGTCTCAATCGGTCCAGATGCGGGGAGGCATGACAGCGGATCGGATCTATTGATGCATGAGGGTTATCGGATCCGTTTAAACTCGAGTCGGATTCCAATTAATAAAAGAACGAGCAATTGAATAGAATTTGGATATGAATATTAATTTATTTTTAAGTTTATTTCTTGTATTTAATATGAATAAAATGTAACTAGATAATTCTATTATCAATTTTTATATATTAATACCCATCTAGAATTCTTCTTGTATATTTAATATGATACTAATGTTTAATTATAATCAATTAGTGTTATTTTATTACTTTAGGGCAAATTTGGGGTAATTAGGTTTAATCACATCTTCCTAACATATGATTGGTATCTTAAGTTTATGCATAATTAGGGTCATTAACTCTTTTTTAGTCCCAATTTGAAGATAATTTGGCCTAATCATGGCTTATAATTAGTTGCTTTGTTATAAATTTAGTTTTCTTTTTATTTATTTCTTGTATTTCAGATGAATAAAATATAATTAGATGATTCTATTATTATTTTCATACCTTAAAACCTACTTAGTATTCTTTACAAGTATTTATTATGAACTAACATCAAATTAGTATTATTTTGTTACTTTTAGGGTCAATTCGGAGGTATAATATATGACTAGTATGTTTCTCTTAAGTTTAGATAATGGATACTGTTAATGTTATTGGTGAACTTTTAGACTCAATTTGGGATAATTTGGTCTAATCACATCTTAAAGTTAATTATTTTATTATTAATTTAGTTATGATTTAAAGTTTTTTCTTGTTTTTAATATGATTATTATAGTCTATAACTATAATTATAGCTAATTACTATTATTTTGTTACTTTTAGGTCCAATCTACATCCTCAAATGATCATAAATAATCATAATTTATTAAATTGATAAAGCTTGAGATCATGCACATTGTTTAGAGAACCACTATTATTGATAGTATATGCATTGCGATTACAATAGTTATGATAATAGAATCATTTATTTAAAATTATATTTAATTGATAGATATCGCGATATCTCATAACGAAGTCTATTCGAGATCAAAAGACATTTTTAAAATAACCTTATAGTAGGCAAAGGTTAATGTAGTTATTTAGGTCAAACAAAAAGATCAATATAGGCGAGCTATATAGGAATCGGTCTCCAATCACTATGAGAATCATAACAATAATATCGATTCAAATTTTATAGCTAACATATGTGCTTTATTAGAGCATCACTATATATATAAGGAGGTCATAAGATATCGATCAATTAATTCACAATAGGAGCATAATAATGGTAATAGACTATAGAGACTCAAAGAAGTGCTAATTATTAAATCTCATATTTTGATGATGAAATTAATTAATAAATTTGATAAACTAATGTGCTATTGAGCCAAATACTTCAATTATATATTTGGACCACCAAAGAACTAAATATTGAGTTAAAGAATTAGACATTATGTTAGAAAATTATCATGTAAACATTGATCCAGATGATTAGTCGATATATCAAAGAACGGACCTTATGCTAAAAGTTTAGACATCGTGCTAGAAAGACTGAATATCACATAGGAAGATAGATGTAGTGACAATGTTGACATGCTGAAGGATTAGATGATATATCGATGGTTCGAACAAAGTGTTAAAAGATTGAATTACATTTCAGAAGAGTAGATAATATGTCGAAAGCTTCAAAAATATGCTGGATGAGTGGTTATTGTGTCAAGATCTTGGTTGAGAATATTTTAAGCTAATTTAAATTAGAATTAGGCTCAAATAAAACCTACTTATTATGAAGGTCATTAAGCTCAATGTTGGATCAAATTTGGATCATAAGAAGGCTAAACACATGACTTAAACTGGGTAGGGCAGTGGTGGTATTACTTATGATGATGGTAGTATCAATCAAGATTAAGTTTTGTGATGTCATGGCATACTAATGACGATAGTACCATTAGAGTACAATATTATGACTTTGTATAAAAAATTATGATAATAGCATAGTATTATAGCTCTGTCTCAAAAATTATGATAGTAATACTGCTAAAGTCTATATTTGTAATTGTATTTGAAATATTACAATAATATTACTACACAAAATCAATGATAGTACTACTTATATCTTAAATCTTCAGAATTTAAAGTTTGGGCTCTATTTTTGAAATTTTTTTTGGGATTTCTAAATACTTTACTTGGGTTTGGATGATGAAACATTCACTCTTAAGTTTGCAAAGTATTATAACTCTTTCTTTTAAGTATTTTTTGAGTTTTTTCCTCCCTCTTAAGTTTAGTTATAATGCTAATCAATAAAAAGTGAGAGATATCTTATAAAAGAACGAGTATGAAGGTTCTTTTTTAAAGTTAAAAAATAAAAATGTTATAAGAAGGATAATTAATTTTTGGCTTTTAGTAGGAAGATGAAAAAAAATAGTCTAAGAGAAGAAGAATCGAGAGTGGACGTAAGTAAAAAAAAATCAAATTATTATAAATCAATTTATATTTTCTTGCTTGTGAATTTTGACCGAGTTTTGTATTATTATTTACTTTACTTGCAACTCCTACTCATACTCAATATTTGGTTAATCATGTTTTTAATATATATTTTTCTCGATCAAATTTTAAAATCGATTAAAATTTACTATATCACTAATTTATCCCTCCTCCCCTCTCAATGCCATTAAGATCCTAACAATTTGTATGGTATCAAAGTCCAGTTTTTACATTTGGATTAACACTCAAAAAAAGAAAAAATAATACTATTTTTTAACAATCAAAAGAGACACTTGATTACACATCCTCCATATTCAATATAATAAATTATACTTCTTGAAATATTTAAAATGAGAGTTTTCTTACATTCACTTAATCATGATTTATGATTTATGATTTATTGTTAAAAATAATTTTTGAAAACATTATGAGTTTAATAAGAATTCTATATGTGAAATTACTATTTGGTATACTTTGATAATTTCTTGGATATTGTTAGTATATTGAAAGTATTTAGTAAATCTTTTTCATCTATTAAGGAAGATCTATAGATTATTTCCAAAGAATTGGAATGCAAAGATAATCATAGTTTAAGAAGAAAAGGATGTAAACGATCTTCCATTTGAAAAACTCAAAGTAAGCATATGCTTCGCAACGATGGAAGAGATTTTCTACTTGTGTTGGTTTCTACCTGGGATGAACATCTTCTGGAATTCTCACTAATTGATCTTTGAAATTTGCATAAATAAAACATTTATTCTCTATACTTTAATTCATGTCATATAGTGCTATTTAAATGAAATTATTTTAACATATTCAAGCTTGCATAGAAGTCCTCTGCATTGCTTATGAAGCTGATGAATGCAAAGAAATTACTTTGTTAAAGCCTCTACTTTTTTGTTTTAATTTGATTACCTATCATTGACACCTCCTGTATGCTTAGTTAAAACTAAAAATTAGAGCTGCTATCAAGAACTTTTCTTATGAGAAGAACAAATTTTGAATTTGCATGAGAGATTATTGTGATGTACTTGTGATACTATATGTGAATAATCTTTTCTCACTGTGGTCTTAATTCCTTTATTCAATGGCTCCTACCCTTAGCTGATAGGTTTAGCACCAGAATTCCTAATTATATGACTACTTTAAGATTGCTTCTTAAATGCTGACTTAATTTAGATCTAAGTAATTAAGATGGGACTTGAAGCAATTTCCTAGTTTTAAATCAAATCCATGATAATCTCTTTCCATGATATAATTCCCAAAAATTATTCCCAAAAATGAATCTACATGTGCTTTGAACATCCATGATTTCTTTAAAAAAAGAAGAAAAAAAAGTGAATACCTTAGTGAGTTTCTTTTAGAAAACAATTTATGATTTTTAATAAGCTTCACCTTAAGGATTATTTATTTCCCCTCCACCATAAAGCACAATTTGTGATGATGATGTGGCTGATTTGCACGATAATCTCAATTTGTTTTGTCATCAAGATGACAAAACTTATATTAGTTACAAATTTTAGCCAATGTCAATTGGTCAAAAATGACTGTTTAATAGAAATTTTTTTATTAATATTTTGTTCATTATCTTGTCAAAATTGTTTCTTTTGGAGTTCTAATGACATCAATTTATTGTTTGATAAGTCCTCCTAAGCTGAATCCAAATTTTGTCTCATATTACTATCTTTTTGTCATCGTTTCTTTTGTCAAAATGTTAGATCCACGTTATTTTGTTCTCTCTTTGTTATGTTGATATAAAAGAAACATATAGAAAGCATGAGGAATAGTTTAATAGAAAATTAAACCAAACATCACATACAAATAATATACAGAAAAAAAAAAAAAAACCAACTCGTGTTGATAAGAAAAGATAGCAAGAATATTACACCGAGACATAACAAAATATATGATTCATTATGTGAGTATCCTAAGAACATTGAAACAAAATATATGATTCATTGTGTAAGTATCCTAAGAACATTGAAATATACACGCGTATATGGGGTCAATCATATAAATTTTTTTGTTAACATTGAGATCAATAAATAATTATATATCTAATTAATTTTAGAATGTTTAAATTTTATATTTATAGTTTTTATTAAGATCTTTTTAAATTTTTTATTTTTTTATATCATTAATATTAATTATTTTATCTCTTTTAATTATTTTATTCGGGGGTTTCGTTAGTACATACATTATCATAATCGAACGATTTCATGGATTGATAAGTTATTAAATAAATCATAATCATAATAAAAAATCATAAAATCATTAAGTAAATTATAATAAAAAAATATATGAGTTAATATATGTTCTAAAGTTGTTAATTAAAAATTCAAGAATGCAAGATGTAGAGGCAACTAAGACAAATTTAGTTATTAAAATTATTTGGTTTTAAAAGATGTCAGTTTAGTTGGTAGAGATCTTAAATGTTGATAGTAAAATTTTAAAATCGAATCTCACGGCTTATCTTTTGCCAAAAAAAAAGAAGTTTATATTGATTATTTTTTTAACTTTAATCATTATCTTAATCAAGTCTCACTTTCTCTATAAATTTTGAGAGGAAGCAGATCCAGCTATGTTAACTTGTAAATCTGATACAAATATGAAAAATTCAATAAATGTTATTTGCATAATGTACTCTAAAAACCGAAAAATCTAAAGTCTCCAACTTGACTCATCACAAACATATTTTTTTTACTGATATTTACATAGAATTAGCAAGTTAGATCTTGTTGTATAGTTAAAATTATTATGTTATTAAGATCTATATATAGAAACAAACTGTCGATCTTGATTGAATGATTATGCACATAAATTGGGAATTAGTAATAAAGAAATACAATTGCAATCTGCCTGTTTCAGAAAAGTGGGAGGAGGTGGCCAACACCGAGAGACACTTGGGAGGAAATGACTTTTGCCTGTCGCCACCCGTCGCGGGGTGCGAATGTGGGTGAGTGAGCTGATCGGTCTGCATTGAACTTTGTGCACCTCGACGTCGGGCCCACAAAGATTCCCGGCGGCTGGTCGGTGGCGAGACACACGTGCCGGTTTCTGTCGCCGCACGTGATTCACACTGCGGCATCCATTTTTCTCATGCTCGTAACCTGTTACTGTTCGCTACAGGTCTTCTTTTGCTCTCTTCGTTTGCTTTCATTTGTGTCGTTGGCATGGATCGGAGGAGAACCAACCTGATGATATTTTAGCTTGCGTGTTGGATAACGGTGCCACAAAAAAACAAGATCTATAATGAGTCGTTATCTATAACATACCACTATTGATTTAATGGATTTTGGTTCGAGATTATCTCGCACAATGAATCATTTGGGGTGGAGGAGGATTAAGTTGATAATTGTTTCCGTAATCCATCAAACACTCCAAGAGTTACCCAAAAAAAGAAGGGAGAGGTGTAAGAAAGAGAGGATTTTAAATAACCCTATTTTTAATAATCTAGTTAAATATAATAAGGTCATATATTGGTCATTTGAACAAAAAAATAAAGTTAGACAATTATATTTTGAAATTTTTACTCTTTAACCCTGAACCAATCCTAGAAATTATTTTGGCCAGAAGAGGTGACTTAGGTTAGCACCAAAGTGAACTTTTGTATATGTATATATATATATATATATATATATATATATATATATATATATATATATATACATATATGTATGTATGTATATACAAATCTCACATTAAGGGCTTACATAATGAGCATGAAATTTAATTTTTACTTGGAATTATTATAATATTGTCAAAGCATCTTTGTTGTTGTTCATATTTTCCATCCTCTTATGTTTCACATTTAAATGTTGAAAATTTTTATTTTTGAGACTTGTTAATGATTTTAGCACTCCGTGTGCTTCACGAATAGGATGTGGATGAAAAGGTTAACTTTTTTTAATTTGTCTTGCAAGTTGCAAACATGGAAGAATATTTCTAGGTGGCCAACTATGATGAGACAGTGAAAGAGATGGAGACCTCCACTAATGGATGGTCTTCCACAAGTAAAACCAGCATTTATTACAATAATCCACCACATTATTGGATGTATTATCACATATAATCTTATGTTTCCCCTTAGATAAGTAGCAAGAGTAAGTCCAATTTATTTGCTTCAAAAAAAGTCCTTGAATGGTTTTTTGAAAAAGAATGACATAAATAAGCAAATTATTATGTGTCCTCCATCTTAAGCAATTATTACTTATCATTAAATGTGCTTGATGAATAAGGCCTCACTAATAAGAACATTAAAATCTCTCTCTCTCTCTCTCTCTCTCTCTCTCTCTCTCTCTCTTCGATATATGCTTCCACTGTTAGCACTTTGTATCTGTTGTTGCATGTCCTGTTGCATGAAAGACTTCTATTTGTGTTTCTGCCATTTTATAAGAAAATTAATTTTGAGTCACAAAGAGACCCCTCATAAAACTATTTTTGATGAATTCAAGGGAAGTCATGTATGATTTGTTTTCAAGAATGAATGCTTAGCTTTTATAAATTATTGATCCTTTTTAATCTTGCATTGAAGAAAATCTCATTCATGTATGTATACGATTATAGAGTTCAAAGAGTTGCAAATGCAGTAGATGTTACTGAGACTTTTGAGACCTTTCTTTGGTTGGAGAAAGATATTGGGAAGAAGAAGAACTTATCTACTTTTGACAGATTCCTTTTAGTGTCAAAGCTTGATTACATGTTAACCCAAAGAATGAGGATTACAACTCCAGTATTCCTCTTAAAAGAAAAATAATAAATATTAAGTTTTGGGAAAAATCTACAAATTTTCTCTTCTGTAAACGTATGCTTAGTGTTGTGTCTTTGTTTACAGTACTTCTTAGTTCCGTCTTCCTCATCTTCTTAAAACTGTTGCTGCAGCCACACGTCTTCCACAGTCCACAAGTTGTCTCCCCACATCCCTTGATCGAAGTCCGGAAACTCCAGGTCAGCATACCCGTCCGGGATCGGCAGGAACTCACCGAGCTGGCTCACGTCAGCGCTGTTATCCTCACCCCCCTGCGTGCCGCCGGCTGCGAAGCCGTCGGAAACCGCAGGCGGCGAGAATTGAGTCCCGAGCGTGTCCAGCGACGACGACCCGGCCGTGCTTGAGTTCTCCGGCGGACCGCTGGTAACCGGCACCGCCACATTCTCGTACGCGGCGGCCGTGGGGCCGCCGGAGGTCGCGCGGATCCTCTCGACGAGGTGAGGTATCCACAGGTATCTCACGACGTCCTTGAACTGCTTGCTGTTGACGTCGCACTTGAGCTGCTTCGCGTGCTTCTGCACCCTCGTCCTCCAGTAGTTCTTGATCTCGTTGTCGGTCCTCCCCGGCAAGTGTTGCGCTATCTTGGACCACCTGCGCCGGAGTCGGCCGTCCGTCATGCTCGCTCTAGCCAAGACGTGAGAAAGGATTGGCATATAGGGGGTTACCGGGGAGATGGCTTACCGGTTTCCCCAGCGGCAGTGGAGCTCCAGGATGAGGAGCTGCTCCTCCGGAGTGATGTTGCCGCGCCGGACGTCGGGCCGAAGGTAGTTGAGCCATCGGAGCCGGCAGCTCTTTCCAGTTCTTTTCAGTCCTGTTCGATTTCAGGGAGGAAGATAAGGATGCATATCCCTTCTTGCTACGCAGAACTGATTCTGTAGGAATTAGCTGAGAAGAATCAGTAGGAAGTGACCTCAAGTCAGTACCTGCGCAACGAGCCAGAGAATTCCAACGCCCCTCGCCATGAACAGCAATATAATTCACCAGAATAAGGTCCTCATCCACAGTCCAAGGCCCTCTTCGCAAGTCCAGCTCCTCCTCACCACCACAACTCTTCCCATGGAACTCCATCGACTCTTCCACTATCCCTGTAACTGTCCTCCGAAGGCTGCAACTGCAGGGGATGGGGATGGGGATGGGATCGTTTGGTAGCAGTGTGGAGCTTATATAGAGGGGAGTGTCAATAGAGTGAGGCGCAATGGGATGAGGACGAGCTCTTTAAAGCCTAAAGTGGTGGCTTTTGATACAAACCGAATATCGTACGATAACCCTTTGAAGTTTGACTTCTCTTCTCCGCTCTTGCTCTCTTCTTCCGTCATCATTTTTATCTGTGTCACGGTACAGCAGCAAAGGCGCCCGAGTCATGTCGAAGGTTAGAGTTGCCTGATTTCTCACTTGAACAAGCAGCAGGGAAGTTCGATTTCCACACTCGAAGCTGAGAAAAATGTGGGCATCACAAGCGATACATCAAGTCGAAACCAAGTGAATTAACAGTTCAAAGTAGGACCTCCTTGGCTTAACTTGTGGTGATCTATCTTTACATACATGGGGGTTGACGTCGTTGAACGGACTAATTCTGTCCTTAGATGCCACCAAGACAGCTAGCATTTACCGAGAGTGGCAAGACGGAATCTGATGCATCCAAGATTGATGTCATGCAAGAGACAGATCCAGAGACCTCAAGTCCAACCGCGGCATTGATGTCATGCAAGTAATGTTTGATGAAGAGCGACTGGGAGAAGATTGGTTCATCCAACAAAACCATTGATATCTTCATGTCAACAGTGCTTCGTCTTTGTCCTCTACATGGTGACGAGACTTCCTCTTAACGACATTATCATGTTTCACGTGGGAACTCTAAGCGGTCTTCGTTAGGGAGCATTATTTTTTCTGTGTCAGTCTTCGTTTGCTTCATGCTAAAACCAATAATTCGGGTGAAATTTTTAGGCATTTCCTCTCCCGAAGAATATTAAGCTATCAAACGTAACATTTGCATTTTACTCGACTGTATCGAGAACCATCATCAAGTTCATAGCTAAATCAAGCCACTGTTATCAGAAACGACGGTCGATGTGCTGCGAAGTGCGTTAATCTCCACGAAAGGGATGATAATACACGTTTAAGGATGTCTAATGATTAGATGAGGCATGTAACATCAGCCAGGAATCACAAGGCTGGCCATGATGTACGCAAGGCATCTCCACGAACAGCCACCGAACGGTATTAGCGGCAAGCAAGACATTTCCACAAACAATCAAAAGAGTATGTAAAAATTGACCCATTGATTTATTGAAAGTGAACCGCTGATAAAGATATCCAATTTGAAATAGTAAATCAATCCGAAATCGGACGTGAGATTGAGCTGAGATATCATATGAGCCGAGGATCGAGGTACATTGTGCTGCCAACAAAGGGGTTGAGACTTGGTGCTTGTTTTTTATAGAAGATTGTATCATACAGAATAATTTACTGAGAGAAAGTATAAGAATGCAGAAAAGGGCAAGAAATGTGAGACAGACAAACATATTACTTTTCGCAGAAAGCCACTGTTGAAAATGAACCAAATCTGAGGCATGACTTAGTTTCAACTATCAAAAGAGGAAAAAAAATGTGGAAGGAAAAGAATTATGTGAAACACAGATAATATTTAGCCGAAAACTATTGATGAAAATAGATTTTTTGAGTCATGAAAATAATACTCTATATTAAACCTATTCAAATCTGCTATGGACCAGCAGAAATCTCAAATTCACTGTGAGGAGATTTCATTTGAATCTTGTCCATACCATGATGTAAATCTTTGTTGCTACAGTAGCTCAGTTGCTGGGAGACACAGCATGTTGTTGTACCCCCACTGTATGAACACATTGACCAACAAAACATCCTGATGCTGTGTCCCCCATGTTTGCATTTACTGCAAACAAACAACAAAAGTTTGGTACCTTGGGCTTTCAATCTAATCAAGCTGTGTTTGGTTAGTAATTTTGTCCTGTCATGAAAGCTATAGTGTTTGTTTTGCAAGTCATGGAACCTGAGTTCTTCCTGTTTATTCTTCCTTCAGAAAACTGTGTGATCAAGTCAATTTGTGGTTTATTCATTATGAGACAACACCATACTATTCATTATGACACCTAGAATACATTGTTCATTCTAACACATCCTAGAAATCACTTTCAATCATGCAAAAAGAGTGTTTCTTGACACTTGACAAGAAATTCTCCAGTTGTCAACAATGTGCATCTATTGACTTATATTAAATAAATGATCTTAGTGTTGACACATCTGCTTCAAGCATCCTCTCCCATCAGTACCTTATGAGAAACCATATAATATGCAACATTTAATTTGATTGGATCAAGTCTCAAGATGGATGGAACAATATAATATTCCAAAGAAGTAGAAGTTAATTAACCCTTGATTGAAAAAGAAATTTAACATGGAACAAGTGGCATAAGGCATGGCAACAATTAACTAACTTTGTCTTCTTCAATTTTGTGGATGTTTTGAGTGTTGTCTTAATTAGATGAAGCGTCTTTGACCAAAACATCTTTATTCCTGTGTGGATGATAGTTTCTTAGTTTTCTTTTCCTTTTAATCTTTTGACCTTCAAAAGCATATAAACTAATGGATTTCTTGTTAATTGGGTTGGCCATTAAGTCCCACTTGGGCATAAGAAACTCACTGATGATGAGGATTGTTAGATTTAAATCCAACAACAATGATGTTAATCTAATTATTTGGCCTTTAATGTACAATGGAATCTAATTGTACATATCATTTATGATCTAATCTTATATTTTTTAATGTCTTCTTTTTTGTTTTCATGTCACTCTTGATGAGTCATTTAGGTTTTCCACCTTCATATAATTATTGAAAATTTACTTTTAACTTACATGAGATTGAATGCCAACACAGGCTGCTTAGGTTACTTAATGTATATTATGGGTTAAATTCAATATATATAACTTAATATGAGACTAATCTAATTTTCTTTTCAAAATCTTCATTCTCTTAACATCTCTCTGTTCATGCATGACTTGATTGTCTTCCCTTTATTCATAAGGAATAAGAGTATTCATCTTTCTCTTATATTCTATGTAACTCACTTGGCCTTACTCTTTCTTTTTCTAAATTATTTTTCTTTCATAAATATTTTTCTTCACCTAAGACATCTAAATATTTTTCATTTTTTTTAATTCTGACTCATACTTTTATAACTTACCAACACATTGAGATTTTAATTTAGTTGATGAGTTATCCAAAAGCTTTAGGTGGTAAATTGTGAGTCAAACACAATATTTACCATTCAACTATTTAAATTTTTAGTAGTAACATGGGATTTATCTCACACGCATGAAGTGTTATATCAACAATAATAAATCCAATATGGAACTCCAAATCATTCCTAAACGTGATGAAGTTAGCAAAGGAATTAATCAATCAAATCCAAAGCCCTTTGAGTAGCTTGCATGGAGGATGCTAAAGTAGGGCTTGGATTTCCCATCTCATCCGAAGGTACGAAAAGGCAATTAAAGAAAGAAAACGACGTTGGAAGGCGATCTACTGCCTTTTGCTATCCAATTATATTTCGACATGTGCCTTGTTCTCTCAAGAGAGCTATCATACATCCATCCACGCCATGAATAGGTAATTTGATGCGAGTAGTCCGAGGAGATGAATTGGAGCTCAAGTGCATCTTATCCTTCTTTTCTGCCTCGGTAGCTCCCTAAGACCTGAATTCAGTTTCGGATCCTGAATTTTCAGAATCAAAATCAAAATCAAATCGTTTTGATTTCGGTTTAAAACGATTATATTTTTATTATTTTTAACTAAAAATAATTTAAAATAAAAAAAATTTATATATTTTTAAGTCGTGAATTGTCAGTTCAAATCGAAACAGATAGTTCCGATTCTCAACATAATAGAATTGCTCAAGTTTAATTCTGGTTTTGATATGACATATACTATACCTATTAACTCTCACTTGGGAAATTGAAGAAAATGATAAAATCATAAATTAAATTAAGAAGTAAAGAAGATGCATTTCTTTTTCTTTTAAATTTATCTTTAGATATGGTTCTTTTTATTATTTGTATATCCTATAATTTATAATGAAATGAAGAAGATATTCATGATATGATATGGTGCTCCTTATTTATACATATAAGGAGGGAGAATTTTTCTCAATAAAAAAATAATATTTTCTCGTATAGTTGAAAAAACCTTAGCTACTTATCTTAAAAAATCTTAGCTACTGTCATAAAACCTCCTCGAGTTTATTTTATTCTTTAGAACCATGGCGTTTGATTTGGTTTTTAAAAGTTTTTGTTATGATGTAAGATAAATTATTAGAAGTTTTCAGGCCTTTTAATAAGAGGATCAACCTTTCCTAACTAGATTTGATAAAAAAATATGTTAGTTTATGTTTCAAGCTTTCAATATTTGTTAATGGATCAATCTATATATTATTAAATTAATATCTTAGTTGTAAAAAATTATGATGAGATTTTTAATCCTCAATCTTTGGGAATTAAGTCTGAAAGTGGACCATCAAACTAATACTTTATGTATAAAATATCTTTAGCTAGATAAATTTATTGAATTAAGTCTTAGACTAACCTTAATAATAAATTCAAGTAATACCACCTTCAAGTCAATGTTTTATGTATAAATTATTAGATAAGATGATATATTATGATATGGGACATGAGAGAGAATTTTTTTATAATAGAGAAATATAAAATAGCTGAATAGAAGATAGTAACTAAAAAATAATAAAACAATAAAATGATAACTATCATATTCATTCTTGTTCAAAGAGAAAACTCTTAGGATAAAAGCCTTTACCTCCTTTAAACAAATGTGGTCTCACACTATTCACACTCAAGATTAAAAAAAAAAAAACTCATTTCATTGATCTATTTCTAATTAATTTTCATTACAATATTTTTACCCCTTTTTATAGGCTAAGTTCAAGAAAAGAAAAAAATATAAAAATAAAAAATTTATAATTGAATCAAATCAACTATATGATTTGATTTTCCCTAGAAAAAATAATATTCTTATTGATACGCTTCCATCGTCATGGAGATCAATCTTCATAAAATCTTCCATGAAGATTCAAATCATAATCATAATTTGATTTTTAATTCTTTTTATATATTTTTTTTCATTGAGTAAACTAGGAAATTGGTTTATTTTTCTATTGGATCAGAGTTGTATGTTACCATGTTGCAACTTATGTTATGCAAAATAACCTCTAAATTAATCATATTTATTTAAATATGAGAGGAATAAAATTGCCCGAGTTCATATAATTAAGATATAATATCTATGCTAAATCAAAAGATTGTTACAATATGATGTACGAGGAGAGTGATAAAAAAAATTTAATTGAGAAACATAAAAGAAAGGAATAGAAGATAGTAATTAAAAGATATTAGGAAAATAAAATGATAACTACCAGACTCATTTTAGCTCAGGAGAACACTCCCAAAAAGCCATGGAATCATGCCATTAGAAAATAAATGTTATCTCACACCACTCATACTTAATACGGGAAAAAAACTCAGTTCATCGATCCATTTCTAATTGATTTGTATTATAATATATTAGAAATGAGTCGGCACTAAGAGCGGGGGTGAATTAGTGCAGCGAAAAAATTACCTCGTGAAAACTTTTATTCGATTAAAACTAATTTTAACGAAAACCGCTTCGAAAAGATATTAACTTTGAAATAGTATTCGTAAGCATAGTGAAAGTAAAGAAAGTAAAACAGTTTGTAGTAAGAGAAAATAGTAAGAACAGAAATGCAAACCATTTGATAGTGGTTCGGTCGTCGTGACCTACATCCACTCCGCTGATTCCCCTTCCGTCGAGGCCATCGACATCCACTAATGATCTTCTTTCAATAGACGAAGATCAACTACCCTTTTACACCTCTCTTCTCATTTTCATAAGTTTAGGAGTCAAACTTTTACAACCACTCACTCCTCTCTAAACAAAATTCTAAACTTCAAATTAGAGGAGGGATTCTCTCACGTGATTTCTACATAGTTTTCTCACTTTTAAGCTCTCTGTGATTCTTTTAACCGGGGATGAGAGAGGTATTTATAGGCCTCAAGTTGATTCAAACTTGGAGCCTAAAAATATTTCATCTCGGGTTTTTTTTGGTACAAGCGGTACCATCACCAATGTTAGTTTGACACTAATACTACACTGGGCGGTACCACCTCCTGATATAGTCTTGGAGACTATGCCACCTCTTTGGTCACTGTTTGGGCCTTTTCACTTGACCCAACATAGTCTTTACATGGGCCCAACTGGCCCCTGATTGGGTTGGCCCAATTCCAATCTCAATTACATGCTAACTACGAATTCTAAGACATACACTAATACAAATAAGTCTGATAAGTCAAGGTTTCTTCCAGCGAGCTTCCGACGAACTTCCGACGATCTCTCGGCAATTTTCCAGTGGACTGCCGACAAGCTCTTGGACTTCACAATGATCTTTTTAGTGAGTTCCGACGAGCTTTTTTTGTAAGCTTTTGGACTTCTCGGTTGGTTCCGATAGAACTTCCGACGAACATCCGGATTTTCGACGAACTCTCGAACTCCTAACGAAATCTCGTTCTCGACTCCGGGACTTCATTTTGCTTTATGCCTTGCTATCGTAGTTAATCCTGCATACATAAAACACACTTCGATCTAGACAATTTTTACTAAGCATGAATCATGTTGTCTGGCATGTCATTGGTCCATCGACGCTTCGTTTGATTCTTCAGTGCATCGTCCTCTCTTGCGGCCTATTGCCCAATCGGCTAGTTGACCTCCGCAACTCCAATATCCTTGGCGTAATATTTGCTTTTCTTGGCCCGATATCTGAAATTATGGTCCGAAGCTTTCTATCGATACGTCGACCGATCCTCCGGCGCGACGTGCAATCTTCTTGATCAATTCTATTATGATTTGAAATCTTGAATCATAATTATAATCATAATTTGATTTATAAAATTATTTTTATATTTTCTTCTTTTTTAAGTAAAATAGAAAACTAGATTAGAATTATTCAGTATATTATCATTAGAATTCCTAATATAAATTAGAGTCGAATTAAGTTGGATTGGCCAACTCACCGGAAGGCACCACTGTCATCAGATGATAACACTTTATTTATTATAAAAAATATTTTAAAATTTCAAGAACATGTAAATCTTTATAATTATAATGATGAAAACGAATAAAGTTCCTTACTTATTTTACGATATTATCGGCATAATTTATGTTTTAATGTGATATATTATTTTATTTTATTTTTAAAAATATTAAACTTGTGTTCCAATTATTCGATCCATCGGTTCAATAAATGACCAGTGAACCCGTGATTTGACTAGATAAATATCCGGTTCGATTCTAATAAATATGAACTTAGTATGCAAGGTTTACCTAATAAGCTTAGTTTACCGATGTGAATGTTCAATGAGCAGGAACAGGTGATGAACTATTTACGTTTCCCTCTTCCATCATCCTTCTTCTTAGGTTAATGGAGGAGAAGCAAAGCCACGTAAAGTTACGAAGTAGCAAGTCTGCCTCGCCTTCCCCACTTCACACTCTTTATCCACCGTCTTAATGAAAGAGTGGGGTTGATCACCTGCGATGGTCTCCCTCCACCCAACCAGGCGGCGCAGGGCGATCGATGAGAAGTACCTGCATGAGAATGACGTCCAACATATTCTTCACATCTCATGATTGCTCTGCACTCCCAAGTCTTCCTTCAGATAGCCATCTCTTTCTTCCTCCTCTTTCCCTTGGAGCTATCCAAGTACATGAGGTCGATGGAATGGAGACGGCCACTACAACTCTACACTCGAGTGGATTTCTCTTTTGGTTCCAGAAAAGAAGGTGGAGTTCAGACTTGAGTGATTCACGAGCAATGATGATGATGAGGAGGACGGATGATCCCAAGTGTCAAATGTAGAGTTAGTGGAGGCGAAAAGGCGAGGATGGTGATGTGTCTCGCAGCAGAATTCAAACAAGTTTAGTGAATAGAGACCGAGGGTGCGAAGCTTCCAGGAACTGTGCTCTTAGGTGCAGTGCCATTGATCGTGATCCAAGTGAACTTTATGTGGCATGGTACCTACCATGCCTTGGATTTCTTTCCTAATATGGTCCCCTGCAGATGCCATTGTCAAAAGCTCAAGTTGCTGCGGTTGATGTCGAGGGCACACTTGTTCATACCAAGGGTTTATCCATCGTCCTTATGATTCTGTGAGATGAGAGAGTGGTATTTAGTCCATCCATTATGGCCTTAGCAGTGTTCAAAGGCCAACTAAAGTGCCCAAGTTGTGCTTGATACGAAGAATATGGATAGATGTGAGTTAGTGAGGCCTACTGTGGCTTATTCCTGGAGAGGGTATATAGAAAGATATGAACAAGCTTTTCTTTAGATTGTGTTCACTTTCATGGCATCTTGCGAACTGGATCAACTAGTATCAAGGGAAGGATTTTGTTTCATGTCTTCCTCAAGATCAACACAGATGTTACAGTTTCCAACGTGGCCATTAATCCTTCTTGTTTTTGTACAGGATATGTACTGAAATCTAAATATGGTTAGTCGGAAGCTCTCCAGTGGAGAATGGAATGGTTCCTGTCTCTGTGAAGAACAGTGAGAGGATTAGAAATGGAAGAAAGGTAGCATGGTTGACTAGAAGCAACAAAGAAGGTCAATGAAAAAGTAGCAGAAAAGTGGAGTTCAGAAAACTAAAAGTAGTGTTGACTTTTGAGCTTGTGTTGGAGAAAAAAAGCATCTTGTATTCTGATGATGTTGTCAATTCCACAGCTTAAGTTAGACATCAGTGAGAGAGACACACACATTGGTGGATAAGTTTCGTGCAAATAGTGAGGTAGTCATGTTCAGTTTATCCAAAGTGCTATATGGTTACATGAAGCACAGTTCAAGTTGGCTTTTGGTGCCATGGATATAGTGAGGCACACTGTCACTTGAACCTGAAGACACACAGGTGAAACTTTTTCTGTAGATGGTCTTAATGTAGTAATTTTGCAGTAAGTGGACAGCTGCAGGTGCCATGCCACTACAAAGACTGAGACATGTCTACTTGGATAGTATTGGCTTTTCCAACTAGCTTTTAGATAGGAAAAGCTACGACTAGTTCTAGGAACCTGTTGCAGGAAATGCCACTTTTGGGGTTACTATGGTTGGTGAAAAATATCTGCAAAAAGCCAACAGTGATGAGGGAGCCAAGTGAGTTGAAAAGGATGGATCAAAATAGAAACACAACCTTGTATTTGTAGATTTTATATTTGGGCTGAGAAGAAGGAAGAAAGAGGAACTACTTTGCATTGAAATTGGTGCATGAAGATAGTAGTTTGCCTAGATAAAAACTTGCATGATTCCCAGTGATGCCTTTTTCCCTTATTTATTATCATTTAAAAATCACACACTAGATGCAAATATTGACTTTGGACATTATTGATGGCCTTGAGATGGTGCACTTGACATGACCAAACATCATCCCTGGAACCCAAAAAATTACTGGTTCTTCATGAATACTATTTGAGTCCTTCAATTGTAACTATTAAAGTGTAGAAATTTTATCCTAACATGTGGTCTCAGTAGATTTCATATTAGTATGGGGTTTCCTTGGTCTATGTTGTACAACAAAGAAGTGAATGCATCACAAGTAATTTATGTCTAACAGTAATCATATAACCAGAGGGAAAAGAAAAGAAAACTATAGCTAAATTATATGAGAATGGACCAATTACTTAAGCTAATCATTTTGAAGCAGGTGACAGATTAATGGAACTAATTGATCAAATTGCTTTAACATACTCCACAAAATTTCTCTCGAAATCCCACAATGGCAAATTTAAGATGAACAGAATGGAAGGAACAAGATGTTACAGTTGCTCAAAATAAATATAGCAATTAATCACTACAGGATCCTCCAAGATTTACTATGCATTCTGGTTATTGAATTCTTCATAAGGCGGTTAAAGATTTTTTTACTTTCTAAAGCATCACAAGAACATTGGGACATTTTAAGCAAGAAACATGAGATGGAATAACTTGTACAAAGTTGGCTAAATTCGCCCAAGCATTCAAATTTACATTGCAGTTTCATGTTTAAATTGGACTCAGACTGTCCTCAATATACAAGGATATCTTTGTAATATGAACTTCATTTGTAGGTTCACAACTGAGGTATCTGCATAAAAATAACTTGATCAAACTTGGATAAGAAGCATCAAGCGGTCGCTGCAAAACTGAATGAAACTAAAAGGATGGTCGAAAACTGATGAAGTGGAATCCTTGGGATTACCAACTTGGATAAGAGGTGATACACAAGTCAGGGACTGCGTTGGCAGATGCAACAGAAACCTGTTCTCACCATACTGTGACAAAAAGAATGAATTCATTGGAAAACTGTTCTCAGGACCTCACTTCGTATTCTCCAGCTTGAGTGAGGGCTCGGAAACCTTTGTAAGGTTGGCTTGGTGCATTTTTTATATCCAATTTATGTATTTGCAAGCCTGAGAGTGCAACCCCCATAATCTTGAATCCAACTTGGAAAACAGGGAAAACATGCAATCTATCCAGACCTGTCACAAGAACTAAATTCCCTGACAGGGATGGGGATTTGTCTTTGGGTATTTGTCCAATTGACCAACTGCATGTCTGCAAAAGAAAAAAAAAAGAACATAAGCCCAGAGAACAGAGCCAAGATATATACACATTTAAATTATCAGGGGCACTAACTAGAAATTTTATTGATACTGGAATGTTTCATCCATGTCCTATACATCTAAGATGAAAGTTAGAAAGGATATTTTGATACATATTACATAAATAATAAGTCTCATGATGACATTGGTGATGCAGCCAATGTCATGCCGGTTTTCCTTTCTGCTCTTAAAAAAAAGCACAACGATAAACAAGAGAGCCCACCTAATTATCAAATATATTGGTCTGTGAGGGTCACTAACTAACCTTGTCAGCCAGAATGTTAACTGTACCATGGTTTGAGGTTAAGTTTGCTGATGCAACACAAAATGGCAGCTGAAATTGTACTGTTATAGAGTCGATTGTCTTTCCAGGATCATTGCGTACTCCAACCAAAACATTAATATGGCAATTCCCAGTATCTGAAGTCAACTGTGGCTTCACATAGATTGGTGTGCTCTTCAGCTTTTTAACCCTGTTCAGTGACATAAACCACCAGAACTGATATAAGGAAGAAGCCAAGTGAAAAGGTAACATAGAAAGAGAAATGCATAAATAGACAATCTCCGGAAAACAGAAAATAAAACCTGTAAGTCATCAGCTTAAATTCCCCATCAGGAGGCACAAAAGAAAGGATTTGATCTGATTCCCAAGGCCGAAAGCGAACACATGGATGGAATCTCATGTCATTTAAGATTGAAGGGTTTGAAAATGACAAAGTCAAATCAGGAAGACCCGGGAGATGAGAATCTACTTGAACTTCACCATATATCTCGCATTTCACCAAGGCACCATCTCTGAAATTGAAGTAGTTAATTTTATGAAACCAAAACAAAATTGAGGGAAAAATAGTTAAAGGCAGCCGAACTATGATTTTCTGGAACAGCATATTAACTGCATGGTAGCTGATGGGTACTGATAAAACATATGTGACTACAGGATATCAGCAGCTATGCGTGCATCAATTGTGCAGATAAAAATATAATTATGTCGTGGATATCTAGATTTTAAGAGCACTGCATGAGAAAAAACGGACAATGTAGTAACTTTGCCTATAGTCTTGATGAACATTCAATAAGAGTTGATAATCATATTGTAAATTGTGATCAGACTTGACTTTTAAAACATTGCCTAAAAGCATATTATATATAATTAAGTGAAACCTGAGTTTCAAAATATGCAGACAGTCAACTTTTAACTCAGATGGCAACTTCTCAATTTCTACTTGTCTGTCACATATATATGGTAACCTTACAAGATAATCCATTTCACCCCTGCTTTTGTTTATATTAATTTGAAGGAATAGAGACTCTAAATTTTCCACAACATTTTCACATAAAGGGAGAAACAAAGGGTCTTTTGACAACAACGACAAGAATAACAAGCTGTAAGGTCCCGACCATCTGATTCTGGCTGCATATTTTCTTAGATACTAGTCTCCACTCTCCCACAATGGCTTCAGGACTTCAAGTTCAGAGCTTCATTAGGTATGTCACTCATGGAAGTTATATACTTAATTACTGATCACTTATACCTAATAAGTCACAAATATAGGTTAAGAGTTCATATCACATGAAAAGAACATTCCTCTTAAACACACAGAACGTTGCACATGTCCTCTGACTAGGAGAAAACAAATAATAGGGTTCCTGAAGAAAACAAAAGAAATTACTGTTGGTTAAGCTGAATGCAACAGCTGGACACAACATAATTGAAATAAATGGTCAAGAGAAAAAAACTAAAAGTTTTCTTAACCTTGAAACAGTATTCATCAATAAGAAAGACTGAAGAGAATATTTGTTATAAAGAGAACTCAGATTGGTCAAGTGAATTTGACAATGATAGTCAGGTTAAAAGCTCTAAGTCTAAAAAGTATAAACCATTAGAATAATAGTGCAATTCAAAATAATTATGTTCTTATAAATGAATGGTAATACAAGAAATACAAATAAAAAAGAACTCCAACAGAAAAGTAGGATGTATTACGACTGATGATAAGGGTAAATGTTCTCTTTTTACAATGGTCCAAATGATTTGGAAATGAAAAACACATAAAATTTAGGTTTTGCCAAGAGCTGGAGGGAATAGATATCATAATGTCCAACTTGGAAATTCGACACTCCCCCACCAAAAAAAAATAATACGGATATGTACATGAAAAACATATATCATACAAAAATTAGTAAGGTATACATCAAAACCAATTTGTTTAAAATCAATATGAAACATCTAATTGAAATATAAAAAAGGTAATACTGCAAAGGAGTATCTTGTATTTCATGAACACAATTGTGTGGGTGTCGATACCAATATGCATTCGAGATAAGGTATCCATTAAAACCAGTTTAACATCAATATGAAATATCTAACTGAAATATAAACAAGATAATAATGCAAAAGGAGCATCTTGTATCTCATGAACACTATTGTGGGAATGTCGATATCAATGTTCATTCGAGCATCAAATATAGCAAGATAAATAGAATGAATATGAGGAAACTAGTATTGCAAATATTATAACTACAAAAAATTGCAATACAAAATTAATATGTACGAGAAAATAGTAAAAAAAATACTAATTTTAACTTTATAAATAAAAAAATTAAAAGAAAATGTAGTACTTATAGTCAAGGTTCGCAATACCGTACCGTACCGGAGTTTCGATCTGGGCTCGGTACCGGTACGGTACGGTATACCGCTCGGTATACCCAGGTGTACCGAGCGGTATATTCAGGCGTGCCGAGCACTGTAGCAGTTCTGCAGTGCTACAGTACTGCTACAGTGTCGGAACGGTAACATATGTTCCGTGTACCGAAAGTCTGTCGGACCGGTATGTACCGCCCGTATCGGGCGGTACGGACCGGTACTGCAAACCATGCTTATAGTAGTCACTGGCTTGGGGAGACCCTCGGTCTCCCTCCCCTCTTCTCTCTAATCAAAAGCATCAGCAGTGATGCAAGGGCCATATAAGCAGTACAGTGGCAGGTTCCACTTCTCTTTCTTCCTTCATCCCTCAGCCTAGACACTTCCTCATTTATGTGTCTATCAGACTCAAACACAAGTCATGTGGGCGTACAGATACATCTTATATGCATCAGGGCATCAGCACAAGGACAAGTCCTGGACAAAACCTACCCAGCTAACACCAAATTGCTAGGAGAACCCTACTATATTACCTGAAAACAACCTACATGAGGCTCTAATTAGCTTGGCCTGAACTAATAATAATTGATGAAAAATGGATATATTAAAAGATAATATGACAATACTGTAGTAGTAGTAACTGATTTTTAAGTTGTAAATATGAAATAGTAATCAATTCCAATTATTCGATGATAAATGCCTCAGGTGGAAATGTAGAGAAAGACCTGAGACCAAAGAATGCACTAATGACAAGTAAAACCTAGGACAAATATATAGATGCCAAGAACACAAGATATGAAAAAATCCAATGAGATTAAGTTAAAATTATTAGTAGCATATGTTGAAAGTCCAAGATATAAGCATAAAAAAGAATGATGCATAAGAGATGGACTCTGGAAAAAAACCTGCTAAAGACTGCATCCATCTCCTCAACAAGGTTAACATAAACTTCATTGCTTGCATGCTTCATGTTAGTTTTTCTCCAAGGAATACAAGATGCTGTGGCATCAGGAAGTCTGGTGCTGACATTGGAATTTTTACCAGTCACAACACTCAACATTTTGCTAACAATATTTGGCGGGGTTATCATCTCCCTCAAGATATTTGGTTCTGTTGTCAGCGGAAAACCATTGTCCATCATTTCATCCAAAAGCTGCAATAAGAGAAAATACCTTATTAT
The DNA here is from genome assembly GCF_036884655.1 of Musa acuminata AAA Group. NCBI lineage: Eukaryota > Viridiplantae > Streptophyta > Magnoliopsida > Zingiberales > Musaceae > Musa > Musa acuminata. Next base: position 38,887,913 of record NC_088353.1, on the reverse strand, counting down.
TGCACAAAACTAACATTCCTATTAGCAAATTTTATTCGATCGTAAGTTGCTGAACAGAAACCAATCAGTGTCATATATACTTAACTGTTCTATTATTTCTTTAAATTCAGATTGCTACAACCCCTCATAGAAGTTTAAAATCTTAAAAGAGCTAACAAAGTAAATAAGTCCAAATCAAGTAATATTTGTCAACAAAAATTATATTGCCCTCACAGCATAAGAAGACCCATTCAAGGCATGATTTGATGGTTAAAATGTCTCCAAAGGTTGCAATGCAAGCAAAATATAATTTGGTTTTTACCTCTTCATTACAATATCAAATTGGAAAAGAGTTCAATTTGATTTCTTTTCTGTCACTTTGCCATTTAGTCTTTGACAAGGACAAGTACTACTATCATTTTGGTAATGCTCCCTAAACATTCATCATTAATTAAATGAAATGATTCATGATAAATCTTTGATTAGAAAAAAGGTTCATCTGAACTAACAGGTAGTAAGAATACCCAAATTGGAAAATAAAAAATGATATAATGCTGCTTGGTTGTAATTATCTACAAGAAAAATTGCAAACTTGAGAATTTTGCAATATATCTATTTCTCATCATGAGATGAAGCAAATCATTCCCATCTTAGCAATCTGATTAAAACCATCCAGTGGGCAAAATAAACTTCACCAAGACCACGACTAAACAAGCACCAAGGTTTTGAATATCAATCCGTATTGGCATACTGAGCTCTGCTCGGTACGGTACGTATCGGTATGTACCATCGGTACACTCTAAAACCTTAAAAACACCTTCACCTACCATACCAAAACATACCGATCGGAACGCCTCAGTAACAATCGAAATCCGGGATGGTACCAGTCGGTGTGCCTCGGTACTGATCAAAACACTGGAATCGCCCGGTAGAGGGCGGTCCACGTACCAATATCCTCTCGGACTGATACGTACCACCCGTACCGAGCGGTACATATCGAAATTGAAAACCCTGACAAGCACTAAGGCTTCTTTTTCCTTTTTTTTCAAATTTTGCTTTTAGAATATCCTTAGGGATAAAAGCTATATATCATATACATTCACCTAACCTTGATTACAATCCACATTCCCATGGTGCACATCATGTGCAAAAGCCTATTGGTAACATCATGTGCATCGATACCTCATACTGAGGATAATACCAATAACACACTTAAAAGAAACTCATGAAAAATCTAATGCATGTGCATTTGACATTAGATTGTTTTTTTCTTGTAGTTTGAAAGAGATGAAAATTATTATGTATTAAATGAACACTGCTCCTTATGCTTAACAACTACAAGTACTACCAATGAGACAAGTGTAGATAGAAAGACAGAAAATGAGAAATTTATTCTCCTAATTTTGCCTTATTGGTGTACTTGAGAAATTTATTCTCCTAATTTGCAACCCACATAAGTAGCCCAGTTCTTGAGTTCATTAGAACTATTATTTTTCCAAAGAGCTTAAATTGTTCAAATTACAGATTTGCAGCATTCCAGAGCTTTGCTCTATAAAGAGAAGCTTTAATCAAATATGTGAGCTGTAGTAGCAAAACAAAGGAACTTCAGGTACATACCTCATATACAATTATGAAATTGTCTTTAATCAAGTCCTCATTTAATCCTCCTAGATAATCAGTCAGAACATCTGCGACTCTGCGAAGAAACTGCAAAAGTGAAAAATCATGCTCTTGTATATTAGAACATGTTCCTCGACATTAAGTAATGAAAAGCATCATGAAAGTACCCGCACAACCATTAAATGGATATTTACGGCCTTGTCCAAATGCCACAAGACTCATAGATTTGGTGGTCTAGGCTGGGGTATATAATTTTCAAATCTTGGATTCTTCTTAGCAGCATATAATTTTCAAATATCATGAAAATCTCAATGCATACTATCATACAAACATACATCAAAATCCATTCTGTCATAATGCTTGTCGCACTACTGCCTTAGGTTCATTTCACATTCATGTTTGTGCTCTGTATGTTGCTACAGTCAGCATGTCATTCAAATCAAAACAATTGACGTGTTGTGTCTACTATGCCATTCCATGTGGGTCAGGATCCTACCATATGTTTGAGATTGCAAAAGAATTTCCTTTTTCCCTTTACAAGTGATTAAAAGATTAAAAGAAACAAGAACTATGAACTGGGAATAGATTCTTTGAGGCATAGGTTTACAACTTCAAGAATGATAAGATCTCAAGAATCGTGATAGGCACATCAAATGGCATACTGATATAAGGGTCTCATACAAATCAGGCCATTACATAGTAACCTGCAAATGATGTTCATATCATGCTTGCATCAATTATTTTGTCACCCAATGTTAACATATGGTGAACTTACCAGAAGGGGAAGCATAGAATAAAGCATACTATTTTGAGATCGCACAGTACCATTTTAGAGGCTATTACCATTTTAGTAGCAACACACAGGTATCTCTCACAGCTCAAGGGCATAAGGTAGAAAAAGGATAATAATATTATAAAAAAAAAAAAACAGAAGCCAAAACATAAACACAGAGTACTATCCTCACAAGTTAAGTCGGGTCTTAAATCCATATGACAGCTTTCCAACTTAAACTACAATAGCATAAAGCTTGTTATGCTTTCTCCATTTTCAGCTCTACTAGGTATCTTGCAGCCAATGCACAAGCTTCATTCATTCTAGTTGACACTCCAGCCTGATCCTTTTACAACTCAATCATGGAAAGAGAGAACAATAAATAAGAAAAGAACAACTAGTCTTGTCTGGTGAAATACATCGCTTTTCAAACCTAAGTATTATTTATTGTCAAAGAAGTCAACACTTCTCAAAAATTGCAAGGATCTGCTTCATACAACAACACAATCTTGCAATTTGTCTTTTCTAGCAGTACAAAAAAAATGCAATGTATAAATTGTGAAACATTTAGTTGAAAAAAGGAATTAAGAGCTGACCTCGATACCCATAAGTGGTGGCATCTCGACCTGCGTGCATGCCAAGAATATGATTCCATCACGAAAGAGTTGGAACAGATAATGTGTCGGGGATGCAATCACAGGTAAAATCTAACCCATCACAGGACAAACAAGAGAATGAAAATCAGTATATATCAACCATCATTAAAATGGCAGCTGGCATATGGATTTCTAAAGAATTCAAGAACAAAAGACTCAGTTTTTGATCAACCAAACACCTACAGATTGAATCTTTCTAAAGTCTAACATACTAAAGTGGGCGTGTTTTACCTTGGAGGGATCACCGCCTTGGGAGAGGACATAATCCCAGAACCAAGCGCAAATGGATCGATCCACGCGGTGCCCCGTCATCTGCTTCTCGAGCATGACCTCCCTGCAAAGATCCAGCTGAACAAGATCAGTTGCGAAATTACAGCCAAAGAAAAAAAAGAACATATTGCAAGTAATTCAAAGGTCGAAGAGAAACTAGGGCTTCTGGGGCAAAGGGAAGGAAGGGGAGTGGAGATCGCAGAGGTCATTACCCGGAATCCGACAGGAAGAATATACACTGAAGCATCTTCAATCTCTCGACTCCGATCTCTAAAGTCGAGGAGGAGGAAAGGAGAGAAGAGGGATTGGGCGGGGAGCTTTGCGGAGGAAGGGCAGCAGCGACGGCAAAGGAGTGGACGTAGCAAAGATTGGAGGAGATTTGACCTAATGTGGGCTTTTGGGCTTTTAACAGGCTAACCTGAAGGCCGAAACTTGTTGTTGTGAATAGTAGCTAGGATGGTGAGTGGACTCATCCATCAAGCTTGAAGATGAGTGCAAAGATTTGATTAAAGATGAATTTAAATTATTTAAAAATAAAATATCTAAAATATCCTTAAAATTTTATTGCAATTATGACGTCATTTAAAAATAACGACATTAAATGGAATTTCAACTTCACTATTCTAACAATAAAATGATAGTCAACTAAGGAAAATTAACTGAAATTTTTTGAGCTTTACAAATACATATACCTTCAAAAATATATATCAAAATCACCAACTTCAGAGATATATAATTTTGCTAAGTGAAAAGTCAATGTTTTATATATAGTTTAAAGGGAATTTAAACAAACTAATAACCCTTAAACCATTGATTTGATACCCTTGAAATTTTGGGCCAATAGGTGACACCGTCACATGGTTAGATGTCTAAAAGAACTCCTAACACATGCATTTGCAATCCTATGAACTGGTTCTGAATAGTTTTAAGATATCATAAGTTCATATTCATATTGTTTATTACATATTTGGAATACTATTGATTCATTCACATGGGAAGATGCAAATTGACAAATTATATAATGACCATCAATCACTGACAGAGACGTACCATTATATAGTGATCGTTTTGTCTGCTACTCATAATCTATGTTGTCCACTTGCATTACTCTTTGCACTTGTCGGATCAAGGTAAGCATAATTATAAAGACTGGAAGAAAGATAGCCACAAGTTGGTCAACATCTAGGAGGAGGAGGAGAGGAAGAGGCACAGTTCATGGCGAAGCCATGGCAAGGAAATCCCCTGTCTCTTCTTCTTCTTCTTCTTCCATCACAAGTTGTTCTAGCTCTACTGCTACTACTCCTTTCCTTAAGGAGTGCAGTTGAATCCAAATGTGTGCTCTTCAACTTTGGCGACTCGAATTCCGACACCGGTGGCTTCGCCGCCGGCCTCGGCTTCTACCTCGGCCCACCGTCCGGCCGGCAGTTCTTCCACAAGACGACCGGCCGTTTCAGTGACGGCCGCCTGTACGTCGACTTCATCTGTATGCATCGCCGCAGCCTTTCATGTGGTTCTCTGGTATCACACTAGTATATCCTAATCTTACCTCATTGTATTTAGGTGAGGGGTTGAAGATGAGCTACTTGAGCCATTACTTGGAGTCCTCAGGCTCAAACTTTTCTCATGGAGTAAACTTCGCAGTAGTTGGAGCAGCAGTCGATCTGCCTGGAAATCCCTTCCCTTTATCAACTCAGGTGCTTCAGTTCCTTCACTTCAAAAACCGCACCCGTGAGCTCATGACAGAAGGTACTGTTGCAGTCTACTGAAACGCTGCTTTATGCTTTGATTGAGAGAAAAGAACGTGATGAGTTGTTACTGCATCCTTATGTCAGATTATGTCAAACAACAAATGCAGGCTCAGGATCTTTAGTCAATGAGAAAGAGTTTAAGAATGCAGTTTATAGCATTGACATAGGCCAGAATGATCTTGCCAAGGCCTTCTATTTGAACTTGAGCTACCCACAGGTCCTCCTCAAAATCCCAACCATGCTAAACAAGATCGAAGATGCCATTAAGGTACTCAAAGTTATATTTCCTTTACGTCTGAGAAAGAAATCTAGTGAAACTGGAGATCAAAACACTGCTTGTAAATCTGCAGTCTATGTTCGAAAACGGAGGTAGGAAGTTTTGGATCTACAACACTGGGCCTCTCGGCTGTTTACCTCAGACGCTTGCGTTGCATAGAAAGAACGACAGCCAGCTGGATGCATTCGGATGCCTCTCGGCTTATAACGATGCGGCTAAAGCCTACAATTACGGACTGAGCGACCTCTGTGAGAAGATGAGACAGGAGTTGAAGAACGCAGTCATCGTCTACGTCGACATGTTCTCCATCAAGTACGATCTCATAGCCTACCACACGCAGTACAGTAAGTTCTACTCCACGAAGTGTCACATTTAATGCATGGAAGTGCGTACTGGGAAGATGAACATCCCCTTCTTCGATGCGAGCAGGCATCGAGAAGCCATTGATGGCTTGCTGCGGCCATGGCGGTCCGCCGTACAACTACAAGGAGAGGATGACCTGCGGCCAACCTACAGCGACGGCTTGCCCGGAGGGATCCCGGTATGTGAGCTGGGATGGAGTCCATTATACTGAAACTGCTAATGGCATTATCGCTTCCAAAGTACTGTCCGCGAAGTACTCGCAGCCACAGACCGATCTGAGAAGCCTCTGTGAAGAACAAACAACAGATTAAATTCAGATGATAAGCAGTACTTTTTTGTTGATGATTTAGTATATGGCTTCTTGGATTTTGTTTTGCTCTCTCATGTGCTGCTATGACAATGGTCAAATAAGCTACACATTGGCTTTAGCTGTGTACTGAACTTGTCCATGCTACTTCTTGTTTTCCTTTCTTTTAAAGAGACAGATGGACACTTCCTGCAGCATTGTCACATTGTCATACGAGAAAGATAAAAGTACCAACTACAAAAGTTGATCAAATGAATAATAATAATAATAATAATAATAATATAGATTTTAAAATTTATTTATATTATATTATACTATATTTGAAAGAAGATCATGATAAAAGTAAATAGGGAATGATAAATTTATATTTCTTAGGTCCTTTAATCCTTAATAAATTTATGATTTGAGAATCGATCATAGATTTAAGTATATAATTTAAATACATGATTTGAGTGCAAAGAAAAATCTCTCCTTTAAAACTTATATAAATATATTTTACCTCAATGAATATAATATTTCTTTCATAATAAATTCTTTAAAATATTCATGATATCAGAGCCCTCTTTGCTTCAAGCAAAACTTTATCTTTCTCACTTTTGTTCTCGCATTCTAAGTCTTTAAAGAGGAAATTACTATTGCTAATTATATTCAAAATCTAAAGGTTATATATATATATATATATATAAGGAGTGTGGTTCATCAATTTTTACTAAACCAACTCAAACGTATACCAAACTATCTGATTATGAATCTAAGATGATTAATATATTTTTATATAAATTTATGATGGGTAATTATCAGAATTAAATATTTTTGTAATACAATCAAGTGTATAGGTTAATTTCGAGTGTAACTTAGTCAAATTCAATTAAACTAACCTGATTTTGGTAGAATCACTAAGATATGAATTTATTATGCTTAGTATTATTTTATATATTTTTAAAGAATTTTTTATGATTAATCAACAAAATTAAATTTTTTTTATAGGTTCTATGATCTAGTGTAACTTAATTTAATTTCAATTGTAATTCGATCAACTTTCACTAAATTAATTAAAAGTTTTGCATGATCAATAAGTATGATTATAAGATAGTGATTATCACATTATTATATTTGATAATTTTATTATAATTGTAAGATTATGATTATCATTTTCTTATATTTGATCATTTTATTATAATTCAATAACATATGTGATCAAATTATTTAATAAAAGTGAGAAAATATTTTCATCGAGAAAGGGTGCCCCTATTAAAAATGAATATGGGGGGCACCCTTTGAGTAAAAAAAATATAGAATATAAGAGGCACCATTAAATAATGGAGCTTAATTTGCAAAGATTCAAAACATGTCAATTTAACATAACTGACTTAGAAAATTATATATTTTCCCTATTACAGAATATAAATAACCTTAAAAATATTAAATCTTTATAATAAATTTTAAAAACTATTTGTCATCTCCTCATCTTCGATCTTTAATTCGTCTTATTTCATCATTTATTTTTTTTATCATTTTACATCACCTCTAGTGATTAAAAGAAGAAAAAGAGAAAGAAAAAGATGAAAAAGGGTTGTAGATAAAGAGTGAAAAGATTTTTATTAAAATTAAGTTATAAATTGAGTGCTTATACATTTATTTACAAAGAGATAACTTAGAAATATTCAGAATTCTTAATATGAAATTTTAAGCAATAAAAAAGGGATTATAAAATAGTAATCTCGTAGATAAAAAGTTAATAGTGGAGGCTTTTTTCCAATAAAATGCCCTAAATATATATATATATATATATATTATTTTAATTGATAACTAATAATTATGGTTAATGTTAATTAATATGTATGTTTTGGAAGGATGCTAATTTAGGGAGTCTATGCTAATATATATATATATATATATATATATATATGAAATGAATGCATCGCGATTTCTAGGAAATATAATGTCTTATATTGTTTGATTATTTTTCATTCCATTAACTTTTAGAAGGAAACGTTGGAGAATGAATTTTCCAAATATTTGTTGGCAAATAAAACCTTCTAAATCTTTTTTTTATTTGTTGATATTTTCTTAATTTTACCTGACAGTAAAAAGATCAAATATAATATCATAATTCGGTAGTGCAGTGGCTAAGGAGGCAACTGATGCTTTTGGCAACGGAAAATTCTGTGCTGCTCGACCGACCCAAAAAAGAATATTCTGTGCAGAAACTTCTGTTCGGTAGAGAACTTTGTATCTAATTTCTTTTATTCAGCTATAGTGCTTTCATGATTAAAAAAAAGAATGAACATGTAGTAAGTAAATGCCATATATATACGTTTATAAATCACTTTGACAAGTACATATATATAATATAATCAAGTCGATTTTTCACCGAATTAAAAAAAATATTTGTACCTTGTCAGCTTAATTGAATGCATGACTTTGGGAATTAAAATTTTACATTTTAAAATCATGACAGTCGGTTAATATTTAATTTTTGATAAAAAATAACAAAAATGTTGACCAATCTTACATACAATGTTGACCAAGTTGGAAACCTGCCCCAATGTTGACATACAATGTTGACCAAGTTGGAAACCTGCCCCCATTGAGCACCGAGCAGAGTCATCAGAACTGAATTAGAAAGCGAACTGATCTGCCAATTGGTCTCATGTTTACTTAACAATATTTTATAATATATTAAATAATTTAAAATATATATAATAAAAATATCAAATATTAACCTAATTAAAATTTATAAAAATGATAATATCAAATCAACATTATAATCATAAACATTGATGATAATTATACTAGATTGGATTGGTTTTAATTTATTTCTCCACGTCAACATTAATTTCACGTTTGAGGTAAATACTCTTTTAAATAAATAATAAAAATTTTTATGGTAAAGATATTTAAGTAATATTTTGTTGTATTACAAAATTAGATCAGTTTTATGTAATCTTATCAGTTATTAAAACTAGTCGCGGGTTAATCCATTCATTCCAATTTTTTTACATATTAGATCCCATAATTAAATCTAATCATATGTTTCCAGTTTTACCGGTCCGACCGCCCGGTTCGATAACCATGGCATGCACTTAAACCACTGTGGCGGAACTGGCGCAAGATATGACCGTCCTCGGTGCAAACGCCGCAAACGTCATCTCGCTCCACCTTCCATCGTTGCGCCTCCTTTCCCTAGTTGTCTCTTCCCAACGGGCGCAGCGTGCACCCCTTGAGACCCTATAAATTGCAGCCCAACCCTTCACTTCCCCCGCTTCGCGCCAAGACCCCGCGCTCTCCCCATGGCCTCCCTCTCCGTCTACAACGTCCTTCTCTTCCACAAGCTCGACCACATGATCTACCACCACCTCGTGGTCTGCGGCAAGCGTCCTGAGGTCGCCCGCAACATCGTCGCTTTCTTCATGTTGATGGAGCTGACCGGCCTCGACGTCATCGGCTACATCCGGCGCACTCCGGACCACAACGTCGTCCTCATGTTGGCGGCGGAGGCCGATGTCATTCTCAACTGCATCCGCCAAGAGTTACCCCCTCGCTCCGTAGTCGGCCTGGCCGTCCCCCGCATCACCTCCCTCGTCAGCCAGCCGGTCGACCTGGAATTCTTCTACCGCAACCGCGGCACCGTGATCAAGCAGCTCGTGAAGATTCTGGACGGAGTCGGCTTGGTGATCTTCGACGAACACTTGCATGTGCTGTTCACCGAATACCAGTACCGTGTGAGGTGTCGCCTCACGGCTGTGCCCCCGGTGCTGCCCCGGCGGCTGGCGGAGCCGTACCTGCGGGTCCTTGAGGAGGATTTCCGGTCCATGTTCGTAATGTTCTCCAGGGGGTCTTCTCTAACTCCGGAGGACATAGCCGAATACTTCACGAAGTACTTGCTCCTACAACACTCGTTCTTCACCTGCTTCCTTAATTAGTTAATCGATCGTCTTCCGTTATAAACTCGCTTCTTTTTGGACAGGCAATGGGGTGACTGCATCAAGAAAGTGATGATAGAGAAGAGATCGTCCTTGGACATGAAGCCCATATATGGGAAGGTCGTGTTCACCGGCGGGTCCTTCCTCTGGCTGGTGTTCCATGGCAGACCGGTTGTTAAATTTGTCATCAAGGGGAACCAGTTGAGTGGTAAAAGGTATGAGCCAAGAGACAGCAGATCATGATGAACATGAAGCTTGGAGCGTTAATTTTTAGCTCTTAGGTTCTGTAAATAGTAAATGATGTTTAAGACGTCTAAAGATATGTTTTAGTCTGTCGCTGCAGTCATAAACCCGTAGGGGGATATATATATACTTGTAAGAACCGCTGGTTTAGATATACTCAGATGGAATAAATGGAATAAGTCTAGGGGAGTCACTCATATTAATTGAGTTTTTGGTGTCTATAATTTGAATTTATCTTTAATATTAAGATCATTTATATTATGATATGTAAGTAATTTTTATTTTTACACAATTGGAACATTGATATAAAGGAGAGAAGTAGTACCATGATACCAAGAAATAATAACTAATGTTTTTTATTTACAAACGACGAGAAGCGTATTTTTTTTTTGTGTTACCGAAGTAGGAGAAGAAGGGGGAGAAGCGGTGACGGATGCATGAACAATTATAATATCTTTTTTTTTTGTTATGCAAATGATTAATTTATAGTTATATTTCGATTGATATTATACATTAATAATTATTAAAATTTAAAACTTGAAATAATTATTATTTTTGAAACTTGATTGAACATTGATTTTTGAGCTTGAATAATTGAATCATAATTATTACAAGATCAAATTTCTTTCGACTTGAATTTAGTATATGCATTTAAAATGACATATGATCATTTGAATTCAAGTTTATCATAACATTTCAAAATGGTATATAAACAAGTAGAGCTTGGTTAAAACTTCGTCATGGTTGTCATCATTAAAAGATTATTGAATCCCAAATTTGGATGATGAAATCAATTGATGAGTTTATGGACTAATATGTTTTTGAGATAAGTGATGCAGGAAATACTTCGATCACGGATTTGAACTATCAAAAGGCAAATTATCGAAGCATGAGAATTGGATATTGTGCCGGGCAAGGTATCATGTTAAAAATTAGACGTTGATCCAAAGGATTAGTCGATGTGCTGAAGATTGGACTTCGTGCTATAAGTTTGGGTATCATGCCCGAAGAATCGAATATTGTACTAAAAGATCGGATATCGTGGGAAAGTCGACATGTCGATAGATCGGACGATATGTCGAAGGAAAAGACGATGTGCTAGAGATTCGAACAAAGTGTCGAAAGATCGAACGATATACCAGAATGACGTACAATGTGCTGAAAGCTTCGTGTAAAAGAGAGAGTGTAAAAGTTCTCTCCTAAGCCTGTTATAAAGAAAAAAGCTATAACAAGGGTAGTTGATCTTCGTCCATTAGAAAGAAGATTAGTAGTGAAAATCGGTGGCCTTGAGGGAAGAGAAATCAAAAGTGGATGTAGGTCGGGAAGATCAAACTATTATAAATCGATTTGTGATATTTGTCTTGCTTCTGATTTATTATTGATTACTTATTTATTTTACTCGTAACTATTACTCACATTCTTAGGTTCAATGACATCATTGTAGAAGAACGATTCTTGGCTGATTCGATTGTGCTATTATGGAGGGACGATTCATGGTCATGTTTGGTTATCATTGTCAGAATTTGCCACTTTAAGCAGTTCATATGTGTTAGTATCTGGAGAGTCAGCCATGTTAGTTTCAAGAGTTACCTCTTTAAGCTATTCAACCATGTTGGAGTCGGCCACCTCATCAGGAGGTTCAATCATGTTGGCATCGAAAATCACCTCTTCAGAAGGTTCGATCATGTTGGCATCGAAAACCACCTCTTTCGATAGTTTGACCATGTGTTGGGAATTACCTTTTTAGGCAGTTCGATCATATTAGTATTGAGAATTACCTCTTCGGATGATTTGATTATGCTAATGTTAGGAGTCATATCTTTGAGGGTTTGAGTATGTTAGTATTGAGAGCCACATCTTTGGGATATTTGGCTATGTTAGTGTTGAAAATTACCTCTTTTGAGATTCGACCATATTGGTGTCAAGAGCCATCTCTTTAGGGAGGTCAGCCATTTTGTTAACTCGATAAGGGGTTTGAAGGATTCAGTCAAATGTTAAATATGAAAAGTATAATTTACTAGAGAAGGGATAGTCCCTTGAGAATATACCTAAGATCTTTTGTAATATGATATTTGACTATTGGGTTAAGGTCATTGATAATCTTCCGAATGGTTATGCATTTTTTTTTTATCACATATGCGATTATATGACACCAAATCTAGGAAAAGAGTAATAGTTAGCTAAGTCAAATCTTATATATTAATTTTCATAGAGATAAGTTATTCTCCACTTCACTCGAAGGGTGATAGATGTGTCACATGTCTAACATCAATGTTCTAGCCACATGGTAATGAAGTATCATTATGATCGTATAGTGTTGAAGTGTTAGTCACATGGTATTGATAGTCGATCATGTGGTGCTGAGTGTCAACCACATAGCACAATACTTCTTACATCATTATTCTCATATCTTTTTTCTTCCTATTTATCCCTTCTCATCTTTCGTTGTTCTTCTCTTAGGTTATATAAATGGATCGTAAATTATTTTAAAAATAAAGGAGAAATGAGAACATATATATCCTTCAAAGAGTCATATTCATATTTAGGTCCCTAGATTATGACTCAAAATAAAATCTAATTTAAAAATAAAATTTTATAGTTTAGTTCTTCAAATACATATAATTATATAAAAATATGTAGGATATAAAATTTATTCTTTCATTTAGTTGGGATATAATGACTCCTCTCTCCTTTAAAAAATTTGATACTCCAAATTAAAAAATCACACTTTTGTTTTACTAGTATGATCTCAATTTTTTATCTTTAAACATTAATTATTTATATATATATATTTTTTATTATAGGTATATATGATGTGGATTCAAACTTGAGACCTATTAGTTGTGTAATAACATACTTACTAACTCGGATGACTTAATAGAGACAAAAAATAATCAAGCTTTTAACCAAGATAATGATAATACTTCAAAAATGATCAAGTACCATACTGTCATACCCTGGTATTATTTAACTTACATACCAAGTAACCTATATCATTCATGAACCTTTTCATAAAATTCACCATTCAAAGATGATATTTTTTTATTATATCATATATCTATCAATAAATATAAAATATAAAAAAATATCAACTATCTTAAGAAAATGCCCTATCAGAACTATCATCCAATGCTCCTTTCTAATTTTATCTAATCACGATCTTAACGTATAATGAGCACTAATGCCCAACGGGGAGAAAGGAATAATCCAAGGATAGCAAATAAACATATGTTGAATAAATAAATATCATTTATGAAAATAATTTTATACTATGCATGAACAATATATAAAAATGAATGTGTCAGTTAAATTAGTTGGAATGGAAAAGATCTTGGTAATTTATCGTAAGGTCTTAAATTCGAATTTTATCTTCGTTATTTATAATTTAAAAAATATATAAAAATAAGAGAATCAATTTATGAATGATGAATATCATATAATAATTATTTAATAATATAATTATCACACATTCACTTACCATCATCAATGATTCAACTCTCAAAGAATCATATTATATTCTTGACAATCGTCTAGTATCTTTATCAAATCATCAATACTGCTATATCTACTAATTGGCAAGGATGATGTCCATAGTCAACACGATATCATAAATGATTTCATAGTGTACCAAAAACAAGATTCATATCATGAAAGATGTTAAGTGTGCATCAACAATGTATATAAGATTTCAAGTGAAATATAATCCATCGTAATAAAAAATGAAAATAGAAGAAATGTCGTAAATCCTTATCACATTCTTTTTGACGGCGTAGTAGAGGAGGTTTAAGTTGAAGCGGTTCTACGAAAAAAAAATATTAAAAAAATATTTTTATGATATCAGTCTTTCAAAGTTTAGTTTTTAGACAATAAGTTGTTGAAAATAGGTGTTAAATGTCAAAAAAAAACTTTTATATTTAATCCCTAACATATTTATAATTACATATATGTACCTAGTAAATTAAAGTGAGTAACGTAGAACTAGCTTGATTGAACTTATTTACAATAAGTCCAAAAGACTTGATTGAACCGATAAGAGATAGATGATTCTAACACCATTAATCTGAGCTTAGATATTCTGGATCAGCATTGTGAATGGAGCAAAAGTAATATAAGGGCAAATAATGTAGAATTCATCTATGTCAATTGTCATTGCGGTCCGTTATCATCGCTATCTATCACTCTTTCAACTACAATAGAGGCTTAATCTATTTCTTTGTCAATGCAAAATTGTTCAACTATTTAAACCTTTATCACTTAGATATCACTGGTTTTAACAGTAGCTAAATGCAAAAGAAAAAGGTCTTCCAGTAGCTTGATCTAAATGTGTTCCACTTCACCAAATCATTCTACAAGAACTCAAATCATACTCCAGCAATTGTATATGAGTGAAAGAGCATTAGGACCCCGGTGTTCATGGAAATCAATTTTATCTTGGTGGTGGAGCACCGAGATTTTGAGTACACACCAAAATTGAACTAAAAGAATCTAATACCTAGTTGTATAAGAGGATGTAAAAAGGATCTCAGACTCAGGTTTGGGTTAACTAAAAAAAAATGTTTTTATATTTATCTTTTTTCATAATAAAAATTTTAAAATTTTCTGCATAGATTTAGGTAAATGATTTCAAAATCGAGTAGCTCTCATGTCTACCTTTTTGAATTTATGTTATTCTTGTTATATTTTTTTAACCTTTGATTTTGTATTAGAGTTTTCTTCTTCTCACAATATGTGTATTTGTAGGTTAGGCTGCAAATACAAGAGATTATTATTGCCTTAAGAATATCTACTATTGTTGAGGTAGTAGATCAAAGCTATACTACATTTAAATAATACATAACACAGAAGCGCAATGCCCTCATGTTATTTCTCTCCCCAACATGCTATCGGGGATCATACTCCTAGATGTACAAATGTCGAGGATGGAAAGATGATTCGTACAACAACAATCGAAAAAAATAAGGGAATAATGAGAGAGAGAGAGAGAGAGTATTGTGAAAGAGAACGAGAGACAAATCCACCTTGTGTAGAGTGTATTTATTTAAAATATTTTTTATAATATCAGAGCAGGTCATGACACATAAATCTAAACTGATTTGCAGGTGAGTGAGATGTGCGAACCAAATATATAATTAGCACTTTCTTACCCTTAAGATTTATGATTGCCGAATTAAAAAAAAATCTTTTATCCGTGTGTAAGAACATAAAAACTAAGTAGAGTTTTAACACTTTGTAAGTGGTTAATTCATTTAACAATTGTTTTAACATAATAATTTGATAGTGTGAATACATGAAAGCATATACAAAGCTTTTTTTAACACGACTTTAATTAATAAGGAGTTTATCATTTATTTTTAATTTTATGAAATAAATAAATACGTGGCACCTTAATATTATGAAATAAAAATCATCTTCCAAGCATGAGTTGCACGTATATGTTACACAAAAGTCGTATATTGAGGGAGCTATCGGCATTCAAGTCCAATATAGCGGCAGCAAGCTTCCGATCACTAAAACGAGGAATACGCTTACGCTGTAAGACTACGAGTCTAACTGGGAACGGTGTGGAATTGGTTTCGGCGTGAGATCTATAAAAGATTCTCGAATGGCTAATGCGTAGATCTTTCGTCTCATAACGAAGTGTTGAACGAATTGGTTATATGAGAACAGGTGGAGATGATGGATGAAGCCGATCTTTCTGACTGCCACAGCTCCGACCGCTCGCAATGATAACATCAAGAGAATCTATCATGCTTCGTTAGGTACGGCGATAACGGGGGACGGGTCCAATCTTCGCATGGAGTTTTTAACATGTCAGAAACAAAATCGTCTCGGCACCAACACGGAGTAGCCGAGGTCTACCTTCTCGAGGTGAGAGATGATAATGTATTGATTGTAATTATCTATGGGTTAATTTCTAATAGATAATGTATTTTTTTGAAAGAATAAAAATTATAATTTTATTATTGTTATGTAAAAAAATTTAATGTTAGAATGGAGGTCAAATAATGATACATCAATATCATACATTTTGATACTATTTAAAAAATCTTTCATTAAGTGTATTATCGTCGGATCCGAAAACTATAAAGAGAACTAGATTCGTATTCTCATCTCTTTCTATCCTCCATCGATCTATTACGAGCGATTGATTAGGGACTAAGAGATATTCTGAATAGATCTATAATCTCAATAATTAATATTTTATTCTTAGAATGTCGTGTTTATAAATGAGAGCAGAGGTTTAGGATGTTAATTAGGATAGTCCTTTCAATCAAGGTCATCTACTAATGAATTCTATTATAATTGAGCTTATTTTTTTACGATCATTAGAATTTAATTAAATCTACAATATATCTTACCTAATTAGATACGACCATATAATCAAACATTCTTACACTGACCCATCAATCAGTAAGATATAAAAAAATATAATTAAAATAAAAAGATAAAAGTTTATTTGAAAATAACTTTACCTAATTGGATTTTAAAATTTTTGAAAAGTATTTTATATATGACCATCAATTTTAAAATACACCAATAAGTCCAAGAAGTATAATAGTATTATATTAAGTCCAACTACCTACACAAGTTAAATGATTGACTTCCTATTATCGAGGTAATTTATAAAATCAATGTATAAAAATACCATGATTGATCTAATTTCCTATATATGAGCATATAGTTTTTTAACTTCTATAGATATTTCATTACTTTCTTTGTAGCTTTCTAATATATCATTCCTAGGTTGCTACGGTATTTATCCAGTATTTTAACTACGAAACCGATATATAGTCTTATACAAGTTTGAGCATATAATAGACTTTTAGTTATGCATGCAAAAGGATCCCCCATTTGATTCCTTTCTAAGTCATTCCTAGGATACCAACTTTAATTAAATCTTTCACCTTCAGTAATAAGTATATCATTAATTGAATAAAACTATATACTAAATCTCTCCAAGACTCGGTCAATATATTCTTTCTAAGATAATCCTAATAATTCTTGAGATCTATCTTTGAATATCTTAATACTAATAATATAGACTGTCTCATTCATATCAATCATCTTAAAATTTTTTATGAGAAACATCTTGATTTTATGTAATAAACTAATATCACTATTGGCAAGTAATATATATATATATATATATATATATATATATATATATATATATATATATATATATATATATATATATATATATATATATATATATAAGACTAATATAATAAACTTACTTCTATTAATCTTCATATATATATACTGACTAAATCTAAAAAAATAATGATATTATGAAACTTTATATACCATTCTCTGAAAGTTTGTTTAAGGCTATAAAAGAATTTTCTAAGTTTGTAACCCCAACTTTCCTTCTTTTTTTTTTTCCGTGAATCCTTCGAGTTGCTTTATGTAATTTTTTTCATTTAGATCCCTATTGAGAAATATTATTTTTATATCCATCTAATATAACTTAAGATCATAATGAGCTGCTAATGTCATGATAATTCTCAATGAGTCTTTTTTAGAAACTAGATATAAGGTCTCGTTATAATCGATATATTCTTTTTAATAATGACCTTTAATTATAAATTTAGCTTTATATTATTCGATATTACTTCTTGAGTCATGTTTTATCTTAAACATCCATTTGTAATTGACACTCTTAGAATAGTTATTAGCAATTCAGTGAATTTCTAGACACTACTCTAGTCTATCAATTTTAACTCTTCATTCATCGCATTACACCATTTCTCAATATCGTTGCTTTCCATGACTTATGAAAATGATAAGAGGTCCTTTTTTATTCCTATACCAAATCTTACAGATATACCAAAAAATTATCAATAATGGTAAGTCTCTTTTTTTTTTTTTTGAGATCTTATCAAAACTATTGGTTGTGGTTATTGTACAAAATCATTAGCGGTGATATCAATATCATATGAGAATTTATCAATGTTATTTTGTTGTTCATCCTCATCAATTCTTTTATTGATTTGAGGAACAAAAATATCTCGAATAGGAAATGATAAAGGAGTATTAACATATATCTCCTTTATATCAAAATTGATCTTTCAAGATTTTTCACTATCATTAATTTTATAATTTTCTAAGAATTTTGCATTATCATATTCTACTATTTTTGTACTATGATTAGGGAAATAAAATCTATATCCCTTATTTTTTTTGATAACCAATAAAATACTAAAAAAAATTTGGATCTAACTTCTTTTCATGTGGATTGAAGACTCTTATTTCTACAAGACAACTTTAAATATATTGAAGACTCTTATGTCTCAAATTTGGTTTTCTACTCGTCCATAACTCAAATGGAGTTATGGAACTGATTTACTAGAAATCTACATTGTTGTCCTAATAGTTTCAACTCATATTGACTCAAATATAAAGAAATAACTCATTATGCTCCTAATCATATATCATGATTTTGCTTTTCAGTAATGTTATTTGTTGTGACACCCTGATAAGTCAAATTGAGCACAAATGCCTTACTTTTCTAAGAATTTATAAAATGACCAAAATTCTAACCAAACTTATCATATTTACTATAAAAGTTACTATTCATATCATATATGATAATTTTGACTTTTTTATGTAATTGTCTCTTCACTTCATTTATTTATACCTCAAGAGTCTCAATAGTTTGAGAGTTTTTATGTATTAAATTCATATAGTTATATCTTGATAAGTCATCTATAAATATGATAAAGTATCTCTCTCCACTGAAACAAGGAATATAGAGTAGTCCGTAAATATCAATATGAATAATCTCAAAGGGTTTTTTTTTTCTTATGATATTTTTCTTTGTATACTTTATTTGCTTTTTCTTAATGTAATATATGCAAACATCAAAATTACTAAAGTCTAAATCTTTCAAAATATTATCTTTACTAAATTTTTAATTCTTTTTATGGAGATATGCCTCAAACATCTATACCATAATATAGAAGATTTTTCATCATTCAAACTAAGTGTCAATTCAATATTTGATTATAGGGTCACTAATATCTTTGTAAATTGAATATTCAAATTAATTTTACACAAACTATCATGTATAATTCTAAAATCAACTTTTATTGAATCATAAAATATACTAAGTTTATCATTATAAAAAGTAAGACAATATCATAACTTATCAATTCTAGATAAAAAATTAAATTTTTAGAAATAATAAAAATATAGTATGTGTCTGCAAGATCCATTAGATAACCCATCTTTAGGTGTAGGCAATAAGTTTCTACTACTATTATTTTTGCTTTAAGATGATTTTCCATAATGATGAATCTTTTTTGTTCTTTTGGTTTTTGGATTGAAAGGAATATCTACATATCATTGGTATTATAAGTTGAAGCACCGACATCAATTCATTAAGTATTACAAGGAATCTCTTATGTTTGATTTGAAACATATAAAGGTCGAATTTATACCTTTCTTTTTTAATTAAGTCTTACGTTTAATGTGGTCCTTTTTTACGTATTCTTTCTTGCCACAAAAGAAACATATTATAATGAAAGCTTTCTTTTTATTAGTCTTTTTAGCATTTTCAAACTTAGTAAATTTGTTTGGTGGATGATGCATCGACCTTATTTTCTTATTACCAACTTCTTGATTAGTAGTTAGAATATTATGATATCTTTCTTAACTTAATCTTAATTCTTCCTGAACACATATACTAGTTAGCTCATTCAAGTCTCAATTGTCTTTATTTATATTATAGTAAATCTTGAATAGACTAAATTGAGAAGGAAGATAATTAAGAATGAACTATATAAAGAAAGACTCATTCACAATCATACCTAATGCTTTAAGTTTCACAGTCTTGTCACTCATATTGAGAATATAATTTTGAATATCTCGAGTGTCATTATATTCAGTCATAGTCAGTTTTTTCATTAATGTGTCTTTTATAGCCTTCAAATATTCTTGTGCGCTAGTTGTAGACGATAATGAAGCCTTTATGTTATTTATATTTATCATTCTTATAAACATTAAACTAAGCCTATTAGATCCTTCCCAAGCATTCATTTTATTAACTTGTTCTATAGTGCTTTCATAAGTCAAGTTTACATATCTTTTAATAAGTAATACTGAATCAAAATCTAATATACTTAGTGTGATCTGCACATCTTGAATAATTTGAACCAAAGAGTATAGAGATACTAGAAGCATTAGAGCGTGTGGAAGGAAGTACCATTGTAAAGTATAAAATAACATTAATCTTTTTAGTTTTCAAGATATGATGAATTATTGATATAATCTATCTTTCACCTTTGGGTGAAGTATAAATATATCTAGTGCTCACTCAAAATTACTTTTGAAAAACTAATATCTTTCTTGTGGAATAGTATTGCTACCCTTGGATATATAACCTTAAACTATAAGGATATCTAAAATAGCATTATCCTATTATATCACAAGTAGATTCTACTTTCAAATTATCTAAATCTTCTAATTATGTGTATCATTATAAATATTATTTATAGTCATAAATAAATAATATTGTAAAGGCATGCCAGTTACCTCATGGCTCTTTCGTTGTATACAATAGCACATGCACGTAGTCGTTGCCTACAATTGGGCTAGTAACCCCGAGATATCATCACCCTCAATAATATTATTGTCAATAACAAACTGTCAATAGTGTTCCATCAATCAAATATGAGGAACCTCGTATTGCTCCTAAGTAAGAGATTAGATAGAAAAATAGATCAACAAAACAAATATATTATTAAAACATTATGAATAAGAATTGAATAACATCTTTTTGATTGATGCTAATAAACAAATCTAAGGTATTTAATTTTAAAATTATGGCTCTGATACCAATCGTAAACATAAAAACTATAATTATGCTACTATTATACCAAAAACTTTAATACTAGGATTGAAATCAAATAATGATAGATCAAGATTTAAGATGTATACCTTTTGATGCTATTTAGAAAGCCTTTATCTGATTTACAAATGCACCGCCATCAGATTTAAAAATTACAATGATGTCAATATGCAAGAAGAACCTATTCGTCTTCTCTTTTGTTTCTATCCTTTACAAGACCACTACGAATGATGGATTAGAGATTAAGAGAAACTAAAAATAGATACATAGTCTCAATAACTAGTCTTTCATTCGTAAAAAGGTTATATTTTTTTTTTATAAATGAGAGTAGAGGGTTTAGGTTCACTTATCAACATCATCTCCTAAAAATTATATTATAATTAAACTTATTTTTTATTTATTAATAACCATCATTAAAATCTAATTAGATCTATAACATATTTTACCTAATTAGATAAGAACATTCTTCTCTCATTAGCTGTGGATACAATAAACTAAATGAAAAGATCATACCTTTAGCCTAGATTGATGCGCGTCTAAGTGTCACAAAAAATCTTCATTTCTCTTCGCTTTCAATAACTATTCGAGATTACTTGGTCTCCAAGGAGGGTCGATGATGATTGATGAGAACCCCTAATGATACATTTGTCCAAGCTGTGGATGTTACTTGAGGTGGGAAGAAGAGGTAAAGGTCATGATCGTAACAAGTGCGTACGAAGAACAAGTTGGACCACAGCATTTAAATTATGTCTCGATGAATGAATGCGCCATATGTTTGGTTGTGGACGAAGCTTCGTATCTGTACTGCACAATCCAAGTCAAATCCAAGCAGAATGGCCAGGAGACACGCTAGCATCTGTGAATTCATATGAAGATTCTTTCAACATTGCTGGCCGTCTCTATTTATCGTCCTCTTCATGCAAGAGTCTCAATCCGCTTCCTTCCTTACATTCCAAGGATCCAGTCGTTCTCATTCATTAGTTTGCTTGGCTGCTTCTTTTTCTTCTTCTCTCCTTTCCTAAGGTCCTAGGGAATACATTTGACTTCAGAGAGTCAACATGGTGGGGCCAAGAAGGCATCACTTCTTTTGTACCCTATATCACAAAGTCGACAGGAAATCTTCGACAAGTATGACCAGCCTCGAAAACTGTTGTTTCCTTAAGAAGAACATGCACGTATAACGAGTTCAGCTACTGTACCAACGATTTGCTGTAACGTGTTTCTAGATATCGATTAGGCCTCTCACGAAGGTGATTTCAGCAGTCAAACTCCGCAGGTTGAGTTGAAGAGGAGATGCCGATATCCGAGCCTTCCTTGGCGTTCTTGTCGCAGGACAGATCAATCATGGAGGACTCGTGACGGAGGTTGAGCGAGAGAGAAAGAGAGAGAAGCTTTTTACTTGGTTTCTTTGACGGTACAAACAATATGAATAACTTGTCAGGATTTTGTAAGTAGGAATATCTATCGTGTTGTACCATTATATCGGCATAAACACCCATATATGATCGTGTTCTTAAGACGAGGAGAAAGTTTTTGGAATTCTGAAATATTTTAAAATATATTTCTTCTCCAAATTTTTTTTTTTTTGATGTTTATTTATTTCTTCTTGTATAATAAAAAAACAGTGACATAACATTACACCCTTATGTTTGACTCTAAGAATAACAAAACGCGGTATCCTAATTCATAGATTGTGCCACTGTGACCGCCGTAATGGTTTTCTCTTTTGGGGTGATTCGGTGAACCTAAAGAGCATTTCCTCTTTCTTTTGGGCTCACAAGTACTTGATTACACTGCATCCTCAACCATAGATGAAATTTATTTACTAGAACGATACTTTGGCATCTTTCGAGTGTGAAAAAGTAGAAATTTTAGCCCACCAACAATAATTAGATGGTTTTTGTGTAAAAGCTTCAACTTGCTCTACTGCTAAGAAGGAAAGTGGTTTTTGGGTCTTTCTTTAAGGTCTCCTGGCATTGAAGTCTCCAGCATGGCATCGTGGTTTGGTGTCGGTCGCTTCCCCTGCTCTGCTCTGCTCTGCGCTGATGAGTTGGTTTTTGCGTGACCACCAAGAGGCTTTGATGCTTGGTTTCGATTAAAAGTGGGGTTTTGATGGCTGTTACGTTGGGGATTCTTCCGTTGGTGTGAAGCTGCGTAGAAGGTTTCCGAAAGGAGCTTTATGCTTTCTTTTCGAATCTTTGTTTGTGGCGCTCTTCGTGTGATCCTTTTGGTATTTGACTTCTTTTTTCTGTTGTTCTGGATATGGTTTCTGCCGATGAATGCTTGGTAGGATTAGAGATAAGTTCTTTTTGCTTCTCAAAGGCTTAGTCTTTGTCTGCGTCCTACGTCTTAGGTTTATTGGTGTGCGTCATAAAGTTTTGTTTTGTTTTTTGAGCCAATTTAAGATTCGATGTTCATTTGTGAACTTTTCTGAGCATTTTATGATGCTATAGAATTGGGCTTTTTTTGAGATTCTATTCTATTACAGAAAAGGGATTCAACTTTTTCTCTTCTTCTGATTTATTCCGAGGAGAGGTTTTTGGATTGTTTTTTTCCCATTAGACTTTGTGATTTCGACATCCACTCCTGTTGGAGGAGAGGAAGGTCACTTCTCCCCTGTTCTCTCCTTTTCCTCTCATAATTTAAGGGGAATTCCAACGTTTTGTCCTCCTTTTCATCGATCACATTTCCTCTGCTACTTATGAACTGATGAACCAATGTTTTCGTATGATTAATCTTAACTGCATGAAAGCTGATCTTTGTTTCTTCTTCTTTATACTCCTTTTGCAAGTAAAGAAAGATGTATAATTGTTAAGACTGGGAAAGGGAGGCAAAGAGTTGGGTACTCAAAGAGATGGAGAAAGGCGACAGGTTGCTACATAATTCAGTTACTACAGTTGCACTTGCTATCAATGGGACAAGCAACAGCAAGCATATAGTTCAGTGGGCTTTGAATAAATTCATTTCTGGGGGTGGAGTTATGTTTAAACTTCTACATGTTCGGTCAAGGATTAAGATGATTCCGTCACCAAGTAAGTCATGACAACTAATTTAACTCTTTTGTTGGTCATTCAATTTATCTTTTCAGTCTTTCCTTTCCAATTACCATCTTCTTTGTTAAAACAGGAACAAGGATAGGTAACACTCGAACTCTTGCAATGCGGTTACACGCATAAGAATTAAGCTATGCTGCTAATCAACAACTAACAATCTTGGCTATGGCAATAGACACATCCGTCAACCAAAAAAATAAAACTCCAAGTTGTTAACATAAATGAAGTTTCATACTGTGATCAACTTTGTAGTTGATAAAGCTTCAATCAACTCATACTGATACAGAGTGACCATCTACAGGAACCTGCAAAATCCATCTGATATAGAGGCAATTAACAGACAAATGAAACTTTAGTTATAGCTTTTATATTGGCTTGTAGAAGAAGTTTTGTTAAAATTTGTATAATGAAAAAAATATCAAAAAGCATTTAGCAAGTAGTTTTGCAGGTTGGCCACGTGATACAACTAAATGGATACCTAAGATTAGTGGAAGCTGACAAACTTTTCCTTGGATGCACTTCTTATGTTTTTATGGAACTCATCAAATCTTTAGCTAATGGATACATCTCATCAAATGATACGTTGCAAGACATCCTTAGTCAATTCTTTGCTTTATCATGATGTTTTTTCACAATCTTAGGTGCTTCTATAATTATCATTTAATAGTTAAAAGACTAAAAGATTTCATAGTAGAAATATAAATCTAGATATGTGGCATATTTGGTCCATTTTATAATTTATTGTAAGATCAGATTGTTGAGCAGCTAAAAAATACCCTGCACAAAGTTGATGAAGCTAAGATGAGAATGTGGAACTAAATTTGTGTCTTAGTAGAGGTTAAGCTGAGAGAAAAATCATTTAAGATAGTATTGATATGTTTAAAGGAGGCCTAAAGTTCTGATTAGACGATGTGAGTCGAGGATGGGTATTGTGAGGAGACATAGAGGGAGACCTTAGTAAAATTCATCAGAGACAATACAAAAGAAATTTGATTGCTCTCAACATAACTAGAGATATTGTATTCCACAAAGCCCAATGGCAGAAAAAAATGTGTATTTTGGCTGCTTGTTGTTGTTGGGAGAAATATCTCTACTGTCTTAGTTCATTGACAGTAGCTGATGGTAAATGTAAAATTTAGTCGATCTCTTTTTCTTATCACATTTGTCTCATCAAGGACAAGGAATAGTCGAATAAGGCTAATCGAACTTGTTCATGAAAGTATAAAATTACATCTAACACAGTATCTGATATTTTGAAACTTGCTTGGATTATGCTGATTCCATTTTGATAGTTGAGGCCAATCACTTCTGATTTCTTGTTTGCATAATCCTTGAGAATATAATGACATCTTGGTCCTATTCCTCATCAATTTTCCTTGTTATGTGTGGAAACTGTGACTTGCCTATCTTCAGTTAGTCAAATTGCTAAAGGCGAGAAACCGTAGTTACCGTATCTGTTTGATTCCAGTTGTTGCATTAATTGCTTCATGCATTATCTCTAAACTTGTATCTTCTTGATGCGTATAGTTGTTTTTCATCTCTTGTTAAATTTTCATGAGAAAATTAGTTTTTACATGTGCCTTGTGCTCAGCAAGAAATGGATTGGCGAAGGAATATAATATGATTTGGATTTTTGATGAGTCCATCTGCTTAAAGAATGCAATTTTTTGTTCTGGAATGGGGTAATAAAGGAGAAAATAACAGATAAGTGAAATGTAAAGAAAGAGAGTGGACAATAGACTCTTTGTTCAAGCCATGAATTAGCATGTGAAGTCCTTTCATGTAAGTTTAATTTACGAGGACTTTATTATTTGCTTTATTCTCAGACGTGGTGAAGTGTTTCACTCCTGGATATTTGTTTCGATATCTATATCTATAATTATGTCTACCTTGACCTGTCCTGTCCTTATCTACATTTTGGCGCTGAATATCCAATAGTTAGGTTCAATTAAATTTTAATATTTCTCCAATGAGAAAGTGTAAGCTGCAGCAACCAAGTATATAATCCAAAAAAACAATTTTATAACATTGATGACAACTAATCTATTATATTTTCCTTTACACAGAGTCTTGCAACAGTAATCTAAAGGAAAAGAAAAAGAGTGAGTAGCAAGAAAAGAGTAGAAGATAGTTGAAAGATTTAGAGCAGAGAAAGGTACCAGGGCCTACTCAATAAACTTTCATCAAGATAAGCCCAATTGCAGTTAGCCACATGATCTTTTATTTGTGATTTTTTTTAAAGGCAAATCCTAATTAAAGGACCTAACGATAACAAGAATTTTTCTTCCATGAAATTTGTACATGTAAAACTCTTTTTTAAGAGGCACTTATGGCCTCCTAAACCTGACTATTGCAATTAAATAACATCCTAATTCCATTTTCTACCTTTTAGAGGTCTAATACACTACAATTTGATGTTTATGTAGCTTTACATCTTACTGAAGGAATCACTAAGGGTGGAAAGTCATTAAAAACATTCAAAAAGAATTGGCTTGACCCCGATCCATACACAAACTAAATCTCAATATAGGACATAACCTAAACTTAAAGACACCTATATAAAAAACTTGTAGTTGTTTAAATGATAAGTTATCATCATTTAATATTATCACACTATCATTTAGAAAAAAATTGATTTTTTTTCATGTTGTGTTGGCTTTTACAATTGGAGTTCCATTAATTTTGTGTTTAAACATCTTAACTATTATTACCTTTAAGTCCTCAATAAGCTGCACACTTAATTTCTACACGTCATGTACCTATTATTTTAGTCGGGAATCTCCCTGTTGAGCAAGTGCAAGATGTTGTTGCCTCTGCATATAAGAAAGAAGAAGAATGGAAAACAGAAGTGATGCTTCGCCCCTACAAGAATATGTGTTCTGCAAAGCAGGTCAAATCTATTGCATTGTTTTTTGTTCTCAAATCAAAAATAAGCTTTGACTATGTTAAACTTATACTATATCTACAGATTGAAACAGAAGTTGTGATACTTGAAGCAGATGATGTAGCTGAGGCAATATCAAAAGAGGTCACAGAAAATAGCATCAGCATGCTTGTTATAGGTGCTTCTTCCAAAAATGCAATAATCAGGTATTATGACTCAACCTTTTGATTAGGAAAAGAAGGCTGCTGTGACTTGCATAACCTATTGCTCTAAGAAAATTGAATAGCAATCTATTGCAGATAAAGCAGAAAATAGTAGCCTTTTATGAGAAAGACTCATTTACACATAATCTTACTTTAGTAGGTGATGATGAGTTAGTGTTCAGTTCGGTGCAGTTTGCGATTGATACCAAGGTTCGCCGTACCGTATCGTACCGGCGTTTCGATCCGGGCTCGGTACCGGTACGGTACGGTATACCGCTCGGTACACCCAGGTGTACCGAGCGGTACACTCAAGTGTACCGATCACTGTACACTGCCACAGTGTTACTGTACACTGCTACAGTGTCGGTACGGTACGGAGCGGTCCGCGTACCGCTGGCCTGTCGGACCGGTACGTACCGCCCGTACCGGGCGGTACAGTCCGGTACGACAAACCTTGATTGATACAATAAGATTTTGTGAAATACAATGATAAAATTTAACTGAAAATCCTAAGAAGAGTATGATAATTATTAAGACCTACAGAATTCAAATTGAATGATTTTGAATATCATTTGACTCGAACCGAATGCCACATATCAATCAACATAAATCTAAAAACAAACCTGGCCTCATTATGTTATCAAATGTTATAATCTGAAAGCTTCTTTACATGTACAAAGTTAAATCTGAATCAGAAGTATATGGCCGTATAAGTAGCAAAGTATTTCCATGTTATCAAGTTCTTTTATAGTTACACTGGTTTGAATTTTCTCAACAAATTTTGATTTGGCTTCAAATATGTGCCCCAAAAAACTATGCTTGAATTTAATTTGATTTGCTCTTTCATCACATGATGCAATTGGTGTTTTTCTGATAATCTAACATAAATGTTGTTTATAAATAAATGCCAAGGTCTAAATAGAATGTTCTCTGGGAAATTACTTGGTTTCTCCATCTTAGTTTTTGTGATTTCTGTTAAATATGTTTCTCTTTCACTTTGAATATACTAATATTTCATATATTAGTCAGCTTTTACATAAGTGTAAATTAGACTTTGTAAGGAAGACATTAGTCCTAGTAAAGCACTTAAAGCCAAACAATTCGTGCACTGGGGTTTTATTGTTTGAATTGTCTGGCTTTTCCATTGAAAAATAGACTTCCTGAGTTTTCATATTCAAGTTTGTCCAGCCCAGCATCTCCATGTTGGGGTAAGGCTGCAAAGACTGGCCTTTGACAGACCCCGTATTTTATACGAGCCTTCTGCGTTGAGCACCTTCTGATCACCAGATTATGGAAATATGGTTGATTTTATATCTTTTGACATTTCCCTAAAAGTTTCCATATATATAGTCTTACATAGTTCCCAATTTAGTTGCAGTCAGAATTTTTTGTGTGTAAACAATGATCCCTTCACACTGCATGACTGCATAAATATTTAAATGTCCATACTTTCATTATTCTGGTCTTACAAACATATTTATACATTTTTTTGCTTTAAATCTCACAAAGTTTATGATGAATATGTTGCTGTAGGAAACTTTGGGGAAGCAACTTGTCATCCAGAATTGCTGAATGTACTCCAAGCTTTTGTACAGTCTATGTTGTTTCAAGAGGTAAACTGTCATCTGTTCGTGCATCGGCATTTGGGACAGATGAAATTGCACCCACATCAGTGACAAAGGATAGTATCAAAGAAGAAAATGATTCTAGTGCAGTTTTTTATAGTTCTTCAAACAATTCTCCAATTCTTAAATCAGGTAATGGACTCTGCCTCTCTGACACAAGTTGCAATTAACTTATGCAGTACTTGAGATGACAGATTTAATCTCTTTTGGTATAGAAACTTCAGATCATTTTCATCCAAAAGCTCCATAAGAATAGTAGATATTGCAATGAGTATACTTTGACAAGTACCTATCTACTCTTAGAATGAAGTGTCATTGAGGTCAATCTAGATTCTTTTTCTGGTAATTGGTTTTTCAGTATAGATACATGGATCTATTATCCATAGTTTGATCATGGAATGTTGCAGTTATAGGCTTGTTATTTATATCCATGTCAATTGTCACTAGATTCATCATAAATAATTATGCAAAATTTTGGAACTGTCAAATATGAGTTATGATGAGCCTTGTTGTGGAGTGGTCTGAACCCAAACCACATCTCCACCTGGACTCATGCTAGGATTGGCCATCCTCCCTCATGACTGACCACATGAAATGGATCTACATTGCAAATTAAGGGTTGTTCAGCTGTCAGGCCACCATCTTCAACTGGTCCAACCATGTGTAGGGCTGAAAGACTGCTTCTGGTGCCTTGTGTGATGCTCTATGTAATTTCTATTAGGGAAACATATGTTCAAATTTTATCTGGAGTGGAAGTGAATTCCTATTTGAAAAGTGACTCCTACTTGAGCTAGAAAGAGACTGCATGTTTCCTATTCCAGACAGGAAGCAATCAAACTTGGAAAGGACTTCATATGACAACTCCTAAGAGTGATACTAGGATAACAAGTTTACCTCAGTACCAACCTTTTAGAAGAATTTTTTTTCATTTTTCTGTTGAATTCAATTTTTTTCCTTATTATGAGTACTTAGTTTGATGTTTAAAAAAGCTCCTAATTTGTGTCTAATTAGTGTTCTAAAGAACAATAATTGAAATTTCGTACCGTACCAATATTTCGAGGTTTGCTCGGTATGGTACGGTACGAACGTACCGAACAATATGTTTAAAAAATATTAAAATTAATTTTAATATTCAATAATATTCAATATATATAATTATATAAAATCACAGAAATATAAAATAGTTAACGATGGTGCGCTCAAAACGATATTAAATATATTATATTTAAATGATATTAAATATATAAAAAATATATAACTTAGCAGCGCTCACCTGAACCCTAGGTGAATAGCTACAGCATCGAGGGATGGCAGCAGGCGCTGCAGCGAAGGAGCGGAAGAAGAAGAATCTTCTTCGGTGTCAAGGGAATGATGGCAACGGGCCCCGAAGAGCTACGGCGTTAAGGGAGCGATGGCAACAGGTGCCACAACAAAGAAGAAGATGACAAAGGAGGAGGAGGAGGGCGAGGCCGGGTACTATTTCTCGAAGCTTCTTCCTCTTCTTCGAACACCTCTTCTTCTTCGTCTCGTCGCAACCGGGCTGATATCTCTCGGTAGCAGGCAGTTCGCATGTCGGTCAGCTGGCAGACCGGTATGTACCACCCGATACTGGTGGTACCATTCGGTCAGCTGGCAGGCCGGGTACTATTTCTCGAAGCTTCTTCCTCTTCTTCGAACACCTCTTCTTCTTCGCCTCGTCACAACCGGGCTGATATCTCTCGGTAGCAGGCAGTTCGCATGTCGGTCAGCTGGCAGACCGGTATGTACCACCCGATACTGGTGGTACCATTCGGTATTGCAAACCGTGCTAAAGAACCAATAAGGATACAATATCCCCCAACAACAACAACCCTTACATATAGTCATATATATACGACATATAAGCCCTTGAGGCATGTTTGAGACTTGATACCTTACTACTCTGACTACTCTTTTAAAATAGTTTTAGCTTAACTTAATTATTCCCATTCACTTATTCACTATTTTCCCCCAAAGAGAAGACACCCTGTCCTAACACCCTTCATACAGTCCTTATCTTCTGAGTCATGTTTCTAGATGCACCAAGCATCAAAAAGAGTGTGGGAAAGAAAGGTAAACTTCCTTGATAAGTTTAATGCAACACAGATAAAGATATTGTATCTTCTTTCTCGCAGATAAACAATTATGAAGTTCTCATTTTAGATATTTTTTATACTAGATTTGGATAAAACTGTCTTTTATCACAACAACATTTCAGTTATAATTTCAGGCTGCTATCAACTTAAATGAAAAAAATAGCTGATAGTATTTTCTTACTGGAATAATTCTTATGGATTTTTTTTCTATTTTGACTGATACATAAAAGCAAAGTTCACTCTGTAATATATGTTTCAGTCACATACACGGCAGATAAATTTGTAGGGAAAATAGAATACAGTGACTAATTTTAGGGGCCAACAGATGGTCATCATTCAAAGTCAAACATAATCTTCTGTTCATCAACTTTATGGAATTTGACATATCTTTGCTTGAGATTTTGGAAGTTGTCCATATAATAAATTTATTCTTTCTGCAGAAATGATAGACTTGGACACAGAAGTAAACTTCCCTTTTCAACTTCCTTGTCTGCCACAGCTTCAGCAGAACTTAGCCTATGCCAGTAAAGACTATGAGAGCTCAAATTCAGCTAACTTTCTTCTAACTAGAAATACATCTCTGTTTGAAGATTATAGAGTTTCCAGTTCTAATACATCAGAGACTCAATACAGTAACAGTATAGGTAGTTTGAGAAGTTATCAAACAGACAAGTCATGGAGTTCTAATATGAGTTTTTATCGTTCGACAGAGTATTCACAATCAGGGAACGAGGTAACTAGACTCACATTATAAAGCTTAGTCTTTAGTGTACACATTTCTACCAACTGCAGAGTCCTAAGTCTGGAGTGAGAAGTTTCCAGATCACAAGAAAAAAATTTGGGATATGCAGATTAGTCTGTTTACTCATTGCTTCACTTGTGCAGGGAGATATTCATCTTGAACTTGAAAGGCTGAGAACAGAAATCAACCATTTTATGAGGATATATAAATTAGCTCCCGATGAGTCAATTTCTGCTTCCCAGCAGGTGAGATTTTTCTTTGTATTAAAAAATATTTACCAAATAGATAATTGATATTTGAGATTTGTTCGCTTTAACCTGTGAAACCTTGCTTTGATTAGTTGAATGACATACATACACACCACACTGAGGAAATACTTAGGCTTCAAGAAATATGGTCTAGATTAGAGAAAACCACCAAGATGGCTCAACAAGAAAAGGAAAGACGTGAAGCTGCAGAAAAGGAAGCTGAATATGTTAAAGAATGCACCGAAATAGAAGTTTTACTGGGGAAAGATGTGGAAAAAAGTGCTTCTCATGAAGTCAGTGAGAAGCAAAGTCCTGAAAAGGAACTTGCATGCAGTAGTGAGCCCTATGTGAAGTACACTTGGGAAGAGATAGTTGCTGCTACCTTATCATTCTCTGATGCTCTCAAGATTGGAGTTGGAGCAAGTGGAACTGTTTATTGGGGAAGCTTTCATCATACAGTTGCAGCTATAAAAGTATTGAACTCCAATGAAGGTTACAAAACCAGGCAGTTCAAGCAAGAGGTATTATGTTTCTTCTTTAGTCTTAACATCCAGATTATATATGTTTCTTTAGTTTCAAATAAGGATGTAAATCTCAATCCAATATTGGTTTGGCAAGTGGTTATGGAAGAAGAAACTGAGATATCAGCAACAACTGGTTTTATTATGGGACAGCCCATGTTCTATATCTAGCATTGAGTAGACCTCATGCAATAACTGTCCTAGTTCTACCCTAGTTTTTTGTTTTATTTTTTCTGAAATAATCACAAAAGCTATTTTGATTATGGGTCTACTATCAAATATTTCAATGCATTATCTTAGCATTCAATGTGTATTCCTAAATAATCTCATTTTTCAATTTTTTTAATCATTTTATCTTACCAAGTTTAATGTTTGCCGGATTAGTCGTCATTTATATGTTTTGATTGCCGGATGTAATGCTGAAAGATCTAGCTCTTACAGAATTAATAAAAATTTCTGGTTATTAATTGAACCAGTAAATATCAGTCAATATGAACTGATCCAACTGGTAAATGAAACCTCAGTTTCAAAGTTCCTTACCAGGAGAAGCTTGAAATAGAAAATCAATTTTTGATCCAGGAGAAGTTAAGTTACAGTCTAGTTTTCTTTTTCAAGAATTTGTGTTGTCCCAACAAACATGACTGTGTTATTTCTATATTATTACACTTCAAGTGTCTAATTTGTGTTTCTGGTGTTCCAGCTTGAAATTCTTAGTAGAGTTCGTCATCCACACGTGCTACTGCTGCTTGGAGCTTGCACTGAAAAGGGCTGCTTGGTTTATGAATATATGGAAAATGGTAGCCTGGAGGACAGATTACAATGCAAAAACAATACACTCCCACTTCCATGGTTCTGCCGCTTTCGGATAGCATGGGAAGTTGCCTCTGCTCTTATCTTTTTTCATAACTCAAAACCAGAACCTATCGTTCACCGGGATCTTAAACCTGCCAACATTTTGCTTGACAATAATTTTGTGAGCAAGATCGGTGATGCTGGCCTTTCCACCTTATTTCCTACCTTAAATATGCCGTTGTCTACAATGTACAAGGATACTGATCCCGTGGGTACATTTTTCTACATGGATCCTGAGTACCAAAGAACTGGTTTAGTTTCACCGAAGTCTGATACCTATGCACTAGGAATGGTGATCTTGCAATTGCTGACTGCAAAATCACCAATGGGACTTGCCCTTATCGTTGAGACTGCATTGGAAAGGGACTGCTTAATGGATATTTTGGATTCTAAAGCTGGACAATGGCCTAAAGCTGAGGCAAAAGAATTAGCTATTCTTGGACTCATCTGTTTAGAGCTGAGGCGCAAGGACAGGCCTGACTTGAAGGACCAGGTTCTTCCAGTGTTAGAGAGGCTCAAAGCTATGGCTGAACAGGCTTACGACTCAGCACTACATGACCCCTCTGTCCCTCCAAACCATTTTATTTGTCCAATACTGAAGGTATTCAAATATTGTTTCCTAGATCGATAACCTCTTTCTTTATCATATACATGTGAGACTACTTGCTTTCCATCTTTTATTGTACTCATTAAGTGGAATTACATATGTTTTACGAGTTCCATGAAAGTTTGTACAGGTTGTGATGGATGATCCCT
Source organism: Musa acuminata AAA Group (assembly GCF_036884655.1). Classification (NCBI taxonomy): domain Eukaryota; kingdom Viridiplantae; phylum Streptophyta; class Magnoliopsida; order Zingiberales; family Musaceae; genus Musa; species Musa acuminata. The sequence continues at coordinate 38,853,902 of NC_088353.1, read as the reverse complement.
GCATCGCTGCTGATGGTTACACGTACAATCGTAATGCAATCGAGACATGGCTCAGCAGGAATGACACATCCCCAATGACAAATTTACTGTTGCCCACTCAAGAAATTATATGTAATAATTCTCTTCTTTCTGCAATCAAAGACTGGAAGGCCAGAACTCAATGAGACACTCCTTGGAAAGCGACGTTGTGTTCATCAGGTAAAGCAAAGTCACATTAATCTGTAGAAATAGTCAAGTGATATAATAGTTCCCCACATACCTGTATCAACAAGTTGACTGTTACGAGGCCTCTGCTGCAATAGTAGGTAAAATTCATCAGGAGGAAGAACAACTTCTACAACACATTCTGTGTAAATACAAAAGCGCCCTAAAGGTTTTTTGGAGCAGAGAATTATGAAATTCTTTGTGGTGTTATGAAATGAATATAGATGATTTTATGCTAGTAGTCCAGAAGCGAATATTATGATTTGGATTATTGAATTTTCCTAAATGCTTTTTCATGGATGCTTCTATCAGGTGGTTCTTGTCAAGATTACCTGACTAGATACAGTTTCACAAGAACAGTATGGTTGTCATTGGATGGTAATTCAATCTGTACCATCACACAGTTGGTTACCATGTTTCTATGAGTGTTTAAAATCCATATATGATAATGTGAGCATTCTGCTACTAGTTTCATGATTGTGCATATGGAACAGATTCATGAAATGCTTCTGAAGATTAGATTTCAGCTTATGTCAGACCATGTGATAGGAGAGGATGAATACAAACTTCTGAACAACTGCATTCGACATATCATTCATGGCATTAGTTTTGAAATCTGAAACATAATCAGTATCAGGATTTTTATAGACTGAAAATATAAGTGATATAATAAATAATTATCCTCTTGAAAGAAAACAGAAACCATCCGGTTTGATAATTTCCCAGCAGTTTATTATAAGAGATGTATGTCCAAATATTTCCACAAAGTTTTGGATTGCTAGTTTGTCACAAATATGATGTTTATTTCTAAGGGATGTATCTATTTTTTGCTCAGTGATTCGGAACTAATAGTCCATGAATACTATCATCGGCATACATCAGATAATTAATTTTAACTTCCTTTTAGTAAAAGAATTATTTTTTTCTAGAAACAAATACATTATTTAAAAAAGAATCTGTTGGACGACAACAAAGGTGGATAAAAATTGGATTATTTAAAGATTTTGCACATGCATTCATGAAATCCAACGAAGAAATAGAACTCTTGAGCTTAAAGCTCATGCATAGTATTAGACCAATATATCATTGTTGCATAAACCCACAATTACCTCTGACTGGAGTGGTACTTTCTCCAACGGCTGACATATGTTTCATTTCTGAAACAAATATGGCTTATGAGATCCAAACTTAGTTCAGATCAATTTTAAGAACTCTATTTTTCTCAAAGATTGGGTGGATTTAACCTGAACTAAAATTGGTGAGGATTAAGTTAAATGTAGTCTAAATTTGAAGTCTCAGTTGCAAGATTTCAATCAAGATCATTCCGTAGATACCAATCTATCTCGACTGATCATATTCAATTTCATATTGACATTTTAGAAAATAAAATATAATAATAATTTGATGATTTAATTCAACTTTTTGTTATATTATTGGTCCTATCTAATTAGGTAAAATACATTACGGATATAATTAGATTCTTAGATTTAATTATAGTAAAATTATTTATGAGATGATCTTAATGGGAGGGATTTTCCTAATTAGTTATCTTAGATTCTTTACTCTCACCTATAAAAGAACAAGATCTCCTAGAGGCTCAATGCGAATAATTAGATACGTAGATAAGAGGAGACGAAGATACGTGATATTATTGAGTTAAAATTATATATCTTCTCTCATCTCCCTTAATTACGTGAATGAGTCAATGAAAGATTATAGATCTTTTCTTGTCTCTCATTTATCTCTAATTGATCACTCATAATAGTCCTGCGAAGGATAGAAAGAGATGAGAATATGAGTCTGGTTTTTCTTACAGATCGGTCTCGTTATAGCTTTTGAATTCGATAAAGTGATGCTCGAAGATCAGATAAAAGATTTTTAAATAGCATCCAGAGGTATACATCATAAATTTAGATATATTATTATTTGATTTCAGATAATGATATTAAAATTTTTCATATAATAGTAGTATAAGGATAGTTTTTATACTCACAATTGATATTATAGATATGTTTGTGAGATCAAATACTTTAGATCTATTTGTTAACATCTTTTGAAAATGTATTATTTGGTTTTTATTTATGATGCATGAACAATTCATTTGTATTGCTGATTTGCTTTTCTATCTAGTATATTCTATCGCTTGCTTGCGAGCAATGTGAGGTTTCTAATGCTTGATCGATGGACTAATATCGATAGCTTGTTGTCGATAATATATTGTTAAGAGCAATAGTCTTTGGTTGTTACTAACTCAATCATAAGCAGTGACTACATATGTAACAAAGGTACCGTAGATTATGACAACCTTATGACGACTTTGGCCATTATTGTTGTGTACGATGACTACGGTGGCTTTATAGTGCGTGCAGTAACACCATTGTCTATATAGCTCAATGACTACAACGACTATAGTAATGTCATTACAATGACATCTGTTGACCGTGGTTCACATCATTGGACGCCTAAAGCCAATGGGGTCGTTGGGTCCTCAAATAATGCATGTGCATAGCTGCATGTAGGTGGTGTCAGTCACACCTCACACAACGATTGTGGACGGTGACTACAATGCCTCGCGCAGGCAATGATTGTGCAAGGCGATAATAATGCTTGCGCAACGACCACAAAAAGGGAGTGACAATTAAGGTTTTTACTAAAAAGATAACTTTATACCTTATAAATTGGATAATTCTAATTTGTGTCCCTAAGATTACTTTTCAATTATGCCCTTAAGAGATTTAAATTTTTTATTATATATCCTAATTAAAATGATAGTTTTATCGTTAAGAATTTAAAATTTTTTAACTCATGTTCTCGTTTATAAAATTGATTAGTTTGATTTATTTTAATCAAATATTTTGATCGGACTTGATCATTAATGTATTTTGATTGCTTGACTAAATTTAGGTTCAATCAGTTAAGTTTTGATCGAATTCAGGAAAAATTAAATTTTGATTAATTTTTATTCTGATCAATTTTAATTTTGATGGGCCTACTTGGGCAAATGATTGGCCTAAATCTATGAGCTCAATTTGGGTAGCCCAATTTTTTATCTGTCCAATTAAATATGATTAACTAGTATAATGGTTTTATGTAAAAATAGAAAAATTATATATTATAATTTTCTTTAATAGTTTTCTCATATGATATATTGATTAAAATTTTATATGTGATAAATAGAAATTTAATTATTATTCTTAGAAATTTTTTTAGTTATTCACATGATGCAAATATATACATTTGGATAATGATTTGAATAGTAAATATCAAAACATTTGGATAATGATTTGAGTGATATTGCTTATATTTTAAATATGCGAAAGAATTTAATTTATCTATGTCTTTATGAATCTTAGGGTTATGGCTACAAGGTTTATGTTCTAAAGATATATAAAAAAATCTAATTTCTTTATGTCTTTTAGATTTCCAGGGTTATAACTCCAATGTTCAAAGTGGAGCTCTAAAAGTTACTCTGAGGTCATTATCCTAATGAAAGTAAGATGTATTAAAGGTTGTATAGTCTAGAAGGAAATATAATTAAAACCTTAAAAGGACTATAAACATGTTGCACATGTAGAAGTTGGTAGGTACCTAAGTAGAAAATTTTATTCATGGTGTTAAAAATAAATTATGATATTTATGATTTTTAAGATGCAAATGATTATGATAAAAAAATCCTACTAGTGTTAAAAGAGTGAAATGAGGGTCTCTCTCTAGAATCAAGTAGTGTTATTAATTTGTTTCCAACTACACAACATGAATTGGTGAGTTTATTATAATCAGGTGTTGGGCAATAAAATAAATTAATTTAATATGATTAATTCTTCAAGTCAATAGTTCAATTTCAGTTGGAGGTATAAAATGAGTAGATACTCATCAAAATAAAGATTGTTAGGATTAGTAAGTATTTTTTAAGTTGTAATTAGGTTTCAACTACTTGGGAGGAGTCCTAATTAAATTTAGACTTGTTGGCGGATTAGGATTTAGATTAAGAATTCAAGTAAGAAAAATCCTTAGAGAATTAAAATTTATTCATATAAATATACATTGCGTCTTAAGATTTTTATGAGAGGGAGAGGCAAGAGACATTGGATGATCGTATAGGTTTTTCTTTAGTGTATCTAGAGAGAATTGAGAGAATAGTTCCTACAATTTATGTGACAGTGTGTACAATGGGTTTCAAACTTAGGTTTAGGTTAACTTGAGGAAGAATAATTTTTTATTTAAAATTTTTCATATAATAAAGAATTTAATTTTTTTCATAGACCTAAAGAGGGAGTTGTCGAATCATATTACATATCGGTTTTATGGTATGTTCATTGTTTATTGATCTCTGCATTTTTTTTTTCAGTTTTTCTCTTCCTTTCAAGACTTTCATTTTATTCAAATTTTGATAATCAATTTAAAAAAATCTCAATTTCTCCTCTTGATCTTTAAACTGTTAAAAGTTTGTTCTTTCTTTTTTTTTTGCTTGAGAAAAAAATAGTGATAATGACACCTTTTTCATTTACAGTAAGCAAACCAAAAAAAAAAAGGAAAGCTAGCAAATTAATTAAGAGATGTATGCTAACAAATTCAAAAGGGACTACCAGAATTATGAACCTCAAAAGATTGATAAAGCCTCAAGAAGACAAAAGAAAATAAAAATATAAAAGATGAGAGCATCCATTAATGCATGCAATAAAGATTAATCTTCATTGTTCACCTGGCATTTTGGAGTATGTGCCAGCTGACAACTTGAGAAACTTAACTTCATTGTCAGACAGTACACCTGACCAAGAATTGGTGTTCAAATCCTGCATAAGAGAAGTTAATTTTTTTTATTTTTGGAAGTGGATGGTCTCTGGTCAGCTCTTGCACTCTTGCTGCACACCAAACAGTTCATGATTTCACTGGTGAAGTTTCTCCCTATAAATCCAAATGTTGAGCTCAATCATTTTCATAGGCTTCTCAAAAAAGAACATTTAACAATGAACAATTCAGAGATGCCTTGCTGATGCAAATCTGCATGAAGCATAGCCAACAAAAAATCATGAAATAGAGTAAGCTGAGTCTCCTTTGATTGTTGGTCTTAAGAATCATCCAAGTAAAAGGAAAGCTGAAGGGTTTCTATCATGCTACTGGAAGCATGTTGGCCCAGTTTTCTTATGGCAAGTCACTGGTAGAGAGAGAGAGAGAGAGAGAGAGAGATGTGAGGCCAATTCACATCAAGGTAAAGAGCAACTGGCAAACCAAAGGAAATGGAGACATAGTAACTAAAGCAATCCAATCCCTTCATTGGTATCTTTCCAGGACAGTCTTACACTTAGTTCTGCCACCTACGTAACAATCTATGCCATCAATCCACAGCAACAGAAGCAAATTCAAATTAGGGAATGTTGACTGCATTGCACTATTTGAATGTGAAGTGGAGCTTTTGTAGATTGTGATGATTGTTTTGACACTTTTTCAGTTTTGCTTCTTATTAGAGTTAAGATCAGCAACATGAGGAGAACAACTGTACTATTGCAATCTACTACAGTCTCCATGGCTTGGCTTACATTGCCAGCCATCCAAGAATACCTCTTCTCTGGTGCAGAATAGGAGAGGAAATGCCTGCTCTGAAGCACTTCCTCACTATGGATGAGGACTGCACATGTGAACAGCAACAGGAAGTAGAGGAATTTAAACAGATCAAGGTAGCTATGGAATTAGAATCTGAATTCAACAAGCCAAAGCCCTGTATGATTATTAGAGAAGATAAAGGTGTTGAGTCTGAGAGAAAATTATAGATAGAATATTTTGCCAAGGAAGTATTTGTCTGATTCAGAACCTCGAAGGCATGATGTTCCAGTCTGTCTGCTCATGATAACTTTGTTTTCTTTCTTCTGACAAACTAGTGAAGGCTTTTACTTTTTGGCTTTCTTACTTCCTGAGAAGTAGCCTTGAAATGATTACTGTAACCCTCGGTTTCCATCACAAGGCCATTGATTTCTCATGTGCACCTTCACAAAGGGAAGACATGGTCATTCTCCAAAGCCTCAAGCCTTTTCCATTGAATTCTACTTACTGAAATCAAGTAAGATGAAGACGGTGGATTAGTGTTGGAAGTAATAGGTTGCTCGGGACAAAAGTTAGTCCACCTTGTCCTTACTATTTCACCTACTGATCGTCGAAATCAATTGCGGGCTTCCCAAGTCACAATATCTTTTTATGCAATATCACCTCGTGATCGAATTGGGGAAACCACGGGGAAGGTGGATCGACATGAACACACAGCCAATCGATGCGCATCAGGGCAACCCTCCTTCACCTCCAAGTAGTCAAAATGGGGTGGTCGGTCAAGCTGGAACAGGACCAGCACCGGTCAAAATAACCTACTTTCGACCCACCAAATCCCTCCTCGGCCGTCCGATCGTTTCCCGACCCAATCCGACGGTCCCGGAGATCAGCCATCATGCATCGCGACTACAAGCTTCAACATCCACGCAATCCGTCGTGTCCTTTGACCGCGACTGGTGGCATGAATTGACACTTTGAACCTTGACCATCCAATTCTAACACGTCACTCGTCACGGTTGAATCAGAACTCAATTTTTTTAACATTATTAAAATATTTATTACATCATGTCTAATTAAATTTAGAGTATTTGAATATTATTTATTATTTTTAATTAAAAATTAATGGACAAAGTTACTTTAATCATAGCACACATATATACATAATTATTTGTTTGGAATAAAGTTGATTTCGTGATACTGACCGATCGAACGGCTCGAGAATTTTTATGATGCACGAGAAATTTCGTACCTAATTATTGAGCTTTGTGAGTCGGTTGGAGAAGAGTCATGAACGCTGTGGCTTGAGGAACACGTGGATCCAAACGCAACCCAGCTGGCTGCCACGTGCGTTCTGGAATCCTGACATGGCATCTTTCACGCCCAAACTGCGTCGTGAATTCATGGCGTACGTACGAATTGGGAGCGATTGCAATTATTGTCCAAAACGTACAATGCCACATTTATCAAAATTTGATACACTCTCATTTAAAGACATGAATGTGGTTTTTCATGTGTATTTTTTTTACTTTTATTTGATATTTTAATATGAATAATGTCAAAAAAATAGATTAAATAAAAATATGTGTGTTATGTACTTGAAAGATGGACTTCAACAAAAATAATGATATATTAGAAAAGGTTTTTTTTTCTTTGTCTCGATTATAATAATGTCATCAGTTCATTTAGGGTGCTCTCGAAAGATTTTTTGAATAAATTATTTATTATTTTCTTGCGCTTATGAGCATGTTCCTCGTTCCGCGGCCACGCAAGATGCAGTGTACGTGAACGCAATTGGTCATTCGTCTCCGTACAGGAAAATATAAACAAGGATTTCTCGGTGCTCGACAGACAGCAAACTCGGTGTGGGGGCGAAGCGGTTGAAGGCACGTGGCCATAAAGGCGTGGAGGGGCCAAGCCGTGACAAGGGGCTCGGTCGCGGGTGACGTCGCAGGTGCATGCACGGGGCCGAGGCGAGGGGTGGAGCCCGCCAGACACGAGGAGTGGGGATGGGAAGCGTGACCTTATCCGGACTCGTCCACGGACAGTGCACGCGTCTCGCTCACTTGTCATCGCCGATTCCTCGCCTGCCGTCTTCCCTTCCCTCTTGTCTCTTTCCTTTTCGTTGCGCTCTCTCTCCATCCATGGTTTTAAATTCTGGCTATATCTGATATGAATGGACAAGAAATTTATTATTATACGTTGGCTTATTTGCTGTGAGTTTGATTTAAATTATCAATAATTTAGATAGTCTCTTTAATATCAAATAGGTTAAGAGCTCTTAATGGTTTCACAGAAAGAAAAGCTAAAATTAATTATATGAAACTGTATAAAATGATTGCAACATTTTGATTTATTAGTTTAAATTAATTACATTTTTCTTCGATAATATCAAATAGACATACACACACACACTTTCTAGATGTTGTCAGGTCACTACTCAAGCATTATTAGCTTGAAAGCTACTAGTACCACCATGGTTTATCATATCATTATCTTGGAAATGAGACATGTTCTACGAATCTATCATGGCATAATACACATTGTCACCTTAACAGGATTCAGGTGGGGAATGTGAACTTGGTGGAACCAAAATATTGGTTTCACAACTAGAAAGAGAACCTAATGGGGCTCATATGTACTGTTTCAATCATTTTATTTTCATATACCTGCAGCTGTTTGGAATTATTGGAGAGGGAAAATCAAGTACATATGATGAACAAACATCAAAATTAGCAAAGAGAACTTGCTTTATTGATGGCTATAATATTGCCGGTTACTTCTTTAATCATGTTATAATCGATAGCATATAAGATTTTTTCAACTTATAAGATTTTTTCAACTGTACGAGAAAATCTCATTGTTCTGTTGAAGGAAATCATCCGTCCTAACTTGTATAAATATGGAAAACATATCAACGAGGAATATAGTTTTTTTTATAATTTTTATTTTTCTATCTTCTTCGTTTAATTCTTTACGTGGTATCAAAATTGCTTACATAGAGCAAGCTCTCTTCTTACTATCTGACTCTTCACCAACCTCATCAGCGAATATGTCGATGTCGACGTTATCACTTTACGTTGGTACCTCTAACGTTGCAAACATCGATGTTTCTTCTCTCACCGATGCATATACAATTAGACGTAGTATTAAATTCTCTATATTGATATAACTAGTCATTATAGTTTATATAATTTTAGAAAATTAATGAATTATGTAGGAAAAAGATTTTTTTACTCACAATCTGCTTTCTTTTTTTATTTGACTCAAAAAATCGGTGTCTATCTTTTCCAAGAAAGAAAGAAAGCAGTCATATCTAAAGAGAGGAAGCAAATAGAAGAAACAAAATCCGTATCAAAAGAGAGAAAGGAAGCAAAGACAAAGCCCTATCTTAATTTCTGGCCCTTCTTTTCTATAATTTTTTTTTTCTCTATGCTAAAGAAAGAAAGCAAAGAGAAAAACATGTAGAAAAGAAGGGAAGAGAAATTAATTCTCTCCTTCTATTGTTTAACATCATCTCACTTGTCAGAATAAAAAAAATAAAACTATAAATATTTGAGTCATAAAAACCAACACTGCATATTTTATGGATAGAAGTAGTAGAAAAAAGCAGGTAAAAGTCGCCTAAATGTTCCTGAATAAGCTATCTATCTGTACATTAAATTTGCTGGAAAAGTTAGGTAAACATAAAATGTCTTTAAATAGTGCAGTATATATATACATTGGAGGAAACGATCACTCAACACCTCCGCAGGGAACTTGCGATAAGAATAGAAAAATATTATAGAGGACAGTAGTGCAACATCTAATATATTTTATATTTCAGAGCAATCAATGGGAGTGTAGCATTCGTAATTGAGGCTTATAATGCAGCGTAAGCCATGAAGCACTTGTGTTAATCCTAATAAAATGACAGTGGCACTACACTTATAAAAGCCTCTAACGTTTTGTATTTTACCACTAAGAAGTTGCTTTATCGACCTAAATCTCACCCACCTCTTTCACGTTTTGCATAATAAAATATAAATGTTCCAGAAAATATCAACGAGGACAGCATCACCGTCTCCTTTAGCTCAACGAAATAAAACAAAGAGAAAGCAGCAATGCGTCCCTTTCCCGCACCGTCGATCCGATTAAATCGGCGAGTAAAGGAACGGTCCAGGCTTCGCCAGGACGCGACCCGCTCCACGTGAGGACAACCCGTGACGGGTGACGACCTCACCTGTGACGTCACCGCCCCGTCTTCCACGTTTTATTACGTCACAGGGGCGAGAGAAATGATAAAATTTAAGAGGAAATGGGATTTCTACCACGTGATAAAATTGGGAACCTTCAGGGAAGCACGAGGCCCCTTTCCTTGCTATATAGCCTTCGCACCTTCCTCTTCCTTTCTTTCACTTCCCAACCGGCTAAAATTCACCGCTCGCCTCTCATCCTTACCACCGGTCAACGCAAACGCATCATGTACCAGTCACAAGAGCTCGCTCTCCTTGAGGCCGCCCGCCACCACCTCCTCATGGACGCCGACGAGCCGAGACCGGATCCGAACGGGCCCTCCGTGGTGACGGCCTACCGCCGGAGCTCTAGCTTCGGGAGATTCGTCGCCGACGGGTGGTCCGACGGGCTCCCCTTCCGCCTCGACGACTCTGACGACATGGTCATCTACGGTGCCCTAAGCGACGCGTTCCACCATGGCTGGCTCCCCTCCGGCGCCAAGCCGGAGCCCGCCGCCGAGGAGGGGGAGCTGACCCCTAGGCTGCCGCCGCCGGCTGTCCAGGTATCGCAACAGCAGCAGCAGGTGGCGGCGGCGGTGGTGGCGGCGTCGTTGAGGGCGGCGCCTGCCAAGGGAAAGCACTACCGGGGGGTGCGGCAGCGGCCGTGGGGGAAGTTCGCCGCGGAAATCAGAGATCCGGCGAGGAATGGGGCGAGGGTGTGGCTGGGCACGTTCGAGACGGCGGAGGACGCCGCCCTCGCCTACGACCGCGCCGCCTACCGGATGCGGGGCTCCCGGGCGCTGCTCAACTTCCCGCTCCGGATCGGCTCCGAGGAGGCCGCGGCCGGGGCCGCCCCGGCCGTGGCGTCGCCATCGAAGCGGGCTTCATCCGAGCCCAGCTCCTCCTCTTCCTCTTCCTCCATCTCCTCGTCTTCATACGGCACCTCCTCGTCCTCGTCGTCCTCCGAAAGGGCCTCGCCCAAGAGGCGGAAACGAGGGGAGGCCGAGGCAGCGGCCGCAGCGTCAACGACGACTGGCCCGGTTCTTGGTCCGCTTCCTGTTCCGGTTCAGGCGCAGACCGGTCTGGGTTTCGGCAATAGACCGGAGATCTTCCCGGCCGGACCAGTCGCTCAGCTGCCACATGTAGGCCAGCTTTTGGTTAGCTGAAGGCACTACAGTAAGACAGTGGAGACTGGTGCTCAAAACAAGAGCTCTCACTGTTCCAAGAGAGAATGTGCAAGTCATTAGTGAAAGTTTTAGGGTACTAGAAATGAGAGCATATGTAAAACGAAGTGTAAGAGAGAGAGAGAGAGAGAGAGAGAGAGAGAGAGCTGTTTGCTGTTGGAAAAAGGAAAATAAAATCAGCTATTATGGTATGGTGAAGGGAGAGAGTGTGGTGTGATCTCTTATGGAAAATAAAAACGAAGTGTAAGAGAGAGTGTGATCTCTTGAATAATCAATCAGGGGTTAGGGATAAGTATTATGGTATGGTGAAGGGAGGGGTTTGTGGTGTGATTTGTGGATCAAAAATCTCTACTGTGTATAAAGAAATCTAAGCAATCAATAATTACCTTCATTCTTTCCTTATAATACTTTATTTTCTGTAAGATGACACCAGAAGCATGTGATGGTTGACTTGGTCAGCAAGCCTACATATCGGATGAGGGTTGGTTGGACGAATGAGGTCACCCTCCAAAGGAAGGACAAAAAGCTCAACCAAAGTGTCATCTTAAACATGCGATCGAAATGTCGGGTTCCATAAGACATGAGATGAAACAACTCAGATCCACAATGGTAACAAGAAAAGCTGATTTCACAAGCGGTAAATTATGGTTCTTGATGTGAATCCAAGTTGAAAGGGCTGGTTGATGCTCAGACCATTCATTATCTGATATCGTACCTCTCTCTCTCTCTCTCTCTCCGGTTTGTAATTAATGCTCAGACCATTCATTATCTGTTCGCAACTGGTCATGCCATCCTTTGTGGTGGCGTAGTCCCAAACTATTATGCTGAGTCTGCACACCCACAGACTCCTGCAATTTCCCTAACCTTATCGTAATCCTTTTAGATAGTTTTGCAAAAGCTTATCACGTACAACCTCCTTTCCATCACATCGGTTTCGCTAAAAATGGGATGGACCTCAATCGACAGAGAGAGAGAGAATGATTTCCACGTTCAATATATTCCTTTTGCACCCACCAAATTCTTGTTTCCCCCACGCACAATTGTTTTGTGTGATGACTCCCTCCATCGAATTAGTTCATGTTAACCCACTTGCAAAAATAGCTTTTTTGGATTACATGGGTTTTCTATTCTCTAATCAAGATGGTTAGAGGAGCGCACAAGATCTAATCCACCCTGGCCCTCATCGTCGTCCACCTTTACCCAAGTGAGATGGTCCCTTGGTCAATGCAGGAGACCAATCATCAGAAGCCATCGTTCCCACATCCTTATCCTAACCGGATCTAATGTTGCAACACGTGTCTACCACAGCTTGAGTGTGACCAGGTTCCATGTCTTGCAGACTCCAATACGAATTTAATAGCACCAAGTGGCACACAGCTGTAGAGAATCAACACAAGCCATTGTTCTACGAGGCCACACCTGTTTCGACGATAAAGCTGAAGCTACTCATCGTATCCTCTTTCTCAAATTGCAACCATTTTAGCCAATAACTCAAATAAACATACCTGTTAGCCATGAGCTAGGATGCATGAAAATCTAGAAAGAGGCCCTACTCCTGCTGAAACAGGCTCTGAGATGGCACCACACCGTGATAGAGAACAGCCACCTCAAGAGAGATGATGGTGGAAGATGTGTGTGTAAAGAGAGAGGAGCTTGTGAAGTATTATTCTAAAAGTGGATGAGAAAAAGAAAGGTGTAGCAGTGAAATGGTGGACTGCTTTGCAAGTGGTTCAGTGAAAAGTCGGTCGTAATGGTGGCAAAGACAGCAGCAGGCCCATCCCATCCGGTGCTGGTGGCAATGAGATAAGAACAAAGTCACTACTACCTTCACAGCAACAGCAACACCAAGGCAAGTGATGGGGATGGGGGCAAAAATACGGAGAAAAATGTACACGAGTGACATCTTTATCATATGTCAATTTGTGTGTCTTCCCAAACACGATAATGTACTCACAGAAAGTCAACGATACTTGAGAAAAAAATATCTCCAAATGACAAATGTTAACAAGATGGATCATGTTGGCATAGTAACCATAAATATAACATCATCCCAAATACTATTTTATGTGTCATCCAAACATTTAAACATCCAGGTAAAAACAGATGCCAGTATTACAAATTCAGATAAAGATACCCCAACATTCCACACGTTTACAGGACAGATACACATTTGCACAATAACCATAGATATATTACGTTTTAAGACTGAATGAAAGCTCATTTGAGATGCCAATGGTCCCCTTGCTTTCTCTCTACAACAAGACCACCTCCGGCACACGAGATAAAAAGAAAAAAACAATCTCAGCCAGTGGTTTTTCTTTGATCCACTAACATTCTTCTTTAGACTTTACAAACAAGCATCAAAATTCTGCATTTCAAAGTCTATATTAAAATCTCCGGTGAGAGGGTTAATTAAATATTACCTTATATATTTGACCCTATTAGTATCGCGATCCCTATATTTTAAAAAATTATATTAAAATCTTTTTAATTATGAAAGAAAATAAATAACTTCATTTGTTCTAACGTCATCAACTGTATTGATAAAAAATACATGTGACATCATGTGCTAGATCAACATGAAAGTGATAGATAAAAAGATAATTTCAATATCTTTCATTTTCGACATGTAAAATTAAAATTATTTTTTTATCGATAAAATTATTACAAATAAAAAAATATTAAAATTATTCTTTTATCCATTACATTCATGTCGATCTAACACATGATGTTATATGCTGTGTTCTTCGCCAATATAGTTGTAAGGATAAATGAAGTTATTTATTTTATTTTTAGAATTATAGGGATCTTAATATAGATTTTTTAAATATAAAAATTATGATATTAATAAAATCTAAATATAAAAGATAATATATAATTAACCCCTGATGAGATATCTAGATGCATATTGTCATGTTGTGCCTTTTTGTGATTAAATGATGCATGAAATTTCAAGATCCACTTACCCAACATTATAGACCTTTGCAGTATACTGACATACATACACCTCAAACTGAAGTGCTAGGAAGCTTCCTCCAAAGACGAGGGTGGATTGCTGCAGCACGTCACAAGGCCTACAACAACATAGTCAGTCAACGGAACGTGAGCCCAACCAGCGGTCAGATCCACAGCTACCATATGTAGTATCACAGGTTACCTGCATCAGCTCGAAAAGTCAAAATCAACAAAAAGGACCATTCTCTTAACCAAAAAGAAAGTAATCTGAGTTGTATGCCCCTTCATATGATATGATGCACAAGAGGTCCATTCGTGACCAGAAAGAAACTAGTTGACTCGTGTGTGCCTTGAATATGATTCACAAGAAAGAATGTACAGACTTCACAATAATCCCTTTATATTGTTTTCCACCCCCACCATATTATATTATGGTAATCAAGGTTTCAGATTTGATCCCTTCTTCATCATCAGCTTGTCCTTTCCCCCCCTCCTCCTCATCTTCTCTATCTCCTCTCTCGTTCTCAGTACTAACCAATATGTATGTGTATCGATAGACCAACTAGCAAATTGATTGGATCCGATATCAAATTTTGTACCATGGAGTAACAAGTAGGATAACATATTTGAGTTGCTAACTGAGTTTGAAGCCGGTGGAATTTAGCAACACAAGAACGCCAATAATGCATATGTACAAGCCAATCCAGGCAAGAAAACATAATTAACAGAAGAACTGAACTAGGAGATTATTATGATATGCTACAAGACTACAGGTGGTTAAATCTTGTTCTCTTCAGTCTTCGGGCCTACCCCTAAAAAGGTCACCAGAATCAGAATGCAGCTGATAAATATTATAAATTCCTGTCAAGCTTCTTTTGATTTTTCAAACAAGCATTAAACTATATATACTACCAAGTCAAAGTTATAGCTGAGATTCTCAAGTCTTTCTCATCACATTCAAGCAGATATCTTTTCTTTTCTCTCTTTTTTTACATTTCATCTTGTGCCCTTTTTGTAGTCAAATGAGAACTAAAGGTAGGGCCTGCCCACATAGAATATTGTAGGACACCTGCATGAACACGAAAGAGCATTGTCAAAGTAAAACAAGGGTGGGTTCAATTCTCTCATCCGTGAAGAGGTTAAGCTAATTATGATGCACAAGGAAGCTTGTCTTCCTGACTGGAAAGAAATTTATTCACTTGTCTGGACTAGGAATATGATTTCCAAGAAGGCATGTACAGATTTGACAATAGAAGAAAAAAAAAAAAAAAAAGACTCTTACATGCATTTCTTGTCATCCCATCATATTCTATTGAATTAGCAAGTATGACAATGGATTTGAGTTGCTAAATGAGTTGATCCTGGGAATATTTAACGACGTAAGCTCACCAGCAACAGAGTGCAGCCCCAGACAAGAAAGCTCACTATTTGTTTCCAAGATGTTGTAAGCTGCTAGGCTCAAAAACCAAAGGCAGATGATACTGTGCAGTACAAATCTACTCTTCCACTTTTGTTTCTTTCCAATTTTCTGTAAGTCAAGATGTAGTATGTCATAGGCTGTTTTAGTTGATTGATGAAGCATAATCATACCGATGAGTAAAAGCCATTTCAATCGGCTGATGGAATATAATCAAAGATATCAGGGAACGAAAAGTTGAATCAAGGGGGGGAAAAGAAAGCTTTTTCATCAAATGAAGATAAAGGGTAAAATAAAAAGTGTATCACCACTCATCTTGAACAACAAACAGAGTACTATCTTGTTAATGGACACAGATCCATCCAAGGTCAAAATACCACCATATCAAGCAATATGGGGCTATGTTACTGGACACAGACAAAGGGTTTTGAATAATGCTCAACAGTTGAGAAAGAAAAACTAGTTGCTTCATCATGTCAGCTG
Organism: Musa acuminata AAA Group; assembly: GCF_036884655.1. Classification (NCBI taxonomy): domain Eukaryota; kingdom Viridiplantae; phylum Streptophyta; class Magnoliopsida; order Zingiberales; family Musaceae; genus Musa; species Musa acuminata. The sequence goes on along the minus strand of NC_088353.1, from coordinate 38,837,910 downwards.
TTGACGGATGAGACAATTGACCCGCAACCATCGCAAACAAACATAGATAGCAATAGTATTTTTTTCGATTGTTGTTAATCATAATACAATTTTTAACCATCTAAAACTAATATCACTATAACAACTACAACAACAAAACCATATACTCCCAACTATTTGGAGCCGACTATGTGAATCTTTTATCACCATTCAGCTCTATAAAAATATTTATATTCTTATCTAAATTAAGAGTGCTTAAATTTTTACTTATACTTTCTAATAAAGTTGTTTATGTCTCTCAACCTCTCCTCGTACCACTAATATTAACATAATCATGTAATTAGTATATAGGATTCCTTTGTATATAGTCATACCATATTAAATAATGCCTTCTGATCTTATCCTTTATCGAATCTACATCTGATTATTCACGAATAAAAATTATTTTTTTTCTATCTTTCCTTATAAGACTACTCATCCATCTTAGCATTCTCATCTCAATGACACAAACTTTGTTTATTAACCATCAAACATTAAGATCCATAAAGCATAATTGGTCTAACAATGGTTTCATATAATTTTTCTTTTAATCCAAGAGGCACTTGGTGTTCACACAAAACTCTTTGATGCTACTCTCCATTTCAAGAGTCTAATTTTTACTCTGTGAATAATATCTTTATATCTCTATTTTATTCAATAAGTGATCCAAGATATTAAAAACTTTTACCTAATGAAACTTCTTATATATCCAACTTAACTATATCCTCATGTCTACTCTTAGTATTATTAAAATTACATCTCATATATTTATACTTAGTTCTATTTAATTTAAAACCTTTGTTTTTCAAGATGCCTTTATAACTCAAGTTTAGAATTGACTTCATTTAAGCTCTCATCAAGCAAATTAATATCATTTCAAATAAAATGCACACAAGAGATTTTTCTTGGATATAAATTGTAACTTCGTTCATTACTAATGTGCAAAGATAAATATTTAATGTGGATCCTTAGTATTCTCATGTACTAATAGGAAATATATATATATATATATATATATATATTCAATAAACATACTCCCTATAATCCACATAGTTCTAATGTTAATGAATACACACACACACACACACTTTATCAGAAGCCTTCCCTAAATCAATATCAACCACATACAAATCTTTCTTCCTCTCTATACTTTTTCATGAATTATCCCAATAAATAGATAACTTCCATCGATGATCTTTTAAACATAAAACCAAATTGATTCACGTCATATTCGACTTTCAATCACTATTTTCTAAAGTCTCATAGTGTGGCTCATAATCTTAATCTATAATTAGAAAAGTTTAAGACATCACTCTTATCCTTATTTGGTACTAGAAAACTTTTCTTCCCTTAGGTATTTTTCTAGATCTTAGGATTTTGTTAAAAGAAGAAATCAACCAAACTATTCCTCAATCTCCGAAGCTCTTCCAAACCTCAATAGGCATGCCATCAATCTCACTCTTATCTACTTCCATCTTTTTTTGTGTTTCCTTAAGCTCACTTGCTCTAATTTTATGAACAAATATATAAGTATTAAATCTGCTATATTTAGGACTAAGTTATTTGTGAAATGTTCTTTAAATCATTCATAAAAATAATTTCTTTACAAATTATAAAAGTAATTTATTTCCTAAGATGTTGACAACCATAGGGTATATTTGTTTTAAGCAATATATAGTGGTATAAGATATCAAATGCTTAAAAGATTTACTTGATGTAAATAAAATCCATAAGAAATGCATAAGAAATTATTCAACACTGAGAACACATATCTTGTAATAAAAAAGCAAACTATAAAAGTACCTCAACTTTCCAGAGAAATGTTGTTAGCGTCAATGTATATGGGGAGATGCATGATCGAACAGACAAAAGGAGAAAAGACACTACTGGAAGAAAAAAAGAAACATTTTCTTCTTTAATTTGAAAGAATAAACCAAATTGGTATCTACCTCATTAGTCCAGGGAGAAAAGGTTAAGACAAAAATGTACCCCTTTTACTGCGAACGTCACAAGTCACAACAAAATTAAGCTCGAAGACCTACCGATGATCGAATAAGTCTGATCAACACTTTCATCGTCGATAATCTTTCATTTACATCGTCATGTTGTTGTTATTTTGCCACATCCAAAACCTTTACCGTGCATGTGAACCTAATCTCTCCGATCAATACGCCCAAATAAAGACACTTGATGATGATTAATATATATAATAAACAAAATGCGCAAATCATGAAAAAGTTAAGCTCTAAGACCAAAAAGACGTAATTCAATATGTCTGTGCAATTTAATCAACATCTTCACTGCAAATATTTGACCAAATCGAAAACCCACACTGTAAATGTTATGGGCATCCATTAAAGCTTAATAAAAGAGGGGAACCCATCAATGGACATTGTCACGGCGGAATTAGTGTTTCAGGAACTAAAACGACAAACTATCCCCAACAGCTACCGCTTTTACATGAACCAACACCTCATCAAGACAGCACAATGATTAGCACGAGAACATGGGAAGCAATCACAACCAACCTAGATAGAGAGAAAAAGAACCACGATCTTGGCGAAGCCGGACGGAATTTTATAAGAATCGGAGGAGGAATCGACGAGATCTGATCGTTCCCCACTACCCTCAGATGAGGGTTTCAGATCCTCTCCCTCTCGCGACTGCTAAGTCGTAAGATGAAGCGCTTCATCGCCCAATGTTAAAGCCGATCTCTAAGTTGGGCTGTTTATATATACTCGTCGAGTGTCTTATAAGTAGTTTAATATAATGAAAAGAATATGCCTAAGAGATCAAATCGGTGTTGGTGTCAATAATATATTATGTCTCACGTAAAAAATCGAAGTTGATAATTACATAAAGGATGTGAGGATAAGTTATATATTATGGTGTCGAGGATGTAATGTTAATCATCTAATTACAAACTATTCTATTAAAGAAAAATACTTTTGGTCGAGAAGTGGTAATTGGATGGTTCGTTTGCTAAGCAATTTCTTCTTCCGCGCTGCGTCGACTAGTAATGAAGAACATTAATGGTTTGTGCGTTCATGGCGGAATTTATAGTAATTATAATTTATATCAAATATATATTCGAGTCATTAAAACATAATCCCACTAACATTTTGGCATTTATTCTTAATTTTTTAATAGTTTTTAAGATTAAAAATTTATGTTAAGAGATTCTAATGTTAAATCTATATACTCTGTTTATTTCTGATGCATAAAAATAAAATATTATATTATTTATGACATTTGAAAAATATATATTTATTATGTTACTCTGGATTTAATAAATATCTTTAGTAGAGTTTAAAAATCTTATTACTTCTCAAGAATCATTAATCTCAAATGACAAGAATTTATCCTTGAAAGAAGATAAAGATGTCATTCTTACAAATAAGAAACATAATAATAATAATAATAATAATAATAATAATAATAATAAAGATAAAGAGAAGAATGATACTCAAATGAAGAAAAAAAACATAATTATAATTTTAAATAAAGATAATTATAACGAAAAAGAATTACCACGAAAATTCTAAATCTAGAAGAAGGTGCTTTGTTCCATTACCCTAATCTGCAAGTTTTGAATGTGATCACAAGAAGCTTTATTCTACTGATAGAACAGTTCAACAATATATAAACTGAAATAAACATAATTGATTGTACTACGAATGTTGACTGTTTTAACATTTATTATAAAGAACATTATCTGATTCATAAGAATTCAAGCAGCTAAGAAAAATAATCATTACCATGATATTGACATAGTTGCCCTCAAACACACTCTTTCATAGGTTGCCTCACAATTGAACCAGCAGTTCATACAGGAAAAGAGAAATGAGTGGCAAAGGAAACAAAAACAATAGCAATGGAAAATCTGTGACCACACCGACGCAATTTTCATGAAATAATAGTAAAGACAGCCAATTTATATAGGAAAATTATTGTGAATTGCCACTTCTGTTACAATAAGTGATCAGAAAATTTCTCTGAATACCTGACCTCAAAGAAGTAACTGCTGCCGGAAGCTTGTAACATCATGTGTGCAATTCGAGACAGTAATTCTCAAATCTCTGAAATTAATTTCCTAAAAACCTGCAACCATTGGTTAATCTGCTGCGATGAAGGGATCAACTTCCCCAAGTTCAGCAGTTAGCGGTTCCAGTTCTGATGTATCTTCACCTTCAGGGATAAAGTGGGTCGGAAATGGTAGTAGAGATATGTTTGGCTTCTTGTATACAGCATCTTTGATAAAAACGAAGTTTCCTTCAGCCCCCGGTACCTGCAGCATCCAGAAGGTGACAAAACCATGGCAAGATGAATTTGCAAAGCATGTACATAATTTAGCATTCATATATAATGAAAGGTGAAATGCTGATCAGCTTACCTGACCCTTCACCCACATCAAGTTTCTGACAGGGTCTATTTTGTATATCCATACATTCTTTACCGTGCACTGCTTTCCACCCATTCGTCCAGGCATTTTCTTTCCTTTAAAGACCTATTTAACAATCATGATATAAGACCATATTTTATACATGTGTGTGTGTATATATACACACACATACACTGGAAATAGAGATGAATTGAACAAAACATTACCTTTTGCAAAATCCAGACATTAATTAATTAGTGATGGATAAATGATGGTATACAAGAAACAAGTAGCTGAAGTGGATAGTCATCGCTTGTAAGAGATGGAACAGCATGAGTATTGGCAGGGTCAGATGCTGAATTACATCTGTAGAAAAGGACTGCTTCTATGGCTCAAACTTATGTTGTCACTCAAAAGAAAAGGAGTAAACAAGTATCAGGGGTTGTCAGTAAGATATCGAAGCACCAGGTAATGGCCATATGAGCATCAATACTATTAACACCACATTTTTCTATTATGTATGCAGTAATATTTACCAAGATGTCTTTTAGATTAGTCTAGAAGCTGCCGAGGGAAGGTTCAAAATTTCAGAATAACAGCCTGTATAGCAACCTATAGAGATGGATTTAACTTCCAGTTATATGTTAAAAGATCAAGTTTCAGTTTTAGAGGCCAAGGACAGACAATGTCACATGCAAAATGGAGCTCGAACTAATAGACTAGCCAAGCCCCAAGAGGACTACAATAATCTTGTCATCTTCTCAATCATTTTGAAGCCAACAGCTTGTTTTAAATGCATTTTTTCCAACAAGTTGTCGGATCAATACAGTATTATTACACTGAGATATATACCACTCTGTTTCTATCAGTATTACTGAAAGTTTCATAAAAAATAAAGGTAAACAGTGTCTACCACATGGTATTGAGCTCTGTATTTCAATACTTGGTTGGACCAGTACTATACAGACCAGTCAAGACATACCAATCTTAACTGTCTCCTAAACCATGGAATATACTAGAGCAACTTTAAATAATAACAACTCAATAATTGCCAGATTTCCTAACAGCAGTCGAGCAAACGACAGAGCAACTCCCATGCAACTGTGCTTCCCAGAAGATGCACATATACAATAGTACTTAGCTACAAGATATAAGTGCATGTGTATGCATGCTGCTCTTAAAGAAACATAAAAAATCCCAGAAAATGTTTGGAGCACAAAAATTGAAGTCTTTGACAACCTAAAGAAAAGAATTCAATAACTAAAGCCGAAAGCAATTGTCTTTCAACATTGAACATCCAAGGGGCCTAGAACTCTGATTCATCAACTATGAATGTCTTAGATCCTCAACCATCACGGTGCATCAATACACCGACCAACCCCTTATGGTCATATCACAGCGAGGTTTCTTTTTCTGTTTTCATGCACTGCTTTCTAAAATTTTGTTGGCCAGCCCAAGTAGATCCCAACAGAGCCAAATCATGGTATCTCTATCTTCCACATTTTCCTATGTTGTGCAAAGGTGCCGAAAACCGGATCATCCTTGAAGCAGATAAGGGCCTTTCAGTTGGGTTCTCTTTCTATTATTTTTTGGACATTTTAAATCATTTTAGACCAACTATAGAGACATACATTGAGTTGTTTTCTCATCTATGGATCCTACTTTAGTAATATATAGGGTACGAAAATTCTCTAAGCCTTTAGAGGTTTTTTTTGTGTATTTAGGGAAGCCAATTTTCTCATCTTATGCAATTCTGAGATTCTGAATAAACAGACTCTTCTCCCATAAAATATTTTAGTATGCTGTATATATAGCATATTATAAGTCCTGGAGGCTATGTCTTAGTATTGATTATTTCATTATTCATAATATATTTTTCATAGTTTAGTTATAAATTCTATAATTCCTCCCCTCTTTCATCCTTGGGAAGCCAATTTTCCTTACTCGAATTGAGGAATACCCTGACAGAAGAATCATCTCGTATCAGCTAGTCTTTTCAACAGAACATATACTAATAATAGAATCTATCCTATCCTGAATTGGCAATTGCTTTTTCATATCTTGACAATACTAGGTATCAGGAAAATGCTAATATGACAGGTATAAGACCAAAATCAAACATAGAAGTATCACATCATTGTTAGTCATAAGATCATCCTACCAAACTGCTGCAGCAGTTATAGTGCAAGGGTTAAGTACTATTGTATATGTGATTTTAAGATGAATGACTTCATGACAAACATACAGTTCCTTAAGGCTGTGCAGCTCTGATTATCCTTTTCCTGCCTCGAGTGTTCAGCTTCTAATCCCCTTATTAACACAGTTCCCTACATTGTTGGTTTACAAATACCATGTCATCTCTAACTTGTACCGACATATATTCTTTAAATGCATTTAGTCATCGTCTTTGGGTCCCATCCTCATCTATCATTATAACCTATTGTATACCTATATAGCACAGGCATCACCCACAGAATATGTCATCACTGACTAGTAAAAATTCAAGAAACGTAACATCTGATCTGAAAAATCATATGCTTATAGGGAGTTGTTTTTGAACTCATAGACACCTTTTATAAAGCTTTTTTTCTGAAAAAAAGAAAAAGACACCTTTTGTAAACACATACCTATTGGCATAATTACTTCTAGTATGATGTGCTTGAGAATGCACAAGATGATTAGAGTTGAAATATTGGATGCCAAATAGGTGTTATCCTATTTGAGTTTTGTAAGAGCTTCACATCAGAATATTTGCTAGTTAGACAGATGCCATGACACAGCAGAGAAACAATAATCAAGAAAAGGTTAATAGCAGATATGCACATGATCCTTCACATATTATTTAAGTATTAACGTAAGTTGCAGTCACATGGAGACATCGCTATAATATATGCATACCTTTCCAGGAGCATCCCTCTGGCCTGTAGAACCAATGCTTCGATGTGATAATGATGCACCATGTGATGCAGGCATTCCACTAAAACCCCACCTTTTCATCCCACCCTATTGATAATAAAAATAACCAAAAAATTAGCTAAGGAGATAAACACTGAAAGAGACATACTATGTAACAGGTTCCAACAAAAGCATTACGGTAAAAGTGAGAGCACAACATCAAAGTGCATTAGTAGCTTTCAATGGTCCTATGATTTTTACCAAGAAATGAAGGCAACTTACAATAAGATTTTATTTAAGAATACATTCTCCATTTCTTCCCTCGAAATTTCATTTAAAACAGAAAAAGGAGGTATATCTATTAAGCTAAATGATTTTTTCTTAAATACACCCAACTTGGAGATGTTACCTAGCATAACTCATAACTATAGAAAAGCAATATTTAAGATAAAGTTGATAAATTAACTAAAAGACCAAATCCATACAAATGAAATGTTTCGAATGCATATTGCAAACTGAAACTGAGAAAAGAATGCTTCATCCTTGTGATATCCACATACCTCCCAGCATAGACAAAGGCACATTATTATATTACATTTTATCCCAATGTCATTGTTATACAGTTGCATCACATATTTTTTTTATTTTACATTCTATACTAATGCCATTTTTATACAGTTGCATCACATATTGTTAAATGTTAAGAAAATGTATGAGATAGAGAAATTTGATAAAATAATATATTAAATTAATGCTAGAGGGATTCCATACCAAATGAATGCACACCAAATACACAAGGGACATGAGATATCAAACCATATCTATCCATATATGAATACTTTGGTATGAACTAAGATCTAATCTAATCTTTTCATCAAGGTACATGCTCAAATTCATGATATTGTGTAACTTATTCTTAAACATTTAATCCAGTAATTCATCCATATTCTCAACAATATAATATGTGCCTAAAACATCCAACGCATTCTCAGATTGTGGCATTACCTCATTGTTGTTGAATCTCGTATTTTGATGATGAAACTACTTGATATATGTTTATGATTTAATCTGCGTTTTGAGTGACGCAGGATGCTTCGATCAGGATGAGACAATTAAAGCAGGAAAATCATGTTGTGCCGAAAGAACATGTCAGAAGATTGGACGTCGGGCCGGTGGATCGGTCGGCGTATCGACAGAAGGCTTCGGGCCGTGGACTCGGGCATTCGGCCAAGAAGAGCAGGTATTGTGCCAAGGATATCGGAGTTGCGGAGTCAACTGGCCGATTGGGCAATAGGCTGCAGGAGAGGACGATGCGCCGAAGAATCGGACGAAGCGTCGAGAGACCAATGACATGTCGGACAACTTGGTTAATTGCTTAGGATTAATTGTCTCGATCGAAGTTTTGTTTTAAGTGTGCAGGATTAACTACGATAAGAGTAAGACAAGCAGCAGGTGTTGTGCCGGAGTCAAGATCAGGATCACGTTGGGAGTTCGAGAGTTCGACGGAAGTTCGGACGGTCGTCGGAGGTTCAGCGAGAACAGATCCGAGAAGTCCAGAAGCTTGCCAAGCGAAGCTCGTCGGAACTCGCCAAGTGGATCGTCGCAAAGTCCAGGAGTATGCCGGATGTCCGCAGAAGGATCACCGAGGGTTATCGGTTGATCGACGGAAGTTGGCCGGAAACTCGCCGGAAGAAGCGATTGACGTATCGGAGCAAAGCTGCAGAAGTTGTCTTAGAGTTAATCGTAGTTAGCATGATGATTAAGCATGAAAATGGGAGGTGATCCCATTAGCTTAATCTTGGGGCAATTGGGCCCCTGAAAAGATTCAAAGTGGGCCGAATGGAGTGAACCATTCGGACCCTGATTGCACCAGGAGGTGCAACCGCCCCAGCCAGGAGGTGCAACTGCCTGGGCTGTGGGGTTGGGAGGTGCAACCGCCCCAGCCAGGAGGTGCAACCGCCAGGGCTGCGAGGCTGGGAGGTGCAACCGCCCCAGCCGAGAGGTGCAACCGCCCAGAGCTCAGTCTTCGAGCTAGACTGGGCGGTGCAACCTCCTCTGCCAAGAGGTAGCACCGCCAGAGCTCAAGTTTCGAGCTCTGCCAGGCGATGCAACCACCGAGCTCAGTCTTCGAGCTCTGGCAGAGAGGTGCATCAGCCTGAGCTCAGTCTCGAGCTCTGCCAGGTGATGCATTCACCGAGCTCAGTCTTCGAGCTCTGGCAGAGAGGTGCATCAGCCTGAGCTCAGCTTGGAGCTCTGCCAGGTGATGCAACCACCGAGCTCAGTTTCGAGCTCTGCCAGGTGATGCAATCACCAAGCTCAGTCTTCGAGCTCTGCCAGGTGATGCAACCATCGAGCTCAGTCTTCGAGCTCTGCCAGGCGGTGCCACCTCTCCAGTCAAGAGGTGCAACCGCCTGATCCCAGAATTCTGGGATTTGATCGATTTGATCGTTTTGAGCTCGAATTTTGAATTGGGTTGGGGCCTATAAATACCCCACCCATTCAGCACTGAAAAGATACAGACCTACATCGAAATCTTGATCTTTTCTGTGATTCTAAGAAGCTCAAAAGTGTTGTAAAGCCTTTAAGTCTCCTCCTTCTGTTCTTCAAGTTTTCAGTTGTAAAGTGAGGAGAGAAAGGTCTGTAAAGGTTGTCTCCTGAGCCTGTCAAAAGGAGAGAAATTGTAAAAGGGAAGTTTGGCCTTCGCCCATTGAAGGAAGGCACCTAGTTGACGTCGGCAACCTCATCGGTGGAGGAAGCCAAAAGTGGAGTAGGTCAAGGCTGACCGAACCACTCTAAATCTCTGGTTTGCGTTTATTTTCGAGCACTTTATCATTACTGCAAACCTCCCTCATTACTACTGCTCTCTGCGCTTTCACGAACAAGTTCTAAGTGTTGTTCTTCCGAATCTGCATTCAGACGTAAATTCGTATTTTCATACATTACAGTTTACGTTTACGTTTGATTCTGCAGAACTGTTTTCCGTGCTTTTACGAACGAGCTTCTTTGCAGTTTACACTTACACTTTAATCCTATTGATAACTGCAATCTGTCCTCTACGATTTTACGAACGATTTTCAGCATTTAGACGTAAAACTGCATTCAGACGTAAATCGGATTTCCTCGCTCAATCATCAGATCTCAGTTCACATTTACATCTTGATTCCAACTGCATACTGCCTTCTGCAAGTATACAAACAAGTTTTTGAGTTTAGACGTAAATCTGCGTTTAGACGTAAAACTGCGTTTAGACGTAAATCTGCGTTTAGACGTAAAACAGCGTTTAGACGTAAATCTGAGTTTAGACGTAAATCTGCGTTTGGACGCAAATCTGCGTTTAGACGTAAATCTGAGTTTAGACGTAAACTGCGCTTAGACGCAAAACTACGCTTAGACGCAATCTGCGCTTAGACGCAAACTGCACTTAGATACAAACTGAGAATTTGCTTTTGCATCATAACAGTTTTTGAACGAACGCAGCTTTTGGTTTTTAATCATTGTAAGATTTCCGCTGCACTAATTCACCCCCCCCCTCTTAGTGCTCTCGATCCTGACAATTGGTATCAGAGCGGGGTATTTCTCATTTCGGATTTACACCCGAGAGAAATGACTTTTCAAGAGGGCTGTTCGGTCTTTCGTCCACCGTTCTTTAACGGATTGGACTACACTTATTGGAAAACTCGAATGAGAGTTTTCTTAATTTCTCTAAATCTGGATTTATGGAATATCATTGAAAACGGTTTTCAACTTCCCTCCAAACCGATGAACGAATGGTCGGTTTTGGAGAAGAAGAATTTTTCTTTAAACGCAAAGGCTATGAATGCCTTATTTTGCGCATTGGACAAAAATGAGTTCAATCGGATTTCTACGTGTGAAACGGCTTTCGATATTTGGCGCACTCTTGAAATCACGCACGAGGGAACTAGTAGAGTCAAAGACTCGAAAGTTAATATTCTACTGCTTGATTTCGAGCTTTTTCATATGAAACCAAGCGAAACCGTTGTTGACATGTACACCCGTTTTACGGATGTCGTCAATGGTTTAAAATCACTTGGTAAAAGCTTTTCGGATTTTGAACTCGTTAACAAAGTTTTGCGCTCACTTTCTAAAACTTGGGATTCAAAAGTAACTGCTATTCAAGAATCGAAAAACTTGAACCATTTTCCACTTGAAGAACTAATTGGTTCATTGATCACATATGAAATGACGTGCAATGCACGTGAAGAACTTGAGAACCACCTTCCAAAGAACAGGAAGGATTTGGAACTCTGGACAAATGAATGCCACTTGAGCGATGACTCAAGTGATGAGGACAATGATGAACAAACCAACCTTCCAAAGAACAGGAAGGATTTGGGACATAGAACATTTGAAGACCACTCGAGCATAAGCTCAAGTGATGGTGAACTTAAAATGAAACGAAAATTAAAAAGCAAAAAGAATGGAACTACTTGCTTTAAACGCAAGAAGAAGAACAAAAATTGGGATGAATCGAGCTCCTCCGAAGAAGAGAAAGTCAACAAAAGCAAGGCGGCAAACTACGCCTTAACAGCCTACAATGATGAGGTAATCGAAATCCCCCTAATTTACTTCGAAATTACATGATGCTTTTCATGATGCACTTTTCTTTTTCTTTAAATTTTGTTGAAAATTATATTTTTAATAATTTAACAATGAAAATGCAAAAATATGATCATGCTTGTAATCTTGAAAATGATAATGAAAATTGCATGTCTTATGTTAATGCAAGATAGAAATCTAATGATTTTACACCTAGTGAGATTAATCTTATGTAAGCAAGAATGTATATTTTGATGATTTTCATATTGCTTTTCAATGACGATACATGGCTTTTGTCTGGAAGGCTTGATATTTTTCATTGTCTTTGTTTATTAAATATAATGTATGGTTTTGACATAAGAATAAAGATTTGAGCATGCTATTATAAAGTCAATCATAAATTAAAATTAAAGAAGTTTTAGGCATTTATAAGAATCATTCAAAATTATCTTCAATAAAACCTTGCTTAATGTTGCAATGAAAATATTAAAGTTATACTTGATGATTTCAGATTTGACAAATGCTACACTTTAAATATGAATCATTCTTCAATCAGATTAAATGCTTCAATCATTTTTCTAACTCTAGAGTTCTCGATTTTGGTGAAATACAAGTGATAAATTCATTTATGATATCTTGTAAATCACTTGAATTATGAATGAGTTTTTCTTTTTTATGATGTGTTAAAAGAATCACTTAAAAAGAAAATGTTTTTCCCATTTTATCGAGATTAATGATTTCATGATATTATGTGAATCTCGAAACTGATTTTGATGAAATAGTAATAACGTTATTCATGTTATGAATCTTAAAAATGATAATATGCTTCATGTGATAATATGAATACATGAAACACTTATGATATTCTGTGTATTCATAAAATATTTATCTCATCATCCAATAACTCTTCTTGATATTCCTTATGAGATGAAATGAAATAATGCATGAAATACAAATGAGGAGTTAATGATCATGCATAATAGGATGTAATGAATTCTAGATACCATCGTTTGAATATCTATAATCATGTTGCCAAAATGATATATCATGAATGCTTGAATATCATGTTTGATATGCTCATGATGATGATTGATTTTTCGGTATCATGCATAAAATTTTTTGAAATGTAATGTTAATGAATTTGTGCATTGAAACTATAATGATGCACAAATAAGAATGATTACTTACCTTTGTCATGATTTAGAAATTGATGTAAAGGGTTTTTCCCTTGTTGACAATGACAAAGGGGGAGATAGCTAGTTTGCACAAGTCAAGAAGATGCAAAAACTTGATTGCCAGCTTGCCTATCGTAAGTAGCAAAGTTTGCTAACTTGCTTATTTCAAGAAGCAAAAGTTGTCTTCTTGAACATCACCATCTTGAATATCTCAAGAAGCAAGACTTGCAACTTGCACATTACAATAGGAAGCAATAATCATGAGCCTACACAAGAAAGTTATCTTGCATTTGCTTTCGAAGTTTTTTGCTAGCTTGTATATTGTGAAACTTGTACATCGTAAAAATTGCTAGCTCGTAGTCTAAAGAGAAGCGAAAAGCTGCTATCTCAAAAGAAGCAAATGTGCTATCTTGCCTATCTCAAGAGGCAAAAATGCTAACTTGCACATCTAGCAAAACTTGACAAATTTGCATATATCAAGAAGCAAGAGTTGCTTTCTTGAACATCTCAAAATTGCTAGCTTGCGGGCCTTAAAATGTAGAAATTTTTTGCTAGCTTGTATATGGTAAACCTGCTATCATACTATCATGATGATGAGTATGTCTTATCTTTATGATTGTATTTGAAAAACTATGGCAAAAATACGTCCTAATGATTGAACGTGTTAAAATTATTTTTCGAACCTTCTTGATTAAATCACTTGATTGGCATAATGATTTTACACAATTACATGTTGAAAATTATGTGCTTGAATACAAAACTTCCATGATAACAAGCATGCTTTACCTTCATGATTGTAATTGAATATCTATAGCAAAACCTTGTCCGAATGGAAGAAAGAGTCAAATTTCATTTTCGGATTCTCTTGAATCTAACATATCAAGTTCACTCTCTTCCAAACTTAACAAGCATATGTCATATCAAGTTTAGTTCATATCATTGATTTTTGACATATGTAATTAACTAGCAAATACATTTCTCATACACACATCATGTGAAAAATATTTTTTGAGAAATGGATTTGATGAATATGGATGAAAGTGTTTTTACTTGCAAGGATTTATTTCACATACATAACAACAAGCACTTATGCTTAAAATTTGCTTATATCGTTCTCCGTTTTGTTGATGACAAAGGGGGAGAAATATATGAATTGATGCTATGAACACTGATGCTAGGCTTGCATCATCAAGAGATATATGAATTGATATGATTGCCATATTTGCAATGCTTGCATCATTAAGAGATATATGAATTGATGCTATGATTGCCAAACTTGTATTATGCCATGTTTTCATCATGCGTTAAGATATCAAGAACTTGTATCGTAATTTTACGCGTTGATATCTTACCATGTGATGAACTGCTATAATTGATAAACACTTGAAATGTTTGCATTATGATATCAAAAGCTTACATCGTAATTTTTTCATGTTGATATTTGATATTAGCAAACTTGCATGATGATAAAACTTGATAGTATGATTTTCATGCAATGAGTTGAACCAATATCACACACACTTGTTTGTAGTACTTCTCCTTTTTGTTGATGACAAAGGGGGAGAAGTATGTTGATGACATGACATGTGATGCATAAGTTTATGCATAAGTTCATGTTGACGTGTTGCAAGTATTCATGATGAATATTGCAATGACTTGAATTCAGTTTGAATTCAAGGTTCTATCAATATGGCATATTGATAGGGGGAGTTTGTTTAAACTCCGGGAGTTAAGTTTAACTCCGTCATCAAGTGGTTGTCATCATCAAAAAGGGGGAGATTGTTGAATCTCGTATTTTGATGATGAAACTACTTGATATATGTTTATGATTTAATCTGCGTTTTGAGTGACGCAGGATGCTTCGATCAGGATGAGACAATTAAAGCAGGAAAATCATGTTGTGCCGAAAGAACATGTCAGAAGATTGGACGTCGGGCCGGTGGATCGGTCGGCGTATCGACAGAAGGCTTCGGGCCGTGGACTCGGGCATTCGGCCAAGAAGAGCAGGTATTGTGCCAAGGATATCGGAGTTGCGGAGTCAACTGGCCGATTGGGCAATAGGCTGCAGGAGAGGACGATGCGCCGAAGAATCGGACGAAGCGTCGAGAGACCAATGACATGTCGGACAACTTGGTTAATTGCTTAGGATTAATTGTCTCGATCGAAGTTTTGTTTTAAGTGTGCAGGATTAACTACGATAAGAGTAAGACAAGCAGCAGGTGTTGCGCCGGAGTCAAGATCAGGATCACGTTGGGAGTTCGAGAGTTCGACGGAAGTTCGGACGGTCGTCGGAGGTTCAACGAGAACAGATCCGAGAAGTCCAGAAGCTTGCCAAGCGAAGCTCGTCGGAACTCGCCAAGTGGATCGTCGCAAAGTCCAGGAGTATGCCGGATGTCCGCAGAAGGATCACCGAGGGTTATCGGTTGATCGACGGAAGTTGGCCGGAAACTCGCCGGAAGAAGCGATTGACGCATCGGAGCAAAGCTGCAGAAGTTGTCTTAGAGTTAATCGTAGTTAGCATGATGATTAAGCATGAAAATGGGAGGTGATCCCATTAGCTTAATCTTGGGGCAATTGGGCCCCTGAAAAGATTCAAAGTGGGCCGAATGGAGTGAACCATTCGGACCCTGATTGCACCAGGAGGTGCAACCGCCCCAGCCAGGAGGTGCAACCGCCAGGGCTGCGAGGCTGGGAGGTGCAACCGCCCCAGCCGAGAGGTGCAACCGCCCAGAGCTCAGTCTTCGAGCTAGACTGGGCGGTGCAACCTCCTCTGCCAAGAGGTAGCACCGCCAGAGCTCAAGTTTCGAGCTCTGCCAGGCGATGCAACCACCGAGCTCAGTCTTCGAGCTCTGGCAGAGAGGTGCATCAGCCTGAGCTCAGTCTCGAGCTCTGCCAGGTGATGCATTCACCGAGCTCAGTCTTCGAGCTCTGGCAGAGAGGTGCATCAGCCTGAGCTCAGCTTGGAGCTCTGCCAGGTGATGCAACCACCGAGCTCAGTTTCGAGCTCTGCCAGGTGATGCAATCACCAAGCTCAGTCTTCGAGCTCTGCCAGGTGATGCAACCATCGAGCTCAGTCTTCGAGCTCTGGCAGAGAGAAGCAATCGCCTGAGCTCAGTCTTCGAGCTCTGCCAGGCGGTGCCACCTCTCCAGTCAAGAGGTGCAACCGCCTGATCCCAGAATTCTGGGATTTGATCGATTTGATCGTTTTGAGCTCGAATTTTGAATTGGGTTGGGGCCTATAAATACCCCACCCATTCAGCACTGAAAAGATACAGACCTACATCGAAATCTTGATCTTTTCTGTGATTCTAAGAAGCTCAAAAGTGTTGTAAAGCCTTTAAGTCTCCTCCTTCTGTTCTTCAAGTTTTCAGTTGTAAAGTGAGGAGAGAAAGGTCTGTAAAGGTTGTCTCCTGAGCCTGTCAAAAGGAGAGAAATTGTAAAAGGGAAGTTTGGCCTTCGCCCATTGAAGGAAGGCACCTAGTTGACGTCGGCAACCTCATCGGTGGAGGAAGCCAAAAGTGGAGTAGGTCAAGGCTGACCGAACCACTCTAAATCTCTGGTTTGCGTTTATTTTCGAGCACTTTATCATTACTGCAAACCTCCCTCATTACTACTGCTCTCTGCGCTTTCACGAACAAGTTCTAAGTGTTGTTCTTCCGAATCTGCATTCAGACGTAAATTCGTATTTTCATACATTACAGTTTACGTTTACGTTTGATTCTGCAGAACTGTTTTCCGTGCTTTTACGAACGAGCTTCTTTGCAG
Source organism: Musa acuminata AAA Group (assembly GCF_036884655.1). Taxonomy (NCBI): domain Eukaryota; kingdom Viridiplantae; phylum Streptophyta; class Magnoliopsida; order Zingiberales; family Musaceae; genus Musa; species Musa acuminata. The sequence goes on along the minus strand of NC_088353.1, from coordinate 38,821,119 downwards.
TTTACACTTACACTTTAATCCTATTGATAACTGCAATCTGTCCTCTACGATTTTACGAACGATTTTCAGCATTTAGACGTAAAACTGCATTCAGACGTAAATCGGCTTTCCTCGCTCAATCATCAGATCTCAGTTCACATTTACATCTTGATTCCAACTGCATACTGCCTTCTGCAAGTATACAAACAAGTTTTTGAGTTTAGACGTAAATCTGCGTTTAGACGTAAAACTGCGTTTAGACGTAAATCTGCGTTTAGACGTAAATCTGCGTTTAGACGTAAATCTGCGTTTAGACGTAAAACAGCGTTTAGACGTAAATCTGAGTTTAGACGTAAATCTGCGTTTGGACGCAAATCTGCGTTTAGACGTAAATCTGAGTTTAGACGTAAACTGCGCTTAGACGCAAAACTACGCTTAGACGCAATCTGCGCTTAGACGCAAACTGCACTTAGATACAAACTGAGAATTTGCTTTTGCATCATAACAGTTTTTGAACGAACGCAGCTTTTGGTTTTTAATCATTGTAAGATTTCCGCTGCACTAATTCACCCCCCCTCTTAGTGCTCTCGATCCTGACAATTGTTACCAAGTCAATAATTAGAAAATTAGCAGTACAAAATCACAATCAATTTTTTGGAACTGGTTGCACCAAAAACCTAAAACACAGCTGGTTTAAATTTTTCAATACCTTGAGTGGAAGTGAAAAAGAAGAGAGAAATAAAGAAAAAATAAACAAGAAAACATGAAGGATGAAGCAGCAGAAAGAAGAGGAGTTTATTTCTTGAAAATAAAATTATGGAAACCAAGACAGTACCTCTTAGAACAGTAAAGAATGTAGCTATCAACTTGTCTATGACCTATTAATGTTAATCGAGCAATATGGAATTAAAAAACAAGCAGCCAAACAATAGCTACTTATTGATTGCAAACTTATGCTCTGGCTCAGAAAGTTTCAACTTTGCTCATGTTACAAAAAGATTGGAAGCTGTGGTAAAAGAAAGGAGTACTCAAGCTTTCTCACTAACTTTAGCAGCGACAAGTTTAAATTTGTTTCTTATCATATTATTTTAGTATGTATTTTTGTCATTACTTTTAGTTGATATTTAGGCAGTCTTCAATCCAATTTTAAGTATATCTGGTGTGTAAAAGATATATAATTATAGGACATATTAAGCAAGTTGTTTATCTATTAGGAGCCATATTTAGAGAGTTATAGAAGCTCTTTTGGTGAGTGTCTGAGAGACGAAATTGCCAAAAAAGAATTTAGTTAGTCCCTCTTAGTAGGCCATATAAGTGGTTTGTAAGCGTTTGATGCATGATTGAGACCGAGTATTTTCCTTATGTAATAAAATATTCAGATTACTTAGATCTCCCATTTTATCTTCTTAGTAGGTCTAACCTGACAAGAAAATTGTATATCATTTTTGTATCACAGTGATGCGAACTACCATGACCATGCAATGTTCTTCAATAACAAGTCTATGGCAGAGGCAACCAGAATTGATGTCATTGTTGGCAAGACAGAGTTCTGGGAGAAGCTATTGCAACATGTTTCATGTTTGCAGCTTAGAGAATTCAAGTTCCTACTTGTAGTTGCGATCAAAGAAAACTACAGCAACACCACAAGATGCTTCACCAGCATCCTTGACACCAATTGTGTTATCTCCTCCATACAAGTGGTTTCTGGAAGCTCTAACAACCCACATATAAATCTGGAATAATCTCAACAACGAATTAAATTTTTTAGTTTCTTGAAATCTGTTACGACAATTTAAGAATAGTAGATAATCAAATTAGTTAGCATTTCACAGACAAATCTAACAGCTGAAAAGTATTTTCATCATGTCAACCACTAAATGAAGCTTTAATATCTCAAACTTTGGCTTGAGTCAATGCTAACACTAGCAACGGCTTTCTACATCTATAGAGAGAAATCTATGATGTCATTTATATCAACCATGATCATGTAAAGAAGAAAAGTGTTTTGGGTAAGGAATGTAATATAGCAATATGTTTTTTAACCACCACACCATGGTAAATTTTGGAAAATCAATGAGTGATTAAAACTTTGACAACCAACTACTAGTCAAGTCAGGAAAGAGATGACTAATTAAGCTCTCACACAAACTTCTAAAGGTAATAGGTTTGCCTTTTAGTGTCTATTAGTTGCAAATGTATTTCCATAGTGATAGCATCAGGTCGCCCACAAATTCACTAGAATTTGATGAGTTATGACCAAGGTTCTAAATTTCGAATGATACCGCCCATACCGGGTGGTACATACCGGTCCACCAGTAGACCGGTACACGAACCGCCCGCTACTGGGTGGAACGCTTGATATAGCCCCGTATCGGACATACGGGGTTGTATTGGGTGATAACAGTCGAAATTTCGACCGTTACCACCCGTCACAAGTCGATAACAGTAAATTTCGACCGTTACAAGTTGGTAACAAACAATTTCGACCGTTGCCAACCTGTAACTGTGTTCCAACGATCAAATTGATCGTTTGAGCCCTTTCTCATGAGTTTTTAAATCCATCCTCCCCCATAACAATTCAAATAATTTTTCTGTAGATATTTCAATATTTACAGAAGGACGATCCGTAATGGACCGAAATACGAACATTGCATAAAGCTATTCCTCAAAGCCCAAAAAACATATATGACACTATTCTTACCTAATTTACATTGATTTTGCTAAACTTATACTAAATGTATATTTATTTCTAACTTAAAAACCCTATCTTAACTTTTTTTCTATTTTTGGAGGATTTTATCCCTAAATTAGGCATACCGCTCGATACGCCTAGATGTATCGCTCGGTAAGCCGTACTGTACCGTACTGAGCAAAGCTCAATATACCGGTACGATACGAAATTTTAACCTTGGTTATGACTACCTACCTTCCTACTTGAACTCATCCCAAACCCAATAAAAAGGTACTCGGGCCCAGATTACGTGAGTCAGTTGGACCATGATATCAAACCAAAAACGACAGACTACCATCCCTAGCTCAGATTAGCAGGATACCTACAATCTGAGCTCAACCAACTACCTAATTACCCAAACCCAACTGGGCTATCTATTTCTCAACCAAAAATTGTCTCAAACACAATTAAATGGTACCTAGACTAGGTTTAAGCATGTAATACTCTGTTACCTAAAAAACATGATCCGCAATCATCCCTAATTTCCATCAGTACTTTTAGTTGAGATTTTAGGGAATATCTAGAGTCCAACTTTGAGTCTATTTAATGTCTAAGATTTGATAAGTTAAACAAGTTGTTTAGCTATTAAATGTATTTGGAAGCTTGGTTTTCGGAGAGTGACAAGATTACTGGCAAAAGATAGCTTTCTCCATCAACACCTCTTAACAGGATATATGTAGTCTCTTGGTAGCCTAAATACATAAATAGTTATAAGCCCCTGAGGCATGGCCATGAGACTGATTATTTTATACAAAAAAATGTTTTAAGTTATTTAGAACCCTCCTCTCTTGTTCAGCCTCAGGAGGCCTATTCTCCTTGTATCAGAAAACACCTTAAAAATCAGGTCTTATACTATCCACTTAGACTTCTTCTAGAGAAACTTAAGAGGAACCTGAACAATGGAGGTAAGAAGAACAACTAAAACAAAGCCAATCTTAAAGGAGATTTATGCATCAAAAGTTTTGGATAATTAGCACAATTTTTTTTTGGCAATTTTTGCATGTTCAATAAGATATCAGGTGGGTTTCAAAATGAGGATGCAAAAATGACATGCAAATAGACTTTAATCACAACAGCTATTATAAGTTGTGTACAATATTTGGATAAATAATGTGAGGAGATGAAGACAATGCACATACAGCATAGTAAATTTTGCATCTCCACTCCTAACACAATATATTATGAAGGAAGCAAAATAACTGTTAACTGGATTTTTTTTCCTTCTTTACAATCTCACACACCAAAGAAATACTTTGGCAATTTTTTTATAACACCTTTTGTTTTCCAACATTTTTTAGCGCTTCTTCCATCTTCCAATCCCTTGTTAACTTGAAACTTCTTACTAGAGCGAATGTAGGTCATCATGCCATTATTTTCCTTAACTATGAAAAACAATTGAATTACGATAATAATATTAAAAGGTTTCAAAAAGCATAGAGCGGCTTATGTTATGTTTTGCTAGAAAATCTTCCATCGAGGAATTACATGTGTGTTAAAAATTCATCAATCTCATTTCCTATATATGTTTCCTAAAATATTTTTCTATGCACACTACAAAAGGTTTGCCCCTTCCACACAAATGTACCAGTAATCATCCCACATGGGTTACTCTGAGGCCTACTTTAGCCTTATCAAAGTTTCACAAAGCCCACATCCATTATATCAAGATTCTCAATTTCGATGTGTACCGCCCATACCGGTCCGAGAGGATACCAATACGCGAACCGTCCTCTACCGGACAATACCAATATTTTGACCGGTACCGCCCCGGATTTCGACAATTACCATAGTTTCATATGTGGAGCCTGTAAAAAGACTGAATAATTTATGAACTGAGAAACTCTTAATCAGAAAAAGTTTTCTTTTTAAGAAAATATGATAGTCAGACATTGAAAAGTACCGCAAGTATTTAAGACAAACTCATATTTGGCTATTTCTATGGTGTGAAAATAGTAATTTGGGTTAACATATGCTAAGATTAGTGATTCTAGGTATGTCATCATGAAACAATTAAGTACGTACATGGAAGAAAATAAAATAGTAGAGAGAGGATCAATTCCATAGGCCAATCTTTTTAAACAAGATAGATCATATGACTGTAGCAGAAGACAAGCATCCGATACCTGAAAACCTTTACCACGTGTAATGCCCGTGACATCAACATATTGTCCAGGAATAAAATGCCGGACTGTGATCTGTGTACCTACTGGAAGAAGTGCATCTTCTGTCACTGGGAACTCCTTCAGCTTCCTCTTCAGAGGAACCCCTTGAGCTCTGAAGTGTCCCACTTCTGGCTTTGTCAAATGCTTCTCCTTCTTCTGTCCAGCTCCGACCTAATTATCATCAAAGCAAGTATAGTTCAAAATTCATGCTAGAAGTAAAGAATACTATTCTATTGTTATGAATTACGCATATTTAATTACCCCAAATGTTAGAAAAGAAAAGAACTTAATGGTAACGTTGAAGCGAAAAGCCTCAGATACTCTAACAGAGAGTAAAGCCCAAGATCCAATATTTTTGTCTGATCAACACACCTGTAGAGAAAAAATCCCCTCTTTTTCGACAGTCTTCACCTGGGAAACGATGTTATCGTCCATCCAAAGCACAGTGATCGGAATCCTGGCGCCCCACTTGTCCCATAGCGCCGTCATCCCGCACTTGACGCCGATTGCCCCTGTCCTTCTTGAGCTGGGTGTCATAACCCCAGGCTTGGCCTCGATAACCCGACTGCTGGCCTCGATCTCGCTATCTCCAACGACTGGCAGCGCGCAGAAGCTTCGCTGGTGGGGTGCCTCGAGCCTACAGCTGAAGGAGAGCAGACGGAGGCGAGAGAGGATGCCTCTGGAGGCGGCCGACATAGCGACCGAGGGACGATATCTTAGGGTTAGCGCAGAGGAATGTAGCGGGGAGAAGCGAACAATGGGTATGATGGTGGCGGAGGCGGCGGGCGGGTGGGCGGGCGGGCAGTCGGGTGCAGACGTATAGGGTTTAGATAGTTGCCAGTTTCTCACGAAGGTTTAGCAAATCTCGCTGCGTTGAAAGTGTGAACAGTTTTCGGAAATAACATTAAATTAAATTACATAATTATACATTAATTATTTCAAATCTTCCACCAAATTAACTATATATATATATATATATTACCAATACTACGATTGTATTTAAATTTCAACTCACATGTTGTGGAATTGAGTATTATCGTCAATCCAAACAAATATATATTGCGCATATTGTGGAAACATCAAAGATAACCTTTAATAAAATGTCGATGTTCTGATGGATTGGTAAGGATGGAAAAATATATTTTTAACACACTCCCTATCCTTTTAAACTCATATTTGAAATTACAACGAAAATGACTTCCCATAAATTAAGTAGATTTTTAACATACAATTCTTAAATATAAGGTTGAAATTGTCCAAATTGACTATTGTGTGTCGAACTTATTTGGATATGTTTTAAGCAAAAATAAATAAATAAACTTATAATATTCATGATCAGAGGAATGATGATAAAAAAAGAATGAGATATTATCCTGATATAATATTTTCATAGGATTTTTTTATTCAGAAATTAAAAATAATATAACTCTATCAAAAATATTAGAAAGAAAAAAAATAATATTGGACTACTAATTTAATCCAAATTGGATTTCCATGCAGCATCTTCTTCTGCTCTTTTGATCTTTTTATAAAAGGATGAGACTCTTTTTTTTTTGTGTAATATGGAAATAAGGAGTGTGATAAATAAAAAAAGCCCAAATTCTAAGGCTTTTCCCATCAAAATTTCCATAATTATAAATTATTTTCAATAAAACCCTATAGCGATCATTGGATGGTCAATACATTTAAATCAGAATGAGGTAATTTAAACTATTTCCAAGAACATTTACAGTTGATCGAAACTTCATTAATTTAATAATAATAATAGTTTTATTAGTGTTATTATTCAAAATATTTTAATATAATAATAATAATAATTTTTAGATTTTTTGATTATTAATTTAATAATGGGATCGAAACTTCGTTATTATTGTTAATAATATTTTAATAATAATAATAACTTTGTTATTGTTATTATTCTTAGTAATTGGGCGGCACCGCAGCCAATCCGTCCTTCCCACCACACAAACCAACGCACGAGAACCAGAAGCCTCTCCGCCACATGGTTAAAGGTCACCGAGAAGCCGTCACTCCAAATGGAGCAGAACCACCGCCGTCCTCCACCACTGCTTCTCACCCGCCATGGCGGTGGCCGCCTCCGCGAACCACCACCTCCTCCTCCTGCGGCTCCATCCTCGCCGTGTCCCGAGTCCCAGGACTCCCCTCCTTCGTCGGAACCTTATTCCCGCCCTCTCCACCGCCTCCCGCCGCGACCTCGCTCCGGGAATCCGGTCGTCCTTCGCGGCCGCTGACGAGGCCTCGCCCAATAGCCCGCCGTTGGTGGAGCAGCCTGGGGGGAAGATGGTGGTGGAGTTGGTGGGCGCCTTCAACGAACTGACGGGTAGGATGGGCGGCGTTCTCTCCACCACCTCCTCGTCTCGGTTGCTCTTCAAGACTCTGAAGCTATCCATTCCCCTGCTCCAGGCTCTGCCGCTCGCTCCCGACGGACGCCCGCCGCTCTCCCGTGCTCTCTCTGTTGCTTGCCTTCTCGCTGATCTCCAGGTGTGCATATGCACTTCAGTGATATTCTCAACATATACCAAGGTGGAAAAGTAAAACCTTTTCTTGTGGTTGGAGATGATTGATCCATTCGCTTCGTAGGTTAAAGAAGCAAGTAGATTGATGGAAATGTTCAAATCTTGAGTTATACTTTACGAGGTCATTGGTCTTCACAGATGGCAAATATACTGGAGGGCTTTGTCTCTATGAAGGAATGGAGTTCAATCTCTATGATCATATAAACCTTGTGTTTGTTCTTTCTTTTCATTATCATTATAATTAAGTTCGAGCAATTCAGAAGAGGAGAGTAAAACGTAGCATTAAATTCCAATCATAAACAAAAATCTGCAAGATTTACCTATTCATATGAAGGAAGAACTTGGCATCAATTTAGGGTCAAAGAATAGTGAGGCTAAACTGCTCATCGGGTCATGGTTACTTCTGATTGGACTTCTAGATTAATGGAAATCGTTTGATCTCCACTGTTTCAAATTGGTTTTGACTTGTTTGACTTCAATATTTTTCTACAAACAGAATTCTATTTGTTTACGTGTTGCTCTACATTTACATTGTATGTTCTTCTTACAGTAAGGGCCTTGTGAATTTAAGCTGTGAAAATGTAGAACAAATTGATTGAACTTTAAGTTAACTAACACTAGTTGGAATAGTAGATGGATGCAGAAGTTATTTCTGCCGGCATGCTGAAGGAAGCTTTGGAGGCAGGTGCTATCACCTTGCATGAAGTCAAAAGCGAAATCAGTGTTAGTACTGCCCATTTGTTGCACGAGAGCATGCGCATAATGCATGTTCCTTCTAAAGTTGAGATATTAGATGACGAAAGTGCCAGTGCACTGAGGAGATATTGTTTAACCTACTATGACATCCGTGCATTGAGTCTAGAGCTTGCTGTCAAACTTGATATGATGAGGCATCTTGATTACCTCCCAAGATACCGCCAACAGATTAAGTCTCTGGAGGTACTGAAGATATATGCTCCATTAGCCCATGCAGTTGGAACAGGTTCTTTGTCGCTGGAGCTTGAGGACCTCTCCTTCCAATATTTGTTTCCCTATTCCTACCTATACGTTGATACATGGTTGAGAAGTTATGAGACAGAGATCAGACCCCTACTGGAAGTGTACAAGGAGCAGTTGCTGCAGGTACTAAAAGCTGACAGTGAATTGGAAATGATGGTGGATAGCATTTCAATCCGTGGTCGATACAAGAGTCGTTTCAGCACCATGAAGAAACTGTTGAGGGATGGACGCAAACCAGAAGAAGTGAATGATCTCTTGGGTTTGCGGGTCATCTTAAATCCTCGACCTGGTGATGACATGCCAGAGAGGGGTGAAAGAGCCTGTTATAGGACACATGAGATTATCCAAACTCTGTGGAAAGAAGTACCCAGCAGGACAAAGGATTATATTACCAGGCCCAAGAAAAATGGTTATAGAAGCTTACATGTTGCTGTTGATGTCAGTGAAGAAGGAAGGGTGAGGCCACTGATGGAGATACAGATACGTACTAAAGAGATGGACTCTTTGGCTTCTGGTGGAGCTGCTTCTCATTCTCTGTACAAAGGTGGTCTTACAGATCCAAGTGAGGTTAGTAGCTTAAAATTCTTGCGGCTCAAATCACATCTTTTCCATGTCTCTCCTTTTATTTAATAAAATCAACTATGTTACTTCCTAGGTATCAATTGGTAGAATGATTCAATAAAAGGCTCGTGTGTTCCAAAATTGTAGGATGCACCTGCACAATTCCTATAACTAGTTAATTGTCTTGACAAGATGCATTGTACATGAGCTGTTGCATATGGTCTCCTTGATACCTGTATGTTTCTCTTTGAACCAATTATGTTTGTTCAATTTATCTTTTGCCAAATATTGGGTAAATTGACAAATGAAGCTCTATAGTTCAAAAAAAAAAAGAAAAAAATCCTTTGAGATGATGAGTAGCTTTCAGGTGCAGTTCCACATACCAAGAAACTCCATGTTAGGCATCTAGAGACAGTATTGGTTTAAATGGCTATGTACATATTTTTATTAAATATCCTAGTAGGAATCAGGAAGCAACTTTGGTTTTAATTGGCTATGTGTAGAGCAGGGTTTGTTGTACCAATGCATATTTCCTGTTATGGGCAGTATATACCGGTCCGAAAGGGGACCGATACACGGATCCCTCTATACCAGGCAGTATCATTACATGACCCCGTATTGAGCAATACAGGGTTTGTACTAGTCTATAACGGTCAAAATTTGTCCGTTACCAACCAAGGGTTGAGATTGTCCTATTTTAAACAATCAAATTGATACAGAGTAGTAGATCAATAGTGAAACTAGAGATCCGACATTATTCTCCATGCTCCGCACCTAAATATATCATAATCATACTTGTCTCAGGAGCCGTTTCGGACACGTGTAATTCACGACGATCAGACTTTGACAATCACCACATTGATGCACCAATGACATTCAGTGTATTAGTATACTATGTCGTCGGATCAATTTTAGGATTGGATCAGACAAACATATCAAATTGATATACAAATACATAGGATCGAGGACCCCAATCGACCACCCATAGAGTCTCATCGTTTCTTTTGGTGGTAAAACTACGTATATCAATCAATTGATTACTTGATTCATTTGAACCTTAAAGTTTATGTTGTTTTAAAAAAAAATCTAATAATTCAAATCATTTATTTATAGATAATTTAATATTAAGGGGAGGATGGTCCAGAATGTACCACAAAACTCCTCGTCAAAGTCCAAAAAAAGATGTCTTACTATTTTTTCCTAATTTAGATTATTTTTACTAAAATTATACTAAATTTATATTTATTTTCAACTTTAAATTCCTAATCAAACTTTTTTATTTTTCAGATATTTTTGGAGCTATTTTGGGCATACTATAGGTATGCCTTGGTGTACCGACATATGGTATATCAACACACCTTGATACATATCATACCAACAGCTGGTTGGTACATCAGTACGGACCGATAAAATAAACCTTAGTGTAGAGTATACATAAATATTTCAATTTTAACCTACTATTCATTTATAAGCAAACAATGTCTTACGGTTAGTTTTGACCATAAATTTATAGGATAGTATGATGATTTTATGTTTGTCTCTATTCCGTAGCAATGACTTAGTTAACCTGAGTGTTTTTCAAATTAGAGCTATATACATAAATCATTTTTATTTTATTTAATGAATGATTCTGAACTTTAAATATGTGAATGGTTTGAACTTTGTTGAACTGAATATCCATTAATAAATACAGAAGTTAACCAGCTTCTGCTACTGCTCGGTTATACCTGAGAAACATTGAAATAAAACTGGAGGTGACTGTTGGCTAAATCAGTGCATGCAATATTATGTATGAGGCATCATGGTCGTTCCAGATTAATTTAACATTTCAAGGTGGGCTAGAAAGCCTGCTATCATGGCATGTATTTCAAGAGGTGACACAGATGGATCATAAGCATGATTTGTTGAACTATTAGTATTTCTTTGTTGGTGACAGGGAACTTTTCAAAATTATATTTTTAGATGTTCAGAAAAGCATAAATAAGATATTTTGATGCTTTTGTGCACCAGAATTGCGAAAGCATAGAATCTCATGTATGACATGTACTGCTGAAAGCCTGAAACTCTAAATGAGGAAAATTATGGCAAGATGAAGCTAAAAACTTTTTCAAAAAAATATTGCATCTTACAACTTTCTGGTGCTGGTGTAATTAGATGTAGGTTCTTTTTTGTTTTTGCTGCAGTTGGAACATATCATCAGCATAAAATACACAAACATTGAAGAAGATATATTAAACCAAGGATTTTGTATTCAAACATGCAGAATGTGGTCTTTTATCCAATGTGTCTAATTATTGATAACTCTATGAAGTCATTTGTTGTTTAATTCAATGATTTTAATTTCGAATAATACAGCCCGTACTGGGCGCTAGCGTCGATTGGGACTGTTTTCACTCCGCTATCACCTTAAATCGACCAGCAGAGGGAGAAGAAAAGAGAAAACCTGAAGATCCGACGTCGCTCTCCCTCGATGATCCCGATCTGTCGTCGCCCTCCCTCGCTAAATGCCGCAGATGATGTTGCCTCCTCGTCTGAGGTGACGAGGCCTCGGCGTCGTCGGCGATTTCTACTCATCCGCACAGGGAGAGAAGAAACCTTGGCGACGTCTCGACAACGTCGCGGGGAGAAGCGGTTTCTTCTCCCCATGTAGGCAGAAGGAACGAGGTGTTTTTTTTTTTTTATAACTTTTTTAGAGAAGAAGGAACCCTCGATTGCTTCTCCCCACGAGGGCAGAAATCGAGTGACGTCGCCTTTCTTTTTTTTTCGCGCGGGGAGAAGGAAACGGTTTTTTCTCCCCATGTGGGCAGAAACCGAGCGACGTCACCTTTCTTTTTCCTTTTTTTTTTTTTTACGCGGGGAAAAGCCTTTCTCTCTCTTTTTTTTTTTTTTGCGCGGGGAGAAGGAAACAATTTCTTCTCCCCATCATGCAGAAACCGAGTGACGTCGACGATGCAACATCGCCTTTCTTTTTTTTTTTTTCGTGCGGGGGAGAAGGAAACAATTTCTACTCCCCGTGCTGGCAGAAACCGAGCGATGTAGCCTTTCTCTTTTTTTTTCACGCAGGGAGAAGGAAACCTCCTTCTCACACAGCTAGAGCACGGAGAGAAGGAAACCTCCTCCTCACGTGGACAGAGAGTGGTATACCGAAATGTACTGCTCGGTATACTTATACCATACCATATCGAGTTAAGTTCGAAACTCCGGTACGGTACAAAATTATGAACCTTGGTTTAATTCAAATTTTCTTCAAATATTTTGTGAAAAACATCACCGAAAATGTATCTCACAAAGTTCATTCTGACTACAAGATGATGAGTTGCAAGGGTATATATATTGCTAACTTACAGTGAGAGTATTGGGTTGACTACAGTATGGTACATTTTTGTTCAAGAAATTAAGTAGATTATATGCGTAACTGAGTACAAATGGGACAAAAAAGAAGGAAAAACAGCTGTTTGTTAGCAATGTAAATTTATATATAACAATATCTTACTTCATACATTGCAATTTAAGCAAAACCAGAATTATCTTCAAGTCACATATACTTATTAAGTGTTCTGTTGTTTCCTGCTTCCCAGGTTATCTAAATTCATCTTATTAGGCTTTCTTTTTTTTTCATCAAAAGAATTTCTTCAGACTTTTCTATGTGAATAATCCTACTATCTTTTATTATTCACATATACTTATTAAGTTCTATGTTGTTTACTGCTTCTCAGGTTATCTAAATTCATCTTATTATATATTTTTTTTGTTCATCAAAATAATTTTCTTTAGACTTTTCATTCTGTATAATCCTACTATATTTTATTATTCATGTATACTTATTAAGTGGTCTGTTGTTTCCTGCTTCCCAGGTTATCTAAAGTCATCTTATTTTGCTTTCTTTTTTTGTTCATCAAAATAATTTCTTCAGGCCTTTTTGGGTAATCCTACTATCTTCTAAATTCAGGCAAAACGGTTGAAAGCAATCATGATGGCTGCAGCCGAACTTGCAGCTCTGCGTCTTAGAGATCTCCCATCTGCAAATCATAGAGGGGGACTCGATATTGACCACAGAAATCGAATTTTTCGCCTTCTTGATAAAAATGGTGATGGGAGAATCAGTATTGAGGAACTTACTGAAGTGATGGAAGAGCTTGGTGCTGGAAGTAAAGATGCTCAGGAGCTCATGCAACTTCTTGATTCAAATTGTGATGGTTCTTTGAGCTCTGAAGAGTTTGATCTGTTTCAGAGACAGGTAAGGTTTCAGTATAATGGCAAGATACACTGGTTGGCCTGCTGGTTTCTGTAGGTAGTATCTGTTGCAATTCATCATCTCCCTCTTTCATTGTTATTCTGAATAGTTCAATCAATCACTAATTTGTAAAGGAGTTCAATCTTTGTTTTCTGTTGCGCATTTTTCATCTGAAATGGTGGAAACTAATGTCATCCAGTGAAACAGAGGCTCGAATAAGATGATTCGAATTTGACAGTTTGAATTGGGAAGGCCATATGAAGACTATATCTTGCAAATTAATGCAGCACTTTAGAAGGCACAAATTAGAATAATGATTCTTAATGAATAAACAGCCGTTGACATGCTTTTATATCTTGATATACTAATGAATCAGCTGGTATTACAGGTTCAATTTATGAGGAATATGGAGGAAACAGATGATCACTACAGAACCATGCTGGGAGAGAAGCTTCATATGAGTGACAGTACTGGCTTAATTCAGGTTTACCGCAAGGAGTTAGGTGACAAATTAGCAGTGAGCTAAATTCATTTAAATATAAACTATCAGGTGATCAAACTTACATACAAAAATGTAAATATTTTTTCATAGTGTTTTAATTCTCTTCATGAAAATGTCCATCTGTCTATCTGTTGTATTATCTTTTTTTTTGCCCTCAATACTTCATCTGGCCATTTAGCATCTTCTGTAATTACCAAATTGGAAATTGCTTCCTTCCTGAGATTTGCCATGCAATTTGACCAATTTGATATCTAATGAACACTCCATGAGATTTTGTTGTTTCCCTGCAACCTTATGCTCTCTGATGAGGAACCGCAAAGAAATGGGCCAAAAAAAAGCAAAAATACAACTAATGATGATGTATTCTGTGTGTTTCAGTGTCTTTGGCATCAGTAGAAATGGTCAATATGTGTTAGTGTAATTATAATCAGATGTATTGACCTTTAAAGTTGCAGAGATAAACTTGCTTCTTCTTGCCATTATATAATCAAATGTCCAAACCCTATATAAACTGTTTGTTGCTTTCTCAACAGCATGATCATCCAATTCATCTAACATTTGTTCTTCTTGCTTCAGCATTGATTGGACACCTTGACGTTGGTTGACCTGAAGATTATATAGGGATGAAATTGAGGTTAAGTTGTGCTCTTCTTTTGCAATCTTTCTGCGGCTTCTTTATAAATCCAAATGGTGAATTGGACTGTGTACATTAAGCTTACACATAGATTCGGGCTGAGGTTTATCACTTATACAACAATACACTAGATTTATCGCATATATAATAACACACCAATTAATCTGAATATTCAACAGATATATCTAATTATTCTGATGCCTTAACAATCTGATAAACTAGACATTATTCTTGTCTCTTTGTCTTTTTGTCCATCATCTTTGTCGTCATATGTATTTAGGAAGCTGTAACATGAAAATGCGTCCAATTATTTCATTAACATTACTAATCTGCAAGATGAATAAAAAGTTGCTGACTAAGTGTCGATGCAAGACAATATGAAGATTATGTTGAGCTTAGATGAACATAAGTCTAAATATGTATACAGTGTTTAATGTGTAGATTGATCTTTTCATAGCAGATTAAACGTTTATAACTTATGATTAAATCCTTATCAATGAGAGCATGTCGTACAATGTTCTTTCCTAATCTATCTTTTACGTGGCGCTTTGTCTAGCCATTGGATCTTAAGTTACGCCTCTAATCACCGTTCATTTCTGTCCTAAACCCATCTGCGTTTGTCTTCTTACGGTGGCGCTTCATCCTACACACCGGGCATCACGCAAGAGCCGTAGGATCTTATGTTGCCTATCACACCGTTCATTTCTATCACGAACCCCATCTGCATTGAGACAGACACGAGTTGACTGACGACTGGACGAAATGCCGCCTCGTGACGGACGACCAGATGACGTGGCGTACCTTCTGTCGTCAGTTAAGTCGTCCCGCAAAGCAGATCACTCCGAGGAACCCCAGTCCCTGGCACGATCATAAAATTATTTTTGATCTTGATCAAAAGCGATGGACGGTAGAGATGAAGAGTGGAGGATGGCTTAACGGTTTTGGAAGGACCTGGCCGAGAGAGAGAAGAGAGAGAGAGAGAGAGAGAGAGAGGGAGAGGATGCGGAGCGACGAGGCGAGAAAGATTCTGGGGTTCTCGCCAGACTCGTGCCCCACCCGCTCTGAGGTAAATCTGATTCGCTTCTTGTCTCCCTCTCTCGCCCCTCTCGGATGATCAAGTGTCTTCGTCGGCGTTTCCTTCAGGGTTTGCTTTCTGATGTTCTTGATCGGTTCTAGAATACGATTCTTTCCGTCTTTAGTACTCAGATCAGATGTAAATGCCGTTGTAACCTAGGCCGAAAGTTAAATGGAATCTGGAGAGGGAATTGCCCTACGGATCTTTGCTGATTGTTAAGCTCCGATGAAGGGGACATACTTCTTTGGGAAACAAAAGATCAGACGTAACAGTCGTCCTCCTTTTTCTTTTCTTTTGAGAAAACACCCTTTCTGAAGTCGTAAAATCTCGAGCAATACAGGGTTCATAGTATTTGGTTATCCCATATGGATCTTGTGGTTTTATCAGTGAGCTCTCAAAAATGTCGAGTTGGGGGCAGCAGTAGTAGTCATGATCCCCGTTGAACGGTAAAACCGTCACTTGCACTTGCGTGCTTAATCATCATAGGGTCGCTAATCTTGATAGGTAATTTTAGATGCATTGAAGTGATATTTGACAATTCTAGCACTGACCTTGGTATATAATATTAGATATTACAAGATACATTCTTCTCTAGTTTATGATGTATCATGCTTGGCAAGCCATTGGCAACAGGAATCTATTAGCATTAAGAAAAGGAATAGCCATTGTAGGCAATGCTATGCAGTCCATACACTGACAAAACTGTAACATATCTGGAAATTGAAATGGTTGTTGAAAGGTTAACCCCTGTTATTAACATTTACGTACAGATTCTAGTTGAAATGGGTGACTTTTGGTCCTAGATACAATATGATAGTTTCAAATATTCTAGCGTTGGCCTTTGTATAGGCTACAGAGTCCTTAACATAATTCATGTTATTGACTGATTCTGGCCAATTTTAGTTGATTTCACAGCATCAATAGAAAAAGTTAACGAGAGGAGTAGGAGGAGGAGAAGAAGAGAAACCAAGATAAATGATGAAGAATCGACTATTGAGTATGAAACAATAGTGATGGAGCCACTGTTTTACTTTTGGGTGTCACATATATATTTTCTGTTTATATCCTCTATTCATTATCATGTAAAATAAAAAATAATATAATATAAAGAGAGAAAAAAGTGAACAATAAAGAGTGGTCCTTGACCTCCTGGAAATGGAGGGTGCTATCATAAAGAATGCAGATGTCAAAGGATATTAAAATAGTCTCAATTCTTTTATCTTTATCTGTTGTTGCATTAACATATACATGCATAGCTATTAGTGAAGAATCTATGCTAAAAGTCATGTTTGTCATTATCTTTAAAGCTACAGGTTGATAAGTTTAAATTATGCTTTATAATGATATATAATAGCTATGTACTATAGTAAATCATTGTATGATATGATTAATATTTATACTTTATTAAAGTTATTTTTTAATAAATTACTTTATATTACTTTTATTGTTATTTTACTTTTTTTTTGTCTTTTATGTTCAAGTTTTCCATGCACTTAGAAAAAAATATCTTATGAAATATGAAGATAAAAGAATACTCTGGCATAAAATGTTTTAATTTCTTAAAAAATCCTTTATTTATTTTAAATTAATTCTCAGACAATTTTGGTCCCATCAGTTTGATCAACCAATCTCACTTAATCCCGATCTTGTTATCTCTTGCCTTTCCCGATGGGTACAAAATTTTAGAACTATGGATATTTGATTTTTTTTATTTTCTGGTTTATGTTGCATAATACTTTCTAAACAATTGGCAATTGGGATCCTTCTATACGAACTATAGGGATAGCCATTTAATTGAAAGCTTTGTATATAAGCTAAATTTAATGGTTATTGTTACATAAAAAATGTTTACATAATGAGTACTACAAAGTTAATGAACTTCAGTCACATAATCGGTCATTCTGAAAATCCTATAAACTATTTAAATACTGTCAGGCATTGATTCCTCTATCTAGCATCTTGAAAATGGACTTGCTCCAACATTTTACTAAATTCATATGGTGGTAGGCATCAATATCTCTTACTGAGGTCCTGATCATGCTTTTATACAGTTGCATTCATACATTAAGGCAGCAATAACCAGTCGGTATTGCTAACCACTGTTCGAGCCCTATAAATTCATCTCATCATTATTGCATAACATGTTCACTGTGGTTTATGCAACACTAGCATGAGCCCTTAAACTTTTAGAGTATCACCCAGGGAACATCATGACAATGAACCCTCACCAAATCACAGATACAAATACTGTATCCCATAAAATATGTTGTAGTCGTGTGTCATGTGATTTCAGTTTGATGGTTTCTTTTATAACCCTTCTGTAACTTTATTGTTTTTGATGAGGCATTCTGGTACAATGCAAGATTATTGGAGTTGATTCTGATAATTGTGTTCTATAAGCATCTAGGTTTTCTAGACAGAATATCTCACAGGTGGTGAGCTTTTTCAAAATGCTACCTCCCATTATTGTTTTATAAGTCTCAAAGGTTGTGAGTTAAATAAACAAACTCTTTTAACATGTTCATGATTCATGCTAGGATGCATTGTAATGTTGGAACTTTCTGTAGCAACAGTCAGAATGATCTGGTCATATGTTATGACAGCATATAACCAATCCCACATTGTTTCTTATCTTCATTTATTGTCACACTCTATGCAATCAATTAGTATCATGTCACCTTTTTTTTTGTGCAAGCAGAATCAATGAATTTGTGCAAGTGAAAGTTTGAAACTGCTTTACGTTTTATATTCTGCATTGTTAATTGTTTTGTATTTTCTTCTTTAGTTCCCTAGTGCTGTCTGAACATGATCATTTATATATCCATGAAGAATAACAAATTTATGTTGAGAAAGTGATTTTCTGGATTAGTTTGTGTCATATATGGAACTCCATAAGTCACATGTGGTTGCAGATTAAGGCAGCATATAGAAGGAAAGCATTTGAGTCTCATCCTGACCTATTTCCAGCACATGAAAAATCCCAAGCTGAATCAAACTTTAAGCTGGTACTTACTTCTAGTGCTTGTTTTCTTCTTCATGCCAATAAGGTTCTTTTCTTTTATTGTCTTCATGTTTTTTTTTAATCTTAGGTCCATTAGTAAAGCTATTCTTGATGTTGGTGCTTTGTATTTTGAAATTCTAGAGAAGTTTTAAGAAAACAAGAAGGTATTAACATGCATAGAATATTTTTATTCTAGGAATCAGTGTCATTAGATATCATGAAGTTTGATTGATATATTTCTTTCAAACATGTGTTGTTCAGCTTTATTCTTTACCTATATAGGTTGTTTGTTATTTCTGCAACTTATCATTTTAATCCTCTCCTGTAGATTGCAGAAGCTTATTCATCTCTGGGGTCAGGTAATTTTTTTGTTTAATTATAATTTTATGCGTTATAATTTACAAACTCCCCTAGTTGCATAAAGTTTAGTGATATCT
Source organism: Musa acuminata AAA Group (assembly GCF_036884655.1). NCBI lineage: Eukaryota > Viridiplantae > Streptophyta > Magnoliopsida > Zingiberales > Musaceae > Musa > Musa acuminata. The sequence goes on along the minus strand of NC_088353.1, from coordinate 38,802,267 downwards.
ATTGGATATCAACTGTTGTTCAATCATATTATGGCAAAAGGTCGATTACAATGGATAATAAACAACTAATGGATTTTTCTTTGCAGTTACAACTTTCTAAGCTTCCATTTTAAAATTGTGACTTGGTTACGCAAATTTTAGTGACACTTATTTGAATGTATTATCACAATATGACCAAAGTTCGATGAAAGAGGACAATAAACAACTATAAGGTTTTTGCTTTATTGAAGATATAGCTTTTTAAGCATCCATTTTTATGTTGTATGGCTTGGTTGGCTTGGTTTCCAGGCCTGTTTCAACAGTTTTTTAGAGGTTTATAGCAGCTGTTTGTTTGAGGGTTAGCGAGCAAATGTTTGTTTCTGTTAGCATTATAGAAGTTTACATCAGTAAACAAGAAATTGCTGATGGCTGGTACCTTTTGCTCGGTCACAACTGATGCTGAGCAGAATTAGTAGAAAAAAAGAGTAAATTTGAAGGCCGAAATTGCTTTATACAGCATGTAGACGAAAGCATTATTCACTCATGCCCTGATTCCTGATTCTGGATGAGTGACAGCGTAACATAGAAGATATTTGATATGCAAATATAAACAATCAGCATACTGCCTGCAACGATAGATTATCAATAGGGGTCCCATCGGAAGAGAACTATGACTTCCCTCTTGAGAACTGCACACGTCTGGAGAACATATGAAGAAAATATGTTGCTTACCAAAGAGTTGTTAAAGCACGGTTGGGCTGCAGGCAGCAATTATAGCTCATAATATGGTAGGATTAAAAGTCAGTTAATTAGGTGACATATGATTAGAACTAATTGATCTGTTACCAGCTTAGGCCTGTAGAAGTTTGGTTACAGTTTATTTATAACAAAAGTTCACTGCTTATTAACTGATTTTACAGATCCAAATATGTAAAGTATGTTATTCCTTATAGTGTCAATTTTAGGCTTACTACACTCATCATCAATTTCTATATTTCATCATGTTGACTTTATCTTCAAATTCACTAGCAGTGGCCCAAGACATAGTTTTGTTTGACAAAAAGATGCAGCAGGAGGTAGGGAGGTTGAGCGTTTAAGTCCATGAGTTGGATGGGTGGAGAATCCCCTCTCCTTTACTTTTCAGAGCTATAATTATATGGGGGTCCCACTCGCTTGAGAGAGAAAAAGAGGAAACTTGTGGGATTCCTCAAGCTTCAGTTCTCTTTTCCATTAAATTCTACCCGCGTTACTGCAAATCATCCTTGTGCTGGCTAGATATTTGCTTCTTTTGTTTTTGGTTCTTTAGCTACAGACAAGAAATAAAAACAGCCGTGCAAGGTCATCGAGTTCCTAGCGCCCATGTTTTTGGTTCTTTCTCCATGTCTACCATAGATCCGATTCATCCAAAGGCAGTTCCCTAGGTAGGAAGATAAAACAAATTTGTATAGTTCTAAGTTCTAACCAAAGTTCTTAATCTCTTCACTTCTGTTTCAATTTCCGTTCAGCAGCTATAATTGTTCTCCTTTATTTCATAGAACTGTTTACATTGGATCTATACCACGCTAGGCGATATATGGAAATATATATTCAAAATCTGGAGTGCACAGGAAAAGCTTTTGCATAATCAGTGTTTATGTATTTGATTCTTTATTATAATAGATGTTCTTGTATTATGCTATCTTGAAAAAAGACATGAGAATTTTGTTTAGAAAAGAAATAAATTATGTTAATAATTAATGAAAACAAATTATTGTTTTATGGTTATCATGCCACTGGTTTTGATACACTGATTTCATCATGTGATGTGTGCCAGCAAAAGAGGCAGATAAATGTCAAGAATGTCAGGTAGTTTCAGTAAAAGCAAGATATGGATGTTAAGGTGCTCTTTTCTGTATGTCATGAAATGAACCTCTTTGGAGGATCTCTAGTCTTGTCTGTAGGTATAACCATATAAGCATCTCATTTCATCATTGATCTGTTTTGGCATTATTTATCAGGTTAGAAATATACCCTAGCAATGGTTCTCTGACTAAATTTTATGTGCAACACATGATAAGTTGAATTATCATCTATATCGAACTTATGTGATCAAATCTTTCTACTGTTCATGGTTATGACAGGCGCAAGATCAAGGAGTCCATATGGAGGTAAAATTTAGCTTTTGTCAGTTTCATATATTGCATTAAGTTGCATTGATTTATGGAATGTTCATGTTTAACCAGCTACGACTGTGCGAGTTGTGAGGACTGGCGTTCCCATGGGGTATGGAAAGGGCAATCGAGCTCTGATAACCATCCCTTTTCTCCTCCTGATTGCAGGAACTGTATCCTTTGCCGGCTTAAATGCAGCGAGGTAGGTGAACTTTCAGCTGCCGTGGTTCTACACCTGGACTTCTGTCTCTCAACTGTTTGTTCTTTCCTTGATTTTCTCAGGGCATATAAAAGGCAAGAGAAGATGTGTCCCTCTTACAACCCATTTCTTCCATAGACCACTTCACCGGACAATTGGTAGCAAAATGTATAATTGTTTGTGTACATACTGCACATATATAACAATTAAAAGTCAGGTTTAGGGTCATCGAGCTTCATCAAACAGGTCGGGTGCTTTGGATGAGATCTTGCAGACACAGAGTGATAGTGCAATAAAATGATGGAACACAGATTTTTCATCAGTTATATGTGTCATATGAAAAAAAAAAAAAAAGCTGCACATTACAATCCTGTCTCAAATTAAGCCACAGATGGACAAGGAGACATTAATTGGAGAATGGAAATATTTCCTATGTTGTAGTTACACCAATATTAAAATATTGTATTAAACAATGTACAAACTTTCAAAGTGATGATTATCTTCTGACAATAGTGTTTGAAATATTTGTTTTTATGTTTTTCTTAATTCATGGTTGACAACTGAAGCCAAATAGATACAAAAGATATTTTGTAAGTTTTCTAAATTTTGATTATGAAAGAAAATATATTATCGCCTATATCTTGGTTATAGGCAGTACGACAGTGAGTTGGAAACTCAAGTTCTAATCTACTATTGCACTTTCAATCACCGAGGTGGAATTCATGATACTAATTGAAGCCATGAAGAAAGCAATTTGGTTGAGCATGATTTTTCCGATCAGATGTATCATAATAGAACCAAACATATTAATATCAGATAGATATGCTGACGAAGACGCATCTTCGAGCTAAATTTGCTTGAATTTGGTCAACCTGTATCGAGTTTTGGTTTAATGCTCTATGAGATAATTTTGGTAGAAGAGAAATAAAGTTTCTGAGCTGAATAAGACACCAAATTTTCGTTATGGAGGAGAATTTATGAAAAATCGACTCAAATCGGAGTCAAAATTAGGGCTCCAATATGTTGACCGATGCCGTTCACCATGGCCGTTATCGCTGGTCTGCACTCGCGCCACTCACCGCGGTCATCACCGTTGCCCGCGCTCATGCCACCCACCATGGTCCTCGCCGCTGCCTGCGATCCTCGTCGCAGCCCGCACCACCACCCTCACGCATGTGCATTTCATGCTTTAGCCCTCACAGCAGATCATGCTCGCGGGAGGTGAGGGCATAACAATAATATAATTTTGATATTATTGTTACTTTCTGTTTTGTTGTATTTGGATAATTTTTTTTAGTATAAAAAATTATTGGGTAAGGATTCCAACCTCCACCTAAAAATAAATATGGGTTGGAAACACTCCTTACTAATATCTTACTAGCAAACAAATTATAGAATGACAATTGGAACCTCAAGCTCATGCAAATGGGTTGGTTACATCACCCCACCATAAACTAGTATTTCTATACTCTTTCATCAGGATTGGAACAATTAATGAATTTGATTGGCATCACTAGAAATGATCAGTATGATTAATCGAAAATTTCTGAATTGATGTTGATACAAGTGTGCTCTGAGAATCTTAATATTTGAATTAATATACATGTATTTTAAAGAATATATATAATTCCACCGAGGCAAGAGAGAACAGTGCGATGATAGAGGCGGTGGGCGGCAAGTCCCTCTCACACGCCGACCCCACCGAGCCACGTATCGTTGGTCCGGTGGGTCCCATCAACAAGGCATCTCACCCGACCCGACGTTCCCCCATCCTGTACCCAACGATGCCGCACAATTATTAGCTTCATGCAGCAAATTTCACCGTATGATCTCCATCAGACGACCCACAGATGCGGGTATTGGTCACTGAGTCGCGCTTATTATCTGACGTCGTCGGCGTCGTTGAAATTGAAACGGAACACTAGAGATGAGTCTTTGTTTGAAGAACTATGCGATGCCACGACTTGACGGGTTTGATTTGATTTGATTTGATTTGATTTGGGCTTCCGAGGAAGCGAGTCTTCGAGAGAAGTTTCTTCCTCCCTCCGCTTCTCTCTCTGCTGGGAGAGGGATTTCGATCTGGTCTTTTAGAATTCGAATCTTTTGTGGTGATCTTTCTGCTCGTGATAGAGGAGGCGGAGAGGTTGGTTTGATCCGAGGAAGCTTAGTGATTTAGAGTGGTTCCAGGCGTTGGTATCCAGGGGCATTTTGTGCTACTGGGGTTTTTTATTTCTTGCGAGAGGAATGGCGAGCGATCTGCCGATTAACCCGGAGCTTGAGGAGATCGATAGCAAGATCCAAGACATCTTCCGAGCTCTTCAGTAAGATCATTCGCCTGTTCCACTTTTAGTCGTTGATTTGATAGCTCTGTTTCTCCGAATCCGTTCACATGCTTCATTAATTGGTGTAGATTCGTCCTTTTCTTTTGAGAAGTGTATGTAATGTGTTTTTGTCAAATGTAAATGGGATATTGGATTGTCAGATCAGCATTCAGCAGAATTCGGATGGATCTTTGTTCTTTTAGATCTTATGGCGGTTGAAATGTAATGTGATTCGAAGAATTAATTTTATCTTTACTGGATCATGCTGGCTATATGTTTTGACTTTGACCATGTTGAATTCGTGTTATTTGATAAAAGCAAAAAGAGGAACAAGGGGACTTGAAAATCACCTTGAACACACTGGTTTTGTTTATACGGAACTTTTATCATAAACACATGCTAAGTAGTGAAAATGGTTACCGGGAGCATTCATGTTTGTATCACAGGGCAGATCTGCATAATACTATGGGAAACTAGATGTTAAGGATCCAATTATATGAAAAAAAAACTTGGCACTAGATAACGACACTAGCTCTGCAAGGAAGAAACTATAGCTGCAGTGGTGGTTTTGGCACTATAAATTTTCTAAATACATGGCAAGAACTAGTGGGTATATAAAAAAGGCAAGTGCTTTTTGGTTTTCTAACAGATTGATAACCTAATTTCAGTTGGCGGGAAGGAAAAAATTTTGGGTTTGTAGAAATTGGTAGAGGAAACAAGTTTTCAGTCATTTAAAATTTACAATTCACAGAAATGACAACAGTTCAGTATTTATTATACTGAATTTCTTGAAGGTGAACACCTTTTGGTATAGCTTAGTTGGTATTGAACAAATGGAGAAAAGCAAAATGGTGCTGGAATTGGTCAAAATACCAAATAGATGAATACCATGTGTAACTTTAAAAGTTTCAGTTAATCAATGATGTGTAATGTAGCTTACACTTGGAACAACATTTATAAGAGTTTAAGCTAAAGGCAATAGAAAACAAGGGGAAAGAATCAACTTCATCTATCTTGTGTTTTTATTTCCTATTAAGGTGATAACGTGTCTTCATGCGGACGGGAGGAACTTTTTTGCCTGTAATACAGTAAATTTAAAACTGATTTTGTACTGAGGATATGTTATGTTGCAGAGTGAAAAATGATCTTAAATAGTTATATTTTGGTATTGCTAATGACATGCATGTTGCATGGAATTTTAGGACCAGAGTCTACTAATTTCAATATTTCTCAGGAAGGATCAACATTAGTTTTCTAGGTGTTTACATCATCATGACAAAATTTATATTTGAGTTTTCTTCTTGAAATGGCAGTAAGAAACTGTTTTCCTCTCAAAGATCTATAAATTTGTTTATTTATGATTAGAGTTCACATTTTCTTCTTCGGCTCCTTTAATCTTAAGTTATTTTTTTCCTTGAAGCTACATGGTACAACTTACTTTTACTATGCATGGTTAGAAATGTCATCACTGGATCGTGCCCCTTCACAAAAATTATATAACCGATCTAGTAAATTCTGATCATGTTGATCAGTATTTTTTTCTCATACTCAAGGTTTGTGGGATGACCTGTTTCATTGTTATTGTATTTTTCTGTACTTAAGGATACTCTTATTTTCCTTCATTTCCATTGAATTTTTGTTAAATGCTGCTTCGAATTATCAATCCTCATTCCATTTGTTCATATTTTGGAACTGGTTTTTAAGTTTAATGCTTGCTTCAGTACAAGAAAGTAGAAACTTGATGAATTCCTTGCTGTAATTGGTTTACTGACCATTCAGTACCAAAGGCAGAGCCTGGGAAGTCCCTGTTGAGAATTGATTAATACTGACAATTACTTTTCCTGCGGATTCTCTGCACTTGGCAGGAACGGATTCCAGAAATTGGATAAGATTAAAGACCCTAATAGACAGTCTAAACAGCTGGAGGAGCTCACTGGGAAGATGAGGGAATGTAAGCGGTAGGTGTTTATTTTTTTGATATACAAGCTGTGGTTTTCATATCAGTGGATACAAGTAGCTTTCTTGTCGACAGCTTTACCACTTGCTTTTATAGTAATGAAAGGTGACCTACTTCACATGTTTAGTTTTTGTCACCTGAAGGGACCTTTAATGATTTTACATTATTGGAATGTTAACCTTGGCAGGTTAATTAAAGAGTTTGATCGTGAACTTAAAGATCAGGAGAGTCGAAATCCACCAGAGGTTAATAAGCAGCTCAATGAGAAGAAGCAAACCATGGTGGTTAATTTGTTCCTTTGTTCTCGCATTTTTCTTTAGATTCTTTTGTTAATTTTAACTAATTTCCACTGCATTATCACAGATTAAGGAGCTCAACTCATATGTGGCTTTGAGGAAGACGTATGTTTTACATTATTTTTTGTTAATATTTCTTCTTTAGCCTTGTTTTTCTGATAATTTATTTTCTGTGACTTCACAAACATCCTTCTCAACCATTATGAGCTAGAACTTGGTAGTGTGACTTGTTGTCTAATGTTGAATGTGCTGCCCAATTTGTGAACTCTTTATGTGTGAAAGCTAGCATTTCCCTCGAACGTGGTTTACCAAGCTCCAGGTGTAGATTTTGACATTGCAATTCATGTGATTTTTATCCTCCTTTTCTTAGGACCAATTCAATTACTCTCTTTTGTTTGTCATAGCAGTGCTCTAAAGGAAATAATGGTTCTATAAACCTTCCAAAAGATAAATTGGACTGCCAATATGACACAAGCATGTTTATATTTTTACTGATTGTTCATACATATGCTCTTCAAAATATGAGTATTTGCTGATGTATCTATCAAGTTTTTGTATTTTCTTCAACACCAGTCAAAACAAATTGTATTTCTGGTTATGCCTCTCTGTAGAATTGCTGTGAACAATCATCAAGCTGACTATCATATAAAAATTCTGATTTATTTTTATTTTATACAGTATTCTAGAATAATTAGAATACCCTTGTTTAGTTCCTGAATTGTTTTTAAACGTTAGTCTATCTCAGAATTTTTTTCGATTGTTTAATTTATTGCTATTTAATTTATCTTCTATGCCAAAATGTTAAACGCTTTCTTGTTCTTTAATGGTAAACTTTTATTGTCTACTCACAGCAGATAGTGCAAGGGTGCATCTGTGCAAATATTACATATTCATTCTGAATGGTATGCATGCATCTTCAAAATTAACAGGGCTATAAACACAAATACTCAGCACTTGTTTTTCTTTAGTTAGTGGATTTTGTTTCTCGTCAATGTTAATTGTTATACAAGTAACGTAAGTGGCAGATGACTGAATTGAGTCTCTATTCCAACAATCCACTTTGGTACTCAAAAACCTATAATTAATAAACACTTAAACTGTTGGTGTATTTGTTGGAAAAAGATACGACAAAGAAGAGGATAGAAAACATTATGGAAACAAATAACAAACACAAGATCAAGAATACTTTAGGAAAGATATTTAGGCTTGAAATGTGTATAAACACTTTCCTAAAAACGATATTTGCACCCTCTTCTCAATAAGATTGCTCTGGGTTTGATGCAAATAGTTTTAGTGGATATGACAAGCCTTTAGAAGATCTTTATTGAGCAAACAATAAAGAATCTTCTGAGAGGAATTAGAGAATGTCTAACTCAATCACTTAGAGAGTAAAGAAGAAGAGCATGAAAGAGTTGTATATGTAATTTACCCCCAAATAGCTATTTATAGATATTTTCTCAAAAGACACAACCTTTGAAAATTAACTATTTTCTCAAAAGACACAACCTTTGAAAATTATAATTATTTTCTCAAAAGATATGACCTTTGAAAAATAACTACCAAAAAATAAAAGAAAACACCTTTTCAAATAAATCTTTTGAAAAGAATTTTTTTTTCTTTTTAATTTGAACAATTTATAACAGTATTTACTATGCAATCAAAGAGTTTTCTTTTAAAAATAATCTTATTTAGTGAAGTAGAAATCCATATGAGTAAAATAGAGTAAATCAAGGCTTGAACTACATTCCTTTGACTTGGATTTCAATTGACTTGCATCATAGATTATGTCAAAAGGGTTTATGTTTTAGTCAACATACACAAATGGCTTATTTGTTTATTAGAGATTCGAGGTTGTCTAGATCCTTAGCACGATTGCTATTTATTCTCTCATATATATATATATATATATATATATATATATGTGTGCGTGTGTGTGTGTGTGTGTGTGTGTGTTTAAAGTTACATCTCATGAGAAATATCACATTGGGTACCTTTCTGAGCTATACCATTCCTAAATTTCTATACGGGAGCTCTAATCATAGGGATAAGGTTGAAGTGATATTTCATTCTATATAATATATTAATCAACATGGATATTAGTTTGCTTCCTAGTTAATCAATCAGGTTATTGTTATCACATTAAAATTTTCTTGTAGGATCATGTTGAGTTTGCACTATTAGAATACTCATTATAGCCTAAGTGCATCCCCTTGATGGCACCAGGGCCATAGTCCTCCCATATTGAACCTTTATTAAGATAACTGAGCAATATGATGTTTATTTTGAATGACTAATCATATATAACCAAGCATGCAATAATAAATTAGACATAATATAATCAATCTCATAGAATATGCTAGTGTTTATGATTTCATGTTAATGCTAAGAATCATCCATATGTATAAATATTATAAAATATTAAGAAAATTTTGCTAGGCATCTTACAAATGCATACAGTTTTCCAAAAATCTTTCACTACAAGATTAGTATGTATTGAAGCTCCCAGAACTTCATAGCGAAGATCATCCATTTATTTGTTAATAATCCTAAATTAAACCATCATATCATACAAGCTTAAGCAAATTATGCTTTTTCTTATATTGCACTTTAGCATAAATATGACATATGACTTTTTTTATGCTTTCATATCAGATATTTAATAAAATAAAATTTGATCACTACTTTTATTACTGTTTTTGTCTTTTAATTGCCACATTTTTAAGGATAATAACTGATGAGTATTAAAATTTCAACTTGCAATCATACATCACATCAATAAAATTAAGTAATTATGGCAGTGTGATTACACGATATAAATAAGTTAACAATGCAATACAATGTATTAAGCTCAAGCTTTGCTAAAAAATTCAACTAATAGTTGAATATGATCAAAAGATGTTAACTAGCAAATGTCGAAAAAATAAATATGTATTTTTCAATGATATATTAAACATCGAGAAAAACATGCTACTAAATATTCCAAGAACTTGCATCAGTGAATTACTTCACAGGAACCAGAAAATTCTTAGGTGCATCTTTTGAGCTTTGACGTCAAGTTACAACTACAAAGGATTCAACAGTCAAATGTCAGAACAAAAAGGAATAGGGAAACAATAATGTCAAATCAGATAAATGCAGACAGAATGATGTTAAATCATATCATTCATATGTTGAAAGCCTTGTAAACCTGGAAAAATATTTGATTAATGGAAACAATGTCTTTTCCACGTGTATGAAACACATTCGGGAGCACCAAGCTAAAATATCATTAAACCAGTACTAATTCAATTACTAAAATTACATCAAAGTATATATACTAGTCATCCTTATGAGCAGTTAAGTTTATGTATGATATGCCACCTTATGAGGCATTCATTAAGCTCAAAGCCATCAATATCCTATGTGAAGCAACAGCTAAACATTAATGTCCAGTACGTTGCATTCATGTCATATCTAAATAATGAAATAAAAAGTTGAAAGCTAAAGATATACTACATCCAGGCATGTATAAGGACCATTCAGTGGCTCCAGCCTATGTTCTATTACATATTTTGAGTGTTAAAGGCCATCTGAAGTTATGCCATCCCTCTTCACTATTCTTTTTTGGTCTTGAGAAGACCTTCACTTTATCTGTAATTTGATATGGTATATTCCTTGCATATTATGTTTATGGTATCTGATAAACTGAATAGATCCAGAATGTTACATAAAAACAAAACTTAAAGTATTCCTTGATTAAACCTTTTTGTTTATTCCTCTTCTGACCACTATTTTAAGCCTTTGTGCTATGGTATACCATAGTTCATGGTATTTGCCATTTCCAATATGATATAAGACCAACTTTATATCAGGTATCATTCAAGATCAATTTGATTTGTCTGATTTTATTGGAATCTACTAAAACCAATCCAACTCAACCGAAGTTAGCCATGATTGGTTAATTCTAATCAATTTTTCATAGCCTTGGAAGAAGAAATAGAAAGAAAGAAGAGTGAAAGGAGGGGCAGAAGTTGAGGGAAGCTGAATCAAGAGAGGATTAAAAAGAATCTTGTGACTATGACGGACTGCAAAATAGCGTGTGAGACATTATTTGTTACAATCATTGCATTTGTTATTTGTTGCAATTATTGCATTTGTTATCTCATAATTTATACGAAGTTTATTGTCCATCACCATATAAGACAAAAAGGAAAAAAATATATTGGAAAGAGGAGGAGAGGGTTAAAGTAGCCCTAACATCTCTAAAGAAATGGATGTTTTTATGAAGAAGTGAGATGTTATAAAATTTGAAAATAATCCCAAATTTCATGCTTGCTCTCTTCAAGTAAAGCTTTTAAAATTATTTTTACATTACCTTGTATTCCATTTGCATGGTGATGGCAGTATTGTGATCACAATAGGGTCGATCACTATCCTAAAGGTAAGGGAAGTAGTTTTGGATTTTTTTCATTTAACTTACAATATAGTTATTTGCTACAGTAATTTATTTATATATGATATGATTATTATTTATTTTTATAAAGTAAATCACAGTTATCTTTTGTGATTTGTCCTCCATTATTTTTCAGATTTGTTTATATTTCAATTTTATTTGTTTTTTAAAAGTTAAATATCCTATGAAATATGAAGGTAAAAGAATATTCTAAAATATTATACTTTAGTGTAGGTAAAAGAATATTTTAACATATTATACTTTAATGTATCTCAAATTTTATTTTGTATTTTACTAATTTAGAATTTTTACTAGAAATACTCTAAACTAACAATATGTCTTTTTACTGCCGACCCAAATAGTTTAAAGCTTATGGCTTTGTTGTTGTTGTACTAATTTATAATTTGTATTTAATTTTTCAACTTCAAATTATTTTCTCAGGTAATCCTGATCCAACTGATCATGCTGATCCCAAATTGTATTTATCGTAACCAATCCCAATCCTGATATTGGTCTTGCAAACTATGTGTAGAATATTTGTTATTGTCTACAATACTTGATGTCTGACATCAGATTTTCTGGTCCTAAATGCTTGTTCAATTATAAATTGCATCTATTGTGTGGTTCCAACATCATCTTTGTCTACCTATCTCATACTCAATCAATCTATTTATTGCATCCTTGGTTGTTCCTCTTTCCGTAATGTTGATCTTTTTGTCATAAGGTTTCTTTCTTTGTGCACTATGTAATGAAATTTTGCTTGATAATCTCTCATATCTTTCATGTGGTGAACAAATCTCATTATCTTTCAGTCTCTTTTTGTTGATCTGAGTGCCTTCTGAATTCATGGTTTTCAGGTTCCAGAGTAACCTTGGTAATAAAAGAGTTGAACTCTTTGATATGGGTGCTGAAACTAGTGATGCTGTAGCTGAGGAGAATGTTAAGATGGCTTCAGGTGATCTCTTCCTCTGAAGCATCATTTTACGAGGGTACTTCAGTTTAGCATATATGTATATATTGCTTTTTAGTGTCCAAAAATTTCTTAGTGCTTTCAAAGTAAATAAAATAGTTTAGCTCCAATTGGGATTTTTGGATCAGTAGATGGCCAGGAACACCCGACAAGATCAAGGGAATTGGCTTGAGATTATTCAGAAATATAGAATAGTCACAAGCATGGGGAAATGTTTATATTTATGTAATTAGTAGAATATTCAGTCATGGGGAGATGGAAGAAGCCTTTGATGCATCTAGTAGAAGTAGGGCTTGTTCTTTCCATCGTGCATTGCTATTTTTTCAAGGACATGCTTGCATCTTAGTAATCCTATCTTGAGTTCTAACGTAACACTCATGTTTTTATCCCTGGAATTTAAGCCAAATTGGAATCATTGCATGCTGATGATCCTATGCATTTACTTGTGAGAAGCATGTGTAATTGAGAACATGGATAATTTGGATTCTTTTAGGTGGAGTTCACAATTAATGTGATTTAACTTTTTTGTAAGACGAATAGATTTAAAAAAAAAAACTTGGATTGTTTTTTCACAAGTATACAAAAAAACTTTTTTGTAAGGTTCTCCATACCGTATCGTACCGGCGTTTCGACCCGGGCTCGGTACCGGTACGATACGGTATACCGCTCGGTACACTCAAGTGTACCGAGCACTGTACACTGCTCGGTACGGGCGGTCCACGTACCGCTGGCCTGTCGGACCGGTATGTACCACCCGTACTGGGCGGTACAGTCCGGTACAGCAAACCTTACTTTTTTGCTTCTTTTGTTAGTGAATAACGAAAAAGGATCATCCACTTTTAGTATAAGTATTGTCAAACAAGGAAGTTGCGTAACCTAATGGTTTAGTTTTTTATAGGTGACACTAGTTAGGGGCATGAAAAAATCATACAGTTTTATGTACTGTAGATAGGGGGTGAATACCTGGCAGGTTCTGTCAGGATGTCAGTCAACTTAAACATGACACTTCAACACTTTCTAAGTTTTTGTCCCAATTTGATTTTTAGTTGGTATTTTCCCAATCCTAAAGCAAACCAACTTTGTGTCACGTCTATTACATATTTGGGGTTGAGCTACTTGGGTTCTGGATAACTAAAATGCAGGATTTCAAAAGTATAAATACAAAAGTAGTATTAAACAAACACCCATGTAATATTGCCAAACAGAGTTGGATATAGGTTGAATTTGGATTGCTCTTGGGTTAGGTTGACAAACCTAATCCAAGCAAAGTTGGTGTCACCTTTAGATGTCCCTGCCCATTCAAACCGAAGTTCCAGTATTTTCAAAAAAGACTAATTTGGTCCATTGAGTCAGTTGCATCAGGGAAGTTAAGGTGGACCCAACCCCAGTTGCAACCCAAAATCCTAATTGTAGTGATATGCCTTTTGGCAAGTGAACCAATATAGAGGTGCTATGAAACTTAAATCCGAGGTCCCATTATGCTCAGAGCTGCTATTTGATCATGTACTATTGTGCAAAATTTTTCAAGTGGCTTATTTTATGAGACGTTGATGGAACGTGTAGGATTGATTTCATTGTGAACGTTAACTAACACCAATGGACAATATTTATGCAAGGGCATGACCCATTGTCTGATTTGCTCTAAACATACAACCTTGTTTCAGGAGAGAGTGCAAATTGGTTCTCTGTAGTCACTTATATGATTTGCTATGAATTAACAGTTTCCTTGACTATTCTTTGAGAAACTCATGGTTACCATATAATTTTCGAGCTTATTTCCTTCATATCGTCTTATATTGCAGATATGTCTAACCAAGAACTAATTGATGCTGGAAGGAAACAGATGGATGAGACTGATCAAGCTATTGAGCGCTCAAAAATGGTCAAGCACTGGTCCTTGTGAAACTTCTCAGTTATCATTTACTTTCTTTTTTTCACATAAAACATTGTACTTATAGGTTGTTGGGCAAACTGTTGAAGTTGGAATTCAAACTACTGCAAACCTTAAGGGCCAAGTAAGTCTCAAAGCACTTATGTTTCAAGCAGATCAAAATTGACTTTAATAATTCTTCCTAATATTTTTTTTCTCTTGTAAAGATAGCTTATGCTGGAGGGTTAACGTGTAGATAGATCATATGGATTTGGGCCAGACAAATGTCTCTGAGCCCAACTCAGTTACAAATTTTGAATCAGGAATATTATTTTCTTAAATGGACTTCTTTGCTTTTGCCAACTTATCTTTTTGTTATTTGTTCAAGGATAGTTTTATCTTAGAATTTTAACATGTGGGTTGGCTCATGAATTTGGGTCCAGTATGTGGCTTAAAGCCTTGAACCCAAACCGTCGAAGCTTGGGTAAAGCTATTGAATAGTCTTGAATCTTTGGATGCAAAAGCTGGAGTGTGTTGAGATCTCTCTTTTCCTTGTCTTCTTTATAATTAAAATTTCCACCGGAGTTAAATTCTGTACTTTTTCAGACAGAACAAATGGGTCGAATTGCTAATGAGCTGGACACTATTCACTTTTCCATCAAGAAGGCTTCTCAGTTGGTGAAAGAGATTGGTAGGCAGGTTGTCCCTTTGTCTTTGTGATTTATATTTTTCTTTCTGTTCCAGTCTTCCATGTATTTTCCTGTTAACCTATTCTAATTGCTGAAACTCTACTTTCAGGTTGCTACTGATAAGTGCATCATGTTTTTCCTATTTCTTTTAGTCTGTGGTGTAATTGCGATCATCATTGTGAAGGTACTTTTTCTTGCAACAGTTAAAACTTTTTCATGTATGTTATTTCATTTATTTTGAAAAAGGAATTTTATAATCATATTCCTGATACTTGGCAACAATAAAACTTTCATTTAATACTGCGGGTTGGTATAATACTGTACCTGCTAGAAGACTTGACTACTAACTTTAAATTAACATTTAGCAGCTTTAAAAGGAAAAAAAGGTAACCACAAAAGGATTTATTGTCATACTAAATATTCGGTAAATTCTTTGACATTTCACCAAATAAAATATATCTTCACAAAATATCTTGATCCATGTAACTTCAAAAATTTGTTGGCCATCTCTCAATCATAAACAGTTTTATGGGCACAGTTGCTCAGTACATGGGATTCTAACTAATGTTATTTGACTTTTTATTTCCTGATTTGTAGATAGTGCACCCAAATAACAAAAACATCAGAGATACACCTGGATTGGCACCTCCAGCTGGGAGGAAATTGTTATCATTAGAAGTTCTTGGAAATTGACAGTAGCTTTGATGTCTGGTTGAGAGTCTGCTTCCGAATGTTCACGCATCAGAAGATCCTGAGCTTAAAGTGCCATATTTGTGATGTTTTGTAATAATTTTTTGCCCTTGTATATGATGTCTTTGTTATGATTGTTCCCATTGTGATCATACGGCCTCCATATTCATCATAGTTTGAGATGTAGATGTCATTTGCTTCCTTTGGCAGGATCTCCCACGTCCTTCTCGTGTATATTTTGTAGAGAATGAAATGTCACATGGATCATGTAAGCTGTTGGTGTGAGTGCTTTCGAACCTTGTTTCGTACTTTTTGTCTATTGCATCTCTGGGATTGTAGGATCAACCTTTTGTACACCATAAGATACATATTCTTTCAGGAGAAATTGCCATTCTAGATTTGCAACCTTAAGTGGGCTCCTCGATTTCAATGAGAACTTGCATTTCTCTAACCTGCTTTTTTACTTTCTTTTGGATTGGTGCCAGATGTGTGGAAGAGCTGTTGCAAGGATTAATTTGCATGGATCGCGAAGCTTACCCTGATGTCCTCAGGTACTATTCTTCTCGTTTTTTTTTGTCTCAGATATTTTAGATAAATGGGTTTCTTCGATGGGGCAACTTAGGGATTTGAAAAATAAAAAACAACTCCTTTTGGTAGAAACTGAAAGAGAATAGTTTTATTGGCAATCAAAATTTGGTTTAAGATTGAATGGAAGAGAAAGTCGTATTCTTAACTAGTTCAATCTCTTAAGTTTTAGTTAAAAAGTATATTAGAGTTGGTGTATATTTTGACATCACTGGGGTTAAGTCAAGCTCCAAAGGGCCATCGTGTCCTTGCCTGCCTCTGGTGATCGGTGGGTGGTGCTTATCCCAAACCACGTCGAGTCACATGTGAATGTTGTTCGAGTCGCTGATATTTAAGACATTTACGTCTTCAACTCCACAAGAGGGTGGGAGTTTAATTTTGATCATTTGAGTGTCCTGAAGTCAAACTTACTGGCACAAATTAGGGTGATTAATCTTACATCACCAATCTTTAAAATGATTAGATAAAATACCAAGTTAGTTTAATCTATTAAACAATTTGACTTTTGCATATTAAATCATTCTTGTTTAGGATAGGACACCAAATGCCCTATTTATTTCTTCCATCGAGGCTTAAGCCACTGCATTATTATACATTATCCTTTTTGACTTCCTTACGTATGTGTAATGTCATTAATGTAAAATATTTATTCTACATGGAACTTTCTTACCATCAGCGCACGGCTTGGAGTCAATGAAGCCAGTATAAAACCAGATTAATAGAATATGGATCAATAACAGCAAATTCTGAATTGATCCTTCAAACTTACAAAATATAATAGCAATAGTTTTCTTCTTAATTTTGACTCTAGAAAGAAAATGGTAACTTAATGCTTCAAAAGTTCTCTACTTGGTCTTCTCAGCTCATAAGATCAACCAGAACATGATAAGTAGGTGGAAATAATGTAGTTCTATCACAATTAAGATAGGTGGATGAAGCCTAGGCTGCAGGTTTCTCCCACTTGAGGGGCTTGACAACCTCCCAGGTGAAGTCTGGGTCATCCCTGCCAAAATGCCCATAAGCCGCAGTCTTAAGGAACCTGCCATTCCCTCCCCTTTTCAGGTCCAGGTTGATGGTGATCATCCCAGGCCTGAAGTCGAAGTTCTCCTTCACAATCCTCAGGATCTCCTTGTCTGGGATCTTGCCCGTGCCATAGGTCTCCACGAACACTGACAGTGGCTCAGGGACGCCAATGGCGTAGGACACCTGCACAATGCAGCGGCGGGCGAGCCCACTGGCCACGATGCTTTTGGCTGCCTGCCTCACAATGTAAGCACCACTGCGGTCCACCTTGGTGGGATCCTTCCCAGAGAAGGCACCACCGCCGTGTGCTCCCCACCCACCGTAGGTGTCGATGATGATTTTGCGGCCGGTGAGCCCAGCGTCGCCATGAGGGCCGCCGATGACGAAGCGGCCGGATGGGTTGAGGTGGAATATGGTCTTCTCGTCGATGTACTTCTCAGGGATAACCGGCTTAATGACGTGTTCCTTGAGGTCGGCGGCGATCTCGTCGTTACTGACGGTCTCATCGTGCTGGGTGGAGATGAGGACGGTGTGGACGCGGACGGGGACCATGGCGCCGTGGTCATTTCGGTACTCCACGGTCACCTGGGTCTTGCCGTCGGGGCGCACCCAGGGGCAGGTGCCGTTCTTGCGGACCTCGGTCAGGCGCGCGCCGAGCTTGGTGGCGAGGACGTGACTGAGAGGCATCAGCTCAGGAGTCTCGTCGGTCGCGTACCCAAACATGTGACCCTGGTCGCCGGCACCGATCTCCTCGGGGCGCTTGGTGAAGTGGCCATGGACGCCCTGGGCGATGTCGGGAGACTGCTGCTCGATGTTGACGAGCACCTTGCAGCGGTCTGCGTCGAGGCCGACTTCATCGGAGACGAACCCGATGTTGCGGCAAGTCTCGCGGACGATCTTCTCGTAGTCAACGTTGGCCTTGGTGGTGATCTCCCCGAAGACCATGACCATGTTGGTCTTGGTACAGGTCTCGCAGGCGACCTTGCTGTCGGGATCCTGTTCCAGGCAGGCGTCAAGTACGGCATCAGATACCTGATCACAGAGCTTGTCGGGGTGCCCCTCGTTCACGGATTCGGAGGTGAACAGGAAGGTGTCGCTGCCGGCCATCTTCTTAGAGCTGGATAAACGCAAACATAGCAGATCAATGGACAATACCCCCCAAAAGATCTGAAAAATCACAAGCCTGAAATTTGACCAAGTAATCAACCAGATCTGGAGGATGTTTTGAACCACTAAGACGATCAAAGCACATAAAGAATTCTTAGATCTAAAACCAGCGGCACCAATTGGCCGAGGACCAGATCCGGGGCGAAAGATCCAAACTTTGCGCACAATCTCTCTTGATTCTTACGTTTCAAACAGAAGAACACTCGAGGAGCATAAGGATGCAGCCAGATCCCGCGATCTTCACCAGAACAAACACAATATCGAACCAACAAACGAAACCACAGCATATCGATGAAATCTGAGTAAATCTCTACAGAAGAAGCTTAGAAAAAGCAACGACGCATGCTCCCATCCACATATAACAGAAGAACAATAGACAGAGAAAGCAGATACTCCTGATCCGCTCATTTCAAGAGGGCGGGTGGGGGAAGCTCTCGCAATCAAAGAGTCTCACACGAAATCATGCGCTACTAGGAAACACGAGGCGATACCTGTGGATCTCGAGATCTAGCTCGCCTGAGGATGGAGATCGGATGCGACCAAATGGCCCGCTTTCTCCTCTGCCCGAGCTCGAGATTTATAGAGCGGCGATCGACGACGTGCTTGTTCAGGGACCATTGCCGACCACAGGCTGAGGGTTCGATGATCTGACGGTCCATAATTTTCTTCCACCGCACTCGTGACCACTGCCACGTGGCCAACAAGTGACGGAAGAAGAGAAGACACAGAGAAGGATCGCCCAAGTCAATTCATTAAAAAGACACGTGTTTTTTTTTATTTCCACGTGTATTACTATTCTTGGTCAATTTTACGTCATCTCATTTTAATTTATTATCATTAAATATTTGGGCGAGGAGAGATTAATTTTGAGTTAATCCATCCAACTTATCATAAAAACAACAAGTAAAAAAAAATTAAAAAAATCATATAAATATCCCTCCAAAATTTTAGACCGTAAAACATAAATATCGTTTCGTTAATCTTCTTCGGTTGATTGTTAATAACGTTAATACCTTTGGCAAAACATCATAGATATATTTCTATATATTTTCTCCTTTGCATTTAAATTTTCAGTAAAAAAAAAAATCATTAGCAACTGCAGTTGCTAATATAAATTGACGTATGCGAGTAACTTAAATATTTGGAGAGATAAATACGTTATGTTAGAATTCGTAGGTGCAATATGTTATGTCAACTCTGAGAGCATATATATAAGAAAATTAGCAATGTCTCGATGGAACAGAGAAAAGTCAACTGGTTGACGCAATCTGTGACACCGTGAGGTGATTCGTGTTCCAACGTTTTGAACATTCAGACCACTCTGTTGCGGACACCAATCAAGTCAAAATTGCTCACAAATTTTCTGTTGACTCGTCAAAGATGTCATGCCATTCCAACAACCCCATGGAAAAACACATGCAAACTTGTCTTTCCTACGTACGTACATCCATACCTATTCCACGTGGCATGGAGGTCCGTGTCAAACATGCTATCAGAATTGACATGGGAAACAATAAGTCCAATTGTACTGTACGACCCGTTGGATTCTTCTCAAATTTATGGATGAAAGTGTTTTTTCTCCTAAGAAAGATAGAAATATTATTAATTAGTTAAGCGGCTATCTCCAAAATTTGAGACATCCGAAGCTAAAATCTCTAATAGATGAGACGAAAAATTCTCGTGTTAAGCTATATAGTAGACAGTGTTAATAAATTAGTCGCTTGATTAGTTTCTTTAAATATATGATCAATGAAGAATTTTAAAAAGTATTTATATAATATCAAATATTTCGAATAATATTTAAGATACTCTTATGGAGGAGAATTCTTCCTTTCCTTTGTATAATGTTCACCAAAGTTTTATTATCTATTTTTGTTCATAGCAATCTTACGAGATCACATCTATTTCAGAATAGACTTATCTTGATTCGTCATAATTAATTTTAAATCATATTTTACGTAATAGATATTTAAATTTTTACATTAAAACCTTTAGACTTATGGCTCTAGTTTGTATCATTAGTAAGTAATATTAGGATATATTAAAAAAAATATTATCAATTTTTATTTATCAAATTATCTAAAAACAGGAATCAATAGTAGTTTGAAGGATCAGCATTGTCCTCTCCCTGAGTAACCAAATCTCATATAATCATTAATCAAATGTCATATATTTTATAGGATGACTTTTAGATTTTCAAAGCAAAATGACATTAAAAAAATGAAGGATGAGTTTCAAAGGAAGTTTGCAAACTGTCAATTCATAGTGATTCTTACCTATCAATAGTAGAGATAGGATGGTGCAAAAGTTTTCAAATTCTTTTATTCTAGAAATTACTTACAGTTTTCACAAATAATGCCACAAACCCTTACTAATTTGACATGAAAATATCTATAGATTTTATTTATTTTCTTTTGTACTTTGTCTCTTAAGGATCTTGTAAGTGGCAAGAGAACTACAATATATGTTATAGAAATAAGAACAAGAGTAACTATAAATTTAAAAATAAAAGGAGGATTGAGATATTATCCTTGTTGACAACATTCTTGTTTGAGGAGCCTTTTAAGGAGATGGAAAGTGTTTCCTTATAAAGGATGGGGTAGTCCTTAGGCTTTAGGGGGAGTGAAGAGAAGAAATATAAAGATTAGGAGGAAAGAGGTGAAAGGGAGTCGTGGGAAAGATTTAGAGGGAGGAAGAAATGTTTAGAATTGTTTGAAGTCTATTGCCAATTCTAGTGTGAGGTGAAAAGATTTTTTGAATTTAATATGATGCTACCATCAATTCTAGTTGTTAATGGATTTAAGATGATGGTATTGTCAATTTTAGATTTTTGGAATTTGAGATTATACTACCATTAATTACTATCAATTCTAATTGTTACCGTCAATAGGGTATCGTAAAAAGATTTAGGGAGAGGTGAAAAGATTTTTGGGATTTAAAGTGGCTCTACCGTCGATTCTAATTGTTAGCAGTCAGGTTTAAGTATCTGGCGATAGCACACTGCCACGACTTTTGGATAAGATGTTGGCAATGATACCACTAGATCTAGTGGTGCTATTGTTAGATCCTCTTTTTTTTCTTTTGAAACAAATAAACTAAATAAGGTTATTATAATATCATTTATATAGATTTAATAGACATAATTACCTTTTGATATAATCAAAATATTTATCATAGTAAAAATATCTATTAATTGATTTTGCACATCAATGAAATCTAAATATTTATCCTGATTGCTAGCATGATTTTTGATAAAATGATCTCAAATCTCAATATGCTTCGATCAAAAATGTTGAATAAATTTTTTTATCAAGAAAATAGCACTAGTATTATCATATAGAAATTTTTTTAAAGCAAAATTCATACTTTTTTAAAGTGTCTTTTATCTAAATTATTTATGATCAATATGTACCTATTGCTATATATTCAGCTTCAACTTTAAATAATACGGTAGATTTTTGCTTCTTCAATAATTAAGAAACAAATACATCACTTAGGAATTAATAAGTTTTAGAAATAATTTTTTATCTATCATGCATCTTGTAAAGTTAACACTATTATTTGATTTGGGATGTCCTACTACTTATAAAGTATTCTTTTTAAGTATCTAAAGATTCTTTTTTATAATCTTAAAATGGGTTCATTTGAGATTTGATTAGTATTTAACACAAAGACTTACACTAAATACAATATCACATCTAGTAGTGAGATATAATAAACTTCATACCATACATTTATAAGTTTTTTTTTTATCAAAAAGTTCACCATCATTATAAATGTCTATTTTTATAAATATCCTCATTAGTGTATTAATGGCTTTAGAGTTTTTCATATTAAACCTTTTAAATAGGTAATGAGTATTTTTAGTTTGATTGATAAAAAATTATTTTTAGATTGTTTAATTTATAAGCCTAAAAAAATATTACTTCACATATTATATATTATGCTTCTTTTAAAATTTTGACTTATACTCTTATCAAATGACTCATATAAAACTTCATTACTAGAATAAAAACTAATATCATTAATATAAACTTAAATAATAAGAATATCATCATTAAAATATTTAATAAATAATTATATCCCCCAAAAGCTTTATATTATCTACTCTTTTGGTATGTCGTCCAATCTTTTAATACTTAATCTAATTCTTTAGAATATTATCTCGTTGAATCCCGAATTTTGATGATGAAATAAATATATAAGTTTATATACTAATAAGTGTTTGAGATAACTAACATAAGAGAAACTTTGATTATAAACTTGAACCATCGAAAAATAAATCAATGAA
This sequence comes from Musa acuminata AAA Group, assembly GCF_036884655.1. Classification (NCBI taxonomy): domain Eukaryota; kingdom Viridiplantae; phylum Streptophyta; class Magnoliopsida; order Zingiberales; family Musaceae; genus Musa; species Musa acuminata. Next base: position 38,779,648 of record NC_088353.1, on the reverse strand, counting down.
GTAGGAGAATCAAACGTTGAGTCGGAGACCATCATGTCAAAGATTGGATATTGGGTTGGAGGATTGATTGATTGTCGGAGGATAGACTTCGTGCCATGAGTTCGAGCATCGAGTCGAAAGGATCAGGTATTGCGTTAAGAAGATCAGATATTGTAGGAGGTTAACATATCGATGGAACGCATAATACGCCAAAAGAAAAGATGATGCGCCAAAAGGTTCTGACGAAGTATCAGATGAATAGATGACATGCTGGACAATATGTTGAAGGCTTTATGATTATAATTAAAGTTATTAAGTCTCAATCAAAGTTGTTTAGAGTCTAATTGAGTTGGTTTTGGAGCATAACTATGTCAACTTGATTAAGAGCCAATTGGGCCTAAACTATAGTTGAATTGGACTTGTTGGAAGGCTAATTTAGTGACTTTGGGTTACACTAAGCGATGGTATCACCGGTCTCAAACGATGGTATCGCTTATGAGTTGGAAAGCACGAATTGTGCTTTTCTAAGAATTCTAGTTGAAGGACCACCGATGTCAATGGTAGTATAGCTCAAGAAGGCAGTGGTACCATCAGAGCCCAGATTCCTAAGCTCTGTACGATGGTAGTACTGCCCAATGCAGGCGGTAGTACCACCAGTATCCCGAAAACTCGAGGATTTAAATTTTTAGGCTTTTTGGAGTCTATAAATACTACACTCGTTCTTATTTAATGAAGAAAGAAAGGAGTAAGAATTCTTGAGGAAAAAAGGCTTCTAAACTCTCTTGAAAAATATTGAGTCTCTTTCTACTTGAGTTTAAAGAATATACTAAGGAGGTGTGAGGTCTTTTGTAAAAGATGAGTATTAAAGTTTTGTCTTAAGCCTGTGAAAAAGGGAAAGATTATAATAAGGATAGTTGATCTTTGTCCGTTGAAAAAAAAATCAATAGTGAAAGCCGATGGCCTCGAGGGAAGAGGAACCGTGAGTGGATGCAGGTCCGGATGATCGAACCAATATAAATCGGTTTGCGTTTCTCTTTATACTTTTTCTTGCTATCACTAATTGATTTAGTTGCTCACTACTTTTATTTACATTCTAAGTTAAATACATTTTGATACATATTTATCGATTAAGCTTTCAAATTAGAACTTTATTTGGAAAGCACTAATTTACCCCCTCCCTCTTAGTGCTTTTACGATCGTAACACGTATAATCCTCTAGTTTATCATTCAGTCCTCTAATATGTCGACTTCATCCTGGCATCTAATTTTTTAATATCATATCTGATCTTTTTAGTGTGGTGTTCAAATTTGTAGCACGAAGTCTACCTTTAGGTATGTTGACCGATCCTTTAACTCAACTTATCATTTTTAGCACAATATCTGACTTTTCTACTTGATGTTTGGCGTTTTAGTGATTAAGTCTATTATCAAAATATATCCTATATCATTTATCTCAAAAACATATTAATTCATCAAATTTATTAATTAATTTTATCATCAAAGATTCAATATAGTTATTAAAAATCTGGGATTCAATATTTGGTTTGGATGTTAACTCAAAGATATGTTTTGAAATATATTTATATTTTTAATAAGTATTTGGAGAAAGAGACTTAAGTGGTTTGGAATACTTTGTGTGTTTGATAAATAATAATTAAAAAATATATTTTAAATGTGTAAGTGTTGTTTGGTAAGATTGTATTTTAAAAGTTCATTGAATATTATATAACAAATTTATGTTTATAATAATTTTTAATATTTCTTCTAAAGTGAATATATTTTTATTTAAATTAATAAGTAAATAAATAAAATAAATGAATGCATGTACATAATCTTATAAAAAAATTTGTATGATTCATTATATTATATATAGAAAATATAATAATATAAATGAATTAAAATAATATTTAAAAATAAAATTTCATCTTATAAAATATATAAATCATGTAAATACTGAATACTAATGGTAGGTAGCATTAGGTCAAATGTAATTTAAAAAAATATATCAAGTATCAATTAATGTGCATTAGATCGTTAATATATATTTCAAATGTGTTCCGAATGCACCATAACCCTCCTTTGTGTCATCATTAAATTAAATAATGAGACGATTGTTCTATAATTTTATAAAAATTATTAAATAAAAAAAATAAGTTTGTGATAAAAAAAAATTATGATATTTTTTTGTTATCATCAATCTAAATTTGAATTTGTTGGACAACTATAAAAACAAAGGTTTATTTTAGATTGACAATATTTTATATATAGTCAATCTAAATTACGATATATAATCTTCTCATATATCTCATCATGTAAAGCCTAAAGAAATTTTCTTTTAAAAATCTATTAAGGAGAAATTCATGAGAACAAAGATTATTTTCTTGTATTCTTTCCCACCCAAAGATAGATGTATGAGCTTTTTAAAACATAATGGAACCCTAATCTTTTTAGGCTTTCTTTTCTTACAAAAAAAAAAATCTTTTCACGCTAGCAATGTTTGGGACAATAGCTCTCCCAATATAGAAACAGTTCACAACTTCAATTCCCCTTTCTATAATAGTTTCTTTTAATGATCAATCAACTATTATTGGAATAGTGACAAGTGTTCACAATCATGAACAATGAGGTTAAACGAATCAATCCTGGATCAGATCAAGGTCAAATTTAACTTATTTGGTTTATTAGACTCAAATTCCAAATTCCATTAGGAATAACTTTGGTCCCATTTCCAAGTGTAGCATAAAGTCCATAATGAGATGGGGCTATAGCAGAGGAGGAGATGGGAGGACTGTGAGATTCAACGAACCCAGTTCAAATTGCATGCCAATTAAATCTAATAATAGACACTGATTGGATCAAACATATACCACTCCAATTTAGTTCAAATCCAAAGTAGTTTGTGCTTCTTTCAATATATTATTAACTAATCTATTATCCCATTAGATTGGTTATGATAATTAGTATCAAAATCATGTTTTATTACTAATATGATAAGAAGCACGATGAAAACATGTTAAAAATAGATGAAAACTTATATTTGTTTATAAATATTTGACTTAAGTATTTTAAATAAGTGATTCATACTCAACGAAATTAATATACCAATTATGACCATTAGCTAAGTATGATTTTTTAAAGGTATCTAATTTATATTTCAATTGGCTACTTATTTAAAGAAAAACGATTTAGGACAAAAACATATATATATATATATATATATATATATATATATATATATATATATATATATATATATATATATATATATATATATATATATATATATATATATATATATATATATATCACTTCTTTTTGTTGTCCTCTACTTTCAAAGCTTGTTTGGCTCGCCCAAACGCCGCGGGTTGGCGGCCCTCTCCATCTGTCCTGCCTTCTCTTTCTCGATCTCATCGCCGCTCCCTCACCTTCCCACACCGATCTACAGCCTCCGGTCGCGCCCCTCCGATCTCCCCATGGACGACAGCTGCGCGGTGTGCACGGAAACCCTCGAGTGGGTGGCCTACGGACCCTGCCGCCACCGGGAGGTCTGCTCCACCTGCGTCGTGCGGCTCCGCTTCGTCCTCGGCGATCGCCGCTGCTGCATCTGTAAGACCGAGTGCCCCGTCGTCTTCGTCACCAAGGTATCCTCCTCCCACTAGGGTTTGGCCCCCCGATTGGTACTTTCGGTTGCTTGTCCTTCGATCTCGTGCCAGATTCGTTGGTCTTTGCCCGTTGCCAATTTAGATTTGGCTTTGAAGCCCTTTTAATTTTCTATATCACATGTGTGATGGTGATGATGCAAAACATCTATGATTGGGCGAGTGCGTCTGCTGATACCTCCTTGGTGGTTGTGATCTGTGGTTTCGTATATCTTGGTCGATTCTGTTTTGTGTACTGAAGCTAGTTTTATGATTGACAGGCTTTGGGGGATTATACGAGGATGGTAGTTGATTTCTCGGTGTTTCCGGTTTCCTCGACAGAAGGTCAGGTGGGACGATATTGGTACCATGAAGATACACAGGCCTACTTCGATGATATGGACCAGTACAGGGTGATAAAGGCAATGTGCCTGCTTTCTTGTAGCGTTTGCGACAAGAATACAGATCGTCAAGGCAGTGAGAGAACAAAGAGGAGGGCCAGATTTAGGAGCATAGAGCAATTAAAGGGCCACCTCTTCCATCAGCACAAGTTGGTCATGTGCAAACTATGTTTGGAAGGAAGAAAGGTGACGTGTCATTTGCTGGTTATAACCTGAGAAGTTGCTCTCTGTTTTGATGATGGGTTGTTAGTGCACTAGGGCCTGAAATTACATGTAGAAAGATGAGAGTAATGCTTTATTTTTTAACTGCTTATCTTGTTTAGATGCAAATAGTAGAGTCGTTTAATGGTGACATTTCCTTTCTATATGTTTCAGTTGAGATAGTTCTTTGAGTTTAGATTTCTAATATCTTGGTTCATGAATCTGAAAATTTGCCATCTTACCTTTCTTTATCATTTGACTACAGCTTTATTTGGATTAGATGAGGTCTGGAGGATGTGTTTTTTTATTGATGTAGAACTATGTTGTTGCATATTCACCGGTGTGATTGGCTTTGTGCTGGTTTTTATTCATCTTAAAAGTTTATGAATTTCACTTCTAGCTATCTTACATGATTGTTGACAATTTCCTTTGAGTCATGTGGAACCAAAAAAATTTAAAACAAAAACAATAAAGAACGAAAAAAGCAGAGAGTAAATGAATAACAATGCAGAGACATTTAAATATAAGATTTTTATTCTCTTTGCTACAAATGTATGCCATCTTTCATGTTGTATTCCTTAATTTTAAACGTGGAGCTCCATTAGTAGGGTTGTTTGAAATGCTTGAACTGATGCTGACCCATTAGTCTTGAATTGGCTTCCATCGACATTGATCAGTAAATATCTCGTAGGATAGCTTTTAGTAATATTTCTCTATTATTCTTCTATTTTTTCTCTCTTTTCTAGTCGGATATGGTGTATACCTTCTCCAAGAACATTGTTAGTCTGTCGTCATTTAACCTGAATTCAGTAAGCTACATTTAAGCATTTTTATGTTTATTAGTATAAAAAAATCATTTTATATTGGCATTGATTACCGAAGCTTGTGTCAGAGTGTTGTTGACATGATACTAGATTAGCAGATGCCTTTATTTATATGTTTTCCTGTAAGAATTGTCTTATAAAATGTCTTTAGTACTTTTTAAGCCAATTTGTTACATTCAATGTAGTGCCAGTACATTTTTGTGAGATGTTCTTGAAGACACTTTGAATTCTCTTGCAGGTTTTTACTTGTGAGCAAAAGTTATACACTAGATCACAATTAAATCAACACATGAGCACAGGTGACTCAGAGGTGGATGGCAGCGAGAGTGACCGTGGTGGTTTTATGGGTCACCCAATGTGTAAGTTCTGCAGAAAACCATTCTACGGAGATCACGAACACTATATGCACATGTCGACAGTTCATTACACCTGCCATATATGTCGAAGGTGTGTTTTACTGGGAACTCCTATACGAGTTTGCTTTTACTTTGTGTAAAAGTTGTCACAATGTTTTGCAGGCAGCATGCTGGACAGTATGATTATTATAGGAACTACAATGACTTGGAGGTATGTTGTGAATACCTATTTTCTTGATAATAATTTGATGGAACACTAGATCTACTGCCAAAGTCTGAAAGCACCTATGTAAGACTTAAGGGGTCCATGCCTTTTGTTATGATAGCCAATCCTTTTGGACCTTGTTCTGTAATGGTATTGAGGATGGCCCTTGCAAAAGGTTTGGCACCTTAAGATCAGTATCTGCATGAGATCAGCATCTCTCTAATTCTTATGGCTTTTCTCATTTGTGTTCTTTTACTAAAATAATATTGTGACATCACAGATGCATTTCCGACAAGATCATTTCCTCTGTGAAAACCAGGCATGTTTGGAAAGGAAGTTTGTTTTTTTTCAAACTGAAGCAGAGATGAAGGTGTGGATGATCCTTCAATTTTTTTCTTTGTATGTTGGACACTACATGCTATCATATTTTAGTTGACAAACTCTCAAATTAATACTATGATTAATATGCATCCTTTTCTTTTTCTTCCAGAGGCATAATGTTCTTGAGCATGGGGAACACATGTCTCATTCTAAGCGGAATGCTGCACTCAGGGTAATTAATTAGTCGTCATTCTTTTGTCTCCCACAACAGTTTTTCTTTCAAAATATTTCACAATAATGTTGTTTTGCCCTTCAGAGCATCACTGATACCCTTTTCTTTACTTAGGCCTGTATTGTGTGTTATTTGATTGGTTTCTTTATTATCTGTTTTCACTTACATCCAGACACCAACTAGCTTCAGATATCGGCAGAATGAACAAGAACACCGCCGAGGAAGAGGCCGTGGATTTCATTCAGATCCTTCTGTTAACCAACTATCAATGGGAACACAAACCAACCTTGAAACTGCTTTAACTAGTGGTGGATTTCATGATTCTTCATCTAGTTCTCGTTTGAATGCTGAGCAGGGGGAGACTAGCCATGCTGATGTAGTTAGAGATTCTTCAGAAGCATCAACTTCTATTGCAGTTTCAGAAGCACCTTCAAGAACTCCATTGTCTTTGAGCCAAAGCCATACGACTACACCGATGCTAGTAGAATTCCCTCCCTTTGGTGATAGGGATTCTCGAGAGCCTTCCTATGGATATGCTCAAGCTCTTAGCCAAAGCTCTAGAAAAGCTGTCAAACTCGAGAAGGAATCATTTCCTCCGCTACCTGGTGCAACTGGTCAATCGAAACCTATTCATACGTCAGAAAGTTTTTATATGAATAGCCTCGCTGTCGGTCTCCAACGCAGCAGAGGCTCTGTCGTAACTAACTCTGCTCAGTCTAGTCCACCAGAGTATCATGGGAGATTCCCATCTTTTTCTGAGTTCAGAGCCACACCAACTAATGGTCCTACATCATCCACTTCTTCAATTTCTCAGATGGGAGCAAGGCCATCTGCCAGTTCTGCTTGTAATTCGAATACTGCTCGTGGGATGAGACAGTCAACATTGGCTCCTAACCTTGCAGAGGGACGTCTATCTGGCCATGCTGCTCCCTGCATGAATTCTGCTGTGGATGGAAAGGAAACATTGACAACAGGCAACCAATCTATTACTTCAATGGGGGATGTTTATTCCGCAAACAAGTCCTTGGTTGAAAGGATTCGTGCTGATTTAGGGATGGATGAGGGTAGATATGGTGCATTTAAAAGCATGTCATCTGAGTATCGTCGAGGTCTAATCAACACATGGGAGTATCTTTCTTATGTTGAGCAATTTGGCCTGTCACATCTTGGTGTTGAACTTGCTCGACTATGTCCTGACGCTCAGAAAGAGAAGGAATTGATTGATGCCTTCCACGCTAATATGTGGAACAAAAGTCTGCTAGAAAATGGTGGGAGCAAAGGTGGTAGGAAGGGGAAGGGAAAGGGAAAGGCTATAGTGCATGCTGACACTCGTGCAACTAGTGCCAGGGATACTTTGGACACTGTAAGAAAAGTGGAGGATGGGTGCCGAATTGCCAAGGACAAGCTTCAATCGTCAGCTAGGGATGCTTGTGCAAATTCAAGTTCTGTTGATGTGAATTTGGCTGGAAAAAATACTGCTGGTGAAGTCGAATCTGTTAAAGACACTGCAAAGCAGAATGTGGCTGATGGAGGAAATAGCAATCAAACGTAAAAAAGGCGTCAAAGTTTCAGAGTACGGCTGGGTGATGGTTCGGCATCTTTTTGAAATTAGGGAAATGATGGACGATAACAGTTTTTGAGCATGCATGTGGGATGAGATTGATTTTTCTGCTGCCTGAGGGTGTACAGATCTGATGCATGTCTTGCTGCTCAACCAAGACAGGTAATCGTGTGTCATCGAGTGCAAATTCACTTTTGGTTGTCGAAACCTTCTCACACGTACAGAGCAGTAAGGACTAGCAAAAGTTAACTTTATGAGTTTGGTGATGAGACTTTATCTCTTTTTTTTTTTTTTTTGCCTTTTGTGATTACACCAATATTTCTCTTATTAATAAAGCAATTGGATGAACAGCGTATCTGATAAGTACCCAAATGTTTGTCGCTAATCGTGTCCTCTCTCTCATTGAGCTGTCTTTATCTGGTTGATACTTCAGCATGATGGATCCTTGATTGCTGTCTTGTCTCGGCCTACTTACAGGGGGCGAGAAGCAACAACCATGTTAGATTTACAGCCTAGTTGGTTAAGCTATCACTACATGCATAGGGGTAACTACCACGCACGCTATAATGATGATGATGATGATGTGATGATAATAATAATAATAATAAATAATAATTTTTATGATGATGTGATCGTGCGTTAGATCGATAGCTAGAAATGTTGTAGTTAGAAAATTTAAAGCAATTAATACCAATGGCACAAAGGAAGGGGTTCTTGTGATTTGGTTTTTGTGATTCTTAAACACATGAATTTGAGGCTGCCTCAAGCAGACATCCCAACTGCATTCTTGTTGACAATTCAAAGAATCTTAACGTCAGGGACCACCCGCCGCATGAAAGAATGGAGATCACGTAACTCGCAGTATGGATTTTTCTTGTGCATATTACCACAGCCCTTTTTTTCTTCTTCTTTCCTTCTTTCTGAACCAAATCAACCAACTTGAATGAGTTGCTCCTTAAGTTTCAGAGAAGTCGCCTCTGATCTGCCAAGCCAAATATATGAGCTCTGTCAACCAAGTTTGTAATGTAGGAGTCTGAACAATTTACAAGCAGATCAGTTCAGCACAGACTTTAAAGGAAATCAGATTTACACAACCTGGTATCAGATTTGACTTGAAAATTTAAGCAAAGACTCCGAAGGAAATAGGACTCCTGCAAACCCAGATTTAAAACAAAACTGATGGATGATTCCATAAATCATACCAACCAATAACAGCGGCTATCACAAGGTCATGATTCCCTTTTATATTATTCAGAATACTAAATGCCGGCCCTCTCAAATAAGCTCCATTCAAAGATACTACTTGCTTGTATCTGATGAAATTTGAAATCTACCAAAGAAGAAAGCCTCAATATAGAAGCTCGGAGAGAAACAAAGAAAGCTTTTCATTTTTCCTCCAATCGCTGCAAGACTGACTCTGCAAAGATTTGTTGCCTGAAAATTAAGCGTATAGTAATTTTTAGAAAGAGGAAAATAACAATTAAGAATGAAGGTACCATAAGTCTCAAACAAGACTGGACCCATCTGCACTTTTTTAAATTTCTATCCACTTCTCATTTCTACAAGAGTCACGCAGCGAAAAGCTCCAAAATATTTTGATCTATGAATAGCACATCATTTATAGATTAACCAGCAAGTGTGCTCAATGTGGTTCATGTGGCAATATATGCAAATGCAATCATATGACTAATATGACTGGAAGTGTATAATGTCAGGGCAACAACTACAACTACAAAAGCATTACTGCACAGATGAAATATGCAGCTTCGTATGCTACTTTCTTCTTCCTAATTGAGCATTAGTTTCCTAGTCTTTGTAATCACAAAGCATGTCTCTAGATGGTTTACCAACTTCCCAGTGGAGAATTTGATGTGCATAAAACTAGTGGAAATTTCATGCTTTAATTAGAAGGAATCTCCAACTGAGCATAGTTACTACTACCCTTGTATAATCTAAACTTCATTCATATACTTCTGATTCGATTCTTAAACACATTGTTCTTAATCTTACAATATACACTGAAGGCAAAACATTATATGTCCACATGCTGCATATGCATTCTGCCATACATGGCTGACTGTGACGTCTTACTGTGGTTATTTCTACAGTTATTTTTGGGGGCATTGCTCCAACATGAGTTTAGGCTAGAATTATTTCCTTAAAATGACTGATTCATTGGTAGCACCATAGTATATATACATGAATTTATTTATTTTATATAAATTGTCAGTTTCTTCTTAACATACAGCTAGTTATACTTTTATGCTTTGCTCAGCCAGAGACTCAATCTGTAAAGACCACACCATTAGTTTTACATGTAAGACCTTTAAGCCAAAATCCCAATTGCTTGGGATCTGCTACATGGATTTTTTTTCCCACCACTATGCTCCATTGTTAGTGGTATTGTTCATCAAATTACCAGATAAATGAAATTGAGTCACCTAGCATTACTAGGCATGGGTTGCCAAGCTGATTGGTTCAGGATGGTTCAGCCAATTTTTAGCGGCTCGACCGCCAACTGATACGTAGACCAACCCAAACGAGGTGGTTCTGTCCAATTCACTATATGTATATAGTCTTTTTGTTCTTTTAACCCTGCACTATGGCTACATCGCACATGCGCGTCCTCTCCTTGCAAGTTGTCCCTGACACCTGCTAAATTACCTCCACCATGGCCTCCTCTTCCTTCATCTTTCTCTTCCTTCTTCCTTCCCACCTCTCCCTCCCTGTCACATGGGGAATGGACGGAATGCATACTGGTCTAATCATAGACCACCACAGGCCTGCTAAACGAAATTGCAAACCTTGTAACTAGGCTCCTCTGTGGCCACCATAAACAATTTTTCTTGTTTTATACTCAATTAACAGTAATCATATATGTTGATAGATACAGGCTTTTCTTATTAATATATTTTACCAATAACCCCATTCATTTTAACATTTTCATCTAAGCCATATCAAACATTTTTAGAAATACTATTTTCTATTTGATAGACATTCTAATCCATCAAGTGTCCTTAGCCCTTAAGTCATCTTATAATCTTTTTTTTTCAATCAAGTACAATAATACCAAGGAACTCTATTTTTCCAGACTACACCCACTAGTATTTATAGTCGGATGTGAAAGGTGAATTGCCCCTGTAGATCAGTAACAGCCTTATAGTCTGTCTACGAGAGATCGATAAACTTGATTCTTTTTTTAGTTTCTTTTTAATAGGAGCATTGATACCCCAAATTGACTCCTCTTTGTCACCTTCGTCATGCTACCTAGTGCCGATAGTCCACCAATCCATGTGGCATTCTTCTCCTCTGCTGTCACCTACTCCTCCCCTTCTCTTCTTACATGCCTCTTGTTCTCATTTCTTCTTCTTCTACTCTCCTCCCTCTCTCTGCCCTGCTTGTACCATAATATGTACTGGCGTATCATGTACCAGGACATCGGCATAGAGTGGACTTGTATTGATCTAACCATGAATGATTATGTCTGGTAATCGAAATGTCAAACCTGGAGTAATACTACTATACTAGAAAAGATTCTTTCCACTTCAACCTCCGACTTTAATTATATTTTAAAAATATGTTCAATCGCCTTCCCATGTTGAACAATAGATCCAAAATATAGATTACCTTTACCTTTCAAAATTTCATCCATTTAGTTCACTTGTACCTTTGACTCTTGATATTGCTAAAGTTACATTTTATATGTTCAATCCTACCCCAATAGCAGAAACCTTCATTTCAATATTTGACTCAATATGATAACTAAAGGACGGTACAGTAGAAACTACATCTGATAAAGTGAAAGCATGATCATCTAAACATTAGGAAATGCAGCATGTTATACGCATCAAGACAGTTTACACAGAATCAAATGCATGGAAAGAAACTGAAGAGGTCAACATATTGCATACTTCCGTTCTATAAGCTTGGGACTGGGGCGGAAGTATTTCAAATAACCATCCCAAGGGACCTTTTTAAGACCAGCCCGAACAGAGATCATGTCTCGAACCCTACATGGCATGACCATATAGAAGACAGAACTATCAGAGCAAACTATTATCTGCTAACAATGGGGTATATTGTGAAGCATTATAGCAATTTTACCTTTCAGCAAACTCAATAGGTGTCTCTCCAGATCTTATATACTGAGGTTCCAGGTACCATACATCACAAACTACAGCCCATGATGTCATAAGCTGTACTAAGTGCATTGTAAAAGATTGTCTGCCAAACAACAGTAAGATAGCAATGAGGTACTGCAGATACAGATGAAGTATGCAATGACTTTCATGACTTAAAAGCCAATAGTCATCTGTGACCTCTAATTGTCAAAAAGAGAGAATGCATGTGAAAAATATTAGCTGACAAAATCATCATGGGCCTTATAACACTATCAAACTAACCATAATTCTCTTTAACACTAAAATTTTAATGAGAAGAAAAAGTTGATCAACATGTGCTTCCATCATCTCCCAGGAAATATTAATTTTAAAGAAAGATTGCCTTGTAAATACCTGTCTCCGACAAGAAACATATCTTACTAATGTGGTTCTTCTTCCAGCTTAAGATGATCAATTGGAAACAACTCCTATTCTACACAAATATATGTTCAGCTCAAAGATTTGCAAAGAAGAAGAAAATTTATATTATTGTTCTGGATCCTTGATGGGGATCAATTAACATTATATATGATTACTAAGAGCAATCATTTTATAATATCATATTATGGTGCTCAACTTATGTCAGGGCCACAAAACACTATGGAGATCAACTTATGATGCATAAAGTCTTCCTGCTGGCTGTGACTATCAAATGAGTTTAAATGAGAGAATAATTTAGGATTCATAATTTAGCACCAACAGGTAAAGAAAGTAGAAAATTAAAATTAAAGATAATGAAATGAGAAGATGAGGAGAGCATAGGAAAGGAGGCAGTCAAACAATAGTCTGTCAATATGCATAATCACACTAAATCCTACCTCAAAATTCCAAAATCTATAAAACGTAAAATACCAAATTATTTGTGTGTACTTGTCTTATCTACCTCAAAGTCCTCATGTAGGTGACTTATGTAATTGGGTTATTACTGAGAAAGTACGTCCAGCAAAGCTGGTTATAACAGCAATGAAAAATAATGTATAATGAAAATCACTAAATACTGTCATTGATAGTCTTTTTTGAGATATCCGATTGGTTAATGCATCTGTGTTCCACAAGTGATAGGTCTGAGGTTCAAATTCACATATGAGCGTCATGAAAAATTTCTTCCAATTAAAAAAAAAATACTGGCATTGATATACAATGGCAAGTACATTACTTGCAATCATGAATATTCCAATGCACGTATTCTTCTACTTTCCACATCCAAATCAATATTCAGGAAGCTATGGAATGAACAGGTTTGGTCTTCAGAAAACTATAATGTGTCATAGTTGCATCATGCATGTTTCTATTGCTATAAAACAGGTTTGATTCTTCAGCTGTGATTCTTAACTCACCACTAAAACTCTTACTATAGTTTTCAAGAGCAGGTAAATGGACCAATTTGAAACTTAAAAGTGATTAATCAATGATTAGGTCTGAAGAATTCCCTCAAAGATTGTCAACAAACAATTTATTGTTAAATGCAATTTGAGAATTTAATTATTTGTAAATATGATGATTTATATTAATCTCAAGTTCAATAGGCCTGAAATTATATAATTTGATATTTCATCTGCAGTTCTAGGCTTGAAAAATAGGTCAACTCCAATCTGGTCGATATCTCAGTCGGATAATCTAGAGCAGTATTGGTCATGTTTCCTTACTATACATTAAATATCAATTTAAAATCAGATGAATGGACAATTCGACAAAGGATCAGCTAGGATTTCCAATTGTATACTTATTGACAAAACAACTATGTGCTCACAAGAAAAATTTACAAGATTTCCTGAACCCTCTTGAGTCTCGTTACCACGTGATCATGGATTCTAAATTCCCACTGTCTATCAGAGGTAATACCAGCAATTCATCTACCAGCCTGTAAGCAACCCCCATATGGTGTTAACTTCTAACCAGTTATTAGGATGATCAAATTAATGACTGCAGATGCTAAGATAGCAATCAGGTTTGTGATAGTTATAATTTGTTTGATTTGTCAACTTTAATAGTTTCAAGATGAAACTTTGATGCTTCATAAGTTCTCAATTCCATCAAACTACCTTACGACAGCAAATAGAAAACATGTGAAAGTAGTAGAAAATAGTAAAGCATAACTATGCAGCCAATCCAACACTATCAATCTAGTCATATACTCACACTTATTTTGGCAATACTTTGCAAGTTTGTCATGGAAGTCTATGTTTACTGCTAGCAACAGAAAGGTCCATTAACTTACAAACAACTTATTGGAGTCTTAGGGTAATTTGGTCCTTAGGCATGTTGGGAAAGGAAGTAGATCCACTTGTCAAGGCTTCTTTCTACCATGGTTTGCATTACTGGTCTGTACCGGTGTACCGATCAGCTATCGGTATAGTACATACCAAGTTGTACTGAATTGTACCGAACATACCAACACATAGTATATTAAGGTGCACCGATGTACCACCCATACCAATCCTCTATCGGACCAGTACGTACCACTCATACTAAGCAGTATGCTTCGATACATCAAACCTTGCTTTCTACAACAAACCCGCTTGAGCTTGATAGTTCCTTTGAAGGTTATTTCACTAACAGAGCTACGACGTAGAGCTACACATAAGTGGGGAAAGTGTGAAGTAAACCCTCACTAAGAATTCAATGAAAGTTGACCAGACACAAAAGGGAAGCTATGTGTGTCTTAACTCTATTCCATTCTTCAGCGAGGTCTGAATTCACCCTTGCTAGTTAGCAAGCTCCAAACACCAATTATAGCAGGGACAGCATAGAGTAACGGGAAGACAGCAAGCACCAATTATAGCATCAACTGCTTCTATGGATACAAGACCAAGAAAAGATACTTAAGGAGCTTCTTTCAATGTTACACTTGATAGGAGACTTGATACTTGACTGAGAAGTAATATAGTTGCGCTTAAGGGTCAGTTCCATTTCAATTGAGCTCTGTGCAAAATCCTGCTTTCCAGGCAATTCAACTCAGGATTCAACAAGAGAAGCTGCAAGTGCTGCAAGTGGTTCTGTTTGAGTTTCATTCGTATTGGCAACAAGTGGGTCTTCAAGTGAATGAGTTTCATTTGTCTTTGTTGGCATAGGGAGAGGGAACTCGCTAACGCTTATTCGAGTTCTTTGAAGGAAATGTTGCGCATTAGCTTAAATAGTATAAGTCAGAAGTAAGTCCTGTGTTCATGGTGTTAGCAAGTAAAGTGTTCTTATGGGTTAGTACAATAGCTGTTGAAAGGAAGTCAGCAGTGCCAAAGGAAGCAGCATAAGCAGTTTCAAGATAAGGATTTGTATCATGCAAGTGGGTCTGCAAATGAAAGTGGAGTTTGAGTTCAATAAATTTTCACTGTTTTTATACAATATTAGATGCTCATTTATTTCCCATAAGTGTATATTGGCAATTGCAAGGCCATGAGATATGATAAACCTAGAGTCATATCTCTTCTGTCATTCCTTTTCCCATCCATAATCTCCCACTATTCTCTTAACTCAGTACATTTTTAGTTATTCCATTATCCTAATCTTCTACTAAAAATATTTTTGCTAAAAAGCTCTTCCAGTCACATCTTCATAAACTTTCATTTTATTTGTATAGCTAATCTGACTTGAGAAACATATAAAATTATAATATTAATTATTATGCATCCCCTCTCATATTAGTTCTTATCAATATTATTCTATAGTCAGTGTTTTTAACCACTAGATTATATTCTTCTAAATTTATCAAAAACTTCTAAAATGTTTGTTTTTTGTTATGTTCAAAATTCACAATGGGACAATTAAATCAAATATATTTTTATTAACCCATTTTGTTCCTTTAGCACAAATTATGTTATTCTCCTTCCAATTATCATATCAACTAAATAAGTCAGTTCCGAAAGTGATATGATATTCCCAATTACAAGTTTAAGAATAATTCTCACCACTACCTTGCATGCACCAATTCATACACACTGCATGAACTATCGTTAGACCGCCACCTATTAAGTGTCAAGGAAGCATGTAAATTTCAGGAGACATCCTGGTCCATTGTACTCTGGAAATATGCAGGTGTTTGTCAATATATCAAGTCAAAAAAGTAGTGAATATTCCAATGTAAATTTGATAAAGGTCCACCTTCACATTTATTTTGACCATAAATCACCAACCAAAAAAAGTTATCCAAAGTCAACTTAGAGAATTGAAATCATGTCATCCACCATAGCTGTGAGAAAGAATTATAGTTTTAGGGCTTATTTTGAGTTGATCTAAACCTAAAAGAGATGAACATTATGCACAGGCGAGAGAGTTATACTATCCACATGATAATGGCCCATAAACAGAGACCAGCAACCATATTATCAAATCACTCAGTCCAGTATTTCATTGGTAATATGATAAAATTTTGCTCCAATGAAATGCATTCAGTTGGGCCAGTAAGCCCATGCAAAAGAATAATGAAGTTCAGGAATTCTCCATTAGCCACATTTACATGAGTTAATATATGTGCTAAGACATTCAAGAAAACAAGGAATCTCAACCATAAAGTCATCTCTTTTGGGATTTTTGAGAAAGGTGGAAATTATTTATACTTCTTTCTACTTTGTTGAAGTTTTCATGCATCGTCTTCAATCATGGAAATAGGCTGAAATATGTTGATACATTGTAGTGCTATGTATTGCTTTCTTTTTACTGACAATCAGAACCAAATCTCATGATGTGATAATGAACTATTCTTTCACTGTGCTAAAATCTTGATTGGATGTCTGAAAATAGAAATTTTATTTTATTCCTGACAAGCTAAACTTTCAAGTAAATTAGTTATTATTAGTTTACAAATAAGGTCCAAGACATAGTTTGATGATGTAGACATGGTCTATCATACAATATCATGCATTCTTTCGCTTTAGTGAATGCAAAGTTCTTGGTTCAATAAAAAAGCTAATGAGGTCACCACCTAGGTCCTAACTCATCAGAGATTGTTGCAAACTAATGCTTAACATTTGCAACTTAATTTCTATATTATCATTTCACATACTTCAGTGTGTCTATTTCAACAACGACTGAAACAACCAATGCTTGGTGCCATCCATGATTTTCAAACATGTGATGCCTCATCTAAGTGTTGTCACCAGTAAGGTACTTACTTTTTACTGTTCCAGAAAGCATCCACAAAAATCTTGTTGTACTTTATTGCTACAGGGCAAACAGCACAACCAAGTTCAAAAGCACCCTGCATATATTACAAAGAAAGGTGAGCTTCTCTAAAATTAAATTCATAAATAAGATTGTCTGTAAGATGAAGATTAAAAAAAAAAAGTATGCTTGGCACAACAAATCAGTAGATTACATCAATGTGGCATCCATATTGAAGCTACCAGTAAACAGATGTTGCTCAGATAAACTGAAAAGAACACTCAAATGCTAAGGAATGGTTATGCTTAATTAGTGAACACTGTTGTTCCAGACTATGGTTTACCAACACAATCTAACATTGCAACATTGACTACCTTTCTAAAGAGCTTATCAGTTGGTTTGGAAAGCCAACATTCTAAAACTGATTTAATCTTAAATATCAAGTAGTATATCTCTTACTGAATAAAATGACTACCGAAGTTCTGATGACAGTAAATATAGTATTCTACTATACATGGAACAGATTATTCGTAACTACACCAGCAACTTATCCACATAATGCTCACTGCTCCTCCATTCTCTTTAAAACTGCTAAGTTGCACATCCAAATAACAAACACATTGATCCACAGAAAAGATTATGTAAAATCAAGTCCATCTTGGAGCATAATGGATTCACATGCAGGTTTGCCATACTATGACTTATCGCCTAGTATGAGCGATACATACTGGTCCAACAGAGAAATGGTATGAGGGGGGTACATAACAGTTTGTTAGTATGCCCCCACCATACTATGTGTTGGTACACAGTATGATTCCGTATGTACCATATCAACAGCCGATCGGTACACCGATATGGATAGTAAGGCGAACCATGCTGTACATAGTGGACAACGAGAATAAATTCAAGATATATGGTCCTAATATTGAAGGAAACTGCAAATTGTTTAAACTCAATTTTCTGTTCAGTTGCAAATTTTGCAATTAGTCCATTATGCCTAAATATCTGAATCAAAGATCAATTCTAACTCTGAATCCCACTGGCCAAAATACATTCATTATATATGTCCTAGTGTTGTCAAAAGTGTGCTATAATGCAGTAAGACATGGGGCTTCCTGAGGCTGTCAGCTATGAGAAATCAGCTCCATCAAGGGTATTAGGAGGCATGCCCTAATGCAATTTGTGAGCTTCTTAAAAAAGCCAAATCCCTAAAAGGTTGACCTCACTTACTAGTAATGCTATATTTGAAATGGTCAAGAATACCATTTTTTAAGAAGACGAAAGGGGCCAACCAAAAGAGAAGCTTTCACTCCATTGAAAAGTTAAAACACAAAGGATAAAACAACTAGGTTTTCACATTTCAAATCATCATTCTCTTCTGTTTCTTTTCTTTCTTCCTTTCTATTTTTGTTTTCTCCAATTTTGTATTATTGTTTGTTTTCTTTCTCACTAGCTTCCATACACATCTTCTTTTTAATTTTGTGTTATATTTAAATTTATATTCCATGAGTAGGAGAATTTGCTCGCTGGTACTGACCATCAAACTACACTGCAGCAACCCATAGAAGGAGGTTTGGATCTTCTAGAGAAATGGTTCTTGTTTGAAAAAATCTTGAAAATATGGTTTACAATTCATTTCAAATTTATGAAATCAAACTGTATATTATATATGTTGCATTTTTTATGCATTATATCTTGCTTTATATTTATAGTATCAAGTTTTCATGTCCCATCTTTTTTCCCCAATTTTCTCCACTCATTTCCCAAACCTAAACTCAAACTTCCTTGCTTGGGCTTCTTTAGTAAACTGGGGTAAGTTGGAAGAGAAAGCTACTTAAGCTTATAAGTGGTAGTGCTAGCAGATGTGGTGGCAGCCATAGTTCATAAGATGGGTATGAAGCTTAACACTGATGATGCATTTAATCAAAGAACTAACATTGGAGGTATTGGGTTTCTTTTGCGTACTAGTGATGCTTTTTGTCTATCGGCAAGGTGCAAAATGGATGGAGGGTGAAAGTTGCCAATACAATGAGCTGAAGGCAATCCAAGAGGGAGTTGTTTATGCGTTGAAGGAAGGAATCCGACTGCTGGAGATTGAAACTGACACTGTCACTTTGGTCAAGATCCTAAAGGAGGAATCACCACCATGGTGTCTTGTCAACTGTGCAAGGAACACTTTTTATCTTTTTGAGAAGTTTCAGGCTGTAAAAATTGCTCATATATCTAGGGAAGGGAATAGATGTGCACATTGGTTGGCTGCACATGCAAAAGCATCTAAATATGATCAACTCCCAGTAGGTAACTGCCATCCTGAGTTAGCAGACCTTTTGTGCTCTGATAAGCAAGGTATTGTAGGTGTTAGGTTTCTGAATTAATACATATTTTTTTTCTTGGAAAAAAAGGTGGGTATAGATATTAAGATTAGTATTGTCTAGGTCGTGACTAAGATTAGCAGGGTCATCAGATTGTATTGGCAGAATCAAAATCGGCAAAGCAAATATTAAAAATTAAAGAAATTGGGTAAAATTTACAAGATTGTAAAAACATATTAAATAAGATTTGAGAAAATGAAAACATTATATACTAAAATATTCTTATCCTATTTTCTTATATCTATCTTGTCTAAAAGTTTATTAAGATTGGTATTGTCTAGGCCATGACTGAGATCAGCAGGGTCGTCGATTGTCTTGGCAGGATCAAAATCAGCGAAGCAAATATTAACAATTTAAAAAATCTGGTAAATTTTACAAAATTGCAAAAACATATTAAATAAGATTTGAGAAAATGAAAACATTATATACTAAAATATTCTTATCCTAATTTTTTATATCTATCTTATCTAAAAATTTATAACTGAAATACAAAATACAAACGAGGCTGAAAAATGGTTATGAAATTTAATATAGAATAATTCATTAACAACAAAATAATAATAATCATATTGTACAAAATAGGACACATTGCAGCTCCATCTCCTGTAACAAGAGATCCTACAAAATATTCTTATAGTAACAAATATTCTAGTATTACTAACTAAATATACATCCTACAGAAGATATAAAACTTAGCAACAAAGACACCCCATTGTAGCCCCATCTTCTCTATCAATTATCTGAAGAGTAGGGTATTGCAAACAAACAAACAAAAATATTTGGGATAGATTTCGATTACTCAGGGGGTAAAGAACTATTCTTTGTGCACATTCCTCTCTACTATACCTTTTTCTTTTTGTTTTACATGATGGTATGGTAGCTGGACAATGTGACAGCCACAGTAGTAAGCAAATAATGACAGTGTCTCCTCTTCTATTTCATAGTTATAGTCATAAATTCTTTTGTCCTTCATGTCACTTTCCCCTCATCCATTCATTCCTACTCCCATCTTCTCATTCTTCTTTTAAAACTGTGAAATTGGCTAAAATTAGCAATGAGACCAATACAAATTGGGTTAGAATGATTATAGTCATTTCCTCATAATATACAACTATATGGTTAAGAAATTAAATGGAAATTGGATCAGCCTTGAATGATTCAAGTACAAATAAGATGAATCATATCAGAATTAGCCAATACTGTAAACTATGGTGGCACCATGCCAGCCCGACATCAGACAGTAGACAGTAAGAATGGAGCTAGGTTAGTAGGTTTGTCCTATCTCTTCTTCTGTTTATGTTTGTTGTTTTGATCCAATCCCCTGCCCTCATTCCCTCAAAGCCCCATCCGCCAAAGATTGGTTAGCTGGTGTAACCACCCGATCCAAGAGGTTCAGTTATGGGTCAAGAGTTTACTGAGCCAAATGTTCAATTTGGTTGACAAGATGGTTCATGATTTAGTTACAAAAATCATGATCACGCCTATTTATTGAAACACAGAACCTCTTTCTGGAATCATGGGTACAACAAATTTAAAGGCAGCACATATAATAGAAAAGTATAGTGAATACTGGAATAGAAACTATAATTTAAGAGTGATGTGTATATACTGCCACAGGAGATATAATTATCTTCTTTGGGACCGAAAATGAACATGACAAACCTGAGCTTGTAAGAGAATATAGGTGTTTTGGCTACTCATCAACATCCAACATGAAAGGGCATAAATGTTTGCATTATAAATGGAAACTTGTCTTTTGCTTGTTGTATATCTAAACTAATCCAGTAATAGTATCTCAGCAAGAAGTCATCATATTCATCTAAGCATAATGATAATGGGAATTGTTGGGTATGGACCTTCTTGAACATAACAGTGTAATGATTGTTTACACAAGTTCCTTCAGGAAATATCAGAACAGGATTCTTGTCAACTCCTTGTGTATGTTCTCTTAACCTAGAAACCCAGATAAAAGACATCAAGACTATGGCTACAAACAGTAAAGAAAGATCGAACTTTATATCAAAAGAAGGCAACTATTACTTTCTGGCAACAATTTCCCGGTCCTTGGATTCTGTACGGTTAAACCAAATACAGCCTACACTTTCTAAAATGGTCTTCTGGATAAATCCTACAGCATAAAATAAAGCATTTGATGTTAATCAGAGAACCAGTAAGGAAAATTGAAAGAATCTACTTAAGGAATCCATAATTAGATAAATGTAGGCTCTTACCAACCCAACCAGGATGTTTTTGCATGATAACAGCAAATGCTGTCATTTGTTCTAAGATGATGAAGTCAATCATAGAAGTGTGGTTGGCAACAAATACCTGTTAAATGAATTTTGCTTAATCTCAGAGAAAATTAAGATTAAGTAGCTATCATATCTAAGATCTGTATGAATATCGAGAACCTGTTGAGGTCGTATGCTGGGACGAGGACCATGGTATTTGATCACTCCTGTCCATGAGGCAACAAACACACTGCATATCATCTCAACCAGTTTCCTCTGCATACAATTAATAAAGCACAATACAGATATTAGAATATATCCCTATGACCACTATACTCATAAAGCTAAAAAATAAAATAAAATAACCAGTGAACCTTTATCAAGCCTGAAGGTTGATATCTGATCATTAAAACATCTTTATCAGAGTACCATTTCTTGGCTGTTATTGTTAAACATTATATTAAATGGCACGGAAACTGAAGTGGTTGGAGTCCCTAAAATTTGCTCATTTAGGCACACTTACAAGATCTGACTCATTTAAGCCAAAACGTGTTGAATCAAAATGACCTGACCCTGCAAAACAGATCTGAAGTTGCAAGTCTTCTCATGTAACCGCTCAAAAAGTCACACGTTAAAAATTGAGGGAACAGGCCTTGAGCTCCCTCACATGGGAGCTTTAGGGCAGCAACATTGAGGAGAAGCAAGAGAAGGAAACTAGATATGGTCCCCAATCTATTGTCTTAACTCTATTTTGGCCTTTCTTATGTTGTTTATTCTTCATAGCCAATACACTACCTGGACCATTGCACTGAATATTCCTGGGTGGTGGCATGTACAAGGTCCTCATATTGGGATTGAAATACTTAACCAAATATGAAATCCCCATTGCAATAACAGGAAAATCCCTAACTAGAAAAAAGAAAATAACTAAAAAATCATAATGAAGTTCAAGATGTTGGCAAACTCAATGGAAAATCCAGGCTAGGCTAGAATAAACTTTTTTCAACAATGCCTAGACTTAAAAGGAAAATAAAAGTGAACCACCAGAACTTGAGAGAGACCAATTGTAGAAAGATGAAAATGGCATGAAATTCAACCTTTGCATCCAAGGGAAAACTAAGAGCTAAAGAGTCAATGTTGTTACTCCAATCTAGTACTTACTATTTGATGTCTACATGATGCTTGCTAGGGAACTCCATCGACACGTACTAGTATGGGGGTGAATGATCGACCCATTTCATTGGTCTAGTCTAATCCATATATAAAAAAAAAGAACTATAACCTTAATGGCTTAATCACAAGTCACGAGCCCTCGACACCCACTGCCTATCGCGCGCTCCTACCTCTTAATCAGCAAGGAACTTTCCTGCTATTGTCCGCTGCCACCCACCGTGCATGCTCTTCTTCTCCTACTCCTCTTCTTCCTCCACTGCCTCCTCTTCTTTCTTCCTCTTCGTCCTCCTTCTTTCTCTGCCCCCTTCTTCCTTTCAATCCCTTATTTTTCCTCCTCTTCCTCTGTTGCCTCCTCTTCATCCTTCCACTTCATCCTCCTTTCTCTTCTCCCTTCTTATTCCTTCCTCTTCTCCTTCTTCTTCCTCTTTAATTCTTTGGTACAAATTGGTGTACCATGTGTTGGTATGTACCAAGCCCGATGAGGGCAATCATTGATACTTACTCTCATCAAGTTTTAATTTAAAGTTTTTTTTCGTTTGTGCGAGTACCATTGGTATTTTTCTGTTGTTTACGCATATCTAACTACTTGTTCCATATTACATCTTAACCACCTCGTATTTAATCAGTGTACTCATCATACGCAACTAAAAACAACTAATGAAAATGAGAACGTAAACATGTTGACCTTACCTATAAGTCTCACTACATCTACGAAACACATCCTATTATTCATCAACAAGAACAATACAAGAACAATCATGTCCAATGTTCTCCTTGAAAATCATTAGTTTATGGTAGTGAGACCTACTAGGACCACTTTAACGGAAGAAAATAATGAACTTTTTATATTGCAGAACTTTCCAAATGATTCATTCAAATAGCTGAGCAGTCACCCTTGTTCATCTCACAATCTTGTCAATTAATTAATTGGTCATTTTGCCTTGCAAAATGCCAGTTGAGTTGTCAATTGTATCAAAGTCATAATCATTAACTTTATTATGTGATCCCAGCTCATTCTTTTCCACACTAGGCAAGCAAGAATTGTGCATAAGTCAAATATCAAAATATCAGATAAGCAATTACTATAGAACATTTTAACTACACCATCAAGAAGATAATACTTGAAAGAGAAAGAGAGAACTTTAATTGGAAACTCATGAAATTGAAAGTGCAAAATTAATTATTCAACTTTTAGCTTTGCGGAGCATTTGAAGATGGATCTTGAAAACATACAAGGCATGATAGGCATGTCATGAAATTAACTAAAACCAACCATCAACAAGAAGAAATTAAAATTAAAATCTACAGTAGAAGATCAAATTGCCAAATTACTACAATAGACTACTAGAAGATATTTACCTCTACTTTTTGCCGCAACTTATTATGATCTCCTAAAAGGAAATGCACCGGCAAAAAGGCTGAGAAAAATACTATCCATCCTGCAGCCAAGATTGTAACTCTACAACAAACATGTAGAGAAAGAGAGAGTCAAAAAAGCTCCTTATATATCAGAATCTATCACCGAATGAACTGAAAGTAAAGCTGCAGAAGAGGGCCTAATTCGTTACAATGTAAATGCATTGCACCATAAATTTTTAGAATTGATGACTTCAAAGTTCGAATAGCTACATATAGAAAGTCTTTAGAGATAATCAAAAATTTTCTCTCAAGGAGCAGAAGAGAACAAGAAAAGTAAACCTTGTTCAAAGAAGATGCAATTCATTAATTCAAAGCAAGATATTTAACAAGTTGCATGAGGTAAAAGCAACAATACTTAATGCTACACTAACCCTACCACCTAGAGAAATTAAGTGTAATACTTAATGCACCTTGAATAGTGTCAGTTTAAGATGAAAAGCATTTCTCATTGTTTGGTTTTTTCATATTAAGATTAGGCCCTTCTCAACAGAAGTTCTTGCTGGCACAGCAGAAGTAACAACTTGAAAAATCTTTACTGCCATCACTCTTTTGCTTATTCATTGCTTTGACTCAAAAAAATTAGAACCTGTCATTGCTAAATGAGTTAGTGATCCTAAATCTAGGTACACTGTCAACATAGAGCCATCATCATAATAGGGTTTGCTATCATCATATTCAGATGTAAATAAAGGTTTAGATTGCATTCAAGTGGTCCAAGTGATTGCAGGCAATGAACCATCAAATGTTTAGTTTTGGACATATCAACTGTTTTTTCTTTTCATTTTATCATAATCCCTTTTTCATCTTTTTCATACATGTAATAATCAATGAAAATAATATGTTATAGAGTCATAACATGATTAGCTACATAAAATATAAATATTCTAAAAATAACAAATAACACAAGTAGAATTCATATATGTGTATAATACAATATTATATAATAGAAAATAAAAACCAGAACTCATGAGATCACTATTTCCTAATATAAATCATGTCATGAGTTCCATATCTTATTTTCTATTGCTATCTCTTTCTTTTTTGTATTTTATAATTATTTTTTATTTGTGATTCTGAAACTATTTTCTGGGCCAGCCAATGCTTGTCATATTGCCAACTGCCAACCCCAAACTTTCAAATTTTGGTCATCATCAGTCAATTCTGATCAATCATCTTTTGCATTATTTTCATAAAACAGATAGGTTCTAGTTTTATAATTCTCAATTTCTTCAGATGATACAGTGAACTGTAGATGACCATGTCACACACTGATATTTTGATATTTTGATACTTTAATATGGTACAATGTGAATGATGTTATATTTTGCTTTTTGATATTTAATCCACTTTACATAAACCTATATGTACACAAAACTTGTGTGACCTATATGAATATTTGGCATTTGGTATGTTAATAGTAAATTAATCACCTCTTTTATAATATATACTATGTATTTGTATTAGTGGTCCATTATGCACTATTTGTAACATCAATAGACAATAGCAAGATCTAAAACAAAGAGACTTTCTCAAGTAAGTTACAAAGACATTTAGATATAAAGTAAAGAAATAAATAAATCATGTTCTAAATTTAAATATTCTCTTAAAGCATCTAGATAAACTATTTACATCTATCACTGACTACTAGTTAAAAAGATAAAGTAATTCACACCTTAATGGAAAAAGAATCCCATATCTAATAACTACTCCCAAGCACCATAGAGGGAACAAATAGACATTCCAATTCCAGGGTTCTGGAGGATTTGATTTAAAGCAGCGGGTGAAGGAGTCCTGTGCCCCAGAAAATGAATTTTGTTAGAGAACATAAAGTAAGTCACAGCGGAAAGATGGGTCAAATATTACATAAAGGATACATTTTAAGTCAATAAATCCAGCTATTATCATGAGAAAGAAAAGTCTCAACAAGGGTATCAAGCTCTCAATTTTCTTTACCAAGCAAACCGTATAATCAGACAACAACAAGTTATTCTAAGTCAAGTGGTAGCCCCAAATTTAAATATAATAGCATAAGAATATTATCCGACTATGTCTCTAAATGTTCTTTTCTCCTCTAGCCTAAGAAAGAAATCAAGACTCAACCTTGCTAGCCAACACTCAATATTGAATATTTGAACTTCAAAGAACATCCTAATTTGTAAGATTCAGATGACTGAATGAAAGAGATAGCATTAGCTCTTGAGGATCATGCATGATTGGTGACTCTTTTCCACCATCAGTTTAGACTCTTGCAATATATTATATGTCTAGTTTCCCTAATGATACTAGACAAAGAAAATAAAAGGATTTTTGGGGAAAAAAGGAAACAAACATTAAACGGAACAAGCTGAGACTAAAGGCTCCAACAACACACTTTCTCCAGGAAGATGAAGGATAGAGTATACTTCTTCCGATACTATTATTTCATGATTACCCATCCATAACTACATTTTTATGGAGGCATCACAAAGCTATTTTTTAAGAATGAACAGAAGTTTTTCTTCCGAAGAACCAAAAGAATTGCTCTATATTTATAGAGTGTTGAAATATACATCAGCTCTTTAGGGTTATTTTAACCTAATCTGATCCTAATTCCTTAAGTCCAGCTCTAAGAAGAGGTATTTGAAAATTACGTCACCAATTAGTTTCATGATGACCACCAAATCCCGTTAATCCCTCTTTCGTTACAAACACTCAAATCAACACAACAGATGTTAAATAGAGAGTTAGATATATCTATACAGATAGAGAAAGGCGAACTCACATCAACAATGGCACCGGCAGCTTCTTTAAGCGTAGGGGAAATGTCGAGAAGGTCCCTCCTGAACAAAATACAATTAGGGCTCGATCAAGAATTATAGCTCGTAAAAATCCGAAAAGATGAAACCAAGAAACAAAGGAAGGGAAACCAAGAATACATACAAATGGAGCTTCCTGGGGGACTCCCGGATCGATTCCACGGTGAGGTACTCCTCGATGTTGAGGCGGTCGAGATCCATCTCCGAGCTTGAGGAACCCAACCCAGCCATGGCTATTCCACCTCTGCAAACGACGACCAACCCTTTAGTCTTTATAACCCACACGTATTATTCGTATATATACAAGGTTTTTATATATCTCAAAACAAAAGATGAGAAATACTTATTTTTCACACCGTATCAAATTTAGATCTATATATCTTTAAAATATCATAATATTTATATTTTCATATATCGAAAGAACACATATAAAATATTATATAGTCATAAATTTTTAATATACTTATAGACTTTAGTTATTAAAAAAAATTATAATTCTATTCAAAAAAATTATAACCAAACTTGTTAGAGGTTTTAAAGTTTCATAAAGTGATTTGTAAATCATGAAGATTTTGACATATTTCAAAATAAAAGACAACAACTCCTCTTTTTCCCCATTAGGCCTTAAATTTATGTTTATATATTTCGAAAAGTCTTATAATTCTTTGGTTTGATTTTTGTTGGAGAATACAATAAAAGAAAAAAATATGAACATCACCCGGTTGTAGTGTTTTTTCAACATATTTATTATTTAAAAGCATAGTAATTGGTTCGATTAAACATCGGACCAATGTGGCTAAAGAACCAACCAAAGTTTCATGTTTGTGTTCATTTATTGTAGAAAAATGATAATAAAAAATGAACATTATCTGGTAATAGTTTTTTTGTCCCTATTTAAAAGCATTGTAAACAGTTTGATTAAACACTGGGCCAATTTAGTTAAAGAAACAATCTAATCCAATTAAATTTTGTCACTTATGGCTATAGAACAATTGTCATTTGAAATCCCTGTAGGGAATATGGGAACGGAGATATGATCTCAAGAAAAAATAAATTCTATATATCTCCAATTTTTATCCCCCTAAAATTAAAATTAGGATACAAAACCCACAAGTTTGTGAGTATCTCATTGGATTTACTATTTATTGATTGACTCATTTGATTGTTTTTGTAAATACTATTTCAATTATAATCATGAGTAAAATTTATAAGACAATATTTACGGTTCAACTCAAAAAACTCTAATTTTACATACTGTTAACTTTAAAATTTAAGTCTAACATATATCCCAATAAAAGTTTTTAAAATGGTATAGATATATCATTACAGTTAATTTAAAATAATTGTTACAAAAGTGATAGGTGTCTGATTAGAGTCCATGACTATCTTATACATTTAAAAAATCAAATAATTGCTCAAAGGAATAAATATATTTTTATGTTTAAAATGTTTATATTTTTAAGTTTAGTTAATCATTGATATTAAAATTATATTATATGAGCAATATGCAAACATATGTTAGCTAGGAAAGATCTGTACTAAAAAGATATGCATAAAATACTATAATTTGAAGGGAAATATACGCTATTTTAAAACTCGCGTTCCTTTTATTTTTCATATTTTGCATTATATATATAATATTTAAGTCAAGATTAATAGATTACTTTTTAGGTTATCCTCTCCATGACTAAGTTTCCAATGAAAACACAACTGAAACTTTCGATAGAACACCTCAATCGATCCTAATACATTAGATATGTTCCATAATAACAAATAATTTTTGTAATTTCTATTAAAATTATATCGAACTATTCATGAATATAAATAATTTTTATTATACTTTTTTAATAACCCCATGCATTCATATTAACATTCCGATCTATTTAATACAAAATTTTCATGCATATGATTTTTAGCCATTTAATATATTGTCTCGATGTATATCCCATCTTTGTAATTATCTTTTTTTTTTTGCTGTTGTTGATAGTAAATAAAAAAATAATATATGATGGTATTTTTGGATTGAGATGAGAGTTTCATTAAAAATAATAATTTATAAAAGAAATATTTATTTGTTTCCAAATGATGCTCCTGAATTACCATGAGGTGATTTTTTCTTTGTAAATGGTTAAAAAATCTATGAATTTGATGAGGGTTTTGAAGAACCGATTGAAATGGAAACGATTTAATTTCAAGCAATTCAATTAAAACATCATTGAAGGCCTTTATTATGTTATATACTATATATGAGTGTAACCCTGGAGCCCCATTGGATGTAACTCCTAATGAAGCATTGAAGTCTTTCCGGTCAAATCGCGTTGGGGAAACCCCTGTTGGGTTATACTTCTCTCTAGTTTCATTGGAATCTCCAGTAAAATCTAAGACCCTATAGCAATTGTTACATCCTAAAATTTTCTTTTCACATAATTATAATATCTTTCCATAGGTACGTTAAGAGTCAAACAAACATTATTTTATTAATATATATATATAATTATAAATATTTATTATAATTTATTTATTTATCAAAATATAAGTCAAAAATAATCTTACGTTTTATTGAGAAACATATTAATGTCAACTCAAAAATAAAATCCAATTAGCTCTACTTAGCATTAACGATAAAAGAAGGTTTGATCATTTGAATCTATTCTATTGTAGCTAAGTAGGAGATTAACTGTAAAATAAATATTTATTTAAAAATCAATCTAGTTTATATTCTCTTAACAATAAATAAAAATAAATTCAAATCATACACCCAATAATAAATAGAATAATATTCTTTACCCACTGACCACCAAGTCTAACAACTCACTAATCCTCAAAGAAAATTATCTTACTTGTCGTCTACAAAGAAATAAAATAATCTCATACTAATTATGTCCATATCCGGATAAAAAAAATAAAATATCTTAATTTGTCTTTCAAGCATCATTAATATCAATTAGTTCTTAATTGACTTGAATCCTAACTCAATTAGTCCAATTAAACTTTATTTAATTAAAACCTAATTAAACTAGTCTATGATCCTCATTTAATCGATCTTGATGTATCTTAGACTATTATAATTTAAAATAGATTGAGTTCAATTTAAGTTAAATAAACTTAAATAAGTCAAATCGGGAATCACTTTAAATCAAAATTTTAATTTGATTCGATCATTTGGATCCAAATCAAGTAAAGTAAGAACAATGGACTATATTACATAGCATCAGGAGTGTGCATGCACCATGAAAGGCTAAGCTAGCTAATAGCCCATGATTTAATCATGTGCTCGACACATGACTACATGTATTGGATTAGGTTAAGCTAGTTTGTGGATTAAAGCCTAACCTATTGGTTGAGCCTAGTTTATGGGATATGGCGTAGCCTAGCCTACCTACTGGGCTTAGCCTACTTATTGATTTTAATTTAAATCTTAATTAATTCTTTTAATTTTAAATTATGGTATTATGAAATTATAATAAAAAAATCTAATCATTAGCATTGAGTTATGAAAACATAATAAATAATAATAGATTAAAAAGATAATATTATATATGAAAGAAAATAATATTTTTAATTAATAATTATATAAATCTAATAAAAATCAAGTATTATAACTAGCATCATGCATATAAGATAATAATTTAAAAATATATAAATAGCATAGATAATTATAATATGTTTTAATCAAAAATAAAATTATAAATATTTGAAGGAATAGAAAAAAAAAATTGAACAAACCTACTTGTCCTCAACAAGATACAATTTCTCATTCTCGTTGCTAGACTTAGCTCCGTGAATAAAAAATCTCTCCCCTTAAATAGGAGGAGGTGACCCCTCCACATAAGATAATATTTTTTATATTTTTATATTTATTTATTCTTTATTTTAATTTAATTTATTGACAATAATAATATCATCAAACTTAGAATGTTGAATATTTATTTTTTAAAATTTTATTAGCAAGAAATAAAATCAAATAATTATGCTTAAATTAAGGGATTTGATTATATTTCTAATGTTCTAAAGGAAATTTGATCTTTAAATTTGACTTACCTCGTGAACTAGATGAAGATACTCTCTCACAATTTTTTTTTCTTTCCTAAGTTATCTCATAGTATAAATGGTATTGTCAAACGGATCTTTACTAAGGGTATAAATTTCTTTCTCAAAACATATTATTTCCTTTCAAAGATCTGGATTGATTACTCTATGAAAGTGACATCATCTCTTAATTATATAGTCCACTAAAAGATAACATGGGATAAATCCCAGATATACCTTTTGGTATATAAAAATGTGGAATACATCATAAATGTTAGCTAAAATTAAGAACAATACTAATCTTTATGTTATAAGTCTAATTTTCTATAAGATCTCAAATGAGCTAATGAATTTATAGACTAACTTTTCATTTGGTTAAACCTCGTAACTCTCTTGGTTGGTAACACATTTAAGAAGTGATCACCAACTTTGAACTTTAGATCTCTTTTAATCTGTATAACTTTTCTGATTACTTTAGCCTATTAATGATATCTAGTATATTTTCAAACATTATCAGCATAATTTTGAATCAATTAAGGTCACAAAAATCTTCATTCTCCCACCTCATCCTAATACATAGGTAACTTACACTTTCTTCCATAAAGAGCTTCTAATGGGGCTATTTGTATATTAGAGAGATAATTATTATTGTAAGCAAATTCAATTATGTATAAATATATATCCTAACTTCTACCAAAGTCTAAGACACAAGCTCTTAAGAGATATTTAAGAGTTTATATTATTCTCTTAGATTAATTAACTGTTTGGAGATAAAAAGCTATACTAAATTTAACTATATGCTCATGGATTTTTATAGATTTTCTCAAAGCTTAGAGGTGAATCTTAAATCTCTATCAGACATAATACTAATTAGCACCCTATGATATCAAATAATCTACATAATATATAAATTTGTTAGTT
Source organism: Musa acuminata AAA Group (assembly GCF_036884655.1). Lineage (NCBI taxonomy): Eukaryota > Viridiplantae > Streptophyta > Magnoliopsida > Zingiberales > Musaceae > Musa > Musa acuminata. The sequence goes on along the minus strand of NC_088353.1, from coordinate 38,747,736 downwards.
TATCTGACGGATACTTCTTATTAACAAGAATAAAGTGAGCAAATTTAGTGAGCCTATTTACTACTATCCATATTCTATCATATTCTTTTGTACTCTTATGTAGTTTTGTCATAAAATTTATATTGACTTGCTCTCACTTCCATTTTGGAATAGAAATCTTCTATAATTTTCTATAATATTCTCATAGATATTTGATTTTATACCTTCAACCAAATTAAACACTTAGAAATAAATTATGTTATGTCTCTCTTTATACTATGGTACTAGTAACTTTAATATAAATCCCAATAGATAGTATTAAGATATATATATTAAATCTTAATTTGTAGACTTTCACTAATAATTGTTTTTTCTAGGAATTCTAAGCTATATCCATGAGTTATCTCTTTAGTTATCATATATATATATATAACTTTTTCCTAATTTTTTTAATCCTTTCTATAAAAAATAATCATAACACCAAGTTGATTGGGCTTAGCCTACTAGTTGGGCCTAGTCTACGGGCTGTGGCCTAGCTTGCGGGCTAAGCCTAACTTGTGGGCTGAGCTTAGCTTACTGGCCAATGATCTTAACTTAAATATTAATTAATTTTCTTAATTCCGAATTATAGTACTATAAAATTATAATCAAAATATCTAATCATTAGTATTGAGTAATTAAAAAATAATAAATAGTAATAGATAAAAAAAATCAAATTACATAAGGGAGAAAATAATATATTTAATTAACTATTATATAAATCTAATAGAAAGTATTACAATTAGCATCATGCATATAGGATAAATTTTTTTAAAAACTATAAATAGCATGGATAATTATAACATATTTTAATCCAAAATAAAATTTTAGGCACTTGAAGAAATAGAAAAAAAATATTTATTTATTTATTTAGGAAAGGTATAGGAACTTAACTCTTCATATAATTTATCGTTCGTGCTTCTATTATAGCTTGATGAAGAATGAGAGAGATAAATCTCTTTTCTTTAAAAGGAGATGAGTAATTCACATAAGGTAAATTTTTTAAATTTAAAATTTATATATTTTTAAATTAATTTTATATTTAATATGTATTTAATTTATTGATAAAATAATATCAACCAATTTAAAATGTTGAATATTTATTTTTAAATTTTTATTAGTAAAAAATAATTATGTTTAAATTTAAAATTTGATCACGGTAGCACCTTCGAGTGAAACTCTCTCTCTATACACTTGTATAGAGTCCCTACAACAATGTCATCAAGTCCCTACAACAACACCTACCTTGTACTCTCTTACTTATAATAGTGTCGTAAGGACCTTGTAGTGGCGGTGTCAAGAAGGCTTAAAAAAGCGGTCTATGACTATCCAATTATTCCTTCGACTTGGCACCATTGAGAATTAACCATCGGTAAAACTTTAACCAAAGCACTCTTGTTTCACTCGTATTTGTTGGGCTCTGAGACATCAGATAGATTCGATATAGCCTAGTTAATATATAAAAAAAAGGTCTTTGGTGTGAAAAGTATTTGTATATAAATTAATTCAAAAATTCAGTGATAGCTTTTGACACACCTTTTTATCAATTTTTGCGATCAGAACTCAGTATATGCTGTAGCGGCAATAAAAAAAAAAAATCACTTCTGTATCACTAATTTTTGAAAGATGGATTATACAACAATCATGATGTGCAACTAGAAATAAAACTTCAAAAATTAGTGATCTTATCATTAACAAAACAAAAGATTGACAATGCACACCAATATATTTTCTCAATTTTAAAAAATAATCCCCTTAAGTTTCTTCCCTCAATCTCTACTACTCCAAATGCATCACAAAATAGCTTATTAGTACCATCAATACAAGTTACATCATCAAAATACTAGGGTATTTATTATATAGATGTGCTACATTTAGATTGACAATTAGATGAAATGCACTATATAAAACTACACAGGCATATGAAAATATCCAAAAAAAAACACCCAACAAAAATATGCATCATATGTAATAATCAAATAATCTTCCATTTGATAGTCATAACTTTTCAACTCACCCAAGAAAGGTATTAACTTAGTGTATAATCTATCAAAGTATTTTTCATAAACTTGATTCACTATAATTTCGTGTGCTAAATATGTTTTTCTATATTGAACAACCACTCCAAACTTTTTTTTGAATATGTATAATAATCAAGTATCTTATAACTATCTCATTTTCATTAGGTAAAAATATTTTATCAAAAATAAAGTTACAAGTTTGAAGTCATGTGAAAGTAAATCCTTCAATTTGGTCCTGTGTGTTATGATTACTTTCCAAAAATATTTTTGATTTTAGGAGAGACAAAGGTTATATTTTATTCAAACTCTCTATCTCATCTAGAATATTAAATAATTTATTTAGAACGAGATCATCCTTATCACAAATTTTATGGCGTTAGTTTCAAATGAAATTTAAAAACTACAATAGCAAACGAATCTAATATTTTTTTAACTTATTTCAAGTATAATAGGAATGTAACAAAGATGTTATCTAATATATTTTATTTTTTATTGAGATTTTCCATTTCGAGTAGGAATAAGTTTCACCATGATAAGTTTTGATATTACATTGGTAAATATTTTAAGAGAAAATCCTAAGTGAATTATGATTTATTCCTATAAATACACCAAGAAACTAAATGTTTTGGAGAGAGTAAGAGGTCTTCATGTTTTGAAGATATTTTGGATGTTCTTACAATTTCTTCAAAATATTTTGAAGATATTTTGGAGAGAGTGAGAGTTCTTCATGTTTTGAAGAGAGTTCTTCAAGTGAATTATGAAGATACTTTGGATGCTCTTATAATTTATCTTTAGTGGATTAAAAAAGATTGAGAGAAGAGTTCTTCGTATTTATATAATAGGATGTACAAGAAGTTTCGAGTTTTATTTAACTAAAGAGAGTAATTCTGTATATTGATTTTTCTTGTATAGTGAAGAATTTGATTTTCAATATGAATATATGTGGAAAGTGATATTGAGTTTTATTTAAGATTTCTTTTTTGTTTTAAATTATTTTCTCTCTTCTAAGTGATATTAGAGCTCAAAAGTTTCGATCATTAGAGTTCAACAAGAATGAGTAAAGAAGATTGAAAGGAGCTTGAAAGAAAAATATTATCTTTTTAGGAGATACAAAAATAGATAAAATACTTATAACGGAAGATATCATTAGGATGAATAAATATTTTAAGATTCTTGAAGCTAGTGTTATAAGAGAATCTTAGTATCCGAGTCCTCCCGAAGAAAGAAAATATTGAAAATTAAGTTAAAACTACAAAAACCAAATCAATTTATGATTTAACACTTAGATTATGATAGACTCACTAATGTACCATATATAATTGGAATTGAATCAATGATGCTGCATAATTTTGGAGAGAGTCAATACTCAAATTCAACTTATTATTTAGTGAATCTTAATTTTTTTTAGCACATTCATGACAAAAATGAGCAAAATTTAAATATTTACTATTGTAGAAAAATATATTGATGTTTTTGGAGATTACGAGTACATCTTCATCATTATCTATCTTAAGAGAGCACTCACTAATATCTTCTTTATGTTATTTTTTACATCTATAGTATTGGCATCATCTATAGTATAGATCTATCATTGTTAGAAAATCATCCTAGTAGACTTTCACTTTTAGCAGCTATTACTTTCTATATTTCTAAATTTATTTTTTTCTCTAAAAGCATAAGACACTAAAGCTTCCTTAATTTGTTTAAGATCTACTATATCATTCTCATATTGTATCATATTTATAAAATTATCATAAGAGTTGATGATTGATGTAAGAAGCAACACTCATTACATGCTTATACTCATTAGAGGTTGATAATTCAAAGATTTAATGCTTTGAAAACTATTATTCCCGATCACGTCTCACGTTATGGTTTCAACGATCAATGCCCGATCATATCTCTCACCTTAATTTTTTTTAATTTTTTAAGTTGCTCGTTGGTCAATTAGGACATTAAGCTCGAAGGCTTTAGTGTTCGATAGTTTCTCAACTCTTTGTAACTTTTCTATGATTTTCGAAATTTCATTTTAAAGAGTTTTACAATCCCCCGATGATAATAAGAGTAAATAACAATATTCTCATCCATCCATTTGACAAAAATTGGCTCTACATCATTTCTCAATTTAAGGCGTCGTAAAAAGCAAATATTGAGTATTTTTTTCCGATGAATTGTCTAAAAGAATCCCTCGAAGATAAAGACTTTATTATTTGGATCCTCTTTATATTGAGTTGGTGGGCCTTAGTTTGGATCTTCGAGGTACGTGAAGTATTTTAGAGTGTGCTTCCACAGCACCTTTCCGACACGTGGGGTTCTCACCTTCGCGAGACCTCTTGCAGTTACAACCAATCATTTCTCAATATCTCCCACTGCATTTACCGAAACACCCTTCCTCGCGGTGATCGGCTGTCGTCCTGCAGGGCGTCTCTCAGCCGTCCGATCCCGACAACGACGCCCGGGCACCCAGCTTCAATCTAAGATCGTGAGCGATCGCTTCTGCGGCGAAGCAGAACCGTCGATTCAAAGGTGGAAAACCCGGTGAAAGGGTAGTTTCGGTACTCAAACTTTGCCGAGAGACCGCTCGGGAACAAAGCAAGGGTAGTTTGGTCATTTAAGGAATAATAATAATGCTCGGTTGGAGAATCGAGTGATGTGCAGTGCGAATATTCGTTGTTGGTTAACCAAAAGCTAAAGAAGTATTAGCTGGTCAATACTGAGGGAAAAGACATCATCGTCATCGTCATCAACTTATTAAGAATATGATTAGTAATGATAATTATCGTGATTATTAACCAGTGGATGGGAATCGAGTTTGAACGGTCAAACAAGGGTACGTTTTGAAGGACCTCGAAGAGGCTTTTTTTTTGCCTTGATTGCCATCTACCCAAGAACGAGACGCGAGAGGAGATTAAAGCCCTTAATTCTGATCTCAATCTGCCCTTGTGGCAGGAGGAGACGGAGGTCAGGAGGGGGCGATCTTTCCTCGGCTGCTTTTTGTTTCTAGGTTTGTCAGAATGAGTTGTTAGATCTTTTAGTTCAGTTGTGTGTTCCTTGATCGAATCCTGGGAGTTTCTTGACTTTTTTTCATGTTAGTAATCACACTTTCCTGTCCTCCAAATCTTAGTATTGCGCAAATCTCGTGGATCGTTGTGACTGTACGTCTACTAATTATCTGCTGTTTGGTGCGGATTTTGCTGGGGTCCTGTTGGATTTCGGAGGACGATATCGGTTTAAGCGCCTTTGTTTGATCTGGGTCTTGAAACTGATTGATCGCGGATCTTTGGATATGCTTTACGGATAAAAAGAGAGAGGATTTTTTGAGTATCCGGCGGGGGGTTTAGCCGCGATTTGAGAAATTTTGTCTAATTAAGTGCAAGTTGTTTACGGGTTATTTCTTTTAAATCTTGTCATTCTCTGAGTCTTTGTTCAAAATCCTTTCCTTATCTATATATGTAGTTTCTCTGATGGAAAAGAAAACAAGTTGATGCAATATTCTGAAAAATTGGTGATGGTGGAGAATTAGTTTAGAATGCCTCAGCCTTTCTTTGGTTGTATTTCTTGACTAATATATGTTTAGTGCAGCAAACGTGGCGACTGTTTATTTGCCTTTTTCGCTTCTAAAGGAATTTGATTCCGATGTAGTGCCAGTGTCGCTTGGACAGGGTGTGGTACATCATGAAGATCAAGGCTGATCTCTTTGACAAACTACTTTTTTTGTTGTTCTTTGACAAATTAAGAGATATATTGGATCATTTGCTAAATTTCCTCCACAACCTAGTTTGACTTTAATTTGAAGAGCAATTTAGGATGTGTCTTTTAGGAGTAGGTATGTGTGACTTTCATCTCTTGGTAGGTTGAAAAATGCATGTCTATTGGCTGATTATGTAGGTAAGCCACTGTTGGGATACTTAGACAAGAGTTTTGGCTATTCATTATAGCTGTTCCAAATGGTGTATACACTTTGTTTTGCAATACATCTAGCTGACAAGTGAGAGTCATGCCCACTGGGCAGTTTATAGATTGGAGGACTAAGGAATTGGATAACTGTTTATTTGATTCGCTCCATTAATGTTTATAAAAAAATCGATTATTGCTTCTGTGGACTTTATTTGTTCCGGAACTTATTTTTTCTAGCCTGCAATTTTACTATATCTTCCTTCTGCATAATGTTTTCTTTTCTGTTATGGAAGCTTTAATATGAGGACCTGATTTCTGTCTTTTAGATAATTTGCTAAGATTGTCTGTCAAACGAGATAATTGAGATTTTTTTTCATGTTTCCATTGTGCATAATGCTATTTTTCATATCTTTGGCAACAAGTAAATGCTATCTTCATAACTTGTCTTTTAGATAACTTGCTAAGACTGTCTGCACAATGATTGAAATCTTATTTTTTTCACATTTCCATTGTGCCTAATGAATTTTTTCATATCTTTGGTGACAGATCAATGCTATCTTCATTCTGAAAAAGATTTTCAGGAGATGTAGTTGGATGCTGCATAATCTCTACAACTAACAAATGGCTTCAGTGAGCGTGGTGCCTTCTTCAGGGTTGAAAAACACCAGTGGCACTAGTGTTCGTGTTGACAAGTTGCCGGAGGAGATGAGTGATATGAGAATCAGGGAGGATAAGGTAGGTGATGATCAACACATGTTGTGCTCCTGACAGATGATGGCTATTCTCTATGACATAAGTATTAAAATAAGAGTTTCCCTACATGACAAATGAGACAGGCCACATGATTGTCTGTGACTAATTAATGGAATACTGCAGGAAGTGGAAGCAACTGTGATTAATGGGAATGGGACAGAAACAGGTCATATAATTGTTGCAACTATCACTGGGAAAAAGGGCCAGCCAAAGCAGGTAAAAGAAATTTTTAGGAAATAGACATTTGTCCTTTTTTTTGCTACAATTTAATATTTTGTCTTTCGATGAGATATGCTGTAGTTTTTCAATGCTGGCCTTTTGAGCAAAAGGAATTTAAAATTTTGAAATCATTTTTAATTTTTGTGTATTAATTTCCTAAATTTTTTGCATATGCACTAAACTTGATATTGTAAGTTGTTGATTTTAATTGCAGACTGTCAGCTACATGGCTGAGCGTGTTGTAGGTCATGGATCATTTGGAATTGTCTTCCAGGTCAGTCTGGTGGTTAATTAGTCCACCAAAGTTCTTGTCATGCTTCTTGATAGGACTTATAAATTGTAATTATAAGTTCACTTGTTAGAAATGGTTGCATGGTTATTTGATTTAGCATGAGCATGCTTCCATGATGTGATATTTTTCATTGATGTATGCTGATGTAGTGAATTTATTTCTTTTCAAATTTATGAGTTTGTTTTAATTATCTCTTTGTCTATCTTGTTAGGCCAAATGTCTTGAGACAGGTGAAACAGTAGCTATAAAAAAGGTTATTCAGGATAAGAGGTACAAGAATCGTGAGTTACAAACCATGCATCTTCTTGACCATCCAAATGTTATCTCTCTGAAGCATTGCTTCTTTTCAACAACTGAGAAGGATGAGCTGTATCTCAATTTGGTGCTTGAATATGTACCAGAGACAGTTCATCGTGTTATTAGACACTACAACAAGATGAACCAACGTATGCCACTAATATTTGTGAAGCTGTACATGTACCAGGTGAGTTTGGATTCATAATGTTGTCATTTTTTGCTTATTATCAAGATTGGATGTCATATTTCTACAGATCATTATATGTTGTAGTAATGATCCATAAATTTTATGGATTTGGCATGTTCTATAGTTTATAAAGCTTGTAGATCTCGATGTTGTATTTAGTTATATGTCAGTAAGACTAGTGCCCGTATTCCAGTTATTGACTAGATAATATTGATAAAGTGGGCGATAATTTAGATTAAATTTGAGTATGGTTGAGAAACTGATTGTTCAAAATTTTCTACATTCCCCACTTGTTTTAAAGTACTTGTAGATCTGCTGATACAGTTTAATTTTCTTTTCTAACAGATTTGTCGAGCACTGGCATACATTCATGGCAGCATTGGGGTGTGCCACAGAGATATTAAACCGCAAAATCTTCTGGTATATACTAATCCAATTCTTACTTTTGTTTACTGTGGTTCAGATTTGTCTTTTAACACAGCTGATTTACATGAAAATAATGGAATTCTTCTGTCTCATATTGAAAATTTTATAATGGAGATTGACGAATTTGGTTGTTTCATTATCTTTGTAGAAGTGATAATAAACATTTTTTTTTTCATACTATTGGAATTACCAGTCTACAAAGTAGTGGTGCTCTTATTGCTATATCATTTTGGAACAGGTCAATCCACATACTCATCAGCTGAAAATATGTGACTTTGGGAGTGCAAAAGTCTTGGTAATTTAGTTCATTTTCTAGAACTGTGGTGTGTTTTTGATGTTTTAGTTTCTCCAGTGCTGAAACTTGATTTGTTAGGTTAAAGGTGAACCAAATATATCATACATATGCTCGAGGTATTATAGAGCTCCGGAGCTTATTTTTGGGGCAACTGAATATACTACAGCAATTGACATCTGGTCTGCTGGTTGTGTTCTTGCTGAACTACTACTAGGACAGGTAGCTAATGTCATATTTTATGAACATATGTAGGTTACTATTTCAGGTCGGACATTATTTTTATCATTCATTCTCAACTAAGTTCATCTATGATTTTAACAGCCTCTCTTTCCTGGTGAAAGTGGAGTTGACCAACTAGTCCAAATAATTAAGGTATGTCACTGTTTTGTGTTCATGATTTGGTATCAACTCCTATTCCTCTCCATTGCCCCCTCTTATGTAATTTTGCTGTTGCAGGTTTTAGGTACCCCCACAAGAGAAGAAATTAAATGCATGAACCCAAACTACACTGAGTTCAAGTTTTCCCAGATCAAAGCTCACCCTTGGCACAAGGTAATGTAGTTATATGTTCTTGCACAGTTTTTCACATTGAGTGAATGTTGTTTTTTATAATTTTTATCTTTTTTAAAGACTGATCACTTCATCTACTTCAATCAGATATTCCATAAGCGAATGCCTCCTGAAGCTGTTGATCTTGTATCTAGGCTTTTACAGTACTCACCAAAACTGCGATGTACTGCTGTGAGTATAGACAGTGCCTTCCCTTGAATTCTTGGTTGTCATATGTCCATTTGAATAAGACTTTTTCTTGGATACAGTTAGAAGCATTAGTTCATCCATTCTTTGATGAACTTCGAGATCATAATACTCGCTTGCCAAATGGTCGTTTTCTGCCCCCTCTCTTCAATTTCAAGCCTCATGGTGAGTCTTCTGTGAAAATTAGTAACGATTGTGAAGATTTTTTGAATAATCATGTGTTAGATTAAGCGGACTTTTTTTTTGTTGTTGTGTTAATTAGAATTGAAGGGAGTGCCAGTGGAGACAGTAGCAAGGCTGATACCTGAGCATGCCAGAAAGCAATGTGCCTAACTAGGATTGTAAGTTTGGTCAAAAGGATGAGGGAAACCCACACACTTCATTCCTAATACAGAAATGTGCCTCCAATGTGATTGATGAATATTCATTGAGATCAGCGAGTTGGTAGAGCATGCGATCAAAGGAAGTCTCAAGCTGTTTCTCCTTGGACTTTGGTCATCCCTCTGTTTGGACACTAAGAACTGGTTTGCCAGTCTCGAAAAACCTCAAAAGGTTCTTTCTACTAGCCACTTTTTGACAGATTGTAACATTGTATCAGTGCGTACATATTGCCAGTATTTAGTTCGTGAATTATGAACCAAAATGTTTTTACTGATTCGGGTGTATGATGGCTTTGAAGGTCATGGAAGTGGGTTGTATGACTCTGTTCAGCCATGCATCTTCTGAACCATTACCAAAAGAGCAAAATGATTGTGGTGTAGAGCTTTGTTTGTTTCATGGAAAATGGACCTTCAGAGCTCTACTGTATCTGCACAGGACTTTGAATGTTGAATACAGTGGAAATAGGTGCAATCTCAATAATGAAACATTGGAAAGAAGTTGATTATTTGATTGGACTTTGAGTGAATTTTAGTTTTTGATCTAAAAACTCTCGAGCTTTCTTTTTTGCCAAAAAAAAAACTTTATTTGATACTAATTTCAATTTTCTATTGTTGAATGTTCTTTCACAGTTTGGCCACTGAAGCTGCGTGGTTTTAATTTTAAATTTTCCATTATTTTATATTATAATTTCATTATCCAAATTCATCGTAAACCCAAATCGAAATTGGACAATAGGTACTGGTTGAGAAATTTTTAACTTTTGGGAGATGGTTTTAGGTTGTGTTGAATATATGTGTCAATTTTTTTTTTTTGGACAAATAGAAGATATTTTTACAGGTTTGGTTGATATTTCAAAATAAATTTTAAAGTTTATCGAAGATGATTATATTAAAACTTTAAATTGATGGAGTTTGAGATTTTATTTATGAAAAATAATAAATTGATACAAGATTTTTTTTTTTGAGTAATTGAAATTGCTAGTCAAATAAAATCTTGTGGTGAACATTTTTATGATCATATTATTATTGTAAAAGTTATGAGAATTCTTAACTTCAAAATTTGATCATATTATTGTTGTAATTGAAGAGTTAAAAGATTTATCTTTTTTTTTATTTGATGAATTGATATGTTTCTTGCATGTAAAAGCAAAGTTGAACAGATACTTTGATTGGGCTGAACAAAAATAATTAAATTAAAAAATTATAAGCGTGGAATTCAGAGTTAGATCACATGAAGGTAGATTGGTAGAAGAGATAAAAACAAGCAAGTTCTTAGAGGAAAATGAAGAAAATTATAAATTGTTCATGACTTATTCATAAGTTAATAATATCTCAAATGATATTTGGTTCTTACATAATAAATATTCTAATCATATGTCAAACATAAGATCAATATTTAGAGGTACTGAAGAAACTCACAAATGATGGATATTTAGTTATGTTTGATTATAGTAAATATTTATAAGACATAAAACATATGTTTCTTCAAATATTGAAAAATGTACTCTTATTGTAACTCAAAAGAGTGACTCTCTAATTTATGATATTTAAGATATAAACATTTAACATTAAAGGTTTAAGGTTGTTAAGTAAAAAATAATAATTTTTGAATTACTTTAAATTAATATACTTGATGTATGTGAAAGATGACAAATAAAGTAAGAACTATTTCTTATTAGAAAAGTATTAAGAGATTTTAATTGTATTGAATTAATTCATGCTATTTTATGTTGACCTATGAGTATAAAATATATGAAACTCCTCTTTAAAAATACATATCACTAACAAAAAATTATAATTTAATATTTATTTTATTTGTTTTAGATTTATAAGTTTTGATAAAATAGTTGAAAAAGAGGAATGACAAAAGATAACAAAATGAGAAAATCAAGTCAATTTAGAGAGATTTATTACACTATTTTCTTGGGTTGAAAGTAAAGTAAGGATTTGATAGAATTTTTATTTCACGGATAAAGTATGAAATATATCTACTTAAAATGTCTAATATGATTCATTGTGAAGTTATAACAATACGCATGAATATAAATGAGAAATTAAAACTTATAAATAATATAAGTTTAGTAAATACAAAATACTATATAAGTTTGATTGAAAGTTTCATCTATCTAACTGACACTCGATGATATATTATTTTTTCTGTTAGCGCAGTATTTAGGTATATGTATAGTCCAAACAAACATCATCTTAGAGCTATTAAAAGAATTATATATTATATTATTAGAATTACCGACTATATGGTATTCTCATAATTCTAATAAATTATTTATTTTACTAATAGTGATTGGACAAGAGTTTTGGGTGATATAAAAAAGTACTTTTGGCAATATCTTCATCTTCACGTCACAAGCTATATATTAAGAGTTCAAAGAAGTAAACAACAATTGTATTGTCAACATCAATATGTAGCTATATCATCTTGTCAAGCAATATAGCTTACAAGACTTCTTAGATATCTTCATCGAGAACGAAAAAAAGTAATTAAAATTTTTTATGACAACAAAGTTATAATTATAATGATAAAGAATCCAGACTTTCATAGAAGAACAAAGGATATAAAGATATACTATCATTTCATATGATTTTAGTAAGTGGAACTATAACACCAAAGTATTATGGCACAAATGAATAAGTGATAGATATTTCCACTAAGTCACTTTTATTTTAGAAGCATGTTTATTTCATATCTCAAATTATAATATATAACTATGAATTATGGAGAGTATCGGCAATTGATTAGTTATCTTATGTAATTATCATATTTTAGGTTGTTATATTATAAATAGTTTTAACCTAAGTGGCTCATAATCCAAGAAGTTACTATCATCAAGAATATATCCTAATGAGGTGGTTAGCATAAGATTCTATAAATAGGATTATGATTCATTAAGCTAATCACATGCACTTCAAAAAATATTTTTTTTATATATTTTTATTCTATTTTTTGTTTAATATTATATTATTTTTTATTTAAAATTTTTATTTTTAATTACTACAGTATTATATTTTTATTATTTTCTTGCTCCCTATCCCCAACATAAAAAGTTGAAACAAATTGGTGCGTATCGTCACTGGAGCTGAGTCTACTAGAGAGATTTATGCTCCGCGTATGGATGGATTCCTCTCTCATGTTCTGAAATAAAGGAGGGTTTCTAATGCCATGGCTATATGCTATATAGGAGGTTTTACCTATGGAGATTTTGAAGCGAATGATTTAATTTCCACAAATTAATTCTGCAACATTAACTTTCTATGTATAATGTTAATTATTATATGAAAGTCCCACAATTCTCTTAATTCGTGCATACTAATTTGTTAGGAAGTCATGAATGTTCAAATACATTCCGCTAACAGTAAGATATCACTACTGTTATAGGAAAATTATTAAAATATTTTCCATTTACAATCCCTCTCGATAAATAGGCAAATTTATCTTGAGTTAAGCTAAGTTAATTAATCATGAAGAAAGTAAACAGATAAACTAATGTAGAAAAGAAGATTAAAGAATATTTATTCTATCTTAAGGCTGTTGGGTCTAATTGCTTGGACAATTGGGCGTTTGAGCCCAAATGTTAATTAAAAGGTAAACATCAGTTTTAACCCAAATTTTATACAGAGAATTTTTACAGTAACTTTACAATCCTAACGGTGTTGATATGTAGTTTACACTTTCTAAGGTACTTTCCTACTATACCCACTTTGTGAGACCTAAAATTTCTTTTTGATGTGATATATCCTGATGATGATATGTATTCTTGAGCAAAGATCTATGTTCTTGATGTTATTATGATCTTATGGTTATTCTAAAGAAGATTTACTATAAACCTGCTATCATTAGTATTGATAGTGGAAGTTTGAGGTTACGGTCATGTGATTTTTTTTGCATTGGGTTTTTCACGTTAAAAATTTGGTTTCACTGTGTGATTGATTTATTACTCTATTGTTTATGCTATTCTGATTGATATTTGTATTTTGATATCAAGTTGGTATTTTGATGAGAAACCTATTTTGATATACAAAGAGGAAAAAAAATTATTCTGCTTTAACCGATTTTTTTACTTACTACGAAAGGGCAAAATCATGTAGGATTATCCCAAAATATCGAGTAGATATCGAGATAAATAACAAGATTTAACAGACTTACATATAATACCGAAATATATGAAAAACTAACATTAGTAAAAAAAGTTCTATTGTCACTAGATATATTAATATTTTTAAGCAAATTTGATCATTTTGTCTAGCCAAAACTAATAATTATATGAATGTGAACTAATGATGATAAAATATTAACTTATTAATAAGATCTCTAAATAAATAATAGGGTTCAAAACTAATAATTGTATCAATGTGAATTAATGATGATAAAATATTAATTTATCAAGGAGATATTCAAATAAATAATAGGGTTCAAGGGACTTACACATATTACTAAAATATATGAAAAAACTATTATTAGAAAAAAAAGCCCTATTGTTACTAGATGTATTATTATTTTTACTTGGCTCCTTGTCAAACTTATTCATTTTGTCCCGTTGAAACTAATAATTATATCAATATGAACTAATGATAATAAAAAATTGACTTAAACGAGATATCTAGATAAATAACAGGGTCAAGAGACTTGCACATAATACTAAAATATATGAAAAACTAACAATAGAAGAAAAAAAAGCCCTATTGTCACTATATATATATATATATATATATTTGCTTGCTTTGTCCTAGTCAAACTTGTTGATTTCGTCCTGCCAAAACTAATAATTATATCAATGTGAATTAATGATAATAAAATATTAACTTGTCAAGAAGATATCCAGATAAATAAAAGGGTTCAAGGGACTTGCACATAATACTAAAATATATGAAAAACTAACATTATATTAAAAGCTCTATTGTCACTAGATATATTAATAGTTTTGCTCAGACTTGTTCATTTTATTCTGCCAAAACTAATAATTATATCTATGTGAACTAATGGATACCCTATGAAACGATTGATACGTATATTCTTTTGTGTTCCAATTGCCTTTCGTTTTTGTTTCCAAAACATCGGTGCTACGAAGACTTCTACTTTGTTTTGTCCTCCTTCAATATTCTCTATTATTTTTTTCTTTCTTTTAACTGCGTCGGGATATTAATTGTCTCGTGTTCCATGCATATTGCATGAGAGGATCATTGTATCTCGAAAAGATACATAGAAAAACACATGTTGGATTATGTTTTTCTCTGGAGTGGCGGTTGGATACTTCTTTTACAAATTATAACAGAGAGATTTTATCTGATAAAAGAGAGATATTTTCAACTGCATACCAAATGAGATTTCTTCAACTGCATGAGGAAATCTCTCTATTCAGTTAAAGAAATATCCTCTTTCACTAAGTATAAATAGACTTCACATGATACTACTTGAAGTGTGTCTTTTTACTTTATCCTTATAATTTCATTCTTCATTCTATCATGGTATCAGAGCAGCGTTCTCCTCTTTGAGTCTTTCAACCTCACCCATCAGCTTCACGTCAGGCCATGGAAGCTGTTGTTGCATCATCATCAAACCACTACAGTCATCCACCTCTCACTTCCCACCTTTCATCGCCGCCAGCGCCCCGTCACTGACCCTCTGCTCTAGATCTGCTCTGCTTCCGCGCGCTGGTCCATCGACCAGCTCCTGGCCTTCTCCCTCCAACGCCTCCGCCACCGCTGTCCTCGACTCCGGCAACATTATCCTCACTGCTTCCGAGAGGACCTTCTGGGTGCAGGCCTCCCAGCAGCCAACATCCTGCTCTGCCTTCGTAGAGACAAGCAGCCTTCAGTAACTTTCCACGCTGCTACCTCGTTGCCAAGATTCCTCACTGTTGATCTATTGCACACAGATCTGCAGCTGTCTTGCACAAAGCTGATCACACCATTGGCTATATCACTGCCCAGAGTCTTTCCTATAGAACTACTGCATAGAAATCTACAGCTTTACACTATCTTGCATAGGTCTTTTCCTTCAACGAAGACCTTATTCTTTGACATATCTTATTTGCCACCACCTTAGGTGACATTGATCTATATCAACACTTCTTTCTGCTTGATCATATCTTCCATATATCATCATCATCTACCTTTGATGCTCCCATTACTGTTCCTGTAGGGAACCATAGTACCTTCCCACATACAATCCTTATCTCCATAAATGCAGCAGCCCTCATCCCCTTCAAATTATCCAATGGTGGTAACTACGCATCATGGCGTGCTCAATTCTCTAATCTACTATTTGGCTATGATCTTCTAGGCTATGTCGATGGCTCTCTTCGTTGTCCACCGGCGATGCTCAACATCCCAGGCGCATCCGATCCAGTACCAAATCCGGATCACAAATTATGGCGCATCCGATCCAGTACCAAATCCGGATCACAAATTATGGTTACGCCAGGATCGCGTCATTCTTCAAGCAATTCAAGCCTCGGTCGCTGGATCCCTTGCCCCACTCATTTCTTCATGTGACACTGCTGCCGAAGCTTGGTGCAAGTTGCAAACCACCTTGGCCAATCGTTCTCGCACTCGCATGCTTAGTCTCCTATCCAGCCTCATGAAGATAAAACAAGAGGGAAGTAATATTGCTGATTATCTACATAACATAAAGGTTATCGTTGATAACTTGGCCTTGGTAGGTCATTCCCTCAGTAATGAAGAAGTTACTGTTCATATCCTCAATGGCCTCGGAGACGAGTACAAGGAATTGGCAGCAGCAATACGGGCGCGTGATTCACTAATCACATTCGAAGAACTTTTCAACAAGTTGATTGACTTTGAGATATATCTCAAGCGCGAGGACAAACCGCCAGGACCATCCATCACAGCTCAAGTCACTCAAAAAAGGAGGGGCAATTTGTATAACAAGATTGTTAACAAAGGTGGCTCCTTCAATCATCCGCAGTCCTGGCGCCCTCACAACACAAACCAACAAATAATTGTTTGCCAACTATGTGATAAAGTCGGTCACTCTGCAAAGGTCTGTCGATCTCGACCCAGACTTCCTGCTCAATCACATTGGCCTTAAGCAAATCTCACGACTACTCCAACGACTAGTGATCATAATTAGATTGTGGACTCTGGCGCATCCCACCACATCACCTCAGATCTCCAGAACTTGTCCATCCACAACAACTATAGTGGCACTGAGGACATCATCATCGGTGACGGTAAAGGAATTCCTATTACTCATACGGGTTCTACACTGCTTAATTCACCTATCACAACCTTTACACTCGATGATGTTTTATGTGCACCTTACATTAAACGACATCTTATTTCTGTTTCTCAATTTTGCAAACAAAATAATACCTCCATTGAATTCTTTCCTAACTCTTTTCTTGTTAAGGATTTGAGCACGGGGGCATCATTGGTCCAAGGCCAGAGTAAGGACAATGTTTATGAATGGCCGTCACTTCCACAAATAAAACAGCCCACTGCTTACTCCTCCGTTGTAGCTTCAATCGATGTGTGGCATCGTCGTCTCGGTCATCCCTCTCTCCCTATCCAAAATAAATTACTTTCTCGTTATTCTCTTCCTACTCTTACAAATAATAGGATTGTCACTTATTATGATGCTTGTCACTTCATTTGATAAGTTTAGCTTTTATGTTATTTTTGTCGACTATTTTACTAAATACACATGGCTATATCCTCTTCGTCATAAATCAGAAGTTTCAAAAGTCTTCACCAACTTTAAAAAGCTGGTTGAAAACTTTTTTCAGTCTACAATTAAAACAGTCTACTCTGATGGTGGAGGTGAATTTCAAGCCCTCACATCCTACCTCTCAACCTGTGGCATCCAACACCTTAAGTCACCCCCACACACTCCTCAACTAGTTGGCTCTACTGAACGTAAACATCAACATATTGTAGAAACTGGTCTCACACTTCTACATCAAGCCTCCATGCCACCAACTTTTTGGTCTGCCGCCTTTCAAACTGCTATATACCTTATTAATCGTTTGCTCACTCCAGTTCTTCAATACCAGTCTTCATTTGAAAAACTATTTTCTAAATCCCCAAACATTCAAAAACTCAGAATATTTGGTTGTTTATGTTATCCATGGCTACGTCCCTATACCCCACACAAGTTAGTGCCAAGATCTAAAGCTTGCATCTTCATAAGATATTCTCTTGAGCATAATGCCTTTCGATGCTACGAACCACAATCTCAAAAAGTTTTTATTTCACGACATGTTGTTTTTGTTGAATCTGCCTTTCCATTTCAACACCATGAATCTCCTACCATTCATACCACTCCGACAAATATTCATTCCTGGAGTATACATTCGATCCCCTCAAACGAACCTCCTCCTACACCATCCAGTCCTATTATTGAAGATCCACACTCTTTTGTTCTCCCGGTTCAACAACTCTTCACTCCCCCCATTCCTTCTCCCCTTCCTTCTTCACAAGTCTCCCCTACCACTGAAGTCGTATCCTCAGAAACACAACAACTTTCTTTACCTAGTGCCATCGATGTATCTCAACCTCTCTTGCATCCTGTCGATGCCTCTCCACCACTCTTACCAATAACACAACCTGCAGTTCCTAGCCATCCAATGACAACACGCTCAAAAAGTGATATCTTTAAACCACGTCAGGTTCTCGACTTCCATACTATCACCAATTCTTCTCTTGAGACTAGTGAACCCACCATAATTACTCAAGCACAAAAATCTTCACATTGGCGTCAAGCTATGTGTGAAGAATATGATGCTCTTCTACATAACTCCACATGGACTCTTGTACCTTCTCATCCTGCACAAAATATAATCGGGTGTAAATGGGTATTCCGAATTAAGCGAAACCCCGACGGGTCTATTGCTCGATATAAAGCACGATTAATAGCCAAAGGGATTCATCAACGACCTGGAGTTGATTTTACATAGACTTTTAGTCCTGTAGTTAAACCCACAACAATTCGGCTTATTCTAAGTTTGGCCATCTCCAGAGGTTGGAACTTACGACAACTGGACGTTAACAATACCTTTTTATAGGGGACTCTAACTGAAGATATCTTTATGCAGCAACCCCTTGGCTTTGTTCATCACCAGTATCCGAGACATGTTTGCAAATTACAAAAAGCCATTTATGGTCTCCGTCAAGCTCCCAGAGCTTGGTATACTGAACTTGGATCGTTTCTAATATCAATTTGCTTCATCAACTCCAAGTCTGACACATCTTTATTCCTCCGACAACATCATGGCAATACAATATATCTTCTAGTTTATGTAGATGATATTATTGTTACAGGCAATGATCCCTTGGAGGTTCAAACATTTTTAAATCAATTGGCTGATCGATTCTCCCTCAAAGACTTAGGACCATTGAGCTACTTTCTGGGAATGGAAGCAACATTTACATCCTCCGGTCTCTTCATCTCTCAAAAAAAGTATATTCAAGACTTATTATCAAAGACAAATATGCAGGATGCGAAAGTAGTTGCTACTCCTCTCTCTACTAGTGAATCACTCAAATTATGTGATGGCAGCCCTACCACAGACTCAACTCAATACCGGCAAGTACTTGGCTCCTTACAATACTTGGCTCTCACCCGTCCAAATTGTTGGGAAATCATGGGGGCGACATCATATGCGCAGCGGAAGAACAAGAAAAACAAAAATCCCCAATTCCCAAAAAGATGTTCGTCGTCGTGCGAAAATTGGTGCGCAAAAAATCCGCAAAACACAAAACTGCGTATAGAGATTGTGTTACCTAGAGAGATCGTATATCCCTGTTTCCTCGCAGATCCTTAGGAGAGGGTGAAGGAGGTCAAGCGTCCTCCTCTCTAGCGGTGATCCACACAGCAGGGTTGCGACGACGCTCCTCAAAACTCCAGGCCTACTCTGAGGTGGAGAGGGAGAGGAGAATAGGAAGGGGCAAGCAAAGACTCTAGCCTATGAGGCTGTGAATCCCTCCTATTTATAGAGATCCCGTGTCAAACCCTAATGGGTCCTTCCCTAGTGGGTATTGGATCTGCATCCAATAAGACAAGGGCTCCGTCGGATATCTCATATCCGAACCTCTACTCATCGCAATGCCTACCATATGTGTGTGACCCTCTAGGCCCAATATCGAGCTGGCCGTGAGTCATACCTGTCAGAACTCCTTCTAACTCAGTGAATTATTATCTCTGTAATAATTCACTCGACTCATCGACTACGGACGTACTAGGCCACTACGCCGTAGTCCCCAGACGATACAGGGGAATCCAATCCATTGGACCTGTCTGTCCTCAGTTACCATATACCTATAGTCCCTCATCCATCTAATATCCCAGAGACCGTATATCGAGCATGGTGCTGTCAGACCCATACGATTTCTACTCAAGTCTCGCTCTAATCGGATTCTCCCGAAGAACTCTTTCTCTCTCAACCCGAATGACCCTGGCCAGGGATTTGTCTGAGCAAGAACACATGGGATATTCCTCTCATGACACCGAGAGTGGATGATCCTCTGTCGACACTCAATAGCCCTCGTAAGGTCGACTACCACTCCCAATGACCAGTTGTACTAGATCTGGGACAGCCAAACCTATAAGTCTGGTATCAAAGAGTGGAGCACTCATACAGGACATCCTTGGTGTCTCAAGTCTAAGGACCAGATACACCACTAGGACTACGAAATCGCTGTCTGACAATAAGGCATCATCAACCATCCAGCATTCCGTAAGCGGATCAATCAGTGAACTCATTCTCACCTGTACTGTATCCCTAGTGTCCCTACACGAGCAGCTATGAGACCAGCTGCATCCATCATATGGATGGGTATACAGCACACCAGTCTATCCGGTTATCACGATGTCCCTCTCGAGTAACCTATGACCGGGATTATTTAGGATATGTGTTTAAAGGTGAATCGATCTCATTATCGTAATCTCATCACGATCCGATTCCCATTGCACAAATCCAAGGACATCACAATATATATATGCATTTATGCAATAGTTATAAAGTGATATACGCCAAAATATAATAAGCAAAAAGATTCTGTATCAAGTCACACGTGTCATCACTCACGTGATTGGCTTGCTGGGCACCTATGACTAGCACAGATATCTCATTTGTAGTCAATAAATTGTCTCAATATATGCACCAACCTTCTGCTATACATTGGTCTGCGGTTAAACGAATTTTGCGATATCTTAAAGGGACCCTTAATCATGGTCTCTTTCTCCGCAAAACCACTCAACTTTATCTCCATGCCTTTGCTGATGCTGATTGGGCGGGAAACTTTGATGATAGAACCTCCACGTTAGGGTATGTCATCTTTCTTGGGTCTAATCCAATCAGCTGGAGTTCTAAGAAGCAAAAGACAGTGGTCCGGTCTACAACTGAAGCTGAATATCGTGCTATTGCTACCACTGCTGCTGAACTCAACTGGATCACAAATCTCCTCAAAGAACTCAAAGTTAGCTTTACTTATACTCCCACAATATATTGTGACAATGTTGGAGCTACCTACTTATGTGTCAATTCAGTGTTCCACTCGCGCATGAAACACATCGCCATCGACTTTCACTTCGTGCGAGATTAAGTTGTCGGACATCAACTTCGTGTCTCTCATGTCCATACGGCTGATCAACTTGCAGACTCACTTACGAAGCCTCTAGCCCGTAAACTATTTTTGTTTCATCGATCCAAGATCGGTATCCTTGACAGGAGCTCGATCTTGCGGGGGCATGATAACAGAGAGATTTTCTCTGATAAAAGAGAGATATTCTCAACTGCATAGCAGATGAGATTTTCTCAACTGCATGAGGAAATCTCTCTGTTCAGTTAAAGAAATATCCTCTTTCACTATGTATAAATAGACTTCACATGATACTATTTGAAGTGCGCCTTTTTGTTTTATCCTTATAATTTCATTCTTCATTCTATCACACATTAGACAAAAATCAAATTGATCCAAAATTATTATCTTAAGATGAAGCATTTTTTAGTCATAGAGATAAATCGAGTACAAGTGGTATTCAAGAATCACGGGAATAAGTGGTATGAATGTAGAAAAATACTAGTGTTCTAAAAAAAGCACAGATAAAAAATAATAATTTATTTTTTATAAAGAAAAATTATTGGCAAGTGCTGAATGTTAATAATATTTGTTTAATTTATTATATTTAAAGATTTTGAATATTTGAAAGCAAACTCTTCAAATCGAATTCTGATTCCCATCACTTTCTCCTTTTCTTTTTCTTTAATGCAAGACAAGGTTGCTTTTTCAAGGATAGAAAAGTATGTAATCACTGTTCATTTTTGACTTGAAAGCAAACTTGTTTTCACGGACAGAGAGTGCGGAGGATGATGACAGCTTCGACTATCAACAGAGACGCTTGCGCTATTACGTTAACGTCGGAAGAGATCCGATCGAAACTGGAAAGCGACATCACCTAACGGGTGTGGCGTCCATTTAAGATGGGAGAAAACGCCTTGCAAGGTGTGCTTGGCGAGATGGCCGACCAAAAAGTCAGTTTTCAGAACATCGGCACGTCCATCCCCGTCGACAACGTCCAAGCTCTCGCAGCTT
The DNA here is from genome assembly GCF_036884655.1 of Musa acuminata AAA Group. Classification (NCBI taxonomy): domain Eukaryota; kingdom Viridiplantae; phylum Streptophyta; class Magnoliopsida; order Zingiberales; family Musaceae; genus Musa; species Musa acuminata. The sequence goes on along the minus strand of NC_088353.1, from coordinate 38,725,625 downwards.
CCGTCGCTGACTCCGGCGCCGTCCCTCCGAGATACATCAGGCCGGAAGTCAACGCATATCCAGTCGCTCAGGATGGAGACGGTGAGCTTCCGGTGATCGATTTTGCGAGGCTCCTCGATCTCCGCTTCTCCCAGGAAGAGTCTGCCAAGCTTCACTACGCCTGTGCCGAGTGGGGCTTCTTCCAGGTCGGTCGGTCGGTCGGTCCTTCTCAGTACTGCATCACCTTCAGTGAAGCATTTACGCACAACGTAGTCGATCTCGATGGTATTTGCAGCTGCTGAATCATCAAGTTCCGGAGGAAGTGATCGAGCAGATGAAGGCGGATATTATGGAGTTCTTCAAGCTTCCTCTGGAAGAAAAGAAGGCATTCGCGCAGGGACCGGGAGGATTGCAAGGTTATGGACAAGCTTTTGTGATGTCGGAGGAGCAAAAATTGGATTGGGCGGACATGTTCTTCGTCATAACTCGCCCAGTCCATTTGAGGGAGATGAGATTCTGGCCGACTCGACCTCCCACTTTCAGGTTAACTTAACATCGGAAATCATCTTCTCTTTTAATTTGCTGTACTGTTATGTTCGCATCAACTTCGAGCACATAATTTGCTGCGTCGTGGCTTCAGAAACACGCTCTCATGCTACTCAGCGGAGCTCAAGAGAGTAGCGAGCACTTTGATGGAGGTTATAGCTGAAGCGCTGGGGATCGCACCCGACCGACTCCTTGATATCTTCGACGACATGCCGCAGGGCGTGAGGATCAACTACTATCCCCCATGTCCCGAAGCCGACCAGGTGTTGGGCTTCTCGCCACACACGGACGGCGGCGGCGGCTTGACGTTGCTCCTCCAGATCAACGACGTCCAAGGACTTCAAATCAAGAACAACGGGAAATGGTTCCCCGTGCGTCCCCTTCCCGGCGCTCTCGTCGTCAACATCGGCGACATACTTGAGGTAACCGTGCTTCATTTGGGATTCGGAAGACCCTCAACAGTTGTTGCCTGGCACAAAAGATGACTGACGCTGTGCTTGGGTGCAGATTCTGAGCAATGGAAAGCTGAACAGCATCGAGCACAGAGCAGTTATAAACACCGAGAAAGAACGCCTCTCGGTGGCCACGTTCCTTTTGCCAAGCGAAGATGCCGTCATCGGCCCTCTTCCGGAGCTTGTGACGAAAGGATGTGAGGAGAAGTACAAGACGATGAGCTACCGAGACTTCTTGAGGACGTTCTACGCCAGAAAGCTCGACGGGAGAAGCCTCTTGGAAAGCCTCAGGTTATAAGATCTTGGGAGAGAAGAAGCTAATACTTAAATATGTACATCATGATCTCAGAGTGATAAGAAGAAGCATGTTAAAAACCGATCATGAACATATGTATATCTACTTTCCTGAAGTATGAAATGTTTCCGATTATGCTTGTTTTCTTTTGCACATGAAGAAGAAGAAGCAGATGAGCTGTTGCAGAAACCATTCGGACTCACTTCAAAGAAGCATATATCACTCGATACTAGAAACAATTGTAGACATGTTTACGACACCAAAGAGGTAAAGATAAATTAGTGTCAGTGTGCGTGAAAACTTTTTCATGAAATAATTAAGAAAATAAAAAAAACTAAATAAGATATCAAAATAAGTAAGAATATAATAGTTTGATCCACAATTTACGTTCATTCCCAATCCTTCTTCGTCTCTTGAGACACCCTTAAACCATCATCCTTTTGCATGGTAAACATGATAAGACACAGTATAATGATTGCACATCCTATCTAATACCTCTCAGACATATTGATGAGATCCAAATAGGGGTTTCAATTAAATATTGTAATTATCATAATTTTCTTTTTGTGAGTCCAGAAACTTAAAGTTAAAAAGTATTTGTCATTTCATCCTGGTTATGATACCGACTTGATGAAAATAAAAAGATAGGGCAGAGTGATTGAAAAGTGTGGTGGTGGGAGTATGATTGACGAGATAAAAATAATAATCTTGATAACGTGTCACGAATGTATTATATTCTCTTCATATATAATATCATAAAAGGCTCTGTCTATTTATACGAATGGGGGGGATATATTCTATAGTTTACATTTAAAGATCATGTGCATATTCAAAAATTAATTTGTGTTTTCATGATAATCCTATTCAATTGGATCTTTCTAGTAAATCAAGTTATGTTCTAACAAGAATATCTATAAATGTATATATATATATATATATATATATATATATATATATATATATATATATATATATATATATATATAGTATTTTAATTTTTTTCAACTCAGTTAAAAAGGATATGGATCATCATGATTAATTGGATTGGATAGTGATGGACAATGGAATATATCCTGTCAATTGATTTAATACGTATACAATTCCGACTAGTATTAAGAACAAATGTGAGTGATATAAGTGTAGGTCAAATGAATAATAGAACTTGGTATATATCATAATCCTAGATACGATGGTACAAAGCCCAATGCTAAATATTTTTAAATATCTACAAATTTGGTATATATATCATAATTTGATATTAAGAATTTTTAAATATCTAAATTTTTTTTACTGTTTTAAAGTGAGATTATTTGGGATTGAATTAAAATCTTATACAAAGCCCAACACTAAACATTATATCATTAGTGTACTAATGATCTTAGTACTATCCATATAAAATCGTTTTAATAGATCCAAAGAATACTTAGTTTGACTAATAAAAATTTCATCATTTAGTTGTTTAATTTATAATTATAAGAAAAATATTAATTCACTCGTTAAATTCATTTCAAATTCTTGACTCATATTTTGGCAAATGATTCACACAAAGATTTAGAACTAAAAATAATATCATCAACATAAATTTAGATAATAAAAAAATTATTTTTAAAATATTTAATAAATAATGTGGTATCGATCTTATCTTTCAAAAAATTATTCTTAATAAGAAATAAGCTAAGCCTCTCGTACCAAGCCCTTAGGCTTGCTTCAACCCAGAGAGAGTCTTAGATAATTTAAAAACATAGTTTGGAAAAAGAATATTATAAAATCTAGGTTGTTGCTCAACATAAATTTTTTTGAAAATAAAGCCATTAAGAAAAATACTTTTGACATCTATTTGAAATAACTTAAAAATTTTACAACATGCATGTGTAAGGAGTTTTTTTATGGTTTCATATCTTGCCATAGAAGCAAATGTTTCTTCATAGTCGACACCTTTTTCTTGGTTAAAACATTTGGTTACTAATTTAGCTTTGTTTTGAATCATGATTCTAAGTTCATCTTACTTATTTCTAAAGATCTAATTACAAGGCGATCACTATGTCTTGGAATAAACTTCCAAATCTTATTTCTTTCAAATTAATTTAATTATACATGCAATGCAAAAACTCATGAATCATCTTTGAGAGTATTGTGAATGCATTTATGTTCAATTTGAGACAAAAATGTATCTCTAATGATTAGTTCCTTATGATGTGTATCTATATACACCCAAGTTACTTAGGAGAGAAGAATTCTTATTCAAATTCAATGTATCAAATTCAAATTTATTATTAAAATTAATTTTCTTAAATTTAAAAAACTCATTAAAAATAACATGAACAGATTCTTAAATAACCAATATTCTTTTATTGAAAACTAGATAAACTTTAGAAATAGAGGAATATCTAAGAAAAAGCCTCATCAAATTTTGCATCAAAATTTTCTAAGGCATCATTTTTATTTAAAATAAAATATTTACAATCAAAAATTTTAAAATGTAAAATATTAGGTCTTTTATTATTTCACAATTCATAAGAAATTTTATATAGTAGTAGACTTATGAGAATCCTGTTCATAACATAGCATGTCATGTTAACGGCTTCGGCTCAAAAATATTTGAGTATGCTATGTTCATTAAGCATAGTTCTTACAATCTCTTGTAAACTCATATTTTTTCTCTCAATAATTCCATTTTATTATGAATTTCTCAGAGTAGAGAAATTATGGTCACACTCATTTGAATCATAAATTCTTGAAAATCATGGTTTTTAAATTTAGTACCATGATCACTTTGAATAGAAGAAATCATAAAACCTTTTTTTTATTTTGAACTTGTTTGTAAAACTTCATAAAACATTTAAAATAATCATTTTTATGTGTCAAGAAGTTTGTCTAAGGATATCTACTATAATCATCAATAGTCATAAAAGCATATTTATTACCTCATAGACTTATGATATTAATTAGTTCAAATAAATCCATATGAATTAATTATAGTGGTCTAGAGGTACTTACTTGATTTTTAGATTTAAAACTAATCTTTATTTGTTTGTCTAGTTAGCATGCATCACAAACTTTATCTTTGACAAATTTAATTCTATGTATACATCTTACAAGTTCCTTAATTATAATTATGAAATACATTTTATACTTACATAACCTAATCTTCGATGCTAGAGCTATGTATCATCGTTTAAAATTTAAAAATAAATTTCATTACAAAAATCATTAAGATCAATAGTATACATATTATTACTCCTTAAGATAATCACAGATTTATTTTTCTATAATATCTCTATAATACAAGCATTAGATTTAAATTTAATGTTATATCCTTAATCCTATAATTGACTAATAGTAAGTAAATTATGTTTTAAACCATCTATTAATAAAATATCTTCAATCAAGAGGTTTGATTTGTTACTTATATTTCTTTTGTCAATAATTTTACCTTTGTTATTGTTTCCAAATGTGATATATCCTTTGTCTTAGTTAGTGAACTTAAAGAAATATATCAGATCTCCGGTCACGTGCTTTGAGCATCCATTATTAAGATATTATCTCTTGCTCGTAGCTTTCAACTGTAGATATATCTACAAGAAATGAGGTTTGCTTTATGTACTAATTTAATTTTAGGTCCCTCGTGATTCGATCTACCTATCTTAACTATTGACATTAAGTCATTTATGATTCCTTTAGAAATCTAAACTAATTTATGTGAGCTATATTTTAAAATAAATATTTATAAGTATAATAGCCATATCCATCATAAAAAATATATTTAACTTTAGGAAAAACATATAATGTGGGTTCTTTAACAAATATAGTTGGCTTTTATTGAGTGTTACTAATCATAAAGCTAATTCCTTCCTTTCTATATATAAAACCTTTGTAAGTAAGAATTATATTTAATGATTTCTTTTTAATTTTAATTTTGTAATATTTATTATAATAACATATTTTTCTTTCTGATTGAGTCAAACTCTTCACATTTAGTATAAGAAGTTAACATCCAATCATCATACTTATTTTTTAATTTATCAAATTTACTAGAGAGAGAAACATAATCCTTTTTTAGCAATTTATATTTATTATAAACTAATTTAAATTCATCATTTAAATTATAAAATCTATCAAGTAATTCATCATAAGATAAATAGGTTTTAATTGAGTCATATACTCCTAGTCATATGTGTCTTGAAGTTTTGCCTTGAGTGTAGTTGTATGACTTGATTAAAACCTCTTTATCTTATAATATTTTATCATAAACCTCCACTATATGCCTTTAAGAATTTATATTTCTTACTAACTAATTTAAAGTCATTATACAAATCAAGAAATACATCAAGTAATTCATTATAAGGTAAAAACATTTCAATTGAGTCATATACCTTTTGCTGAAGGCCATCAATGCGTATTTTACCATTTCGTCTTTATTGGTTTGCTCATCGTCTTTTAATGCACTTGATTAGTCCTAAGTTACCTTGAGTGCTTTCTTTTTCTTTGTGATAGCAACTTTTTCTTTGGTTGTATATATTCATTTTTGAAGTGCCCGATTTTTTACGTTCATAGCAAATGATTATATCATTTTTTTTATTTATTTTTATTCTTAGAGTCTTGATTTATAGGATTTGTTTTGTTCCTATTTATAAACCTTTTAAATTTTCTTGTGACGAGTGTCAAGTTATCATCATCACTTGAGCTTTCGTTTGAGTAGTCTTCTTTGGTTCTAAGTGCAATATCCTTCATGTTTTTTAGAAAGTTATTCTCATGTTCATCATGTGCCTTGCAAGTCATTTCTCATCGTTGAGATAAACCATGAAATCTATCAAGTAATTTATCATAAGATAAAGAGATTTTAGTTGAGTCATATACCTCATTGTTGAGAGCCATTAAAGTGCAGTTTGTCATCTTGTCTTCATTGATTTGCTCTTCGTCTTTCGATGCACTTGATTGATCTCAAGTTATCTTGAGTATTTTTTTTCTTCAATTGTGAATACTTATTTTTGAAGTACCTTGGCTTCTCGCATTCATAGCAAATGATTATATCTTTTTTTTAGTTTATTTTTATTCTTAGAGTCTTGTTTTACAGGATTTGTTTTGTTCCTTTTTATGAACTTCTTAAATTTTTTTGTAAGGAGTGTCAAGTCATCATTATCACTTGAGCTTTCGCTCGAGTGATCTTCTTTAGTTCTAAGTGTAATATCATTTTTGTTCTTTGAAAAATTGTTCTCATGTTTATTATGTGTCTTGCAAGTCATTTTATATGTCATTAATAATCCTATGAGTTCTTCAAGAGAAAAATTGTTCAAGTCTTTTATTTCTTTAATTGCGGTTACCTTTGAATCCCAACTTTTTGAAAGTGTTCTTAGAATTTTATTAACAAGTTCAAAATTAGTAAAATATTTACTGAGAGCTTTCAAACCATTGACTATCTATAAAATTGTTGTACATGTCGCAAATAGTTTAAGTTGGCTTTATTCTAAATAATTCATAATTATATACCAAAAGATTAATTTTAGATTATTTTGCTCTACTTGTGCCTTTATGAGTAACTTCATGTTTGTGTCAAATATTTATATATAGAAATATGATTAAACTCATTTTTATCTAAAGTATAAAATAAAATATTCATAGCATTAGCATTTAAATAGAACATTTTCTTCTCTAGATTATTTCATTTATTCATTAGTCTCGAAGATTTTTGAAAATCATATTCAAACACATTCCATAAATCAAAATCCATAGAAATAAAAAAAAAATCCATATTTGTATCTTCCAATATGTGTAATCGTCCCATTAAACATAAGAGGATGAGTGATAAAGTTGTTGAATCTCGGATTTTGATGATGAAGTCAATTGTCATTTGTTATCTAATCTATGTGTTGAGATAAGTGTGCAGGATTAACTACGATGAGAGTAAGACAAGCAGCAGGAGTTGCGCCGGAGTCAAGATCATGATCACGTTGGGAGTTCGAGAGTTCGACGGAAGTTCGGACGGTCGTCGGAGGTTCAGAGAGAATAGATCCGAGAAGTCCAGAAGCTTGCCAAGCGAAGCTCGTCGGAACTCGCCAAGTGGATCGTCGCAAAGTCCAGGAGTATGCCGGATGTCCGCAGAAGGATCACCGAAGGTTATCGGTTGATCGACGGAAGTTGGCCGGAAACTCGCCGGAAGAAGCGATTGACGCATCGGAGCAAAGCTGCAGAAGTTGTCTTAGAGATAATCGTAGTTAGCACGATGATTAAGCATGAAAATGGGAGGTGATCCCATTAGCTTAATCTTGGGGCAATTGGGCCCCTGAAAAGATTCAAAGTGGGTCGAATGGAGTGAACCATTCGGACCCTGATTGCACCAGGAGGTGCAACCGCCCCAGCCAGGAGGTGCAACCGCCTGGGCTGTGGGGTTGAGAGGTGCAACCGCCCCAGCCAGGAGGTGCAACCGCCAGGGTTGCAAGGCTGGGAGGTGCAACCGCCCCAGCCAGGAGGTGCAACCGCCAGGGTTGCAAGGCTGGGAGGTGCAACCGCTCCAGCCAAGAGGTTGCACCGCCAGAGCTCAAGTTCCGAGCTCTGCCAGGCGATGCAACCACCGAGCTCAGTCTTCGAGCTCTGGCAGAGTGGTGCATCAGCCTGAGCTCAGTCTCGAGCTTTGCCAAGTGATGCATTCACCAAGCTCAGTCTTCGAGCTCTGGCAGAATGGTGCATCAGCTTGAGCTCAGTTTGGAGCTCTGCCAAGTGATGCAACCACCAAGCTCAGATTTCGAGCTCTGCCAGGTGATGCAACCACCAAGCTCAGTCTTCAAGCTCTGCCAAGTGATGCAACCATCGAGCTCAGTCTTCGAGCTCTGGCAGAGAGAAGCAATCGGCAGAGCTCAGTCTTCGAGCTCTGCCAGGCGGTGCCACCTCTCCAGTCGAGAGGTGCAACCGCCTGATCCCAGAATTCTGGGATTTGATCGATTTGATCGTTTTGAGCTCGAATTTTGAATTGGGTTGGGGCCTATAAATACCCCACCCATTCAGCACTGAAAAGAGAACAGACCTATACCAAAATCGTGATCTTTTCTGTGATTCTAAAGAGCTCAAAAGTGTTGTAAAGCCTTTAAGTCTCCTCCTTCTGTTCTTCAAGTTTTCAACTGTAAAAGTGAGGAGAGAAAGGTCTGTAAAGGTTGTCTCCTAAGCCTGTCAAAAGGAGAGAAATTGTAAGAGGGAAGTTTGGCCTTCGCCCATTGAAGGAAGGCACCTAGTTGACGTCGGCAACCTCATCGGTGGAGGAAGCCAAAAGTGGAGTAGGTCAAGGCTGACCGAACCACTCTAAATCTCTGGTTTGCGTTTAATTTCGAGTACTTTATCATTACTGCAAACCTCCCTCATCACTACTGCTCTCTGCGCTTTCACGAACAAGTTCTAAGAGCTGTTCTTCCAAATCTGCATTCAGACGTAACTTCGTATTTTCATACATTACAGTTTACGTTTGATTCTGCAGAACTGTTTTCCGCGTTTTTACGAACGAGCTTCCTTGCAGTTTACGCTTACATTTTAATCCTATTAATAACTGCAATCTGTCCTCTACGATTTTACGAACGAGTTTCAACATTTAGACGTAAAACTGCATTCAGACGTAAATCGGCTTTCCTCGCTCAATCGTCAGATTTCAGTTCACGTTTACGTCTTGATTTCAACTGCATACTGCCTTCTGCAAGTATATAAACGAGTTTCAAAGTTTAGACGTAAATCTGCGTTTAGACGTAAAACTACGTTTAGACGTAAATCTGCGTTTAGACGTAAATCTGCGTTTAGACGTAAAACTGCGTTTAGACGCAAAACTACGTTTAGACGTAAAACTGCGTTTAGACGTAAATCTGCGTTTAGACGTAAATCTGCGTTTAGACGTAAATCTGCATTTGGACGTAAATCTGAGTTTAGACGCAAAACTGCGCTTAGACGCAAAACTGCGCTTGAACGCAATCTGCGCTTAGACGCAAACTGCACCTAGATACAAACTGCGAATTTGCTTTTGCTTCACAATAGTTTTTGAACGAACGTAGCTTTTGGTTTTTAAATTATTATAAGATTTCCGCTGCACTAATTCACCCCCCCCCCTCTTAGTGCTCTCGATCCTAACAATTGGTATCAGAGCAAGGTTAACTCTCTAAAGGATTAAAACCCAAGAGAGATGGCATACGCCGGAAACCAAGAGGGGCATTCGATTACACGTCCACCCATGTTCAGTGGAACGGACTACACTTACTGGAAGACCCGAATGAGGATCTTTCTTATTTCTATGGACTTTGAACTATGGAACCTTGTTGAAAATGGATTTTCAAAATCTTCTCTTCCAATGATCGATTGGAACGATTTGGAGAAGAAGGCTTTCGCTCTTAATGCAAAGGCTATGAATGCCTTATTTTGCGCACTAGATAAAAACGAATTTAATCGTGTTTCAACTTGCGAAACTGCTTTTGATATTTGGCACACACTTGAAGTGACCCACGAGGGCACAAGTAGAGTGAAAGAGTCAAAAATCAATTTGTTGCTACATTCTTTTGAACTTTTTCGAATGAAACCGAGTGAAACCATTGGCGACATGTTTACCCGTTTCACGGATGTCGTCAACGGTTTAAAAGGTCTCGGAAAGAGCTTTTCGGATTTTGAGCTTGTTAATAAGATACTAAGATCCCTTCCTAAGAGTTGGGATCCTAAAGTCACCGCCATTCAAGAGGCAAAAGATCTGCAAAATTTCCCTCTTGAAGAACTAATCGGGTCATTAATGACCTACGAAATGACATGCAAAGCTCATGAAGAGCAAGAAGACATCCTTCCAAAGAACAGGAAGGATATGGCACTTAAAACTTCTGAATGCCACTTGAGAGGAAACTCAAGTGATGAGGACTGTGATGATGACTTGGCACTTTTGACAAGAAAGTTTAAAAAATTCTTCAAAAGAAACAAGTTTAAAAACGATGTGAAAAATAAACTTGAACCTAAGAAGGACCAAGTAATCTGCTATGAATGTAAAAAGCCGGGACATTACAAAAGTGATTGTCCCCAAGTCAAGAAAAGAACAACAAAGAAGAAGGCGCTCCAAGCAACATGGGATGATTCGAGCGCATCTGAGGAAGAAGAATCCAACACCGAGCAAGTTGCTCATTACGCATTTATGGCCATCGAAGAAGAGGTAACGGATTTATTAGATGCTGATTTATCTTTCGATGAATTATTAAATGCCTTCCATGATTTATTTGATGAATGCAAAGTTATAAATAGAAAATACAAGTTGCTAAAAAAGGTACATGATAATCTTACTTGTGAGTTTGATAAGTTAAAAGTCGAACATCATGATAATTTAAATTCATGTATCAAATGTCATGATTTAGAAACTTTACAAAAAGAAAACTTGCTACTTAAGGACACCTTGAAGAAATTCGAGGTTGGTAGCAAGTCATTAAACATGATCCTTACAAACAAGGGTCATGCTCCCAAAAGAAGTGGGATTGGATTTGTGAGGAGTCCTCACCGAAATCCAACTACCTTTGTAAGAGGCCCCATCTTACACGTTCAACACCAAACCAAGTGCAACTTTTGTTGCAAATCTGGACACAAGACACATTGTTGTCCATTCAAGAAAACAAGTCCAAACAAATTAGTTTGGGTTCCTAAAGGAACCATGATAAACTCTATGCAACATGATAGAAAATGTAGATCTATTTATGAAGCACCCAAAAGCAAATGGGTACCTAAACATCATCCTTTCTTGTAGAAAACTAAACAATCGCAAGCTAGGAGCAAGAAATGGTACCTTGATAGTGGATGCTCAAGGCATATGACCGGAGATCCATCTCAATTCTCTAAGCTCTCTAGCATAGACGAAGGATATGTCACCTTCGGAGACAACAACAAGGGTAAAATCATTGGCAAAGGAACCATAGGTAACAAATCCAACCTCTCTATTGAAGATGTTTTACTAGTTGATGGTTTAAAACATAACCTCTTGAGCATTAGTCAATTATGTGATAAAGGATATATTATAAGATTTGAATCTAATGCCTGCATCATTGAAAAACCACACAAAAATATATCTATGATTGCATTAAAACAAAACAACGTATACACTATTGACATCAATGACTTATGTGATGAAATGTGCTTTGCCGTTATGAATGAGGATGCTTGGCTATGGCATAGAAGATTAGGTCATGCTAGCATGAAACTAATCAATCAAGTATCATCTAGAGAACTCATAAGAGGAATTCCTCATATCAAGTTCATCAAAGATAATGTATGTGATGCTTGCCAATTAGGTAAGCAAATAAGGGGTAGCTTCAAAGCTAAGAATCAAATAAGCACCTCTAGGCCCTTACAATTGATCCATATGGACTTGTTCGGACCAATATCTACATCGAGTCTAGGAGGTAGCAAATACGCCTTTGTCATTATTGATGACTACAGCAGATATACATGGACCTACTTCTTAAAACAAAAAAATGAATGCTTTAGACATTTTACCAAGTTTTGTAAACTTGTTCAAAATGAGAAGGAATCTATGATTTCATCAATTAGAAGTGATCACGGTGGAGAATTTCAAAACCATGACTTCCAAGAATTCTGTGAACTCAACGGATACAACCATAACTTCTCTACTCCAAGAAATCCTCAACAAAATGGGGTAGTAGAAAGAAAAAATCGAAATTTGCAAGAAATGGCAAGAACCATGTTGAATGAACATAGCCTACCCAAATATTTTTGGGCCGAAGCTGTAAACACTGCATGTTATATTTTAAATAGAGTCCTAGTAAGACCCTTACTCTCCAAAACTCCCTATGAGTTATGGAATAACAAAAAACCCAATGTCTCATATTTTAAAGTCTTTGGGTGTAAGTGTTTTATCTTGAATGAAAAGGATAACTTAGGAAAATTCGATGCTAAATCTGATGAAGGAATCTTTCTTGGTTATTCTTCGGTTTCTAAAGCTTTTCGCATCTTCAATAAAAGAACCTTAATTATTGAAGAATCCATCCATGTTGTTTTCAATGAGATTTCAGAAATTAAGAAAAATGATCTTGATGATGATGTTAATTTTGATTCCTTGAATTTAAACGAAACCCCGTCTCCAACTAGCAACTTGGTTGCATCCACTTCCAAAACATCCTTACCCAAGGATTGGAAGTATATTGATGCTCATCCTAAGGAGCTAATCCTAGGAGACACATCAAAGGGGGTTCAAACACGATCTTCTTTTAAAAACTTTTGTGCCAACGCCGCTTTTCTCTCCCAAATTGAACCCAAATGTATTGATGAAGCCATGAAAGATGATTCATGGATTATCGCAATGCAAGATGAATTAAATCAATTTGAGAGAAATGAGGTGTGGACGCTTGTTCCTAGGCCAAATGACCATTTAGTAATTGGTACTAAATGGATCTTTAGAAACAAGCAAGATGAAAATGGTATCGTGGTTAGAAACAAGGCTAGATTAGTGGCCAAAGGTTTCAACCAAGAAGAAGGTATCGATTACGAAGAAACCTTCGCACCTGTGGCTCGATTGGAAGCCATAAGGTTGCTCCTTGCCTACGCTAGTTGCAATAATTTTAAGTTATTTCAAATGGATGTTAAAAGCGCTTTTCTAAATGGTTTCATTTCCGAAGAAGTTTATGTTGAACAACCTCCTGGATTTGGAAACAATGGCTACCCTAATCATGTGTTTAGATTAACTAAAGCTCTCTATGGTTTAAAACAAGCCCCAAGGGCTTGGTATGAGAGACTTAGCTCTTTTCTCATTGAAAATAATTTCATTAAAGGCAAGGTTGATACTACATTATTTATCAAGAATTTTGAAGATAATTTTCTCATTGTTCAGATTTATGTTGATGATATTATCTTTGGTTCTACAAATGAATCTCTTTGTGAATCCTTTTCGAAAACTATGAGTCATGAATTCGAAATGAGTCTAATGGGAGAGTTAACATTCTTCTTAGGCCTACAAATCAAACAACTAAGCAATGGCATCTTTATTAGTCAAACCAAATATGCTGTGAGTTTGCTAAAGAAGTTCAAAATGAATAATTCAAAAGCCATTGACACTCCTATGAGCACCTCCACTAAGTTAGAAATTGATGAGAATGGAGAAAGCTTCGATCAAAAAACCTATAGGGGTATGATAGGAAGTTTACTTTACCTCACTGCCACAAGACCAGACATTATGTTCAGTGTAGGACTTTGTGCTAGATTTCAATCAGACCCTAAGATATCTCATCTCAAAGCTGTCAAAAGAATACTCAGATATCTTAATGGAACTACCAATCTAGGATTATGGTACCCAAAATCAGAAAATTTTGAATTAACAGCTTATGCTGATGCGGACTTCGCTGGCTGTAAACTAGACAGAAAAAGCACATCAGGATCATGTCAATTTTTAGGACATGCCCTTGTATCCTGGTCATCTAAGAAACAAAACTCGGTTGCCCTATCAACAACCGAAGCTGAATACATTGCAGCAAGTGCATGCTGTGCACAAGTTGTATGGATGAAAAACACTTTAGAAGATTACAAAGTGAATCTTAAAGATATTCCCATTAAATGTGATAACACGAGTGCAATATGCTTAACTAAAAATCCTATACAACACTCAAGAACAAAACACATTGATATTAGACATCACTTTATACGTGATCATGTCACTAATCATGACGTGACCATAGAATTTATTGATACCAAACATCAACTGGCTGATATCTTCACAAAACCCCTATGTGAAGAACAATTTGATTACATAAGAAGAGAATTAGGAATGTTGATGTGTCCGAATACTTAAACTAGTTAAAATTATCTTTCGGATGTTATTACTATTACATGCCTTGACAACGCTTGATCAAATAACATGTTGCAAATTATGTGACAAATATTTTTAACCAAATGCATGTAAGAAGTTCATTTTTCAGGTTGTATGCTAAAAATGGGATGTTCCCGTACACTCTTATGAAAACTCCTTGGAAAATGACTTTCCTCCGTCAAGCAAAAACAATAAAGTGATATATGTGTCATGACTTCCTTTATATGCTTGATAATGCTATCAATGTTTTTGTTGATGACAAAGGGGGAGAAAAATATGAATTGATAAACACTATGTCATAGCTGAACTGCCATAATCATATCTATGTCATAGTTGCAAATACTTGAGTGATGCTATAAACAATGTTATGCCATCCTTGCATCACCAAGAGATATGTGAACATGTACAATAGTTTGCATCATGTCTTGATTTGATATTGTAAAGAAAATGCAAACTTACTAGAAAATCTCAAAAGTGAGCATCATGTAAAAAAATCCTTCGTTGCTTTATATGATTACATGATGAATGGTTACAAACACAATCATACAAACTTGATGATGTATGTCATGCTTTGACATAATTCTTGAAGAGATACATCATGATAGGCATCATGATGGGAGCATTGATAAGTTTAACTGATCTAACTTATCAATACGTCACTTGAATTCTTAGGTCTTGAATTCAAGGTTGACTTATCTCAACTATGGCATATAGATAGGGGGAGTTAAGGACAACTCCTTTATCAATTGATTGTCATCATCAAAAAGGGGGAGATTGTTGAATCTCGGATTTTGATGATGAAGTCAATTGTCATTTGTTATCTAATCTATGTGTTGAGATAAGTGTGCAGGATTAACTACGATGAGAGTAAGACAAGCAGCAGGAGTTGCGCCGGAGTCAAGACCATGATCACGTTGGGAGTTCGAGAGTTCGACGGAAGTTCGGACGGTCGTCGGAGGTTCAGAGAGAACAGATCCGAGAAGTCCAGAAGCTTGCCAAGCGAAGCTCGTCGGAACTCGCCAAGTGGATCGTCGCAAAGTCCAGGAGTATGCCGGATGTCCGCAAAAGGATCACCGAAGGTTATCGGTTGATCGACGGAAGTTGGCCGGAAACTCGCCGGAAGAAGCGATTGACGCATCGGAGCAAAGCTGCAGAAGTTGTCTTAGAGATAATCGTAGTTAGCACGATGATTAAGCATGAAAATGGGAGGTGATCCCATTAGCTTAATCTTGGGGCAATTGGGCCCCTGAAAAGATTCAAAGTGGGTCGAATGGAGTGAACCATTCGGACCCTGATTGCACCAGGAGGTGCAACCGCCCCAGCCAGGAGGTGCAACCGCCTGGGCTGTGGGGTTGAGAGGTGCAACCGCCCCAGCCAGGAGGTGCAACCGCCTGGGCTGTGGGGTTGAGAGGTGCAACCGCCCCAGCCAGGAGGTGCAACCGCCAGGGTTGCAAGGCTGGGAGGTGCAACCGCCCCAGCCAGGAGGTGCAACCGCCAGGGTTGCAAGGCTGGGAGGTGCAACCGCTCCAGCCAAGAGGTTGCACCGCCAGAGCTCAAGTTCCGAGCTCTGCCAGGCGATGCAACCACCGAGCTCAGTCTTCGAGCTCTGGCAGAGTGGTGCATCAGCCTGAGCTCAGTCTCGAGCTTTGCCAAGTGATGCATTCACCAAGCTCAGTCTTCGAGCTCTGGCAGAATGGTGCATCAGCTTGAGCTCAGTTTGGAGCTCTGCCAAGTGATGCAACCACCAAGCTCAGATTTCGAGCTCTGCCAGGTGATGCAACCACCAAGCTCAGTCTTCAAGCTCTGCCAAGTGATGCAACCATCGAGCTCAGTCTTCGAGCTCTGGCAGAGAGAAGCAATCGGCAGAGCTCAGTCTTCGAGCTCTGCCAGGCGGTGCCACCTCTCCAGTCGAGAGGTGCAACCGCCTGATCCCAGAATTCTGGGATTTGATCGATTTGATCGTTTTGAGCTCGAATTTTGAATTGGGTTGGGGCCTATAAATACCCCACCCATTCAGCACTGAAAAGAGAACAGACCTATACCAAAATCGTGATCTTTTCTGTGATTCTAAAGAGCTCAAAAGTGTTGTAAAGCCTTTAAGTCTCCTCCTTCTGTTCTTCAAGTTTTCAACTGTAAAAGTGAGGAGAGAAAGGTCTGTAAAGGTTGTCTCCTAAGCCTGTCAAAAGGAGAGAAATTGTAAGAGGGAAGTTTGGCCTTCGCCCATTGAAGGAAGGCACCTAGTTGACGTCGGCAACCTCATCGGTGGAGGAAGCCAAAAGTGGAGTAGGTCAAGGCTGACCGAACCACTCTAAATCTCTGGTTTGCGTTTAATTTCGAGTACTTTATCATTACTGCAAACCTCCCTCATCACTACTGCTCTCTGCGCTTTCACGAACAAGTTCTAAGAGCTGTTCTTCCAAATCTGCATTCAGACGTAACTTCGTATTTTCATACATTACAGTTTACGTTTACGTTTGATTCTGCAGAACTGTTTTCCGCGTTTTTACGAACGAGCTTCCTTGCAGTTTACGCTTACATTTTAATCCTATTAATAACTGCAATCTGTCCTCTACGATTTTACGAACGAGTTTCAACATTTAGACGTAAAACTGCATTCAGACGTAAATCGGCTTTCCTCGCTCAATCGTCAGATTTCAGTTCACGTTTACGTCTTGATTTCAACTGCATACTGCCTTCTGCAAGTATATAAACGAGTTTCAAAGTTTAGACGTAAATCTGCGTTTAGACGTAAAACTACGTTTAGACGTAAATCTGCGTTTAGACGTAAATCTGCGTTTAGATGTAAAACTGCGTTTAGACGCAAAACTGCGTTTAGACGTAAAACTGCGTTTAGACGTAAATCTGCGTTTAGACGTAAATCTGCATTTGGACGTAAATCTGAGTTTAGACGCAAAACTGCGCTTAGACGCAAAACTGCGCTTGAACGCAATCTGCGCTTAGACGCAAACTGCACCTAGATACAAACTGCGAATTTGCTTTTGCTTCACAATAGTTTTTGAACGAACGTAGCTTTTGGTTTTTAAATTATTATAAGATTTCCGCTGCACTAATTCACCCCCCCCCCCTCTTAGTGCTCTCGATCCTAACAAAAGTGACCCTTTTGATTATCAAAAAAATTTATTTAATCTCTCTTGGGTGTCAAACTAACTAAGAAAAGTAGCTCTGATACCAACTCTTAAGATCATAATGACACTAAGAAGAGGGGGTGAATTAGTGCTTTCAAAATAGAGAAATGATTCAAAAATTCGTTCGATGAAACTGATATTAAAAATATGTTTAACTTAGAATATGAGTAAGTTTAGTAAGCAATTAAATCAGTAAGCAATAGTAATAAAGAGCATAAAAGGAAATACACATCGGATTTATAGTAGTTTGGTCATCGCGACCTACATCCACTCCTAATTCTTCCTCTGATGAGGCCACTAGCTTTAACTAATGATCTTCTTTTTAATAAGCGAAGATCAACTATTCTTGTTATAACTTTTTTCTCTTTTTCACATGCTTAGGAGAGAACCTTTACAACTCTCTTTTACAAGTAATCATTACATCTCCCTTACAATGACTTATAAGCTTAAGGAGGAAGGAACTCAACACTTTCAACAGAGTTTATACACTTAGAAAATAATTTTTTTATGCTTTTTTTTACTATATTAAGCAAGAATAAGTAGGGTATTTATAGGCCTCAAATGACTTCAAAAATTGAGCCAAAAAGTCTAATAATTTAGTTTTCGAGATACTAGCAATACTATCACCAGTGCTAGGTGGTACTACTACTTGACAAGCCTCCTAGATTGGGCTCTAGTGGTATCATCACTTGCTTAGGCAGGGTACCACCACTTGACACTATCTAGAAGACTACGTTCTGGCGTTACTACCACTAACTTGGGTGATACCACCATCGGGTTTTCTGAAAATGTACATTCTATATTTTCTAGCTCACAAGCAGTACCATTGTCTAGTCTAACGGTGCCACCACTTAACTCAACTTTAAGTTCCTGAATTAACCTTCCAATAGGCTCAATTCAGTCCTAATTCAAGTCTAATAGGCCCCTTAATTAAGTTGATATGGTTACACCCAAAACCAACTCAATTAAAACCTAAACTAATTTAATCAAGTTATAAATGATTATAATCATGAATCCTATGTTGTCCAGCATATCATTCGTTCATCCAGCACTTCGTCCGAACTTCCGATGCGTCATTCTTTCCTTCGACCTATTGCCAAATCCATCATTATGTTAACCTCTCGCAACATTCGATCTTAGCATAATACCCTATCCTTTCGACGCGATGCTCGATCTCTGACATGATCCTCTCCGGCCCAACGTCAGGTTCTCCTACTTCAATCAATTTATCTTTCCAAAGTTACTCTTGCATCGCTTTTCTCATATGCTCTTTGGTTCATAATTTAATCAATTGGTTTCATTATCAAAATCTGGGATTCAACTTACTTATATTGATATTTAAGATCTTGCTTATGACATGAATATGTCACCGGAGGATATGATATGCTTGGTCGAGTCCCTCGAGAATGTATCATCGAATCAGATTTATCTTATAATAATGGTACTGACTTAACCAAATATTATGGTTGGTCGAGTCCCTCAAAACCATGATGGTTTAGAGGCCAAATAAAATGGGAATCACTAAGAGTTGTGATTAGCAAAAATTATCTAGGACTTAGTGTGATTTGTCAAGTCCCTTGAGGTCATACTAAGATACCAATTAGATTTTGATCCCCACTAAAAATCGCATGTTCCGACGTTTTACAATTATATCTTTAGCTTTTTCTATAATAATAGAAATAATATCAAAATTTGAAGATAGACTTCAGATAACTTTTCTATTGTAATTTCTTCTTTTAGGTTTCAGATTTCATTGGTTCACAATATAAGAGAGTTTTGAGAAAAAACTAGTAATAAATTTAAAATCTTTTATCATAACAGTTTTAAGTTTATGTCAAAAAATTTGAAACTTTAAAATTTTTACTTTGTTTGTGCCATCAAATATACTTTTTAATATTTTTTAGGCTTTTATTGATATTGATGTTATCATGATTTTGAAAAATATGGACTCGTGTATTACTTGTTATAGCACGTAGAGGGTTGTTGCATCTTTCTTCACATTCTCATTCATTTGATCTTTGTTATCTTTTTTTTTATCTATTATTTTTTTAGTTGGCATATTGATCTTTTTCAAACTAGGTTCTGATATCTTGTTGTTTTTCTGTAGAATTTTAAAGAAAAAAATAATAATAGAAGGAATGAAGAATATTTTAATCTAAGAATATTTATTTATATTAGTTGAAAGATAAAACATATATTTTTTAAAATTATATATTTATTTTAATTTAGATTTTTAGATTTTTAATTTATTTATCTTTAATTATTTGAATTAGTCTTATCGATTATGCGAGTGACTAAAGAGGAAAGGTAAGAGCTGGAAGAAGCGAGGGGAAGAAGGGAAGTGGTGGAGGCGATGCCACCTCGCGGTACGGCGGAAGTGACGAAGGTGGCAATAAAGAAACACTGAGGACGGTGTGCTGACAGTCAAGGGTAGATGACACAGGACGGGATGACGATCATAGTGTTCGAAGTCATGAGAGAACGGGTAGTCGTGAAGCATGCACCGATGATGCGACGACGACTGGGGAAAGGTCGACGGCAAAGGGCAAAGGTAATGACAAAAGGAGTAATTTTTTCTTTTTCTTTTTTTGTTAAAGTGATAAAATAGTAGTGTCCCGGCACGTGATTATATCAAGCTGTTATCATAATGGTATTTGAATCCACTTTGGATTCCGTGGCTTCTGTCGTGATAGTGGACTGCGTCCGGCGGTACTACACGACAATTCCCGGTGTGAACCGGTACGTACTCTCGGCACGGCGACGACGGCCACGTGGTGGAGCCAGAGTTTTCGGGCGGAGACACCATCGTCCATGACGTGACTCGTGGCGCCGAGAGGGACCAGATGCCGGGGATGTTTTAAAGCGGATTATAATTAAGCCTCACCTCCACCGCTTCCTTAAGTGCACGTGCAACTACCTCCGTGTAACGTCCTTTACGCATCACACGGTCAGTAGTCGCTTTAAGATTGCGAAATCGGTCCATGGACGAGAGCGGATGGTCCGATGCAGTACAGGGCGGTAATGAAGGATCGTTTCCTGTTCCAGCGGAGACAAGTGAACCACGTCATCCTCTTTGGGACAAGTGTTCCAGCGGACACAGGTAAAGAGGGTTGACGGTGGTAATATGTACATTTGTCTCGAAGAGAGCGAACTATATGTATACATGTACTATTATCCCATGTTGCTCTCGTTTGTCATGAGAGGAAGTCGTATTAATCCACGTTGGCGTCGGTGTCTTCCATAATGCAAGTGCTTTATTGCTTCCCCCCAGTCTGTGTTTCGCTACCACAACCAGCTTAACTATTTCTCGTCGCTTGTTGCTGTAGGAGAGAAGGGAATTCTCCTCTTTTGCTGGCATGAATGGCGCGGAAGCAAACGATGACGCTGGATATGGACTTCGGAATGAGAACGCCAGCTTCCTCCTACTCTGCTTCATTAGCTACCGTTGCACCGCAGCAAGATGCTGCTGCTCCAGCTTATCCTTACGGCCTGCCACCCGCCGTTGACGCTCTCCGCGTCACCGACGTCCTCGACTTCTCCGGCCGCGATCTCTTCCCCTCAGCTTTTGGTGCTGACACCCAATTCTTTACTGCCGGTGGAACCGCAGAAACAGACTCATCTTTCGACCTCTACGTTCCGGTGAGCACGTCCACGAAGAACACCCAGTCGACTTCTTTCTGTTCTCTTTCGTTGTGTCTGGATTTGTTTCTCCTCTCCTGCAGAGCGAAGAGGCGGCGGAGCTGGAATGGCTGTCGCAGTTCGTGGAGGACTCTTTCTCTGACGTCCCTTACCAGTACACCGGCCTTACGACCCCCGCCAGCGACAAGCAGCTCTTAGTGGACCAACGCATTGCCGGTGACAACCAGCTAGGCGTGGACCAATGCGTTGCACGTTGCGCAGCGAGAAGCAAGCGGTCCAGGAGCAGCAATCCTACCACGGTTTGGTCCTCGTTAACGCCACCACCGCAGTCCTCGCCGTCGTCCTCGTCCTCGTCCTCGTCTGATTTCCCACCTTCCCAACCTGATTCCATCGGTATTAAGTGTATTAGCAACAGAGGAAGTGGCAGTAATGGCGGTAGTGGAGGAAAGAAAAGCGGATGGGGCGTCGGAGCGGCGGGCGGAGTGCGACGGTGCATGCACTGCGCATCGGAGAAGACGCCGCAGTGGCGGACGGGGCCGCTGGGGCCGAAGACGCTGTGCAACGCGTGCGGGGTGAGGTACAAGTCCGGGCGGCTCCTGCCGGAGTACCGACCGGCGGCCAGCCCAGCCTTCGTGCTCACCCAGCACTCCAACTCCCATCGCAAGGTCATGGAGATCCGCCGCCAGAAGGAGCTCCTCCTCCGCCATCACAAGAACCAACCGCCCGCCTCTGCGGCTGCCGCTGCCAATAGGCCAGAGCCCCTATAAAAAGCTCATTTTTGCAGGATCACAACTTCCATTACTGTATTTCCTTTCCCTTTGCAAAAATACCAAAATGCCTTTATTGTAGAAAATAAAAAGTTTCTACCGAATCTACTTTGAACTGAATCAGATTTTTAGCTGAGCTGATCCCACATTGAACCAGACCGATAATAACAATTTAATAAAATTATAGTGTTTTCGATTCAGTGAATAATGTCTTATTTTTTATTATCATATTTTCAAAATAGATGATGATAAATGTTATAAAATTTTATCAAATAATTGATAATTATTGTTGGTAGAAATTTAAACTAATTAAAATCGAACTATAATAATTTACAACAAGGTGGAGTGTTTTTGGAAACTGAATTTAACCCAAATCGTTTCGATCAAAGGCACTATAGTTCTATTTAACTTATTTGGATCAATATGATATGTGTTAGCGGGCAAGTAAATTGGAATCACTGGGCACTGCCAGAAATCTGCAGCTTGCTAGATTTCACAGGTTACAGGAAGGCCAAGCATGGTAATTTTGGGACATGACTAATGCCACATGCTATATATCAATACAGGCAAACCCTGCCGACACACATTCTGCACCATTACATCCACGCCTTAATGAGTTGATCCCACCTGTACCTTTGATAGGGATCCCAGAACAGTGTGTCGGGCTTGAGTTTAGGGTGCATGTCGTCAGGTTTTGCCTGCATGATCATCTGTTGACACATATTAAGAGCCATTTACACTAATAAAAATGTTTTTTTTAATTAATGGAGCCTAAGTTATATGTCCAAACTCTGTAAGTACGCCTGACATAGCGATTGAAATGTATGAGATCTTACCCCTACAAGTCAAACAACTATTTTTCTTACTCGAATCCTACTCATTTGGGTCACAAAGGATACCATGGCATCGAGATTTGCTCTTCACTCACAGGTGCTCATTTTGAGAACTTAATTCACTCACAGGTGCTGACATAACTTTATATTCCTACGGTTACACAAACACAATCATAACGGTAGTTATAACTCTTTGAAATAACATAAGCTAATGGAAAAAAAGATCAAAATTTTCTATGCTTTCAGGATGCTACAGTTACCTAGCAAAATTTTAGCTTCCCCGACAGCTCCATTTTTCCAGCCTATTCTTGAAGAAAGAAGGCATTAGTCTTATGAGATGAAACGTGTAGTATCCCACTGAATGGATGTTGAATCCACCAAACACTGCATTTTTGGTGCATATAGGATTCTGCATTATCTTACCATTTGTGTCACTGCTAAGGTCTTTTGATTTTGATGAAACACCAAAATCTGCAATTTTATTGCAAAATGCAGAATTCACCCGGATCAACTACTTCCAAAATTGCCTAATTACATCATCTTTATATAGTTGCAATCAGGGTGTGTTGTGTTGGTTACCAGACCCATGCTGGTCCCTGGCCAACTGATAAGGATCTGATATGGGACTGGGATGTACCTGTCCGAACAAAACCTAGAACCATGATATCAATGACATGACCTAACCTACCAAAAAAGCTAACAACTTATATTTTGAGTTGGTCCATGCACAAAAAAATCTCAGTCAGACCTACAGACACCAGCTTCTATTTGGATTTGGTTCTTGACAGAATTTTATAAGCGTGGTTACTTGTTAGAGGCTGTTCCACCTAACAATTGTTTTGAAAATAAGTTATTAGGACCAAAAGGACTAACATACAGTACAAAACATAAAGTTCTTTATCATGAAAGTGCAACCAGTAGAACCAAACAGCAAATTAAGTATATAACAGAATGTAGAATAGCAAGTCAAATGAAACATCATACCTACTGCGTTTATTAATCTTCACCAGAAGGTCGGATGAGTTAAGACATCTACAAGAAAGAAAACATGCACATGAGAATGAAAAATTTTGTGCCGAGAATATTATTGAAATTACATGCACCAATTCTGCATCTAAAGTAACAAAGGATGGTTCCAAAAGAGATAAACCATGCATGGCACATTTCAACTGAATGAACCAGAAGGGGCAAGCTAACCCTCAGGATGTGTACTCATCAAATGCCCATGTCATTTTTTCTAGATCAGTATCTGACTGATGAATTTATTAAACTTCATATAAAAGTGATTCAGTAAATGCAACAGACATTCCAAAAGCCCTAAAAAGTCAATGTTAGCTGGAGTTTTTAATCACCAAAGCTTGCTTTAACTTTTGGATTCAGAGCTAGAGTTGTCTCACCATGGCAGATTTTGCAAAAGTACTCCCCTCACCATAATCACAGTTGACAACCCACAGGCTAATCTAGTAAGGAAAAAATATCCATGTTCCATCATCTTTTGCGTGATTCAATAGAAGTATCGAATATTTAAAGGAGTATTTGTTTTTGCATGTCTGTAAGCACACAATATGATCCAGCAACAAATCCCATCTGGCATAAAAGAAAATTCTGGCAGACTGGCATTAACTTAGGGATGACCAGACAATCAGGGTTCATAAGAATTCTAAAAAAGAAGAGGCTCTTAGGCACTTAATTATCACACTTAGAGAAAAGATAAAGAATGACATGAATGAAAAATCATTTTTAAAATGTTCAAAGAAAAATGACATTTATATAAAACACTATAACTAATATCATCATAATGACAATTTACTGTGACACTAAATCTTAATCTGTAGTTTATGTGTCCACTTTTCTAAACAAGAAGCCTACAGCATGTAAAAAATTATTCTTTTTTATCTTTGTAACATCTAATTTGCTACAATTAACACTCAAAAAGTGTTCTATCACAAAGTTCTACAAACCGGATGGACTTGTGTGTGCTGCCTGATGCATACAGGTCAGCCCAATTTTAGGAGGTCTGCGTGCAATATAGGGCTTACCACCCAGCTCTTTTTATATGTTTTATACCCTCACAAAAAACCTTGCAAAACATTCTCTCTACAGGGAAGCTGTTGAGTGCACAATCAACAGCTCTCTCTTAAGCTGACTTTCAAACTACTACAGTGGTACAACCCTAAGAGATATAGGGTCCACCATGCTCGTCTACTCTCTTGTACTAAAAAGGAGGTTGGGATCATCCTGTGGTTACTAGATGATGGGAATAACTAAGCTAAAATTTGGAAATGAGCACAAAATGTCAACAAATTCATTTTCTCACTAGTTATTTCTGGGTCTTTTCGTTGAATTAACTTACAACAAGAAACATCCACCAGAGTTTGGTGCAGTACTTGCATTTTGGTGCATTCTGATTCCTTTCCTTGGTCTTTCGTTCTGTTATATTCTTAATAAATTATCCAATTACAACGTATTAACCGCTAGTGCACCTTTCTTTTATCAAATCTCAGGGACATGGTCTAATCATGAGGGTAGTATTTTATCATGGTGTTGGATCCCAAGTCTTATGGATTCTTTCTTTGTTACCCCTGTGTCCATATGCTGTATGGACTGGATTCATGCTGGTTGGGTCATGGACCAGCATGAATCCGGTACCCAAAGTGTCGACCCTTGTTCTATCACAAAAATGAATGTGAAATTTAGCGTTATTGTGTCCCCACACAAGACACATGATTTTGCATGAAAATTCATAGCGTTGCAGAATGGCCAAGCCTGTCTATATCAATGCTTGCAGGCAAACATATATCATGCTTGAAAGTTACTGACAAGGGTAAACAGCTGCATGCCATTCTGCAACTGTTTGATAACATCTTGCAAGCCATATTGTCTGTACCAAACAGCCATATAATAATTTATTTAATTCAATAAAAGAGAACTAAGAAAGAAGGAAATGATAAAGAGAAGAAAATAAGGGGAAAAAGAGAGAATAAGATGGAGAAAAAGGAAGATAGCCTGGGTCTATATCTTATTGTTCTTACAGTTCTATTTTTATTCTGGTATTCTCCATTATTTAACCACAAAACCTTAGCAGAGGAAAAAAAAATCTTTAAAATTTGTGCTCTATGTGCTACGTATAGTCAATCAACCATCTAATGCATTACCATGCTCAAATGCACAATGAGATAATTCTCACCATTACTATCCCAGTTGGGCTTATGTGCTCAAGCTTCTAACTAATAATCAAGCTTGTCTTTTTTTGCTTCTTTGTAGTGTTACATGTTTATGCAACACATGTCACAATTTTTCAATGCATTAATCTTACGAAAGGCATGCTCCTATAATATTATCAATAGGAACATTAATAATTTATACACACACACACACACACACATAATATATATATATATATATATATATATATATATATATATATATATATATATATATATATATATATATATATATAAATATAATTTTTGGTAATTCTTGGAAACATTAAATCCCTAGCAACAAATGGCTTCAAGACCAAAATTCATCTTCTAGCTATGCATTTAGTAGATACAAAATGCATGATATTTATGGTATACGACATGATTCGAACAAGTTGAATAATTTTTGTTTTGAAACTTTAATGGGACCAACTCTCAACTTGATTTTTACGATTGTTTTTAACATAATGAAAGGATCCAGACTATGAAAACCGTGAAGAGACCGCTCAAAATCATGAAAGAACCAGATCAACAACGAAAGCGGGTGTGTACCTTCAAAGAAGAAATTTGGAGAAAACGTATTAGCGATCCGCATTGCCCCGGAGCCACACTTTCACCTAGCCGACGGCAACAATTAACCATCAAACTCTAGAAAACTGGAATCAATAATTAAAAATTAAATCACCAAAATGTCGTTTTTCTTTTTCTTTCTTGTTTTTGTCCGGTCCGATGTGAGATTAATCAACCTTGACAAAATCGCACTAGCAGGAAGCATTTCATGAGGGAGAGAGCTCCTCCTTCCTCCTGTCGGGTCTTTTCGTCAGTGACCGTGGGAAGAGGAGGATGTGCCGTTCTTTGAGCCAAGCCAAGGGGCCGCCATGGCACTGCTAACTTCCCCCTCGTCGTTGTCGCCCATCGTTCGAGACGCCCCTTCGCTTTCGTGTCTTCCTTTGCCATCAGTTGAGAGTATGTTTGGGGATTTTACATGTAATCCTCGCAAAGTTCGAAAAGAGCATATTTTTCCCTTTGAATTTTAATATTACATATACATACATAATATATATATATATATATATATATATATATATATATATATATATATATATATATATATACTACTTTCAAATTTTATACGAATATTGATATATTGAAGTTGATAAGTATTTTTAAAATTTCAAATTTAACACTTTCGGATATAAGAAATTCAACTATATAGAGATTTATATATAAGGAAAAAGATTATGGTTCGATTATTCCATAAATACTTCATAAATCCTGACTTTAGATAATAAAAGAATGTGAAAATATAATTTGATTTTTTTTACGAGTTGAATTAAATATAAAAAAAAATCTTTGAAATTTATGTAAAAAATATCAGGAATTTATGTATGACTTGACATGGAATGAAACTTATATTTTATTTTTATATTTTTTTTTATCTCTACGGACATAAGTAAGTAGTTTTTTCTTTTCCAATATATAGGTAGGAAGGGTTGAACCAAAATCATATGTACATTATTTTTAATTTTATATTTGCTTAATATATATATATTGAATTATTCTTTTAATATCAGGTTCTTCCCTCATATTTTGTACCTTTAGATCTATCCAGCTGACAAACAAATTGTAATACACTACATGATAAGGGACGTAGTTCTATTATCTTCATTAAATACTCATTAAATGATAAGGACTCATTATAGACAACCCTCATTAAATCTCTCTCTATTGAATCTCAATTATAATTTTATAATTTAAGAAGGAAGGAAAATATGGGATAAAACGGCTCCACATATTAAGAGTTTAATGGATGGTGGTGAGCGGGTGATTCCTGTAGTGTACCATGGAAGGCCAACCCTACAACACCCCTCCCTCCTCTTCACCCACACTTTGGTGCTTTGACCCAGAGGCGCCAACGCAGCGCGCCCCGCACCACCCGGGCCGGACCCAAAACCCCATTCCTGACGCCCACTTGTCACCAGCGACTACAACCCAGCTCCACTCTCCACTCTCCTCCCTCCTCCACCTCCAACCAACACCTCAACTATAAACCAGGGATCAATTCAATTACACCACTGAGATCAACACATGCGTATTAGAGAGAGAAGAAAGAGAAAGAGATAGATAGATAAATAGAGAAACAGAGAGAGAGGGAACCCCGTTTGAGCTTAGTCTTGCACCATCCAAACTTTTACTAACCCACCCCTGCATCAATCACAACCACTACAAACCTCCTTCGATATCCAGTCTTCTGTCTCTCTCTCTCTCTCTCTCTCTCTCTCTCTCTCTCTCTTTCCTAATGGCTATGGTGATGGACCAGCAACAACCAGAACAGCAGCAGCAGCAGCCACAGACCTACAAGCACTACTGCCGGATCTGCAAGAAGGGCTTCGGCTGCGGTCGTGCCCTCGGTGGCCACATGCGCGCCCATGGGATCATCGACAACGCGATGGGCGGCCAGGCCTACGCCGACGGCGACGCCTCCGGCTGCGGCGGCTCGGATTGGGAAGACAAGCTGAACGGCTCGACGGACGCCGGCACCAAGCGGATGTACGCGCTCCGCACCAATCCCAACCGTCTCAAGAGCTGCCGCATCTGCGAGAACTGCGGCAAGGAGTTCCTGTCGTGGAAGTCCTTCCTAGAGCACGGCAAGTGCAGCTCCGATGAGGAGGGCGACGAGTCGCTGCTCCCGTCGCCGAGGTCCGAGGGGGAGGACGATCTCGTCGGCCAGAAGGGATGCGCCGGTTGGTCCAAGGGTAAGCGGTCTCGGCGGAAGGTGGTCTTGAGCGAAGAGGAAGACCTCGCGAACTGCTTGGTGATGCTGTCCGCTGCCCGGGTCGAACCAGTGACCGTCACCGAGACCGAGGAGTCGTGCGCGTCCGCGAGCAAGGAGGATGATCACCGGCGGCAGCAAGCGTTCACGATTGGGGCGGCGACGGACACGGCTAAGGCTCCTGCGTTTGCATCACCACCTCTGCCGAGCGCTCCCAGGGGAACGTTCGAGTGCAAGGCCTGCAAGAAGGTGTTCAGCTCGCACCAAGCACTGGGTGGCCACAGGGCCAGCCACAAGAAGGTGAAAGGGTGTTTCGCCGCCAAGCTCGACGCCCTCGACGAGGCCCCGCCCGACGAAGAGGTCATCTCTCACGATAAGTGCAGCAGCGAAATGGTCGCGTCGATGTCCATGGCGATCGTGCCGTTTGAGAACACGACTGGTCCCTTGGCCGTCGCCCCTCTCAAGAAGAAGTCCAAGGTGCACGAGTGCTCGATATGCCACCGCGTGTTCACATCCGGGCAGGCATTGGGCGGACACAAGCGGTGCCACTGGATCACGTCGAACTCGCCGGACCCCGGCCTGAAGCTCCACCCCATGCCCGACCACACTAACCTCCATCGCCATCTAACGCTTAGATCAATGTTCGAGGCTTCCAGCTCGGAGCCGCTCGATCTCAATATGCCTGCGCCCGTCGACGACATTGCCAGGACCAGGAGGGATATTGGGAGTTCACTGCGGCTCGAAATGCCTGCAGCGATCTACTTACGCTCATGGATCGATCGTGGCAACACGACGAGCAAACACAGAGCCACCAGCAGCAGCGACAAGAACAATGAGAACACAAACGTTCACAGCAAGGACAACAACACTGAGATGTCTAGCTTCAATGTCGATGACGAATCGGACAGGAAGGTGAAGCTAGCAAAGTTGAGTGAGCTCAAGGACGTCAACATGGGAGGGGAGAGCTCTCCTTGGTTGCAGGTGGGAATTGGTTCGTCGGCCACCGAGGGCAGTGAGGCATGATGATAGTCTTTCGTTATTGTTCCGACTTCACAGAAACAGAAAAGAGAAGGAAGAACCTGACACTGTATGTTGTATTAGAAGACTGTAATTACAAGACCAATTCTTTTCCCTCGGGACCAACAGTTCTTTGTCAAATTTCCTTTTGTTCAAAGATCATGTAACTCCTTTTTCTAATAAAGATGAATGCTTTTGATCCAACTGGAGAAGCAGGAGAAGAAGGCCACTTTCTACTGGTTGCTGTAAGTCTGTGTTCTTTTGCTTCTTGACCCTGAAAACAAAGCATTGCTTATGACACAGTGCTATTTCTTGCTCCCCTGTGTGTCATGATGTCAGGGCCACCTTGTTGGGTAGTACACCAGAAAGTGCACACCTACTGATCAAAATGTGACCAACACACCATCCCCAATCCAAATAGAAGGGTTCCTCAGCTTTCACTAGGAAAAGAAATCCCAGTTTATATGGTCATACTGAGCCTCATGTTGCTGTTAAAGAGTCCCTATTAACACACCTTTTCTAACTCTCAAATGAACTGATCTTTAAGTAAAACTAATGCACATCAATCACATTCCCCTCAATCCATCGGGGCCCTTCTGGTTCCTGTATCTCCTTGTGTTGGTAGCGGTGTTCCTTCTACCTTTTGTTTTGGAAGGTACATCTTAACAGACAACAGTGAATCTGGTCTCAGAAATCTTGTAACTTCAGCAAGCATTCACTTTGCTCGTTGGAAGAAGATCTCGCAGAAACCGTTCCAGATGCAGCAGCCTTTCTATTATGAATAATGGGTATTCCTTCTTTTAATCTCAAGCTCACAAACTTATGTATTATTAGCACACTTGTGTTGGATGCTTACGATGTTGTAATGCACACAACGAAGAACAGAAACACAAACAGTCGGGCAGCGCATGTGGGATGAGCGCCTTTCTCGTTGCCTTCTCTACCTATTCTCTCTCACAGTCATCTCTTTCCTTTTACTGTATTATAACCAATGGATTCATGACGTGCAGGTGGTTGGACTCACTTCCTGCTTCGTTTCCTCCACTAATCCTTCTCTAAACGAAGCAAGTCCACCTAAAAGAGTCAATGAAAAGAAACTTGAGATCCGTATTAGGTACAGAAGGGTGATAAGATCAAGAAAAGAGATGCATATTATGATGCCAAGATGGCCATGACATCTACAACACTTGTGCAGAACTTGTTAAGGTTTTTGAAGATCTTACAAATTATTTTAGATCAAGTGCAAAATGTAAGTTATTATACATCTTCTGAAGTACCCAAATGATATGTTCAGCAAACTGCTGTTAGTCAACGAGCTTTGTTGTGTGACTCATCATCAACACTTTGACATTGCCCGACATATAAACTATGAGAAGAACTCCCAAATGTTTAAATCTAGTCAACTCCATAATCATGAAGTTTTGCTGCATTCAGCTCTCAGATGTGAAACCAGAACATTGATAACGTATAAGATGCATTTGACTTTCTATGTTGTTTAATCTAAATTATGTTTTGTGCATCATACGACTAATTAAATGGTCAAGAAATTAAGTAGTAAGCATGCATAGTAACATCTCAAGAGAGATTATTGCACACAAGAAAGTCATGTGAAGAAAAGAACCGATGGTGTGACATAATGAAGTGAGTTCGGGAAGATATTACAATTGACAAAAGTCTTGCGAGTAAGACATATATAAAGACATTTGGGTTTGCATTCTTAAAAAGGTATTATCTGCAGTGATACTACCAAGATGGATCGGACGATCATCGAATTTTTAGGTTCCTGAAGTCCTATGATTTGTTGTATGCACAGCAATATGATTGGATCAAATAAAACCCGCTTCATCGGAAGTCAAAGCAACAGAAACAAAAAAAAAAAAGAAAGGGAAATCTTAGAGCATTCAGGAGAATACAAGACATTATAAATGACAAGTTACGAGGTGTAGAGCATCAAAATATTTTGAACTTGGAAATGGGATGTAGACGAAGGCTAAGAATCTGTTCGCATGGCCCTTCAGCTTTCCAAGGTGCACTTGCAAACAAAAGGCTTATCCATTTGGGTGACCTCAAGCAAAAGTAGTGCGACTTGGCCTTATTATAAGAAGGGGCGGTGGGAGAAGTGGGAGGAAAACGAGAAGATCATGTGTGCACCCACCCACCAGTCCATCGAATTAGAAAGATTCACTCGGAGAGACCGGTGGATGACAAATATCCAACCAAGATTTGCAGAACAACTTGAAAGATGGCTTCAGCAAGCATTCATCTTTCGAGCACCACTACTCATTTATGTGGTTTAATTGGCTGCCGACATGACAGTTTGGTTGTGGCATATGCCAAGTTATACAGTAGTAGACCAGGCTTTGTGGACGGCACTTTGATGTGCACAGACATGCCTTACCCTATTAATGTTTTCTTTTCTTCAGATTTTTACGAGTTATGTCTTGTGAGAGGAGAAGAAGACATTGATCACACCAAAAGAATAAATCAGAGAATCAATAATAAAATAGTGAATATAAAATAATATTTATGTAGTTTGACACTTTTTATCCATATGAGTTTAAACTAAAAATCTTTTCTAGAATTAACCTAAAACTAAATCCAAGATTCTTTTTTACATTCTCTCATATAAACTCCAATAATTTCTCTCTCTCTCTCTCTCTTCATTTTTACAAAGGATAAATCATGAGATGATCCAAAGGTACTTTGCTTACAACCTCCTGTTGAGACCTAAAATTATATTATATTTTCTTAGAACAATCAAGCTTTAATTTTCAAAATTTTCTTTCTTCTTATTGAAGTTTTTTCATAATTAAATTTCTTATCCTCCAAATGACATGATTCGAGGAACACATATTAACCACATCACATTAGGCAAACGATTCAGAGATATCATCACACACAATATTGATGAAAGTATTGGTTGAGTGTCATTGTCAAGGCTAGGGTTTAGAAATAATTTAGATTGAAACATAAGAAACAAAAAATAAACACATAATCCGATTCAAATTTGAATTTAGATGAAATAGAAAAATCCCTGTTGTAATGACAGTAGCTTTTCATAGTTATAAGGTCAACCCGAGTCAAAATAACAATTACGTGGCAATAAAAGTTGTTTGACTGGGTGTTGACGTAGTTAGTCTCTATAGTATGGCCAACTACTTTATTTAGTGGCACTCATTAAATCAATGTAAACAATATCTTGTGCATCTTTTCCTACTTACTGGAATGACGGGTGCGTGAGACCATTGGAAGGAATCACGTGGGATCAGCCATTTTGCCACACTTGGGTCGGGTAAATGTTTGGGTGCAATTGATGTTATTAGATTACATGCTCGTGTTTTAGTTTCATGCTCTCTTTAGGCCGATGCCACTTTCCCCGTCTCATCAGAAACGCCCCACTCCAAAAGATCTTTCTTTGACCTTCTCCTCGCTCTTTGGTGCCTTTGCTGGCTCTCGTCGGTGATCTCCGGCGAGCCCTCGACCGTGCCTCCCGCTTTGGACGCCTTCCGGGTGTGTCCGACGGGCCGGGGCGGCGGTGGAGCTGCGCCTGGGGCAAACTGCTGAGATTTGGAGAATGGGCCACGGCGAAGGGCGCCGGAGGTGGAGATCCGATCTGTGGTAGACTAAAGATCTGATCTTCCGTCGTTTCAGCTTGGTTTTCACGGGTTTTTAGGAGGGCTGGAAGGTGGAACCGGGCGACATGGAAATCAAGTTGCGACTGGGGTTACTTGCGGCGCTGCTTTTGGCGCTAGCAGCGGCTGCGGCGGAGGCGACGACGACAGAGAGGCGGCGGCGGCACGCGTACGCGGCGATGATGTACATGGGGACACCCAGGGACTACGAGTTCTACGTGGCGACGAGGGTGATGATGAGGTCCCTCGCGAGGCTCCACGTCGAGGCCGATCTCGTCGTCATCGCCTCCGTCGACGTCCCCGTCCGATGGGCCCAAACCTTGTGAGATCTCCGTTACTCCGGCGTCCTCTCCCCGACTCGATCTCCGCCGCTTCTTATGTTCTCTCTTTCGTGACATATTTTCATCATTTGACGGTGTTATTGTTAAAAGTTTATCCCCCGGTCTTTCCTACAGTGAGAATTTTTACCAAAAAGAAAGATTAGGCTCTTCAGAAATAACATTAAAAGATTGTGTGGTTTGATGGCCTTCAAATCATACACACTAATTTGTCTTTTCCGTTGATAGATATTACATGATAAAAAATTAGGTCTGTGTTCTTTGGTAGACAATAATTTCCTGCCTCGAGTAGGATAGAATCAACAGGCATAAGGGAAGAAGAATAGTAGTAGTAGTAGTAGTAGAAGCCATCGATTTGTGTTTTCTCCTTCAAAATTGTTCTTGCTGACGGGTCCTCTTTTATCTTTATTGTTGAAGAGTCAGGGTTGGTTTTTTGGTCATTCTGCTCGTTGCATTGCTTTCTATTTTTCTCACTTGGTAGTGACATGTCCTTGAGAGGATTGGTGTCCAAAAGCTTTGACTTTTCAGTCCTTTGAGAAAAAAAGGACTCGTTAGGAAAAGGAATTGTTCCGGGTATTGAGACCCCCTAATCTTCTCAAGAATAGCAGAAATACCAGATCTGGATTCATCGATTGAATCTACTGAAAAAAAAAAGGCCAAATTGCTCTCATTTGGGATTTCTTTATTGAACTTTAGAAATTGGTGTTGGCCTTATTTGATTGATTCAATACATGACCAGTGATGTATGAGGTTCCAATTTAATCTGGAGTTTCCATTTCTGAATTTGAAATTAATTCATGATTATTGATACACTCAGAGTTTACATTCTTTGACTTTCTACTATGCTGAATGTTCAATTGGAAAAATCCTGAGTTTCTTTTGTTAGACAAAAAGAACTACTGGAATTCAAATTGCATATATAAGTGATATTTTTCAGGTCGTATTGCATCAAAGATATATTTTATGGATGAGTTTTAAGTCTTTAAAGCTGCTTGTAATTTCTATTTGACCAGAGATGAAAATTTTCGGATGTGTTTTATGCCTTTAACCCTGTCAGCATGCTGTTTTTCTTTTTGTTTTCTCAAATGAACAATATATCATGTTCTGAGCGTAATCTGTTTAGTTAGTAGCATGCTTTGGAGCATTCTGTTATTCCACACTTTGGAAGTTAGAGCTGCAAAACTAATAGTTAAAGACTCAGTTTGGCCAAGTACTCTCTAGCAAATCGCACCTCACATTTGATGATTGGCATGATCAGGCAAGAGGAGGATGGGGTGAAGGTGATTAGAGTTGAGAACTTGAAGAACCCGTATGAAAATCAACAAAACTTCAACACCAGATTCAAGTTGACATTGAACAAACTTTATGCATGGAGTCTAATTTCGTATGATCGAGTTGTTATGCTCGACTCCGATAACATTTTCCTCCAACGTACCGATGAGCTTTTCCAATGCGGCCAATTTTGTGCTGTTTTCATCAACCCATGCATCTTTCATACTGGACTTTTCGTTCTTCAGGTACAACTGCTATGAAACTCAATCTCATTAGTGTCAACTCTTTTTTATTCTTGAATACGGTCTCTCCTGAACATGTGGGATATTGATGTTATCCTAGAATCAATTGTAGAATTCATACTGCTGTTGGAAATTAGGATGAACTCTGAAATCCTTGTATGTTAGCAATTTACTGGAATGACAGAGTGCCTCATGTTTTATCACTAGTTTCTCAAGTCACAACTGATGTTTAGGATGATCCCGAAAGAACAGAGTTACTTCCACGTGCATACATGAGCATCATCATTTCCATCCATTTGCTTTCAACCGATATGCCCCACAGGCTTTGGAAGAGTGCCCAATCAGTCAATTAGGTTAGAGTTACAATGGAAATGGTAGACTTCAAAGGGCAGATTGTCATTGTCTCTGATTATCTCAAGCAAATTGAACATGCCATATCATGAGCCTGATGACAAGTTATACCATTGAGTTCAGTACATACCAGTTCCAAGTTAGCAGAATTAAATCTTACTTTTTTGGATTATAACTTGTTTACAGTCTGCATTGACATGTGGTTGGGAACTTATTTTGAGCCCCAAAAATTTCGACTTAGAGGTGGGACATAATTTTGCCATATTATAACACTAAAATTCATATTGACTTAGCGTGTCATAAGGCATTTCAACACTACAATAAATGTACATGTTATATCTCATAAGACTTGGTCGAGAAAAGATTATGTGTTGATAATATTCAGGTTTGTACAGTCCTTTTCAAAAAATATTGATAAATTAATAGGGCATTTAATTGTTTTTAAGATTTATCATGCACCGATTTGCAAATTGCATTTAGAAGAACAAATAATACAGACTTAAAAATTATTGGCTTTATCATCTTTAGTTTTTCAACTACCCTCGTAAGTCAATAACAGAATTTGGTAAAGTTTTCTTGTGTAATCTTCGACAAAATTTGACCTGGAATATTATGAATTCAGGGAATTCTATCCAATGTATGAAACTTCTGTATCTCATAGTAAATAAACATGAAGCAGCTCAAACCATGTACTGGAGTTTACTTAAGTTCAATACCACAGCTGAAAGCTATAAAATAATAATGTAACTTGAGATATCCAACTCTTGCTGAAAATTCATAAACCGAAAGAAACTGCAGCTGTCAATGTGTTTGGTACTGTATATGATGATCTAAGAATGCAGTATCAAGCAGTTGTGTCAATGTTGGACAAGCAACTATGGGAATTTTACTCTTACAAGTCTCCTTAAAGTCCAACAGTCATAAGCGCTTTAGTGATTATGTATCATGTTCATATACGTGACTGGTTGATGAGTCATGATCATGACTAAGGGTATATCAAGATTTGATGCACATATTTGCTAATTGCATAACGAGGAGAAGATTAGCAGCCAGTTCTAATGGCATATCAGATCTTATATATTTAAGAAGTAAAATATAGTGAGATTGCATCAGATATTTCGCAATGACTGCTTTGTTGTCTGCATCTATATTTGAAAAGAAGTCAGTGAAAAACTTCCATTTTTAGATATTGGCATTTTAATTTAAATTTCCACAAGCCTTTGCAAAGAATATCACAACAAAATTGGGACAATATGATTTATATCATGGTAGCCAGTTTTGTCTCTGGAGGATCTAAATTTATACATTTCCATTCCATCCATCAATGAGTTTGTCCATTAGAAATCACTTGCAAAAACGTATATTCTAAGTTTGAAAAGTAATTTTTATTCATCTGCCATGTCATGAAAGGAGAACTACAACTTTTCCTTTAAAGCATAATTCGATTGTGTTGTTTGCCCTGTAGCCTTCAATGGATGTTTTCAAGAACATGCTTCATGAGCTAGAAATTGGACATGAGAACCCAGATGGTGCAGATCAAGGCTTCCTGGCAAGCTATTTTCCTGACTTGCTTGATCGTCCAATGTTCCATCCACCTACCAATGGTACCAAGCTTTATGGTACCTATCGCCTTCCTTTGGGATACCAGATGGATGCTTCATATTACTGTGAGTGCAAGAAGTGCTCTTTCTACACTAGTTCTGTTTCGTGTACTTTTCCCGCTTCCATTTTTCTATGGTAAATCAATGCCTTTAGGTTTAAGATTTCTCTTTCACTGAGGTTTTGGTATATTGTACGGGTCTTGATGATTTTGTGCCTCAAGTAAGTAATAATGGCCATTTTCAACATCTGTGTCATTTGTTTCTATTGCAGATCTAAAGCTCCGGTGGAGCATACCTTGTGGACCAAATAGTGTGATCACATTCCCAAGTGCCCCATGGTTAAAACCTTGGTACTGGTGGTCTTGGCCTGTTTTACCATTGGGCCTTTCATGGCATGAGCGACGTCGAAAGAATCTCGGGTAAGTAAAAAAGAACTTGCAGCAGACCTACAATCTATAAACATAGTCTTGAAGTATCATGATAAAGCAAAATCTTTCTTTTGTTATGTCATTGATTTAATTACAATTTTCTATATGCCATGTGGAAAGGCCGATATTACCGTGACCTGAAATTATCGTGCATATTTCAAATATGATATCTGACATCTTGTTTTGGTTCCTGAACTTCTGTTGGGGAATGATATGTCGGGCAGGTATGGTTCAGAGCTACCAATATTGCTGATCCAAGCAGTGATGTATATTGGAATCATAGCAGTTACCCGGTTGGCACGACCAAGTTTGTCAAAGCTCTGTTATAATCGGCGTCCAGAGAAGATCATCGCAATATTGCATAGCACGCTCAAGGTTGCAGCATTGTGGTCCATATTCGCTGCATACACGGTACCTTTTTTCCTCATCCCACGTACGGTGCATCCACTCTTGGGTTGGCCCATTTATGTGCTCGGAGTTGCTTCTCTTTCTTCAATCGTTATCAATGTCTTCCTTCTGCCACCTCTACCGGTCCTCACAGTGTTACTGGGAATCTTGGGTTCACTGTTTGTGATGGCATTCCCTTGGTATTCTGATGGTGTTATTAGGGCTTTGGTGGTGTTTGCTTATGCCTTCAGCTGTGCTCCGATCGCATGGGCGTCTTTGATGAAGGTGATAGGCTCCTTGCAGAACCTACTTGAGAGGGAGGCCTTCTTTCCAAGACTGGGAGAGTCCCCACAACTGTCTGAGTTCAACAAACTGTATTAATCTGCACATACCACTGGCTTCAATGGAGATGATTAGATTAGCTAATCCTATTGATATCGATTTTGGGGTTCACTTGTATCACTGTGTGTGACAATATAATGGATGTATTCTAATACCATATAGAAGACAATTGATAAGTTGACCTAGGGTTACTGCAGTGTCCAGGGAGATGTACACTTGCCATGTACTCTTAATCGTTTGCCTCCTGAATGTTACTTCAATTTGCAAAATGGCTGCCTCTGGTCTTGGCATTCACTGTTATGAAGGAGGGAGGGATTTTGTTCTAATGTTTGCCATGAGCTGTGTGCCCAACAGAGTCTTTGCACCAGAGAGAAGCATTGTTTGTGTTACCATTGTTTCTAAAAGACATAGTCACACTGCTCCACTAAAAGTTGATTGAATCAGGAAAAGGATATAAGCATAAGATAGAAACAATGGTTCTTCTCACCCTTTGCCTCTGATCACTGAACTACTATGAAGAAGCAGTTCCTTTGCCACACCCTTCAACCTCCAAGATAGCCACCCAATTCAACTCACAAACAATCCAGCGAATCATGATGAGAAGCGGATTCGTAGTAGCCAGTCGGAGATGATGAAAGATATGCAACTGTGGTAGAAATTTGCTAGAAATTCTCTCTAGATTTTCTCAGATATATAAGAAATATTAAATAAAAATATAAAACTTAATAATCCACGAAAATAATATTTTTTTAAGAGAAGAACCCTTTTATAATGCTGATATTATTATTATTTTGTTAAGACTGTAGAGACGATAAAACTTTCATGCATTTACAATGTAACAAGATTTAATTGGACAATTTAAACCGATAACATGCTGAATGTATTTTAATTACGCTTATTACACGCTAAAGTGTTTTGTATAAACCATTTATTATTTGATTCGTGACGATGTTTATTAGATATTAATGGAAAGACTCGTGGCCTCTCTTTGCCTGATGGTCGTCACAAGAACACCACGGGAGACTCGACAAAGGGGGCAGCAGCCTCACGAGAGGGCGCTCCAGAGTTGTGGAGAAGGCATCGACGGTGCGGTCGTCGAGGGAGCGAGATGGCCGCGGCTGCAGGGCGGCCGCCGTGCTTATTCTGTCAGATTGCACGGGGCTCCACCTCCACCGATCTCCACTACGCCGTCCGATCTCTCTTTATGCCATTCTATCCTAATTCGTCGCTGCTGTTGTTGTATTACTTTGTTGTTTCATTATGGGATAATGTTCTCCTCCTTTTATCGGTACAGGATGAGATGGTTGTCGCGTTCCGTGACATCAATCCGTCCGCCGTCAGGTGATTGCTCCTTGACTTTCTTTCCCCGCACAAAACTGTTTTTGGTTGACAATTCTTTAGAAAGATTTGAGCTTTGATAAACTGACGGTTCTGATGATTAATTCGAACAATCGAATACTGGTTTTAGAGCGATCTATATTATTCAGGCAGGCAGAATATATTGATTTTGAATTTTCTCTTCTTGATTGATGCACAGTTTGTATCTCGCGTCTGCAAGTGATATTTTTGTCCGTGGATTTTTCCTTCTCTGAGATGAGATTTTTGCACACGTAAACCTTATATGTGAAGAATATATTCACATAAACTAGGCGGATAAATTTAATCTCCTTCAGTCCTTTAGTTGAAGAAAGAGATAGAAATGAGTTAATTTGGTCATGAGGTGCTATGTAAAATATAATTAGTTCGGCATTAGATATAATTTGGTAGGTATGATTATCTGCTACTGAACATGGTTATCTCGTCTTTAATATTCAGCTATAGAAGTTCATATTACAGAACTGGGAGGCACCGCATATGATGTTAACATGCCAAATGCTATAGCATAAGCAACTTGATTACTTTCAGCGCGGACATTGATTATGACATCAGTGATTCCTTTGACACCATTTGATCGAACACTGAAGCTCTTCACTTTAGCTTTTTTTGGGCCTCTGTTAATCTTGCATGTCTTCCCCCATAAAGGTTGTACATTCTGACAGAATGCTTAAGTAAAAGACTGCAGAATTTCTCTTCTTATAAACCTATCCTGCGTCAGAATATGCATGCTTGAATATTGTGCAGCCCCATCTTCTATCTGACACTAGTTTTTTCATTAAATTGTTATAATTATATGAATTCAGATACAGGGGTAATCACAGGGGTTCTTGTGCTTCACTACGTGATTAACTATATATAAATTATTTTCTAACTTGGTTTTAGATAGTTTACTTTGGAAGACCATAAGTACAAAATAAGGTTTTCATCATACATAGTCGTAGGTCCATCTACTAGCTGAAATACTTCTGTCTATGAAGTTAGTAATGTCATGGCATGCACCTATGATATTTTTGTATGTGGTGCAATGAACATTAATGGACCACATTTTATCTGTTTACATTGTGACTTTTGGAGGAGAGTTTAACTCTTTTAGTATATATGCTCTCTTAGTTATTATTAGATCCAGCCTTTAACAAGCACAAAACCTTTATGTACGAATTTTTCACCCTTCTTCTTAACTATTGAATTAGGCATTCTAAGATATTAAGCACTATATTTCGGTTGATCTTCTTTTGTTTATGTTGCAAATTGTCAGTGTAATATAAATCTTGCGTAGAAAGCATGATTTTCCTAGTATGGGTATTCTTTATTTCATTTAGTGGAAGCAGTTCTTCATCTAGGCGCTGTCTGGTTGCGTCAAGTAGACTTCTTGAAGCGATTGTTGTGGAAAGTTGATAAATTTCTCTTGGTTGTCCAAAGTTGAAATGAAACTTACTTCCGTGACTTTCAAGTTTTAGCTAAATGAAATAATCTGAAGTAGTGAAGCCCACTTCTAATAGGAATCAGGATTTCAAACTTACTCCATGAATGTAGCAAACATTTGATACATTAGAATTTCTGATGAGAGAGAATAAAAGAGCCATATTCTGAAAAGAAAGGATTTTATGCTATAGATGGTGTTATATTGGAAGATATATTATTGTAAGATGTGCGTAGGAGATGTAACAAGCCTGCAAACCAATTGCTCTTTACAAATAACAGAGGGGGTGAACTCGCACACAGGGAGAACATTTGTCAAATATGAGGATACTTTCTCCTTGAAGATGGGTTCTGAAATCTGAACACTTGTCAAAGGCTGCCTTTTAGTGACCTCGTGTACTGATTGGAATGTGACACTTTATCTGTGTCAACTTTATGCTAGGTTTTAAACTTTAAATAGCATTAATTATTACATAAAGGGCATCTGTGTCTTTTTTTTAAACAAGTATTATCCTTAGCTGGATGCATTTGAGTGGAACCTGCGCAAGGCTCCAGAACTAATGGATAAAGGGGGAAGATGCAACATTTATGAGTTCTAATAACATGGTTATGGACTTACAATTACAAAAAAAAGTTGTGATTTTTCTTGTAAGTTCACATATTATACATATTTCTGCATCATATCTCTAGTATCATTGCCTGTTTCAATTTGTCATGCATTGCTACAAAGTCTAAATATTGTCTTCTGTCTCCATATCAGCAGTGTCATGAATTTTGTCAAAAATTTCATAGCCGCACTGTGACTTAGTTTGGAAGAATTCTTTCCATATAATTAAACTTCAATTTAGCCATGCTAACTCTCTGTTATTTAATCTTTTCTAGTAATACTTAATGGCTTCTATTTTTTTCTTTTATTTCTTACCAACTTCTCAACTATGACTAGTACTTATTAAATGTGTTTATGATATGTTTTGATGGTTGTTGCATATCTGGATTCCATTTCAAGTTTAGACCCATCATTTATGAGAATGCTCTTGGGCGTGCCTAATATGCTATCAATTGAAACCTATAAAGCTTTATGGATGTGTATGATTGTTCTCTTGCTTTGAATCTATGCATCACTGTTTACTCTGGTTGGTTGTTTACTAGGCATTATCTGGTTATACCTGTTGAGCACATACCTACTGTCAAACATCTCCAGAGAAAAACAGAAGATTATCATTTAGGTAAGATTCTTGGTTTATAGTGTTAAATATTGCAGAGAATGTTTAATGGAGACTTCTCAAAAGAACATGCTCAATGGGGTCATTCAGGTGCAAAAAGTTGTCAGAATTCATGTAATCTGCTGTATTTTATACAGTTAATCACATGTTGAACGTGGGGAAAACCCTTTTGGCCAGAGATGCACCTGAATCAATGTGTTCTAGGTATCATCTGAAAACATTGTACTTTATTTTAATTTTATTTTCCAGTACTTCCTTTTCCTAAAATATTTATTGTGATGTCCAATTTGGCTAGATTTTTTTTCAGAATCTTTTTGCCACTTTGGTTTGTGGCAAAAAAAGTGCAAGAAAGAGAACAGAACCAAAACTGAACACAAGTGCTGATAACATAACCAATTGTCAGTTTTAGTACATTTATGCATTGCACAAGCAGTACTTGCCTGCTTAAATTTGAAAAAAGTTATGGCAGAGTTGATATCTTTATAGGAGATTAATATATAAGAATATTTGTCTTTATATAATGCTAAGCCTCCCATGATCAAGAAGGATGAATTTATGGTAATATCCATCTACAACACCCAGACTGCTTTAGTTATAAAATAAAGGATGTAAATCAATGAATATGAATCAGTTTTTGATTCATTTATGGAAGGATGCAAATAAAGGAATCAACTGACTGAACAATCTGAATGAAGACTTGTGGTGACAATGGGTGAGAATCTTAGCAGGACTAGTTTTCCTTTTTCTCAAATGACTTAACAAGAGAAAGCATTGTTTTGGAATATTGCTGATGCTGATTTAGCCACTGGATTAAGCTGTAGAGGAAGGTTGTCTAACTTTCAAGGGCGGGCCTTGATACAACAGTAAGATTTAAGATTGTTCTTAATGACCTAAGAGACTAGAGTTCCAATCTCAGAAATAACATCTCTAAGAGAGGTAAGGGTATGGGTGCTTCCATTAATCCTCGTGCATTGGGTTTGTCCTTTTAGGTTAGATTGTCTAACTTTCTGTTATCTTTTGTAGGTGACAATTCAAGTTCTAGAGTTAGTAAGTGGCAACTGGAAAATAAATTTCCACAAAAGAAAAAATGAAAGCAGTTGTGTATCACATGTCCAGTTGAGTCCAGGAGTTGATAAATGTCCCTCCTACTAACATAACCTAGAGTGCAAAGTATGGAGCCAAGTGGTGGATCAATTTTCTTTAAGGATGTTAACTCTATGATCTACATGTTAATTAATGAGAACACAATGTTGCTGATTTACTACAACTGAACATTGATTTGTAGTTCTGACATATTTCAAGTATATGGTGTTTCATGTATTTGAAGTTCTGTCTTGCAGATTTGGTTTCCATCAGCCCCCATTTAATAGTATTGATCATCTCCATCTTCACTGTCTGGCATTACCATTCACACCAAGGTATATCTATAAGTGCAGAACATACTTTCTTCAGTCTTCCTTTTACCAAATGTTTCTCACCATGTGCTAAGTAGTAGTAGTTTTTGCCATTAACAGGTGGAGACAAGTGAAATATACAACTCTGGGTCCTTTCTGGGGGTTCATAGAGGCTGAGAAATTATTGGACAAGATAAGGCCATTCTCGAAAGTGACCTCATAGTTGTGACATCAAATCATGTTAAAGGAGACTGTTTTGCTCACTTATTTATCTTTTATTTTTTTTGGCATTGAATTCCTCTGCAATATGCAATTGATTTTATCTGGTTAACTGTGCTGTCAATTATGAGCACTACACACATAAAAGAATCATGTTAAATTTGTTATCTTATTGGCATTTCACTGTCGGTATGCAATCAATTCTTTATGAGTTATAATTTGATTATCTACTACTTTGACTTCTAGTAAATTTTATATTTTTGCTCAGTTCTAGTACGGCCAACATAGGAATGTTTATATCTAAGTTGTTGACTAAACAACCTAGCCTTCTTTTCTTGCTTCTCAGTTGGCCTTCGTCATACTGCACTTGCTTAAATTCCATTATGTCATACTGCACTTGCTTAAATTCCATTATGTGCTTCTGATATGGACTGTTTAGTGTCTTGAGGTGGAATCATGAGTGCCTAGTTTCAGAATGTGACCCTAATGATGTCTTGATATCAATCTTTATGATGTGCATGGATTAGACTGTCTGAAAGCATACTTTACTTCCTTGTTTTGATATTAGAAATTAGAGTTATTCCTACAATTCAATTTTCATACTTTGTATACTTCGGTTTATCAAACAATAATTGTGAATTATTTTTTTATTTGATTAGAGATTCATCTACAGAGTCTACTTGGTCAAGCAAAGAGAGAGAAGCTTCCTTTACATTTCTGAGTACATTTATTTACTCAGATAAGCACTGTAGATGTAGATAGAATTAATTAGAAATGTAAATATGAGAAATAAGAAAAAACATAAATTTCATAAATGTTGATAGAATTAAAGAGAAAGACAAATATGAGGAATTACCAATTTAAAACTATATATATATAATTATAATTTTAATATGTAGTTTGTATGTTATTCTCTTGCTTGGGTGCAACTACTCTGGCTACTATATATTCTCCTAAGCTTTATCTGACTGCTCATTTCCATCTGT
This sequence comes from Musa acuminata AAA Group, assembly GCF_036884655.1. Lineage (NCBI taxonomy): Eukaryota > Viridiplantae > Streptophyta > Magnoliopsida > Zingiberales > Musaceae > Musa > Musa acuminata. The sequence goes on along the minus strand of NC_088353.1, from coordinate 38,680,959 downwards.
TATTACTACTCTCCAGAGCTTATTTTCTTGCAGCACTAGTATGTGCCGACAGGTATTGCTGCTTAATAGTCGACCGCAGGAGATGAAGTGATACTTGGGGGCGTCGCCTTCTGCAGTATGTTTGCTGTCATCTTCTGCTACAGTCATATCTCTCTCTCTCTCTCTCTCCGTTATGAGGATCTTAGACTTTTAATGCTTTAGGATCTTTCATGTAAATACTTAAGTCGTATAAAGATGTAGATTTGTGCCTAGAAGTCTTGGCGACATTGTCTTCAACCCCGTGTCTCCAACACAGACAGCCACCATATTGTGTACGTGATTATTGATGATCAATATTTCATTGTTATTATCCGTCATGCCATGATAACAACTCTTGAATCGTGGTGAAAGATGAAGTCTCTATAATTCTTTGTGATGGCAAGCTGCTGTACCAACCAGCCCAAGCTGAGACCAATCCACTAATCCCTAACGTTACTGCATTGTTGCAGTAAGGATTCGGCTCGATGCAAGCCACCGCAATGACGAAATCGGCGACGTTGGCAGCCACCACCATGACCCTCGTCACTATGTCAACTCTTATCTTTTGTATCTCGTCCTTAACGTCACCTGCAGTTTCCTCTGGTCGTTTCTGCTCCTGCGACGCCTTCTTGATGAGGATGAAGTCCATGATGACGAAGAACACGTAGCCCAGCGCCTCGTCCAAGGTCGAGACATTCTCCGTGCTAGTTACTATGTTCTAGAAATCATAAGGTAGTTTCAATAACTAGTGACATGGTGATATAGATAGTTACCACTAGGTCCTATAAATAGGACCATAATTCATGATGCAAGATAGAAGGAAGAATACACTTAAGAATATCTTATAAGTGTTCTATGTCAATCCTCTTGTTTTAAATACTACATCAGTTTTCTTGAATCGAAAGGATTCTTTTTACTTATATCGTAGTATTCTATTTTTTTCTTGTTCCTTTATCCCAAACATTTGTGGTATCAAAACATAGTTTCAATCTGAACCGGACATTATAGCTTTCAATGGTAATTCTATGTCAACCCTTTATTCCCATCTCTTGGGTAAATGCTATGAATTGGAGTATCAAGACGAAGACTATATTCTAAGTCTCAAGATCTTTGGGACTTAATACAGAATGGATATGCGAATCTAGATGACGAAATCAGGTCGAGGGAAAATAGAAAGAAGGACTCAAAGGTATTGTTCTTCATTCAACAAGTATATGAGACAATCTTCTTAAAAATTGCAACAGCAACAACCTCAATGCAAGCTTGGTTAATACTTCAAAATGAATTTCAAAGCTCATCAAGGGTGATTACGGTAAAACTTTAAACCATCCGTTGTGAGTTTGAAATTTTGTTCATGAAAAGCAATAAATCGGTGCAAGATTTTCTTTCTTGAGTGACTGAAATTGTTAGTCAAATGAAATCTTATGGTGAACATCTTTTTTATCATATAATTATTGTAAAAGTTTTGAGAAGTTTAACTCTGAAATTTGATCATGTTATTGCCACAATTGAGGAGTCAAAAAATTTATCTACATTTTCATTTGATAAACTAATGGGTTCCTTGCAAACACATGAAGCAAGGTTGAACATGTCACTTGAAAAAAAATGAAGAGAAAGCATTTCAGGTTAAGGGGGAGTCTTCTACTTCAAAAATAAAAATAAAAAATCAATAGGAAGAGGACGTGGCAGAGGAGGATTTCATGGTAGAGGAAATAGAAGAGGAAGAGGAAGAGGATACTTTGATGGGCATGATGAATGACAATCAAATTATAATAAAAAAAATTACAAGAGTGGAATTCAATGTCACTATTGTAAAATGTTTGGTTACATGAAGGCAAATTACTGGAAAAGAGAAAAACAAAAGCTATGTGGAGGAAAATGAAAAAAATAGTAAGTTGTTTATGACTCATTCATAAGTTCATGACATCTCAAATGATATTTGGTTTTTGGATAGTGGATGTTCTAATAATATATTAGACATAAAATCAATATTTAAAGATATTGATGAAACTCACAAGTTGAAAGTTAGACTTGGAGATAACAAACAAATCCAAGTGGAAGGGAAAGAAACAATTGAGGTGAAAACAAATCAAGGGAAGGTAAAATACATTGATAATGTTTTCTTTGTTCCTACTTTATCACATAACTTGTTGAGTGTTGGACAATTGATTGATGATGGATATTCAGTAATATTTGGTGATGATTCATGCACTATTAAAGATAAAAAAAAATATGATTTGATTATAGTAAATGTTTACATGACACAAAACAAGATGTTTCCACTTGATGTATCAAATATTAAAAGGCATACACTTGTTGCAACTCAAAAAAAAGTCTAATTTATGACATTTAAGATATGAACACCTTAACATTAAGGGTTTAATGTTGTTAAGTAAAAAAGAAATAATTTTTGGATTACTTAAGATTAATACACTTGATGTATGTGAAGGATGCATTTATGGCAAACAAAGTAAAAAAATTATTTCCTATTGGAAAAGCATGAAGAGCATCTAATTGTCTTGAATTAATTAATGCTGAGTTATGTGGACATATAAATACAAAATCATTTGGTGGAAGTCAATATTTTTTATTGTTTACTGATGATTATAGCCGCATGAGTTGGATATATTTTCTGAAATTGAAATATGAAACATTTGATAATTTTTAAAAATTCAAGGCACTTGTAGAAAGGCAAAATGGTAGACACATAAAGACACTTTGGACAGATAGATGTGGTGAATTTTTATCTAATAAGTTTAATTCTTTTTGTTAAGAAAATGGTATTCGTAGAGAATCGATGACACCATATATACCGGAGCAAAATGGTATAGCTGAACGTAAGAATCGGATTGTCGTTGAAATGACAAGAAGTTTGCTTAAAGGAAAACATCTTCCAAATTAGTTTTGGGCAGAAACAGTTACAATAGTAGTTTATTTGTTGAATATTTCACCAATAAAGGCTGTTATGAATCAAACTCCTTTTGAAGCTTGGTATGGTATAAAATTAAGTATAATCCACCTAAGAATTTTTAGATGTATTGCTTATGCTTTAGTGAATTCATAAAATCATCAGAAACTTGATGAAAAATCTGAAAAACATATCTTAATTGGTTATTGTTAGGATCGAGAGCACTAAGAGGGGGGGGGTGAATTAGTGCAGCGGAAATCTTATATTAATTTAAAAACCAAATGCTGCGTTCGTTCAAAAACTATTATGATGCAAAAGCAAATTCTCAGTTTGTATCTAGGTGCAGTTTGCGTCTAAGCGCAGATTGCGTTTAAGCGCAGTTTTGCATCTAAGCGCAGTTTTGCGTCTAAGCGCAGTTTTGCGTCTAAACTTAGATTTACGTCTAAATGCAGATTTACGTCTAAACGCAGATTTACGTCTAAACGCAGATTTACGTCTAAACGCAGTTTTACGTCTAAACGCAGTTTTACGTCTAAACGCAGATTTACGTCTAAACGTAGTTTTACGTCTAAACGCAGATTTACGTCTAAACGCAGATTTACGTCTAAACTTTGAAACTCGTTTGTATACTCGCAGAAGGCAGTATGCAGTTGAAATCAAGACGTAAACGTGAACTGAAATCTGACGATTGAGCGAGGAAAGCCGATTTACGTCTGAATGCAGTTTTGCGTCTAAATGTTGAAACTCGTTCGTAAAATCATAGAGGACAGATTGCAGTTATCAATAGGATTAAAATGTAAGCATAAACTGCAAAGAAGCTCGTTCGTAAAAGCACGGAAAACAGTTCTGCAGAATCAAACGTAAACGTAAACTGTAATGTATGAAAATACGAATTTACGTCTGAATGCAGATTTGGAAGAACAGCACTTAGAATTTGTTCGTGAAAGCGCAGAGAGCAGTAGTGATGAGGGAGGTTTGCAGTAATGATAAAGTGCTCGAAAATAAACGCAAACCAGAGATTTAGAGTGGTTCGGTCAGCCTTGACCTACTCCACTTTTGGCTTCCTCCACCGATGAGGTTGCCGACGTCAACTAGGTGCCTTCCTTCAATGGGCGAAGGCCAAACTTCCCTCTTACAATTTCTCTCCTTTTGACAGGCTTAGGAGACAACCTTTACAGACCTTTCTCTCCTCACTTTACAATTGAAAACTTGAAGAACAGAAGGAGGAGACTTAAAGGCTTTACAACACTTTTGAGCTCTTAGAATCACAGAAAAGATCAAGATTTCGGTATTGGTCTGTATCTTTTCAGTGCTGAATGGGTGGGGTATTTATAGGCCCCAACCCAATTCAAAATTCGAGCTCAAAACGATCAAATCGATCAAATCCCAGAATTCTGGGATCAGGCGGTTGCACCTCTCAACTGGAGAGGTGGCACCGCCTGGCAGAGCTCGAAGACTGAGCTCAGCCGATTGCTCTTCTCTGCCAGAGCTCGAAGACTGAGCTCGATGGTTGCATCACCTGGCAGAGCTCGAAGACTGAGCTTGGTGGATGCATCACCTGGCAGAGCTCGAAATCTGAGCTCGGTGGTTGCATCACCTGGGAGAGCTCGAAACTGAGCTCAGACTGATGCACCTCTCTGCCAGAGCTCGAAGACTGAGCTTGGTGAATGCATCACCTGGCAGAGCTCGAGACTTAGCTCAGGCTGATGCACCTCTCTGCCAGAGCTCGAAGACTGAGCTCGGTGGTTGCATCGCCTGGCAGAGCTCGAAACTTGAGCTCTGGCGGTGCAACCTCTTGGCTGGGGCGGTTGCACCTCCCAACCCCACAGCCCAGGCGGTTGCACCTCCTGGCTGGGGCGGTTGCACCTCCCAACCCCACAGCCCAGGCGGTTGCACCTCCTGGCTGGGGCGGTTGCACCTCCTGGTGCAATCTGGGTCCGAATGGTTCACTCCATTCGGCCCACTTTGAATCTTTTCAGGGGCCCAATTGCCCCAAGATTAAGCTAATGGGATCACCTCCCATTTTCATGCTTAATCATCATGCTAACTACGATTAACTCTAAGACAACTTCTGCAGCTTTGCTCCGATGCGTCAATCGCTTCTTCCGGCGAGTTTCCGGCTAACTTCCGTCGATCAACCGATAACCCTCGGTGATCCTTCTGCGGACATCCGGCATACTCCTGGACTTTGCGACGATCCACTTGGCGAGTTCCGACGAGCTTCGCTTAGCAAGCTTCTAGACTTCTCGGATCTGTTCTCTCTGAACCTCCGACGACCGTCCGAACTTCCGTCGAACTCTCGAACTCCCAACGTGATCATGATCTTGACTCCGGCGCAACACCTGCTGCTTGTCTTACTCTTATCGTAGTTAATCCTGCACACTTATCTCAACACATAGATTAGATAACAAATGACAATTGACTTCATCATCAAAATCCGAGATTCAACAATCTCCCCCTTTTTGATGATGACAATCAATTGATAAAGGAGTTGTCCTTAACTCCTCCTATCTATATGCCATAGTTGAGATAAGTCAACCTTGAATTCAAGACCTAAGAATTCAAGTGACGTATTGATAAGTTAGATCAGTTAAACTTATCAATGCTCCCATCATGATGCCCATCATGATGTATCTCTTCAAGAATTATGTCAAGGCATGACATACATCATCAAGTTTGTATGATAGTGTTTGTAACCATTCATCATGTAATCATATAAAGCTACGAAGGACTTTTTACATGATGCTTACATTTGAGATTTTCTAGCAAGTTTGCATTTTCTATAGAATATCAAATCAAGATATGATGCAAACTATAGCACATGTTCACATATCTCTTGGTGATGCAAGGATGGCATAATCATTGTTTATAGCATCACTCAAGTATTTGCAACTATGACATATGATTATGGCAGTTCAGTTATGACATAGTGTTTATCAATTCATATGTTTCTCCCCCTTTGTCATCAACAAAAAGCATGATAGCATTATCAAGCATATAAAGGAAGTCATGACACATATATCTCTTTATTGTTTTTGCTTGACGGAGGAAAGTCATTTTCCAAAGAGTTTTCATAAGAATGTACGGGAACATCACATCGAAAAATGAACTTCTTACATGCATTTGGTTAAAAGTATTTGTCACATAATTTGCAACATGTTATTTGATCAAGCGTTGTCAAGGCATGTAATAGTAATAACATCCGAAAGATAATTTTAACTAGTTTAAGTATTCGGACACATCAACATTCCTAATTCTCTTCGTATGTAATCAGATTGTTCTTCACATAGGGGTTTTGTGAAGATATCAGCTAGTTGATGTTTGGTATCAATAAACTCTACGGTTACATCATGATTAGTGACATGATCTCGTATAGAGTGAGGTCTAATATCAATGTGTTTGATTTTTGAGTGTTAAGCTTTTGATATAGTAACACAATCATTTCAAGTGCAGTATTCTACCATATTGCATAACAAGATTTTTATTTCAGCAAGTGTAGCATTGTATCATACTGCATAGCAAGATTTTTTATTTCAGCAAGTGTAGCATTGTATCATACTGCATAGCAAGATTTTTATTTCAGCAAGTGTAGCATTGTATCATATTGCATAGCAAGATTTTTGTAGCATTGCATCACATGGTGAGATATCAGCTCGTACGATGCAAATTTTTGTTTGATATCTTGATACATAGTAATCATATTAGTAATAGCAACCATATCAATGTCATACTGCTGACTTAACAACTTACATTGGTATGTTGCTTCATATTTTTCAAGGCATAGGCTTTTTAAACCTTTTTAGTTTCAGTGCAAAAACCGAGATAAACAACAAGAGATGTTTGCAAATATGCTTACACAAACAAGGATAACCATATCAGGGTAACATATGTACAGCATATCAGGTAACCATAAAGACAAAGTCTTTCATGAATATCATAAGGAGTTTACAACATGTCATATCAAAAACATCATATGTTCATACAAGCTTATTCATGAGGTGGAAGATTAAAGTGCCTAAGTAAAGAGTCAAATTGTCGATGGATTTGCTGCAGCTCGGTTAGGATTTGATCTTGTCGAAGTTCAAGCCGTTCTTGTCTTTGTTCAAATCGGTCCATCCGAATCCCGATATCTTCGATGGATGATGTGTGAGTTTGCTCAACCGGATGTGTTTCCTCAAAGGGACAGATCGGAGGAGGGTGGGTACTCCTAAAGACTGGGGTTTCCGGCTCTGGTTCAGGTTCAGGTTGAGGGGGATCAGTTCTTCTAGGCATTCTAACCCAGTTACCGTTTCTATAGTGACATCTTAGTCGGTGAAGTAGATTTTTGTTTATTACGCTGAATCTATCTGATTTCATTACTTCTTCTTCTAGTGGTATTTGAATGTCGTAAGCTTTCATTATTCTAGTAATTATTCCACCATATGGGAGCATCATATCTTTTGTAGATAATTCCAACATGTTTTGTTGGATCAGATAGCCAAGACAAATGTCACGTTCTTTCATGATTAGGTACATAATTCCTAATTCCAATTGACTCACTTCATCATGATGGTATTGCTTAGGAAGAATTATACTAGTCATGATATGATGAAGTATCTTAGTGTTAAAGGGCATTAGATGTTCACAACTTTTAGGAATAGATTCTATGTTAGGATTGGCAAGGATTGTTCCTAAGGCTTCAACGTAGGATGTTTCAATAGTTTTTTCATCCCATGATCCTTTAAAGTAAAGTCCTATGCTTTTCATGGGAATACCTATCATATCACAAATGAATCTATCAGTGATTGAGATGTGTTGTCCTAAGAGATAGGTTGATATCCTTTCTTCATCATCTTTTTGCATGTTGTTGTAAAACAATCTAACTAGTCTAGGATAAATGGGTTCGTTGATCTGCAAAATGGGAAGTAGATTTAGGTTTGCAAACCAATGGATAGTCTCTACATCTCTTAGTTCATTCAGATCTACGTATTTTCCCTTATTGATGCTTCTTAGTTCGAAGGAAAGAAATTTTTCAGCATGGTTTTTGGAATCAAAAAGAGTGAGATCAAACTCTTCTACTACTCTCCTCTTTCCCTTGTCCCTTGAGGATCTTCTAGATCCCATTACTACTGCTGTTTAGAGGGATGATGATGAGCTAAAGTAAATGACGAACAAAGCAGAATTTAAGAGCTTCTTAGAGAGTACCTTTGTGAAATCTTCAAGAGAAGGAAGGATTCTTGATGTTTTGCTCCGAAATAGGAGGTATTTGAAAGGCTTAGAGGAGTGAAATGGGGATGGAGGAGACTTGGAAGAGTAGAGGAGGAAATGGGGGGAGTTGGGGTCGGTTCCTTAGCCGGCCCTATCGTGATTTTAAAGGGCAGAGCTGCTGGCGGTTGCACCTCTGGCTGGAGCGGTTGCACCTCTGGCTGGAGCGGTGCAACCTCTAGTTGGAGGTGCAACCGCCAGCTGGAGAGGTGCCACCGCCTGCAGCAGGTGAGTACTTAGGATGATTTGATTAGGGAGCCTTTGCCTTGAGGAGAGTTTCAGAGCAATTGATGTTTGTTACATGATTTCGTATGAGTTTTTATTTAAGGAAGAAGCTCTTTGTAAGATAGATCTTTTAACGTGCATACGTATGTTTGTCCCTTTTAAGATCATGACATATTTAGTTTCTACAAGAATTAATTCGTAGATGAACAGGTTTTGAAGATCAGGGGGGTATATCATATGTTTGTAATTGTATCGTATTTGTGATTTCATAGCTTTCACTTGTTACTTAAGCGTTGCGAGTTCCTTTTTGATTCTTGGTTTCTGACCATTGAGAGTCAAGGAGCAGAACATTATTTCTTGCTCTGGCCTAGACTTTTAATGTTTTTATAGGAACGGATGATCTTTAGGAACCCATTTGCTTTTGGGTGCCCCATAAATAGATCTACATTTTCTATCATGTTGCATAGAGTTTATCATGGTTCCTTTAGGAACCCAAATTAATTTGTTTGGACTTATTTTCTTGAATGGACAACAATGTGTCTTGTGTCCAGATATGCAACAAAAGTTGCACTTGGTTTGGTGTTGAACGTGTAAGATGGGGCATTTTACAAAGGTAGTTGGATTTCGGTGAGGACCCCTCACAAATCCAATCCCACTTCTTTTGGGAGCATGACCCTTGTTTGTAAGGATCATGTTTAATGACTTACTACCAACCTCGAATTTCTTCAAGGTGTCCTTAAGTAGCAAGTTTTCTTTTTGTATAGTTTCTAAATCATGACATTTGATACATGACTTTAAACTATCATGATGTTCGACTTTTAATCTATCAAACTCACAAGTAAGATTATCATGTACCTTTTTTAGCAACTTGTATTTTCTATTTATAACTTTGCATTCATCAAATAAATCATGGAAGGCATTTAATAATTCATCGAAAGATAAATCAGCATCTAATAAATCCGTTACCTCCTCTTCGATTGCCATAAAGGCGTAATGAGCAACTTGCTCGGTGTTGGATTCCTCTTCCTCAGATGCGCTCGAGTCATCCCATGTTGCTTGGAGCGCCTTCTTCTTTGTTGTTCTTTTCTTGACTTGGGGACAATCACTTTTGTAATGTCCCGACTTTTTACATTCGTAGCAGATCACTTGGTCCTTCTTAGGTTCAAGTTTATTTTTCACATCGTTTTTAAACTTGTTTCTTTTGAAGAATTTCTTAAACTTTCTTGTCAAAAATGCTAAGTCATCATCACAGTCCTCATCACTTGAGTTTTCTCTCAAGTGGCATTCAGAAGTTTTAAGTGCCATATCCTTCCTGTTCTTTGGAAGGATGTCTTCTTGCTCTTCATGAGCTTTGCAGGTCATTTCGTAGGTCATTAATGACCCGATTAGTTCTTCAAGAGGGAAATTTCGCAGATCTTTTGCCTCTTGAATGGCGGTGACTTTAGGATCCCAACTCTTAGGAAGGGATCTTAGTATCTTATTAACAAGCTCAAAATCCGAAAAGCTCTTTCCGAGTCCTTTTAGACCGTTGACGACATCCGTGAAACGGGTAAACATGTCGCCAATGGTTTCACTCGGTTTCATTCGGAAAAGTTCAAAAGTATGCAGCAACAGATTGATTTTTGACTCTTTCACTCTACTTGTGCCCTCGTGGGTCACTTCAAGTGTGTGCCAAATATCAAAAGCAGTTTCGCAAATAGAAACACGATTAAACTCGTTTTTATCAAGTGCGCAAAATAAGGCATTCATAGCCTTTGCATTAAGAGCGAAAGCCTTTTTCTCCAAATCGTTCCAATCGATCATTGGAAGAGAAGATTTTGAAAATCCATTTTCAACAAGGTTCCATAGTTCAAAATCCATAGAAATAAGAAAGATCCTCATTCGGGTCTTCCAGTACGTGTAGTCCGTTCCACTGAACATGGGTGGACGTGTAATTGAATGCCCCTCTTGGTTTCCGGCGTATGCCATCTCTCTTGGGTTTTAATCCTTTAGAGAGTTAACCTTGCTCTGATACCAATTGTTAGGATCGAGAGCACTAAGAGGGGGGGGGGGGTGAATTAGTGCAGCGGAAATCTTATATTAATTTAAAAACCAAATGCTGCGTTCGTTCAAAAACTATTATGATGCAAAAGCAAATTCTCAGTTTGTATCTAGGTGCAGTTTGCGTCTAAGCGCAGATTGCGTTTAAGCGCAGTTTTGCATCTAAGCGCAGTTTTGCGTCTAAGCGCAGTTTTGCGTCTAAACTTAGATTTACGTCTAAATGCAGATTTACGTCTAAACGCAGATTTACGTCTAAACGCAGTTTTACGTCTAAACGCAGTTTTACGTCTAAACGCAGATTTACGTCTAAACGTAGTTTTACGTCTAAACGCAGATTTACGTCTAAACGCAGATTTACGTCTAAACTTTGAAACTCGTTTGTATACTCGCAGAAGGCAGTATGCAGTTGAAATCAAGACGTAAACGTGAACTGAAATCTGACGATTGAGCGAGGAAAGCCGATTTACGTCTGAATGCAGTTTTGCGTCTAAATGTTGAAACTCGTTCGTAAAATCATAGAGGACAGATTGCAGTTATCAATAGGATTAAAATGTAAGCGTAAACTGCAAAGAAGCTCGTTCGTAAAAGCACGGAAAACAGTTCTGCAGAATCAAACGTAAACGTAAACTGTAATGTATGAAAATACGAATTTACGTCTGAATGCAGATTTGGAAGAACAGCACTTAGAATTTGTTCGTGAAAGCGCAGAGAGCAGTAGTGATGAGGGAGGTTTGCAGTAATGATAAAGTGCTCGAAAATAAACGCAAACCAGAGATTTAGAGTGGTTCGGTCAGCCTTGACCTACTCCACTTTTGGCTTCCTCCACCGATGAGGTTGCCGACGTCAACTAGGTGCCTTCCTTCAATGGGCGAAGGCCAAACTTCCCTCTTACAATTTCTCTCCTTTTGACAGGCTTAGGAGACAACCTTTACAGACCTTTCTCTCCTCACTTTACAATTGAAAACTTGAAGAACAGAAGGAGGAGACTTAAAGGCTTTACAACACTTTTGAGCTCTTAGAATCACAGAAAAGATCAAGATTTCGGTATTGGTCTGTATCTTTTCAGTGCTGAATGGGTGGGGTATTTATAGGCCCCAACCCAATTCAAAATTCGAGCTCAAAACGATCAAATCGATCAAATCCCAGAATTCTGGGATCAGGCGGTTGCACCTCTCAACTGGAGAGGTGGCACCGCCTGGCAGAGCTCGAAGACTGAGCTCAGCCGATTGCTCTTCTCTGCCAGAGCTCGAAGACTGAGCTCGATGGTTGCATCACCTGGCAGAGCTCGAAGACTGAGCTTGGTGGATGCATCACCTGGCAGAGCTCGAAATCTGAGCTCGGTGGTTGCATCACCTGGGAGAGCTCGAAACTGAGCTCAGGCTGATGCACCTCTCTGCCAGAGCTCGAAGACTGAGCTTGGTGAATGCATCACCTGGCAGAGCTCGAGACTTAGCTCAGGCTGATGCACCTCTCTGCCAGAGCTCGAAGACTGAGCTCGGTGGTTGCATCGCCTGGCAGAGCTCGAAACTTGAGCTCTGGCGGTGCAACCTCTTGGCTGGGGCGGTTGCACCTCCCAACCCCACAGCCCAGGCGGTTGCACCTCCTGGCTGGGGCGGTTGCACCTCCCAACCCCACAGCCCAGGCGGTTGCACCTCCTGGTGCAATCTGGATCCGAATAGTTCACTCCATTCGGCCCACTTTGAATCTTTTCAGGGGCCCAATTGCCCCAAGATTAAGCTAATGGGATCACCTCCCATTTTCATGCTTAATCATCATGCTAACTACGATTAACTCTAAGACAACTTCTGCAGCTTTGCTCCGATGCGTCAATCGCTTCTTCCGGCGAGTTTCCGGCTAACTTCCGTCGATCAACCGATAACCCTCGGTGATCCTTCTGCGGACATCCGGCATACTCCTGGACTTTGCGACGATCCACTTGGCGAGTTCCGACGAGCTTCGCTTGGCAAGCTTCTGGACTTCTCGGATCTGTTCTCTCTGAACCTCCGACGACCGTCCGAACTTCCGTCGAACTCTCGAACTCCCAACGTGATCATGATCTTGACTCCGGCGCAACACCTGCTGCTTGTCTTACTCTTATCGTAGTTAATCCTGCACACTTATCTCAACACATAGATTAGATAACAAATGACAATTGACTTCATCATCAAAATCCGAGATTCAACAGTTATTTCTTACAATCAAAAGTATATCGATTATATTAGTGGCAAAGTTATTATTAACAGAAAAGTTATGTTTGATGAAAGGGCAAGTTGGAATTGGGAGACCAATAAAGGTAGAACACAAATTCAAATTCCAGTAGAACTAGACACTCCGTAGAATCAAATGACAAAGCCTGCTCCAACAAGTTTATCGTCAACCTCACCCAATATAAGTTCAAATTTTGATTCCTCGGATGAAACCTCCTCCAAGAAATTTCATATCACTAACAAAAATTTGACTCAACATTTACTTTGTTTATTTCAAATCCAACAACTTTTGAGAAAGCTGTTGAAAAAGATGAATGAAGAAAAGTAATGAAGGAGGAAATCAAGTCAATTGAGAAGAATGAAACTTGAGAACTAATGGATCTATCGAAAGAAAAGAAGGCTATTGGATTAAAATAGGTGTTCAAAACAAAGTTTAATGCAGATAGAAGTATCCAAATGCATAAGGCTCGGCTTATAGCAAAAGGATATTCACAGCAACAAGGTATTTATTTTGATGACACTTTTTCTCCAGTTGCTAGATTCGAAACCGTGAGAACTTTCTTGACTTTAGTTGCTCACTTGAGTTGGACTGTTTATCAATTTGATATGAAATCTGCGTTTTTAAATAGAGATTTACACGAAGAGATTTTTGTTGCTCAACCTGAAGGTTTTTTTGTTAAAGGACATGAAGAAAAGATATATAAGCTAAGAAAAGCTCTTTATGAGCTTAAACAAACTCCAAAGGCATGATATAACAAAATTAATTATTATTTTTATCAAAATGGATTAAAGAAGAATAATAATGAACCTACTCTTTATCTAAAGAAGGAATGTGAACATAATATTCTAATAGTTTGCCTCTATATTGATGATATTATATATATATGGGTTCATCTAACTTTTTTGTGACAGAATTTTAAAAATATATGATGAATAAGTTTGAAACGTCAGATCTAGGTCTACTACACTATTTTCTTGGGTTGGAAGTGAAGTAAAGATCAGATGAAATTTTTATTTCACAAAGAAAGTATGTAATGGATTTACTCAAAAAATCTAATATGATTAATTACAAAGCTACAGCAACACCCATGAATGTAAATAAGAAACTGAAACTTGAAGATGGTACACGTCTGACAAATGCAAGATACTAAAGAAGTTTGGTTGGAGGTTTGATTTATCTAACTCATACTAGAGATATTACATTCTCTGTTGGTGTAGTATCCAGGTTTATGCATAGCCCAAGCAAACATCATCTTGGTGCTGTTAAAAGAATTATGTGTTATATTGTTGGAACTACAAATTATGATATTTAGTATTCTCATAATTTTAAATATAAATTATTTGGTTTTACTGATATTGATTAGGCAAGAGCTTTAGATGATAGAAAGAATACTTCAAGCAATATTTTTAGCCTCAGATTAGGAGCTATATCTTGGAGTTAAAAAAAAACAAGCAACAACTGCATTATCGACATCAGAAGCAGAATATGTAGCCGCAACATCAGCAACTTGTCAAGCAATATGGCTTAGAAGACTTATTGAAGATTTTTATTAAGAAAAAAAAGAAGCAATAGAAATATTTTGTGACAACAAATCCACAATTGTAATGACCAAGAATCCAAAATTTTATGGAAGAACGAAGCATATAGAGATACATTATCATTTCATCCGGGAACTTGTAGCAAGTGGAGTCATAGCAATGAAGTATTGTGGAACAGATGAGCAAGTTGCAAATATCCTCACCAAGTCGCTTCCGGTTCAAAAGCATGTTTATTTCATGTCGCAAATCGATGTATGTAACTATGAATCAAGGGGGAGTGTTGAGAATTGATTCATAGTAGTTATCTAGGTAGTTACCATGATCTAGAAGTTATAGGATAGTTTCAATAACTACCTCAATCATGGGTGATATGGTGATATGGGTAGTTACCACTAAATCCTATAAATAGGACTGTAGTTCATGATGCAATATAGAAGGAGAATACACTTGGGAATATCTTGTAAGTATTCTATGTCAATCCTCTTGTTTTAAATACTACATCAATTTTCTTGAATCGAAAGGATTCTTTTTACTTGTATCATTGTATTCTATTTTTTCCTTCCTCTTCATCCCCAACACTAACCTCGACCGCCAAAAGGAAGTGGTCGAAGAAGAAGACTAGTCTAATATAGTACATAGCATTAAAGGACTAGTCTAATATACCTAAAAAAATTTAGAAAATACTTCAATTAAATCAAATGGACATGTCACTAGTTTTTTTATTTTAGAAAATTTATTTGATATTTTTATGAATTATTCAGCTTGTGAATTGTTTGCTATTTTTTGTTACCGGCTAATTTTTTCTTATTTTTATAAAAGTACCGTTCAATAGTCCTAAAAACTTCATAAAGTACTTCAATTAGACCCAAATGGACATATTCATTAGTTTTTCATTTTAGAAATTTTTTATATTTTTATGAATTATTCAACTTATGAACTGTATGCTATTTTTTATTTTTGACCAACTTTTTCTCATTTTAATAGAAACTTTATAAATCCAGTCATTTTTTTCAACATTTGAGCTTCTAAATTGATCTAAAATACCTGATAAAAGTTTATGTCAGAGAAAATATTTTTAATACGTGATGCATTATTTTTTCCAAAAATTCAAAAACAATGCATCACGCTATTTTTCATTTTAAATATTTTTTGATATTTTTATGAATTATTAAACTTGTGAACTATGTGTTATTTTTTATTTTTGGTTTTTTTTTATTTTCACATAATATCATGGATCCAAGTAATATTTTTTGACAATTTAGTTTCTAAATTGGTCCAAAATATCGAATAAAAATTTGGATTAGAGAAAATATTTTCTAATATATGTGCACTATTTTTATCAAAATCTATGCAATGCATTAAAAGACTAGTCTAATAGACCTAAAAATTTTAGGAAAAACTTCAATTAGACCCAAATAGACATATATCATTGATTTTTATTCAAAATTTTTTGATATTTTTATGAATTATTAACTTTTGAACCTTGTGTCATTTTTCATTTTTGGTTAACTTTTTTCTTGTTTTTATATAATATCATGGATCTATATAATGTTTTTTGATATTTAAGCATCTAAATTGGTCCAAAATATCTTATAAAAGTTTGGTTCAAAGAAAATATTTCCTATTATGTGATGCATTATTTTTTCCTAAAATCCAAAAAACATTGCATAGGACTGGTCTAATAGACCTAAAAATTTTAGGAAAGACTTCTATTGGATCCAAATGGACATTTCACTGGTTTTTAATTTTAGGAAATTTATTTGATATTTTTATGAATTATTTAGCTTGTGAACTATGTATCTTTTTTTTTTTTTTGACCAACTTTTTCTCATTTCCACATAATATCATAGATCCATGTAATATTTTTTGACATTTGAACTTCTAAATTGGTCCAAAACATCTGTTAAAAATTTAGGTAAAAAAATGTTTTCTAATATACAATGTATAATTTTTGTCCAAAATCTAAAAAATAGTGCATCTTATCGAAGGATTAGTCTAAATGATCTAAAAATTTTGGGATCAATTTGAATTAGATTCAGATGGGCATATGTCATAATTTTCCATTTAAAATTATTTTCGATATTTTTATAAATTGTTCAACTTGTAAACTTTGTGTCATTTTTTATTTTTAGGCAACTTTTTCCTAAATCCACATGAATATTTTGGATCCATAAAATATTTTCTATCATTTTTGCTTCTAAATCTATCAAAAGTTTGAATTGGAGAAAATATTTTCTAATATGTAATGCATTATTTTTGCTCAAAATTTAAAAAAAGAGTGCATCACATTGAAGGATTGGTCCAAATAATCTAAAAATTTTAAGACAGGTTTAAATTGGACTTAGATAGATATATGTATAAAAATATTAAAAAAATCTTTAAAATGAGAAAATAGTTACATCACATATTAACTGAGTCCAATTCAAATATTTTCTAAAATTTTTAGATTATTTGGATCAATCCTTTAATGTGATGCACTATTTTTGGATTTTAGACAAAAATAGTGCATCACATATTAAAAAATATTTTATCAAACCCAAAATTTTTTATGTGTTTTGGACCAATTTAGAATCTCAAATGTCAAAAAAGCATAGTATGGATCCATGATATTTCTATGAAAATAAAAAAAATAAAAAATAAAAAAGACACATAGTTTATAAGTTAATAATTCATAAAAAATATCAAAAAAATTAAAATAGAAAACTATGTAAACTGTGTGCCATTTTCTATTTTTGGCCAGTTCTTTCCATTTCCATAGAAATATCATAGATCCATATAATGTTTTTTTGACCTTTGAGCTTTTAAATTAGTCTAAAATACTTGATAAAATTTTGGGTTAAAGAAAATATTTTCTAATATGTGATGCACTATTTTTGCCTAAAAACTAAAAAATAGTGTAATGCATAGAAGGACTAGTCCAATAGACTTGAAAATTTTAGGAAATGCTTCATTTGAACCCAAATGGACATATGCCATTGGTTTTCTATTTTAAGATTTTTTTTATAATTTATAAATTATTCAACTTATGAACTATGTGTTATTTTTTATTTTTGGCTTTTGTTTCTTATTTCCATAGAATATCATAGATCCATGTAATTTTTTTTTACATTTGAGCTTCCATATTTGTTCAAAATATATGATAAAAATTTGAGTCAAAGAAAATATTTTTTAATATGTGATATATTATTTTTGCTCAAAATCCAAAAATAATGCATCAGGAAGGATTGATTCAATAGACCTAAAAATTTTAGAAGGCTTTAATTAGACCTTAATGGGCATATGTCATTAGTTTTCTAATTTTTTAAAAAAATTATTCTATATTTTTATGAATTATTCAACTTGTGAACTATATGTTGTTTTTTATTTTTGACTTATTTTTTTCATTTCTATAGTAATATCATGGTTCTATGTATTTTTTTTATACTTAAGCTTCTAAATTGATTGAAAACACTTGGTAAAAATTTGGGCAAGAGAAAACTTTTCCCAATATTGGATGTACTATTTTCTTTCCAAAATCAAAAGATAGTGCACCGTATTAAAGGACAGGTCCGAATAACCTGAAATTTTTAGGAAAGATTTGAATTAGACTCCAATGGATATATGTCACTAGTTTTTTATTTTATAAATTTTTTGATTTTTTTAATTATTTAGCTTGTGAATTGTGTGCCATTTTTATTTTTGGCCTTTTTTTCTTCTTCTTTATATCTTCATAAAAATATCATGGATCCATGCAATGTTTTTTAACATTTAGGTTGTAAATTAATCCAAAATATCTTGTAAAAATTTAGATCGGAAAACTCAACCGCAAAAGTCAATCTCAAATTTATTAAAATTTTTCAACATGTAAAATAAAATGTATTATAAATAGTAAATCTACTGAAACTACGCTTTGCATCAACTTTGAACAATCAAACAATTAAAATAAATTAAAACATATTAAATTATAAATATATAGGTCACTTAAAATAAGTTTTCACTAAGCCTATTTGAAATTACAATTTAATCTTTAATAAGCTGCTACAATTCCTATCTAAATGTCATTTCCCACACAAGCTGATGATACCGGTGGAAATTTATATAATCGATGATTATGTCCAAATTATTGATATTTGAATTTTTTTCTTTTTGTTATTATGTGTTGATGAACATCCTTCGGTAATGAATTTATACTTTCTAATTCATTTGTGGTGAGCATTGTGTTACGACGGTTAGGAAAATACGCATAAGCCTATTTCTCCATCTCAATTTCAGATATATATATATATATATGTATATATATATATATATGTATATATATATATATATGTATATGTATATATATATATATATGTATATGTATACATATACATACGTACATATACATATATATACATATACATATACATATATACATATATATATATATATGTATATATATATATATGTATATATGTATATATATATGTATGTATATATATATATATGTATGTATATGTATATATATATATATATATATGTATATGTATGTATATATATATATATACATATACATATACATATATATATATATACATATATATATATATATATGTATATGTATATGTATATATATATATATATATATATATATATATATATATATATATATATATATATATATATATATATATATATATATATATATATATATATATATATATATATATATATATATATATATATATATATATATATGAAACTTTCTATGTTGTTTCTTAACTTATGCATGTATTCATTAAGTTTGTATCTAGTAGTGGATCTAGCAATAGCTCAAAATAGATTTGTAACCTTTTTATCTCACATATCACTAATAATCATGATATTCTATTAGGAAGATCTCTTTCACAACTAAAAGAATTATTAGATTTTGGTCATTAACAATAGTTAAATTTTTGAATCACATAATACATATTCTCAATTGATACAAGAACGTGAATCCCTACACTCAAATCTTTGTCACAATAAATACAATTAGAAATAATTTATTATAACCATCAATAGCTATAGTCATCAAAACATCGAGATATTTGCTTAATAGATGTACAATATCGATATAAAAAATAAGTTGCATATATAATTTGAAACTTCTAAGGTAAACTTCGAAAGCCCAAAATATTATTTGAAAATAATTTTCTAATGAAACTATCATTTGAACATATAAGTCTCATAATCATAAGGTTTTAACTTTCTTAAAAATAAAATTATATTAATATATAACTAGTCGAAGTATAATCTCCCATGCAAAATATGTCAATAATAATCCTAAATTTTTTTTTAATATCAATAATAATCATCTTTGGAGTATAATCAATATTTGTCATCACTTGATCTTTGATTTAATTTACAATAAAAGAACTATTGAATTTCTTATGATCCTTATTCAATCCTAGCAAATTATAATCATGCTCTTTGTGAAACTTAGTAATTCGAAAACTATATATTCCACCATGAGCTACGATCATCCATTGATAATAAAAAACTTTACATTTTGCTTTTATCTTATAACTTGTAGTTGCAACATATTTAATCTTAAATTTTCATGGAATGATAGTCTTTCAATGATATTTGAAATTGAACTCTATCTCGAAACACATATACAAAAATATTATTTTGGTTACAAAATAATATATATAATATGACATAATAACTTTAATATCATTTAAATATCATACCTGACCAACAAACAGATCATTGTACAAACATATATCATCTTCAAAGAAACTAACACATCATCATTTTGATTACAATCATATTCAATAAGTATTTGTTTAATATTATCATACATATCCTGATTTAAAATAACTCGTTAAACAACAATATTTAATGCATCATAAATATTATAGTTTATATCATCTTCGATCTCTTCTTATAATTTTTTTCAACTAATTCATCTTCGAAGACATCATTATTATTATCGTCTTCTTCGTTACAATAAAATGGGTCATTTAAATCTATGGAAAGAGTTTCAAAACTTAAGCAAATGATCTTTACCCAAACATCATAACGTCTCACCTAATGTTTGTCTATAAATATTATCGTGAACTAAAAATACTTCATCCCTCGCTACTACAATGAGATCATCGGAGTTAAATAAATAATTTTTCAAAATCAATGAACAAAAATAACAGTAAAATGAGTTATAACACATTGGCTTCCATGAAAGTATAATACGAAACAAATATTTTTTTCAAAAACATCAATATACTTGCATGATGTTTTTTATATCGATTCAAGAAGAAGAAAAAAAAGAAGTTTTGTTTTGCTTCTTAGTACCCAGCAGCTTACTGTATACTGTACCATCCATTTTGTACGTCTCCTAAACAGAGTTAAAATGTTAAATCAGTAGTAGTGAATCGTCTCAATCCGAATCGATCAATAAAACCTTACTAAATCGATGCTCCAAAAGCCATTGTTCTTAGTGGAAAAACAATGACTTAGCTATGCAAGGATAAATGAATAAAATATAAAGCATGTTGCTAGGAAAAGAATTTTTTTTTTTTTTTTTGTTTCTAAGAATTCAAAGTAGAAACTTTGTAGCAAAAACAAAAAAAAAAACCAAAGTTAACATTTTTTTTCTCTCTAAGAATTCGTTCATTAATTAATATTTTTTTTAATCTTTCATTAGAAATTCTTATGCATTAATTTTATAAAATAAGACGCTCAATTATATTAAAATTAGGCTTGCCTCGTACCCTATTAAGGTAAGAATGGAAACCCACCTTTACCTATTTCCACGTTCGCCTTGCCTTCATCGGCAACTCTGCATCCACGAACACGGAAGATCCCGACTTCCTTTTCCGGCATTTGCCTTTCTTTTCCTGTACTTGTTCGCCCTCTTCCTTTCTTCCTCTTCTCCTCTTCCCTCTTTGCGGCCACTAGACGGCGAGAAGGCGATTTCGAGATGAGTTCCCGAGAGTTGCTCGAAATCCATCCCCTGGAGCTCAAATTCCCTTGTAAGCCCGATTCCCCCTTTCCCTATGTAAATTGTTGCGTTTCTTTTCTTATCCTTGAATTTTCGTGATTTGATGGGTGAAGTCGAACTGAAGAAGCAGATCTCGTGCTCGATTCAACTGACCAACAAGTCCGATGATTACGTTGGGTTCAAGGTAATCGATTTAGGTCTTCCCTCTTTCTCTTTCTCGTTCGTCATCCTGCATTTCGTGAAACCCTAGAAGATTGAAATGGATTTTTTCGTGTCAAGTTTGAGCCTTTGATTTGTAGAATTCGATTGGTGTGATAGGTCAAGACGACGAGCCCGAAGAAGTACTGTGTCAGGCCCAATGCTGGGATCGTTCAGCCTCGATCCACATGCGATGTTATTGGTATGCTAATCTTGTCTCTGCCGTAGATTCAGGTAATCTGACAGAAAGTTTGTATCTGAAAAGGCAACAATTTGCTTCAGTCACAATGCAAGCACAGCGTGAAGCTCCGCCGGACATGCAATGCAAAGACAAGTTTCTTCTCCAAAGTGTCGTGGTTAACCAAGGTGTTACAGTGAAAGACATCACGCAGGAAATGGTACCTTCTTGTCTCCAGCAATCTGATATCGAACTTTTGCATGCGGTTACGTGTTATATGCAAATCCTTTTGAAAATTGATAAATATATTCGATGTTGTTCTAGTTTGCAAAGGAGTCCGGGAATGTGGTGGATGAGGTGAAGTTGCGAGTTCTCTATGTGTCACCACCTCAACCACCCTCACCAGTTCCTGAGGGATCTGACGAGGACTCATCACCCAGGCCTTCTGTTTCGGATAATGGAAATTCGAATGCCTCAGAGCTACTTGCTGTGAGTATTCGAATGATTTGTTTATGCACAGATTACCTTTAGCATGCTCTTTTGACATGGAGGATTTTGATTGTAATATGAACGTAGGCGACAAGAGCATATGCTGAAGATATTCAGCAAGGAAAATCTTCTGAGGTGGGTTTGTTATTTTCATTTTGGAGTTTTGATGAACTTACAATTAAAGCAATGGATAATGTGATGTTGGACCTTTCATCTTGAAAGATGGTTTATATGCTTTTGCTAGTAGTGTTACCTAGACTTTCCTAACAAAATAATCATTTGAGCAAACATTTTCGAAAAGCTTAATAAAAGCCATATATCATTTTTTATTATTTTATTATTTTATCAATAGTTGATATACCACTCAAATATACTAGTACTGTGTCAGTTCAGTAGGTTACATAAACCAGTATCAGACCGAAATTAAATCCTTGGTATGATATGCAAACAATCCAAAGTTGGTAATACTTTAAAGTTGAGAAAGACTAGTGTAGAAAAAAATATAATAAGACTAAATAAATGTAACAAATATATTCATTTTATCAAGCTTATGTGTGTATTGCGCATACTACTGTGTCGTCCCTCGTACACAATTTATCAATCCATCAAGGACTGGCATACCTTTCACGTGATCCATTGTTGGTTATCACATGTGATGTGTTTGGGTATCAAATTGGGCATAGGTGCATGTTGTGTTCTGTATGTAATATTAGACATGTGGAACACATTGAATACAGTTGAAGCTCTGCTGTTGAAGTTCCAACAATGTGACATCCATGGCTCAAGCATCCATGTTTTAGATCATTTGCCATTTTATTTTTCTGAGATGATGAACCGTGTTCCAAAAGGCATGTAATTTAACCCAAATGAAACTCTGTGTTCCAAAATTAAGGATGGAAAAAGGGATCAGTCATCAAAATATTTTAGGATCATATTGATCGAATTTGACGATACTAATCGAAGAATCGGGTTTAGGGTTTTTCAACTTTTCAAGTAATTGTTACAGTTTAGTTTCAAATTTCAATTTGAAGAGCTAGCATTTAAGTTTTTTAATGGCTATTATGGAAATTTTCATGATGTGATTACCATTGAAGTCACCAGGAACTTGGCCGCTCGTGCAGACAGTCAAGCCAGACATGGCTAGCCTCAAGAACCTTGAACAGACTTGGCAAGTTGCCATTGACTGAGTGCCTTCCCAGCCATCACCTGAGCCTTGACGTCGCCTAACTAGTGCCTAAGTTTGGCATGGGTGACCCATAAGCTTGCCTAGCCCAGCCTAAGCAACGATATATCTCAGGCTAACCTAGGCTTATGCTAGACGCATTAGTTGATCTGATTGGACCAAGACTTGAGATTGATCCAAATCAAAATGAAGTGGTTCAATCTAAGGAACATTGTGCTGTGTCGACCAGTTGTTTCAGTCGTTGATCAGACTAGTAGATACTAGTCATTATTGGCATATTGTTTGTCGGTACCTCTGGATGTATAGGTGTTCTGAAAAGGGGCTGAAAAATGGAAAATGGGTCAAAATTCAAAAAACATTTTAGGATTTTTTTTTCTCATAATTTCTTGGTATATAAATTATATTTATATAAGAACAAAATGTATCTAAGCCATAAATGACTAGAAATTCTTGATTATATGGATAACAAACTGAATAAGAATGAGAATGAGAGTGAAAGAGGTGGAACAGATGAGGATTTAAAGGGCCAAAACAGGGCCCAAAGGTCAATTTGATTGTTGTGACCTAGTTTGACCAAAGAGGAGATTGATACGGTCGAAACCCCCGACCATTACTGATTCGTATTGTTCGGTAAGGAAATACAATAGGCATGCTACCCCTAATAAGGTACTGTCCGTGTCAGTTGATGCATCAAACCATGGTTCAATCTCATCAGCTAGGTATAAACTCCCACTTAGCAAAAACCCAAAGGGACCTAGGCAGCCATGTTTGTGCTCGAAACCCTACTTTGACCCTACCTTAGATGACTTTCGACCTCTTCTTCGACGGTCGCGATGTTGTGCTAATTACATCTTCGACTCCCTGTTCTCCTATGATTACGATCCAACTGCATCCGTTTGAGGTTAATCTCCATCTCCTATCTTGTCATAGATACTACATTCGATCCAGAAACTCGGGGATGTTGCTTGAGGATGCAGTTTGCTCATCAGTGAGTAAATATATTTTTTATAATCTTTATATCAGTGAGTGGGCATTTTGGAACCTTGGTGTCTTTGAGCACTTAGCGTTTTTAACAATGTTCATGACTACTACATAAATCTTTAAATCGATATATTTTCTATTATTATGATCTTATTAAAAAGGATGACCTAATGCACATGATTTCCATCTATAAGTTGTTTAGGGATGGTCAATTTAAGCAACCTTATCCTTGCAAGCAAAAGGTTTTTTCTGTGACTGGTTACCCAGTCACCTAGATTGCCATGGAGCAACCTTACTTTGATGCTGAGGGTCACCTTTTTATATGATCTTATGATATGGTACGATTTATTCTATTTATCATAAATTTGTATTTTACAGCTTCTATTAGTTATTTCATACTGTCTCGTAGTATACCCTTGTTATTTCATAATATAAATTAGATTATGGTACATGATATTATATTTTATATTTTGCAACCAAACAAGCAAAACATGAAAGGCATGTTCCTATCTGCAAGCGTTGTCTATCATGGTTTCAACGATCGCAGAGGAAAATTTTCCTTGGAATGCATTATTCATGTCTCTGAGGTTAATGCAAACCCTAATCCCTCCATTGATCTGGGCACTGAAAAAATGTTTGCCAAACAATTGAGATTTGTCTTGTCAATTATAAATCCCATATCTTTTGATTTATGTACTTATTTCTCAATCTTCTTCCTGAAGAGTAGATGAGGGCATCATCATACTCATGTTTTCCATGGAAATGATGCATTGTGGAGTGTTAACTTCGAGTACAGAAATGCTAATGAGCCAGTCCTAAATCCCTCATGTCAGATGCGGGGAAACAGACGAGCTCCTCAGATCGTATCAGTCAAAACAACTGATAAAAAATTGGAAGATAATGATATCCTTGGAGGAGATTGCTTTTGGTTTCTTTATAACTTGAAATTTTGGTTAACCAACAAATTCTAATTGAGTTTATGTAGTCCAGTCATGTCATGTCATGCCAAGTTGAAATATACTATTAACTTGATTCTAGGTTCACATAGTCAAGTTAATGTTCCCAGGGCAGATATAGCCTTCTACTTAAAGGGATCTTTGGTCGAAGTTGTGTGCCAACATCCTAATCTGTGAAAACATCATAGAGTCATGTATGACTGAAATCTGCATAGATCATTTTTTTTCATAGACTAATTCCTTCTAATTAATGAAGTAACCTTAACTTCAATTTATGCATAAGTTCCAACAGTGGACCTACCACTTGAGCAAGTTATCTTAACTTAAACAAGTTAGTTTGTCTTTTGGTTTTTCTGACAAACCAATCTAAGAAGCACTGACTGTGGTGCTTTTTCTAATTATACATTTCATCTGAATGCATAAATGTTGGCCATTGTCTTTGTACTCTCTACTGTCGTAATATTTCTTACTTTGAAAGTATTTCTTCTTTATGTACAGCCAAATTCAAGTTGGTGCTTTACAGTTTGCTGTCCCCATCTGATGCTTGTCTGTGGTCATGCATTTAAATACTCAGCTTTTATGCTTTACAAGATATTTCGGACATCTGTCTATTTCAAGGAATAATTTACTTGACCTTTTCTCCTCCAGAATTTGACTCTAATTTCAAGGTTGACTGAGGACAAGAATACTGCTATTCAGCAGAACAATAAGCTTCAACAAGAATTGGTAAGCACTAGCCTGGCTAATGATGTGACAGGACTAGTAATTCTCATACTGTTAAATGAAATTTTGTAGCATGCTACATATATTATGGTGTGAGTTAGTAATGATAAAAAATGATTTTGATCACTTGGGTTCTTTTAAGAAGTTTGTACAGCATTAAGATGGAACATTCTGAACTTTTCTGTGCACCTTCAAGTTTTACTTCCTGTTTATACAATACCCATTTTTCTTGGTACTTCAAGTTTTACAAACTCGAGATTTTGTCACCCTTAGTTGCTGCTGTAATATGCCACTCATCCCATTATTTATAGTTGCGTAGTTTGTCACCTTATGCACAGGTAAAATCTTTTCGGCTGACTGATTCCAGTTGCAAAGGCTAGTGGCTATTACAAAGGTTCTTGATGTCCTCCATTTCACATGTTTATGTTGAATAGCAATGATAACAGATATTTTTGGATTGCTGCAACATTTCACTGAATATAGGATAACACACATTTTTAGAGAAGCTAATTGTGTTGCACATGGTTAGCAAATTTTGGAAGGTTGAACCATTGTAATGAACTCTGGTATGATGTGTTTCCTTAGGAGAGGAGATGGGTGTCTGTGCTTTTTTTCTTAATAAAAGTTAATATTCTCTTTTGCAAAAAGGAAAAAGAGAAAGTAAATCACAAGTAGTTGTGGATATTTAATCTCTCTGGTTCAGCTTGTGCAAAACCTGGTTTCACTACTATGACCTGAGAAGGCTGTGAACTGCCTGTAATCAATTTTCTAATATAATCTGAAATGTATTTTGACAGTATTAGCAGTTTAATTTTATATGTGTTTGCGTGTCCCAAAAAGAACTGTGCACTTTTGCAAGTTGACCTTTTCGAAATCACCTTAAAAACATGCATTTGAAAAGTCGGTCCCATGTCCTGGTAATTTTGAAGTATTTCCTAACGTCATTCTGTAGTATTGCCACAAAGTTGATCCCTTGTCCTGACCTCACTCCTAATGAATGGCCGGAGCTATCTTTGCTCTCCTTCTGCCCTATGATCGTAATCAGATTTTGCCACAACTATGTTTCTAATATCTTAATGGTTAAGATAATTAACTAATTGGTGGAAGCCTCTTTTTAGTTATAAAGCAGAGCAAATCGTGTAACATATTCTGTGTGTTTTGCTTGGTAACAGCCAAAGTTCAACTATAACAAGCATACTCATTTGACAAAACATCTGTCTATCCTGAATTTATAAAAGAGTATACAAAGAGGTTCTTTTCATTTGTTTGTAATTGTAGTAACTTGTAAGTCTAGATTTATGACCTCATTTATTATCATCTGAAATGTTCTTCCTGGAAAACTTATGAGCATAAGGAACTTAGACATTCAACACTTTGGGAAACCGCATTGTCATTTACCTCCTATGTTTCAAACTGTGGGAATTGTATTAACAGTCACTTTTAGAATGGAGGGGGTGGGTAAATAAAATCCCAGTACGATGCAGATTTTTCTGAAACAACAATTCTTTGATGTCGTTGGATGCAGGAACTGGTGAGGCGAGAAGTCAGCAAGCAGCAAGGAGGGTTCTCGTTCCTGTTTGTGGTGATCATTGCCCTGCTCGGAATTTTTCTGGGGTGCGTGTTGAAGAAGTAACAATCAGTCGTAGCCTCAGTCGGGTACTCGCTTCGATTTGACTGGTAGATTCATGTTAGGATCAGTTATCAGAGAGCTAGCTCACCTAAGGTCCTGATGGGTTCTATGACTGTTCATCCGCATCTTAGTTGGTGTAACATCTATAACTGTGAGTGTGTGATTTCAGTACTTGGCTTCTTTTTTGTTTTGTACTTTGAATCTTTGTTGTGAGGAGCAAACGTCAATGCCATGTCAAGCTTCTCTTTTTTTTTCTGAAACTTCAACGTTTAAATCAGACAATGTGATGTGACAATAACAAGTGGTTGAATACATGTGTCATTGATTTGTGTCGTTCGTTACCTTATCGAATATGAATCACTATCGATCAAAAATACTTATTTGTATGGATGTGATTGAATTAATTGTATGAATGTGAAATTAAATCAAAGAAACATATGCTCAAAATGATTGTGGAACTCTACTAGAGTTGGGCTGACGAGAGCCTGTGCATTTATTTAAAAGGAAGGAACCGTAATTACTGAACCTTTTCCTTCTATTCTTTATTTTTTTTAATCTTTGGTTGAACAAAAGAAACGAGTATATGGTTAATATGCTGCATCCATAGGAGCAAAAAATAAAATATCGATTAAGTATCAATCTCGAGACAATTGATAAATACCTCAATACAATCGATAGACGAGTCATCCTCTTGTGAACGTTCATCAAATTAATAGTCGGTGAGAACGAGAAGGTGGAGGATGATTGGGGTTGATGAAGCAGCATGCATCAGTGCTCAATAGAAAACCACATAGGCCATCGTTACATAGGCCTCCCAACAATGTTCGGTTTTTCATCATCGGACAAAAACATATCGATAAATCAATATTTTATATTAAAAATAAAAAATAATAATCATTAACATTTTGATTGAGTTTCTTAATTTTCATTTTCCCTTTTTGGATTCTCTTACATCATCAGAGAGAGAGAGAGAAAGAGAGAGGGCATGGTCTATAGTACCAAACTGTACCGCTGAGCGGTACATATCGATCCGATAAGTTATTGGTACGCGAACCATTTGTTACCGGTCCGAGTACACTATAGCAGAGCTAAAGTACTCGGCACACCTGAGTATACCGCTCGATACACTTGGGTATATCGCTCGATATACTGTACCGTACCGGTACCGAGCCCAGGTCGAAACATCGGTACGGTACGGTATTGCGAACCTTGAGAGAGAGTACATGTATAAATAGATAAGATGTCATTTAAACCGTATGATGATCCCAACTTGCCATCCAGGATCTCTTAAGATACTGAAAGAATAGGGAAGGCCAAAATTGTTCCCTTCTTCCATTTTCTTCTATCCACCACTTTGCACAAATGCACATTTTTAACGAGTTAGAAGAAAGAAGAGTCTTGGACACCAAAAGACCTGGAAAAGTAATGATCCTTGAGTAAGATATACATGACAAATTACTTGATCTAGATAATTACAAGTGTCGGCCAAAATCAATGTTTTGTGGCATCTTTAATCATCTTGCATCGACATACAATGGCTCGGAAGTCCTTCAGACTTAGCTGCAAAATCCACAAATTGAAACATCAGCATACGAACGCAGAGGTAATTGTTATTATGACACAAAGTTAAAAGCCAGTCGGAAACAGTAAGACTTCCATCATAAAATTTGTTCAGCTTATGGCCCATTCTGGATAAGCTTTTATAGTGTCACTTGATCAGGAATCTAAGTGCCTTAGCAATAAGTATTCAAGCATACGAAGAATAGGTTTTCATTTGATAAAATTTTGTGAACTGAAAGGCATTATAGAATATAGTTTTAACCAACAGAACTTGTGCATCTTGTTGCATAACAGCAATTAAATCTACAAAATCCTGACATTTATATCTAGGATCATAGTGACTTCATAAATATAACATTTTTTCAAAGAAATAAAGTCATTAATACACGATGAAATGCTATAAGACCCCCAGGCAGGGCCAAGGTTGAGACCATAAATGGCCTGTGAATCTTAAACAATGTCAACTGAGCTATGGCAGTCAACCGAATCCTCCTTAGGACAGGCTAGGCCTGTCAAGCTAGCACACCAGCCCAGCCCATTGTCACCCAAATCACGACAAATGTGGTGACAAAACAAAACAACTTGGAGAAATTTTGCTACTTAGAATCCATGTTCATTTAGTATTTCATCAAATCAAGCTTATATCCAGCGGCAAGCCCCTCTCTCTTACAACAATTTAATCAGATGTTCTTCGATTTTTCACAGATGACAAACCCAAATGCTTAAGTGCACATTGGTGATCAATCAATGACATTATCAGTTCCATGTTTCCTCATTTCATCCAAAAGTTTAAAAAATCAAGTGATTTATGCATATTCATCATGTAGATGGTCTAGTTGAAAATTAATTCAAATAGTACCTTTCCATCTCCATCACTGTCAAAGCAATGGATCATATTGAAAATCTCACTCTTTGTCCAACTAAAATCATGAGCAATGGCCATTTTCTGTAGATCTTGTTGCGTGATGTAGCCTTTACCAACTTCTGCATGTTAAAACATAAAAACATGTAAACTTACAGCAAGAAAAAGAAGTAGCAAACTCTTAGTTACATATGTTGGTCATCAAATCATGGATACAGATGAGAAAAAAGGTGAATTCTCTAAAAGCCCCAATTTTCCAGTTTTTCTGGAGAGCACTTCCCATTCTAAAGTTTCGACAAAGGGCCTGGCCTTTTGCCCCTTTAAATAAATGCCCATGTACTGTACCCCTCAATTTTCCTTGCTGAAAATCCTATTCAGGACAGTCTCAGTTTGAAGCAAGTTCGCGACTAGTTTGGAAAGAGTTTTCAAAACCGATTTAAGAAGTCCAGACTGGTTTAACTAAAGGGTTAGATCTGGTTTTGTAGATTGTTACATTGATCTTCCAACTATATTACACTGATTTTGCTCAATGCAGAAGATCAATGTAACATCATTCAAGAACAGTGTTACTAAAGCCCTATTAAACCACCTCTTAATTGATCTAGAACTCTTATAAATTAGTTTTACTAAAGTCCTACTAAACCGCTTTTAATTGATCCAGAACTCCTATAAATTAGTTTTAGGAGGATTGTGTAGTTTTCAAGTTTTTTTTAAAGCTCTAGATGGGTAATTTTAGGATGGTTTTTTTTAAAAAATTTTTAAAGCTCTTAATAGCTGAAAGTATGCCAATTTTATTTCCTTTACCAAATACATCCTATTTTTTGGCTTTGCTCTTATTCCATTAAAATACTTGTCAATATCCTTATAGAGAGGTGTGGAAGCCTCTTGGGTAAAGATCTTACCTTTGGTTTGAAGTTACACTGATTTTAAGCAAGTACACTGATTTACTGAAGACACAAGTAACCTCATTCAAATGTGGTTCTCCTGAATGATCTAAATCTGCCAATAATGAAGCCTCAAATGGTAGAGGACATATCTCTTAAATGATCTAAAAGAACAATATTCAATAATTAATAGGGCAAAGATCTTACCTTTGGCTCTAAGTTACACTGATTTTAAGTACAATGATTTTACTTACAACACAAGTAACCTCATTTAAATGTGGTTCTCCTGAATGATCTAAATCTGCCAATAATGAAGCCTCAAATGGTAGAGGACATATCTCCTGAATAATTTAAGAGTACAATATTCAATAATTAATACCATAAACAAGTCATCCATTAATAAATTTAATGGCACATATACTTGCACCTTCTGATGAGATCTTCAATAACTATATTTAATTGTTTTCCAATGTCATGAATGTGTCAACCA
This sequence comes from Musa acuminata AAA Group, assembly GCF_036884655.1. NCBI lineage: Eukaryota > Viridiplantae > Streptophyta > Magnoliopsida > Zingiberales > Musaceae > Musa > Musa acuminata. The sequence continues at coordinate 38,649,704 of NC_088353.1, read as the reverse complement.
TTTCAATAAGCGTGCAGTTTTTACATGCCCTACCAACTTAAAGTGGGTTACTTTCTCACATAACCAACCTGATCAAAGAACAAATTAAGATTAATAGCAATGATATTAAAAAAAATTAAAAATTATAATTAAATGAAACTATAGTTAACCAACTTACTGCCAATAAGGTTAAGCACTGTTTCAGATAACCAACTATCACTCACTTCACGCTTCACTCATTGAATTCTATCTCTAATAATTAAGATTTTCTCTAAAATGAAGGAATGAGGCAATTCCACCAGTTGTAGTTAGTCAAAGTCAAAAGATGAACAACTAATAACAATAACGATAATAGTGACCAAAAATGACTCAGAAAAAATAAAATACAAGCAAAAATGTATAATATATACATTCGGCAAAAATCCTCCACAACTTTATCTTGATCAACCAAGTGCAATGACATCATCAACTCTTCCAATTGAATTCAAGTTGATGCTTTCATTGAGAAATGCTTACCAAAAAGATACCTGCATGTCTTAGTTTTTAAATCAATTTGATATACTTTGTTTGTTACAAAGAGAAACATCGCTGATTGAGGAAAATAAATTAAGCCCCGTTGATTATAGAGTTATAATCTTCATCCCATCACTCATGATAGAAATTTCCAGGAAGCTAGGATACCAAGGATCTTGATAAAATGTTCAACAGAAGTCTGTCGCAGAATCTCCAAAGGGCATGATCTCAGGACTATATAAATCATCTGACCTCTACTGCACCTAATTGGCATTGGAAATCTGTGTCTGAAATGATCGATAAAGCTATGATTGATTACAATCCAATTTGGATAGCCTTTTTTCTTGAAATAGGCATCAAATTGTAATGATTCAATTTTAGCAAATGATTCAAATTTATCAGCAGTTGGAATTGCAAACATGTGTTTCAAAATTAGTCAAAAAGATATATCAAGAAGTTATTTTAATAACAAGTAAACAAGAAATTAACTACGGTTAATTCTTCAAAATTGTCATTTCTTCTCTTTCTGTCTCGAGAACTTTGGCTTTCATTTTTCAGCAAAGGAGGGTTAAGATTCAAAGAAAAGAATGATGCATGATGTTTAGGGCTTGCCGTGGCTCCATGAGGATTAAAGTTCGATATAAAGGCTTTGGCGAAGCTGAGACAGATTAAACCAGAATGGTGTTCTGAAGTGACCCTGGTTAAACCGATTTAAATCAACCATTCTAGACCTAATACACATAACAATACGCAAAACCAAATAATGTCAGTAAAAAAGTGGCAGGAAGTCATGGGGAAGTTAGTATTATTAGGAAAAGTGGGGCTTTTCTATGGAATTCACTCAATAAAAAAAAAGAGTCAAGCTCATATATAAAATTCAGAAGCCACAACAGGTATAAGATTATATTCTAAAATCAGTCATGTAAAGTATACCTATTTTTCTAAAGCTTGAATACTAACAAATATAGATGGACCAACAGAAACAACAAGCATTAAGAGAAAGTATGAACTAATACAACATTCTCACTACAGAAAGAAGAGTCAGAATAATATATGACCAGTTTAAGCAACCTTCAGATGGATGTTAATGAATACCAAAAACATTATTCACAAACATGCAACATATCGTGGAAGAATACCTACCATCAAATGAAAAGAAGTAAGCATCCACTTCATCTTCAGTTAGTTGCACTCTGCTCTTGTTCTGCAACACAAGGAAATATAGATGGCATCATGAAGATACCCGAGCTACCATAATGTTTGTCAGTATATGCAGAATAACCTACCACAATCTTGCTCTTCCTTCTCCCGGCAGGTCCATGTGCACTGGATTTATCTTTCCTATAAGGACCAAAATCAGCTACACTACTGCCAGAATTTTGAGGAATCCCACCAACAGCTTCATTTGGATCCATGTGTTCTCCCAATGAAAGAGCAATTGCCTGCATATGGAAATCTAATAAAGCTTTCGCAACAAATCTTGCCTCAAATATATTAGTTATATACTACTAATGAATGGCATATAAATTTTTTCTTAACATATACCTGCTTTAAGGCTGTATCACTGTCAGTCAAATCGTTAGGTTCTGTTTTACCTTTTTTCATAACTTTTGCTGCTTTTGAAGAACCCCTTTTCTTTCCCTAAAACAAAAAACAACAATGATAAAGATGACCAAATTCCATAACGCTACATGCCAAACAACTTACTACAG